>NC_090342.1:49154739-49816426 GCF_035084215.1 Heptranchias perlo
CAGCAACTTCAGGTGAGGGGCCCCTCATGCCCACACGTGGACACCTTCCGGCAGGGGTCAAATACTTCACACCGTTCAATGCATTTCAATGGTGAGGCAGATAACGAGATGCTGCCTTTGCGAAGCTAATTGTGGAGCGGTACAACTCTGACAGCAACTTTTGGATATTTGAGTTTATTTGACCCCTGCCGGAAGGTGTCCACGTGTGGGCATGAGGGGCCCCTCACCTGAAGTTGCTGTACCATTTGCACATAAATAACGACAAGCACTATTAGCCTCACCGTTATTATGACAGCAAAATCTGGCCCAATTCCTTATTGCAACAAAAAGACGATTTGGCTCCCTGATGGCTCACCGAGTTTATACAACGAGTGGCTGAGACATAACACTGGGAGGGTCCCAGGTTCTATCCCCAGCCTGTGCTGAGTGGGCTAGTCTTAACTGCAGCAGTGGTCGGCATGATACAATTGGCCTCAGTGAGGAATTTTTAAAAATCACTAGCAAGGCTCACGCTCCTGATTGCTACAAAGTGACTCCCACTGGAAGCTGCACGTGTGCTGGATAACTAGGACTGGAAAGGCTCATTATGAATAAGGTCCACTTTATGCCTGGACATACCAGCACCTACAAACCTTTCCCATTAAACTCCAAGAATCTCCCCTTCCCAAGCGGCCAGCCAGTCCTACAGCTTGAGCATAGAACAGTTTCATATTGGTTTCATGCCAGGCTGTACGGAGTTGACTGTTCTCAACTGGGGAAACAGTTGGATGCTACAGCTGGTCTCAATGCCCATCGGCTAGGGAAGGCCTCCTGCTCCGGATCGCTGTTCAGTGACCCCTGACGGAAGGTGTCCACGTGTGGGCATGTCAAATGCGAGCAAAGCTGGGGTCTGCAATGCCCTCCACATGATCTGCTGTGGGCCCCTACTTGAAGAGTGGCCACTTTGCTGAAGTTCTGAAGGGCCCCCCAGCCCAGTCTGTAACCCAACAAGAGTCAGAGCCTTCAGAGGAGGTGGGTGGAGAGAGGCGGGGGAAAAGGGGAGACATATTCAGCTAGCAAGATTCCTTCTTGAACCTCCAAGCGACCGTAAGGCCAGATTTTATAAATTTGTGCAGGACTTCGTGGGCCAGGAGTGCACATCTCAAAGTTGAGGACAGCGATCAATGCCCTGCAGGAAATTCCTGCCATTATTCCCGACAGATGAGCCTCCATGCACGAATTCTCGATGTGCGTTGTTGGCATGCGAAATACTGCACCACGATCGTGAATTCTTGCGGTTTACAATACAACTTATAGGCTGTGTCGTAAACCTTATGCTTTCGGGGTGATTTGCTTATTAGACCCGAGTTTCCTTGTATTGGTGGCGCAGAATAAATCTAATCTGGGCACTTAAAACGTTTTCCTTCTTCCCCCGTGAGTTGCAAAAACGTGAATTCTCACCGTCAGTTTGAGGGATGAGAGGAATGTACTTGCTGAAAACGCTTTTGGATATTGATGGGCTGGTGACAATGCAGGAGTAATTGCCCATGTCGCTCTCTTCTACTTTCGCAATGTAAAGATTCCCGGTCGTTTGGGAAACAAAATGGCGCCTGCCGGACACAATAAACCTGGGGAATTCATTCAGTAGCCAGCGATAGGTGAGGTCATCTGTGGGGAAACAAAACATTGCGGTTAGGTGCGAACAGGGCTTCAAACAGTTACCTCTGCAGTGAACCCAGAGTTTGGTTAAGTATGGAAGTCTTAGTTGAAATGCAATTTTTGAAAGAGTTTTAGGAAAGTTTGTGCTGGTGGATGTCAGTGCTGGGCGAATGGATCATTGCTCCACTCTCTGCACTCGATGTCAGCATCAAGCACCATTGGGTCACGTGAAGCAAGAGTTTGGGTCAGGGTGATGTTCCTGTATTCCTAAAATGAGATACACTGTAGGTGTGGCGTCAAGTTCTCTATTTTCGTACTTCTAGCAAAATCAACGTATTACGATACTGCGTGAAGTCGTGATGAGAGGGAATATTCCCATTAGAAATAAAAAGAGCTTGCGTTTTGTAGCACCTTTCACAACCTCAGGAGAGTCCAGAACTAGGGGTCATAGTCTCAGGATAAGGGATCGGCCATTTAGGACTGAGATGAGGAAAAATTCCTTCACTCAGAGGGTTGTGAATCTTTGGAATTCTCTACCCCAGAGGGCTGTGGATGCTCAGTCATTGAGTATATTCAAGACTGAAATCAACAGATTTTTGGACACTGTGGGAATCAAAGAATAAGGGGATAGGGTGGGAAAGTGGAGTTGAGGTAGAAGATCAGCCATGATCGAGGGGCCGTATGGCCTACTCCTGCTCCTATTTCTTATGCTTCTTACAGTGAATTAATTACCTTGGAAGTGTAGTCACTGTTGTAATGTTGCAAATGCATCAGCTAATTTGCACACAAGGTCCCACAAACACTGTATGATTATGACCAGATAATCTGTTTCAGTGATGTTGGTTGAGGGATAAATGTTTACCAGGACACCGGGGAGAATTCCCTTGCTCTTCTTCAAAATAATTCATGAGATTTTTACATTCACCTGCGGGGCCAGACTGGGCCTCGGTTTAACGTCTCATCCGAAGGACGACACCTCCGACAGTGCAGCACTCCCTCAGTACTGCACTAGAGTGTCAGCCTAGATTTTGTGCTCAAGTCCATGGAATGGGGCTTGAACCTACAACCTTCTGACTCAGAGGTGAGATTGCTACCACTTTGCGATGGCTGACACCTTACAATTCAGTGACATCTCTTAACCAGAGGTCTTGATTCCAATTACCTTAATCCCAATCTAAGAGAGGTACCCACTTTTGCACAAATACAGCAGCTTCACTCACGAGGACTGAAATCCTCGTGACTTGTTAGCAAAGCTGCCAATTTATGGGCAGTGCTGAGAGTCCTGATACGATCGTGAGAGAGGAAAGATATTCACCTCCTCCCCTCCCTGACTCAATGTAAAATGACAATGACTCACTTCGCAACAAAGTCCTATTTAGATGCTAAATAAGAACAGAAAGTACTGAGAAACTACAGCAAGTCAGTCAGCACCTAGAAGAGAAAAGTCAAAGCTTACACTCCAGAAATGTCCCAGTTGAAACGTTAACCTATTGCTCTCTCTCAGCAGATTTTAATTTAGTTTCCTGCCCTCGGTCTAGGCCGCAGGGGTGGATGGTCGATGGGACAGACGGGGACAGGGGAGTATCTCTCAACCTGTAGACTTAGAATCAGGGATACAGGCTCCACAAAACAGGGGCAAATGGCCAAAATTAGGAACATTTTAATTGTGTGCAGTGACACAAACATTCAAACAACTTACAGTTTAATATTTATTCACTATTTATACGCTAATGAATTTAATGCATTTTTGTGTGATCCACAAAACCAAATTACAAATTAAGGAAGAATCAGCCTGGCGTGTGATTAATTTATTGTATCCCTACACTTCTCAATCAGAGGAGTTAAATTTTCATTGTATTCGGCCAGAGCATAGCTTAAGGCTTAAACTATAAAACTACACTGATAATACACCATTAAATACACTTATCTATAATATATTAGAAGTATTTCGCATAGCACATACTTCCTGTAAGCATCACACTCACTTCCTGTCACACTTTAGCTGTCACACTTCTGCACATCCTGAGGCACCAGGAGCAATGCCACGGGAGATCAGTCATTATATATTAAAGTCTTGTGTATGGTATGCACCTCCTGTAAACATCACACTTAATTCCTGTAACTTTCTCCATTACACATTGTTAATCACTGTATCCTCAATCACAGTGAGCAATGCCAAGGACGCATCTGCTAGTACCATAAACATACACCAAGAACTATGGGGAAAAAAGTGTTTCCAATTTGCTTTATCTCCAACTCCTTTAACGCCCCAAAATAAGTCTCAGGAACAACAGTTTTTGGCTTGTAGAACATTTTAAAATTCAGGAATCTTGCTCCGAAACCTAGTCAGCGGGACAGGACCGAAATTCACCCATAGAAACCAGGTCAGTTGAAAGGTACGAGCACGGGGTATTGGAGGTATTCTGCAGTGAGATGGATCGGCCAGATCTCTGGTGTCTGCCTCATCCGGCTTGTTCACGCCAGGATATGTAAGTTGGGAATGGTTACTTTGGGGTTCTCTGTTAGGGGAGAGGGAGTGCTGTCCACTTCTTGTCAATTCAATTCTTAGTTCGCATTGCACTCTAATTATTGGCTACTGGGGCTTCTTGAAGGAAATTAGGAAGAGTGCTACATTAAGCCGAGGTAACAGAATCCTTGATGTACAGAACAATAAAGAGGCGGCTGGTAACTTCTCGATAGAGAATCTAGGTTCAGTTCAATGAGAAGCAACTACTTTAAGCAAGCCTGCAAGATGGTGATAAGGGGACATTTTGCATTACACAGTAACAAATGAGAAAGCAGCAAGTCAAGTGAAGGAATAGAGAGGAGAGGAGAAAGAAGCAAGTCAAGCACCCAGTGTGAAGCAAACCTGTGGAAACCTCAGTGTCCCCCTGAACTCGCTCCGCATGGGACAGGTGGGCATACCCCTCCTGGGGGCTCAGTAGTGTTTCACTGACAGGGAGTAATGCTGAATGTTTACTGGTATCTCAGATGGGAAACAACAGCAATCAGGGAAGGGAGGAAAGTACACATACTAATCCTCCCAGAATATGAAAGAGAGGCCACGGTGAGGTACTATTCACAGAGATGAGCTGGGGTTTAGAAAAGACAAAGGGGTCGACCTTGACTTTGTGTGACAGTGTAAAACGGGTGATAGTGAATCAGCAGCCCGTTTTACATCTCTCCCCATTCATTGACTTCAGTGGAAATAAAAACGGGGAGAGATGCAAAACGGGCTGCTGGCTGGCTCGCTATCACCCGTTTTACAATATCGTACCAAGTCAGGATCTACCCCAAACAATCTTCCAACACAGTGAGGAACCTGTCACACTTGCTGTCTCATTCATAGTAAGCACTTGCTATAAACCGCAATGCTGAATGCTTGGGATTTCGCAGCAACACCAACACAGCACCCATGTACGAGTAGGCTTTATATTCACTGACCCTCTGCTGAAGGCCCGGTTTGTGGGTTTCTGCATTTACCGGACGGTGGGATTATTTTCCAGCTGCACGCACTTGAACATTTCGAGCAGATTTGATAAAATATTGACACAATCTTCCGGATCAAATATTGTTTTTGAATCCACAGATATCGCAAGAGATGTAAAATCCCATGGATGACTCCAGAAATCCTAGATTGTATCCCACGTAGTGACTGCTAACAGCCACAAGGTGGTGAGAGATATGCACTGCACAAAAACGTTTCTCATTGATACAATCGACTTAAAAACAAATAAAGACAGTTAAAGTCCTGTTGGGACTTAGCTTAAGATAGTTACATTCCAATTCCAGTGGGTTTGACAACTGTTTTTCCATATGTTGTATTTCCATTTCCATTTGAAATGCAGCTTCCAATCTCTCATTTATTGACAGAGCCAGAGAGTTTAAACAGGGAAGAGGCACTCATTCACTTCGTCAAATTTAGCTTACACAGTATCTCTGTCAATGCATGAGGAGGATGAAGGGGTAGACGAGCCCGCTGGGCTGTGGCCCCTGTTGTCTGACAAGCTCTGGGTCTATCCCAGCCCTTTGTTACGGGTCACTTGGTCAGGGAAGATAATCTCCCCCAGAAGAGAAGGGAGAAGGTTATTCTCTCCGGGGAGATTGAAGGTGGAAGACAGCAAAAGAAAAATGTGACCTCATTCACACGCACACAAAAGAGGGATCTCAGTTGGTCGAGCGCCAGAGTTTGAATGCCAGCAGGTTTCATGCTGCCGCTCATCTTTATGTTAATTAAATGAATGCCATCCCTTAGGATGTGGACAGAAAACAGGAGCCGGTAGGGACGGAGCAGTGGTTCCTGCAAATTGCTCTATCTCCTGACTGTTGGGCGATAAAATGGGGAACGGTTCTATTCTGTGTCTAATGGAGTTTGGCCTCCACAGCTAATCTCTTTTTCCCTCTCTTCCTCACCCTCCCTCCCACCCCTCTCTAAATGGCGAGATAGGCCATTCAGGGGTGATGTCAGAAAGCACTTCTTCACACAAAGGGTAGTGGAAATCTGGAACCCTCTCCCCCAAAAAGCTGTTGAGGCTGGGGGTCAATTGAAAATTTCAAATCTGAGATTGATAGATTTTTGTTAGGCAAGGGTATTAAGGGATATGGAACCAAGCCAGGTAAATGGAGTTAAGATACAGTTCGGCCATGATCTAACTGAATGGCGGAACAGGCTCGAGGGACTGAATGGCCTATTCCTGTTCCTCTGTTCTATCTCCCTCATGTACGGGTATGTTAACTCCCCGGGCCTCATTTAAATCCCTCCGGCTGACTTTCCACCTGTTCTGGGAGGGAAGCGATGGCAAATCATGCCACCCAGCAACCGCCCGATGGCACCAGGTCGCTGGTGGGATTGACTGCTGGGGCCGACCCGCGGGGCTCTCATGATCGGGATGGGTCCGCTCCAGGGGAGGCCTGAGCTTTCCTTGTGGGACCCGAAGGAGCACCAGGCCCCACAAGGAAAGTAAGAGAAAGCACTTACCTGTTTGAGCCTCAGCTGGCTCTGGATCCTCTTCCCGCTGCAGAATCACGTTCAGGCCGTTGAGTTAAAATTGCAGTTGGGTCCCAATGATGTCATCAGGGCATGACATGCATATGCAAAAAAGGACCCCTGTCAGCTTTGGGAGGGTGCCCTAGCTGCCTGCTTTGTTGAGCAAGTTAAAATTGTGAACAGTCAGCTAAAGGCAGCTCCAGGATGGCTGCCCACACGCCTACGAGGGATGCCCACTGTCCTCTCCTGTCCTATCCGAAAGGTGGAAAATAGCAAGGTGCCTGAACAAAATGTACAGGTTCAAAGTACTTGGTCGGGTTTATTGGAAGGTTAATTAATCCACAACAGCAAAAGGCACAGCGAGACTCTGAAACAGCACAATACTTTGAGAAAAAATTAGAGTAAGTCCATATCTTAATATCCTCTTTTTAGATCAACATTTTTCATCTGATAGGCAGGACTTTTGGGCAAACGGTCAGGTTTGTCTCTTGGCAGACTTTCACAATGAGATGTATCTATCTGGAAGATGCAAATTCCAATTGACCCCAGAATTTGGATGATTCTTCCGGAAGGAAAGCTGAGGAGCCGGAGCTTTAATTTATGTCACTGGCCATCTTTCAGCGTGGAACTGTTGTTTTTGAAGCAAGCAAACAGGCTGAAAGTTTAAAGGATCTGACACCTGGTGGAGTGAGGCATTATCGTCTGGCTATTGCAGTTTCCTACATAACTGTAATGGGTTCCCCTAACAGCTCAATGTTTTCTGCAGCTCAACCCGGACTTCAAGGGTTAAGTTACGAGGAGAGATTACACAAATTGGGGTTGTATTCTCTGGAGTTTCGAAGGTTAAGGGGTGATCTGATCGAAGTTTATAAGATATTAAGGGGAACAGATAGGGTGGATAGAGAGAAACTATTTTCACTGGTTGGGGATTCTAGGAGTAGGGGGCACAGTCTAAAAATTAGAGCCAGACCTTTCAGGAGTGAGATTAGAAAACATTTCTACACACAAAGGGTTGTGGAAGTTTGGAACTCTCTTCCGCAAATGGCAATTGATACTAGTTCAATTGCTAATTTTAAATCTGAGATAGATAGCTTTTTGGCAACCAAAGGTATTAAGGGATATGGGCCAAAGGCAGGTATATGGAGTTAGATCACAAATCAGCCATGATCTTATCAAATGGCGGAGCAGGCACGAGGGGCTGAATGGCCTACTCCTGTTCCTATGTTCCTATGATATGCTTTAAGACAACAAAGGAAACCCATTTATGAGAGATAATGCCTATTGAATACGATGACTAGGTCTGATCAGTTTTGCCGACTGATCACCAAGTACCACCATTGCCACAGGACAAAGGGATCCTCACACGGACATCCCAGAGACATAGCAGGCTGAAGCCTTTAATAAGTTATAATTTGAAACCACATAAAATAGACAGGACCATGAGTATTATTTGGTGGGAGGGTGGCCGGTACCGTTTTGAAGTGGATGTTGTGGTGACCCTTTTAGAGCAGAATTGTGGGAAGTTCCTCCTGCATCCAATATGCCCATCCCAGTACTACTTGATGCTAATAGGGTACGGTAGCATAGTTGTTATGTTACTAGATGAGTGATCCAGAGGCCTGGACTAATAATCTGGAGTCATGAGTTCAAGTCCCACCACGGCAGCAGGGGAATTTAAATTCAATTAATTAAATAAAATCTGGAATTAAAATACTAGTATCAGTAATGGTGGCCACGAAATTACTGGATTGTCGTAAAAACCCATCTGGTTCACTAATACCCTTTAGGGAAGGAAACCTGCTGTCCTTACCCAGTCTGGACTATATGTGACTCCAGACCCACAGGAATGTGGTTGATTCTTAATTGCCCTCTGAAATGGCCCAGCAAGCCACTCAGTTGTAAAATCTTGCTTTAAAAAAGTAGAACCTTCACCACACGGACTGCAGCAGTTCAAGAAGGTGGCTCACCACCACCTTCTCAAGGGCAATTAGGGATGGGCAATAAATGCTGGCCTCACCAGCGACGCCCACATCCCATGAACGAATAAAAAAAATGCTGGGTGGAAACCAGTTTCGGCACTTACTCTCCACACTTGAATAAGGCTGAAAACAGAGACATTAAATAAGTCATTTGCATCTTACGATCTTGCTGCCAAACATCCCATTATCAGAAATCTGCCATCTGTGCTACACATTACCCTTTGGTTCTCTCAAGACAAAAGGCAATATGCAAACCCGTATGGGGAAAGAGGAATGATAATATAATGGATCAAAAGCAAAATACTGCAGATGCTGGAAATCTGAAATAGAAACAGAAAATGCCAGAAAAGCTCAGCAAGTCAGGCAGCAACTGTGGAGAAAGAAACAGAAAAACATTAACTCTCTTTCTTTCTCCACAGACGCTGCCTGACTTGCTGAGTTTTTCCAGCATTTTCTGATAATATAATGAACACACTGCTGATGGCCATACACACAGACCAGGAAGGTCCCAGGTTTAATTCCCAGTCTCTGCTGAGTTATTTGATCTCAGTTGAGGATGTGTCAGGGGCATTAAAATTAGCCTGAGCACCCCTTGGTCAGAGGGGGGAACAATTAGCCAGTGTTCTACTCTTGATCACTATTCAGGGACTCGATCTGAAGATCAGATCTGCTTTCAGTGTGATGCTCCCCGCCCTGCCCCCTTCCCAAATGACAGCCTGCCAACATTCAGCACCAATGCTTACACCTCCTTGGATGAGGCACACTCCAGGAAGGAGTCAACGCTTTCGGGGGAGGGAGAAAAATTGTCAAGAAACGCAACGCAAAAAGAAAGTGCAATAGATGCTCATAAAAATTGATGGAATGGCAGGGCAGAAGTGAGGAATTACCTGGGAAATGTGGAGGTGCGGCACAGATAAGCATCGCACCAACTCCTTCCCTCGCTCTCACGGCTTGGCGTTCATCAGTTGGAAATCTCTCGAGATCTGGAGGAGAAAGAGATGGAAAGGCGTCCATTTTATTCACTGTCAGTCACGAGTGGAATTTCGAAGAGGGAAGCCCCGATTTTTAACCGCGCCCGTCCAGCGAGAACATGGCAGGATGGGGTCCGACACCCGATTTACACCCCATCCCGACATTCGGCTCCACTGAAGCATAAAATCGGGCAGGATGTAAAACCAGCATCCAACCCGAACCCACTCCATTCCCGCCAGGCCTGTTCGGTTAAAACTGGGGCTTAATTATCATGATTTAAAGCACTACAATCTTTGCTCTCACTGACTGAATTTTCATTCTTCAACAGTCCAAATAACTCAAAAATATCTGTTTCAGCTGCATAAAGCCAAAGTTCTTCTGTTGTTTTTATGGAAATCTATTCTGACACTTCAAGTATGATCCTTAACAGTAAGGAATATCTGAATTCATCACAATAGTATTGTAGTCGATAGCCACAATTCGAAGGTGCAAAACAGTCACAGATACAGGCAACAGCTTCCAACCAATCATTAACAAAAATGATATGCAGTCATTTTTCAGTATGTGACAGAAAAAGCAGGCACTAACAGAATTAATAGGAATTCACACTTAAAAAATATCATGCAAGCCTTGGGAAGTTAGTTTACTTAGTATAAGATGGGAGAATGCTTTGAACGAAAAGTACTTCCCCTAGATTTTGCTTCCTCTTCAAGAGAGGCAACTAGTGACGCACATGAATGAATTTTTCACTGAGTGGTGTTCCCATGGGTTTCAATCCTGACACGTGAACAATTTTCACTAAGGCACCGACAGAACGGCAGTTAAACCAACAGGGACAATACTGTTAAGCATTTCACCTACTTTTTCTGTGACTGTATCTCAGAGATTCTCTAAGACACTCTATACTCGCCTATACTCCTTGAAATAATTGTAACCAAGTGCAAGCACATTCACTTTTTGTCGATGTAGTTAAGTCTGTAGGTGTAAAATCATCGACTGTGCAGCATTCAGGTGGATGTAAAAGATCCCATGGCACTATTTCGAAGAAGAGCAGTGGATTCTCCACGGAGTCCTGGCCAATATTTATCCCTCAACCAACACCTAAAAACAGATTATCTGGTCATTATCATATTGCTGTTTGTGGGACCTTGTTGTGCACAAATTGGCTGCCGCATTTCCTACATCAGAACAGTGACTACACTTCAAAAAAGGTACTTCATTGGCTGTAGACCGTTTTGGGATATCCTGAGGTTGTGAAAGGTGCTACATAAATGCAAGTCTTTCTTTCTTCTTTCTTTCAAAGATAAACACTGGAACCGAGATTTGTTTAAATAGCTCTTTCCGTCAATGCAAGGGAAAGAGAGATTTCACTCAACTAAATTTGAAGCACCTCTCTGCTGCATCCGAGTTTGCTTGGTAGGGACATCATAAGCTGAATTGATTTGGGATCAAATTTCATGCACACTGCACAATCTAGAGAGTAATGGAAGGCCAGGGGCACATTATAGAGGCATGTGCTGCCTTGGATTGGCTAGGAGTTCATAAACATTCATTACAAGTCCTCGTCCACCCCCATAAACAATGAATGATGCTTATAGCTTAGTAATCTGTCCCTGGCCATCTCTTATTGTATAATAATAGTAAACAGAGGGCACATGACAAGGAGCTGAGGGATCTGATTTATAACTCTCCAGTGAACTGACCTGAAAACTCCTGAGTGACAAATTACAAACGAGTTTGAGTCGAAACGGCCAGTGGATATAGACTCTTCCCCACGGCTTTGTTCTGTGTTCTTTATTTTATTGAGACACCTGGTCGAAGGACCAAGGCTCACAGGTCCACAGATAGCCACGGCCGAAAAGGAATAGGTGATCAGACGAGGTAAATTGGCAATTATGGATTAGGTAATGCCAGGCTTGGCTTTTAAAAGGCTGAAAATACATGTCAGCTAAATGAGTGAAACTAAAATGGCAACAGTTCAGTGTAAAATTTTAATAGCTGACTAAAATTATGTGAAAGTTGCAGTGCGATGCCATCAATCTTAATGTGAAACTGGTTCCTGAGTGCGGGTACTATCATTTTATGTCACACAATGATACTGTTTCCAAGTGATCAGCAGAGTCTATAGCAACACAGCGAAGCTGGTAATAAATTCATCTCATGTGCAACCCAAGCAACAAACTCTGAAGATTCTTCAACTCAGATTGGCTAAAGGACAGACCTGCACTTAGTGAGTTTCTAACTAAAATCCGATAAGGTTTAAACTGATCCCTGCTGCTTTAAAACAGCAAATGAACTGGAATGAAGTAGACAGGGTTGAAGGTCAGATTCTTGTACCACTTCAGGAGAGATGTGCTGTCACCAATTAGATAAAAGGGCAAATAAACAGACTCTAATTAGAAAATTAATGCACCTTAGTGTACACGTTAAAAAAACTGGAGGGGAGCATTCATGGAGCATGGAGCAATGAGAGGTGAGCAGTTGAGTCCACTCCCAACATCCATGTAGAAATTGCAGTGTCATGGACGTCTGCCAATTTACAAAAGATCTCAGGGTAGATATGATGAGGAACACTATTCTGTCCATTCAAGTTCATCCTTGGTAAAAGAAGTTACAGCCCCTCCATCACAGCATCTGACTGTTTCTTAGGAACAGTCTTTGGTCTCCACCAATCGAGCACACAGGTTTTTAAAATGAAGTCCATGTATATTTCTGTATTTTTTGGCCAACAATTAAGTTTATTTCTGTTGCTGTCACATAAAACATTTTCTGCGGTGATATGGCCCTATTTTGGTTGGTCAGAGGGGACTCCCTGGCAGCACAGTGGGCCTCACACACAGGACAGTTTGAAAACCCCCAGGAGTCTATTCCATGTATTGACCACTCTACTTGAAGAACTTCCTGACATCAGAAAAAAAATATTTTCATTACTTTGAACCTGTGCCCTCTTGTCCCACTAGCAGAGTTTAATTTGAAATAGCATGCAGGATTTATCTACAAGCTCCTAAGGGAAATAAACAAATGCACATAAAATGTCCAAAAGCAATGCCTTTGACATTTCTCCCTGGCCTGAAGGTAACTGTAAAAGGCTCCTGGATATCTATGAATTATCACAACCTACATTGCTGAAACCTGACTGGCCACACACAATAAAAAAAACCCAGAAAACTGATCGCTGAATTCATTGATGTTTGTGAGACCTAATTCGGTGCAAAAAGGTCTACACATGGGACTGTACACAGCGGGCTGTAAACTTCAAAGAACTTCATTGAACACGAAGCACTTTGAGATGGTTCTAAGACACGTGATAAAATGTTATATAAATACAAGCTTTTCTTTTCCATTCCTTTCTAGAGACCTGGATCAGATCCCCACTTAATCTTTAATTCTGCAAGCCCCTCATTGTAACTAAGTAACTTTAAGACGCGGAATCATTTTAATTGCTCTTCTCTGACCCTCTCAACGGTTGGGCGCGGTTACGTTCTGTTTTTTTAAAAACTAAATGTATTATTTGGGTTCAGTGTCAACAACCATTCCCTTAAGTGGACCTTCCAGCCATTACCAGTCGAAGTATGTCTTTATCTCCTCAATATCTAGAATAATACAGGGGTCAAACAGAGAACCTTTGCCATGGTACTCCAGCTTACTGGAATACATCATCTGCCGTTATGTGAACCACTCATCTTCCGTACACTCTATCAGACCGAGGCTCAGACTAGAAACCAATAGACAAATGAGCAGTAATCAGTAGTGTATACACAGTAGTTACAACCTTTACTATTCTCCTCAGAATATCAACCTAACAAAGATGCTCGTCCTGCACTGCCTCTCAACAGTCGCTCACTTCTTACATGGTGAAACGTTACCGTGGAGAAAACTCCAGCTCAGTCTCCTTGCTGGCTTCTAACTGACTGCTGAGCTGAGCGCATGAACCAAACGTAAGCCCAGAATGGGACACTATTGGCCACAGAGCTGTCCATCAGAAGAAGCATTGGCCTTGTCTTCACCCCAGACACAACTGTCAATCAAAATCACTAGCATGTTTGGAATTGAATGGGATGGTTTGATTCATTGATCTGTGTCAAATACTCGGAGTTACCTGCTGGATGTGTTTTCATCCACATACCATAGCAGCAAACAGACAAGATATACCAGGGAACTCCAGAACCACTTTCTGCCATACCCTGAACTGTGAAAGTTAGCCGCAGCTTACAGAAAACAGCCAGCAATAACTGACCTTAACCGTGTGTGTGTGTATTGTGGCCACAAATCAATAGTCTAACAAAAGTATAGATGCTTCATTTTTGTCATGGAGATAACGGTTTCAGGAAATATGGAGGAAAAGAACTTGCATTTTCACAGCTCCTTTCACGACCTCAGGTCATCCCAAAGCATTTCACAGCCAATTAAGTACTTTTACAGTGTAGTTACTGTTGTAATGTAGGAAACACAGCAACCAATTTGCACACAGCAAGGTCCCACAAACAGCAATGAGATAAATTGAGGGATAAATGACCAGAGCTCCAGGAGATCTCCCCTGCTCTTCTTCAAAATAGTGCCATGGGATCTTTTATGTCCACCCGAGAGGGCAGACAGGGTATTGATTTAACATCTCATCCAAAAGACGGCACTCCCTCAACACTGCAGCGCAGTAACGGCCTATATTATATGCTCACATCTATGGAGTGGGGCTTAAACCCCCAACCTTATCACTCAAAGGCTAGAACGCTATCACTGAGTCAATGCTGACACCTAAGGAGGAGAAAACTGGTAAAAAGTTAAATGACCATCAAACAATAGCAGTTTAAAATTTTGCCACAGTTGACAATTTTATATCTTCATTGGCACATAGGTCTATTTAGGAGGATTTCTGGTTTCTAGATAGCTACGTACATCCAAATTGCAGCTCAGCCTCTTTGCTGATGATAGTTCCATACTTGTTTGTTGCCAGGCACTGGTACTTCCCACGGTCCTTCACCTTTTCCGGGTTGTTGATAACCAGGTTGCCACCAATCATACTGTAGCGGCTATCGTCCACGTTAATGTCCCGATTGTTTAGCTTCCACCTACGTCAAACACAAAGCACATTTTCCACAGGTAAGAAAACAAAGAGAGAAGGCCCACGCGACCAGGGGAGATCCTAACCCACAAGACATTCCTACAGTTACATTAGACATAATGAAAATAGTGATAGTGTACATGGTGCTCATTTTACATCAATGCAGAGGCTAAATCAACGCTATTCCAGTACTCACCTAGTGACCAAATGACGACAATAGAGGAGTAGAAAATGTAAAAGGGAACATAAAGTGAGGTAAAGCAGGTTTGACATACCTTCTAATATAGACACCAAATATTTATAACTACATCCCTTTGAATACCCACAATAACACACTGACATATTTATGCAAAAAAAAAGTAATTTCTTTTACCTGTAGACTGGGGGAGGAATTGCGCGAGCTCGGCAGTTTAGTGACACTTTTGCCTCCTCAGATTCTTCTGGGTAGATGGTAGGCAGAGGCTGTTCTTCAAACACTGGTCCATGCTGCCTGCTGTCTTCTGCAAGTACAACACATAGCTATTATAGCCAGAGACAGCAACTGTAAGAAATATTGTGGCATGTCCTACAAATCTAAGTAGCACATGTGTTATATATGTGCTGGTCTGATGTGGTCCATCAATTGGGAGGGATGCCCAGGGCAACATGACATGACCTACCTTCTCATCACCTCCTTTCCCAGTACTGGTACAGCAACACACCATTACTTTATATTTTTATCCTACCTACCTTAGGTCAGTGACATACTACCACTTGACCAGCTTGTCACCATGCCACTTCCTACCTATTTCACTTTCCAAGGCGACACATGCTCTAAAACAGCACCAACCGATAGTGAGTGTATCTCTTCATTCTTTTCCATCAATATTCCCCCAACATCAAAGACGCACTTATTGATCTTGACACTACATGATCATCATGGGCTCATCCTTTTATCTTACATTCACCACACCTTCCAATCAAAGCCCATAAACCAAGCCATTGCTCAAGATATGTTTTTGTTCTGTAATACAGGTACAACTCTTACTTTTTGCCCGGTAAAAGATTCAGTTGACTTTTCTTCAATCAGAACCAGTCAGCCTATGTCTTTAACTTCTCCAAATGTCGTTGTATAGACTTCAAATTTCCATAACCTGCCCAAACAGACTGAAGAGCCCTAGCATTGATCTGATGGAATGACTTTTGTGAGTCCGTAATTTGCATCTGACTAAATACGTTGCTCAATCTTTCTTTAACTACTTACCCTGTTAATCCATCACAATGTCCTCCAGGAAAATAAAGTCATATTGGGGGCACCGTGGTGTAGTCGAACACAAGGGTGGGAACAATGGGACAAATGCTGACAGGTGCTGCAATATAACGGAAGCAGATACCAGGGTCCATATTAGTTATGGACTCACAAAAGATGGCAGCTTGCGTTAGTTTCTCAGTGTGTGCAATAAATTTAATCTCGATTACAAAAGAAAACAAAGAGAATCAATCTATTGAAATTGCTATTATCTGTGCACATCTCAAGGTACAATCATTATGAAATCACACAAGTTGTGCATCTTAAACCTCAGAGTCGTGAACTGGGAAAGCACTTAAGAATACAAATCTAGTCTAGCTTTTTAACATCTAGAAGATTGCTATCTAATAACAAAGACAATTTGCCATCAATATGTGAACTGTACGCTCTGAACACTCAAAATCTAATTTTAATTTTTGATGGTATAAGAACATGGCCCCAGAGTACTCCTTCTGAGTTGAGTTGGTCTTCCAAAGCTCCTTCGCTCCCATTTCCACTTTTCGCACAGACGCAACACTTGATGGCCTGCTCCATTAAGAGTCTTACAAGGTGGAATTTCAGAGACCAGGTCTTCCTGCCCTCCCCCCACTCCTAGAAAACACAACAGATGGAGATGAGGCCACTTCAACCTCGACTTGACACCACTTTGCCCTCTGCTGCTCGAGTGCCATAAGTACAAAATAAAGCCGCAATTAGGACAGTTTTGCCGGGAGGAGATTTGAACGTGAAGCAATCGTAATCAAGGTTCTGAGAAAACCTGCTGTTTAATTGTGCAAGACCAACATCTCCAGCTAGAACGGGCAGCAGTCTGTGTGCTGAGCAGGCACGGTGACAGTTCCGTCTCCTTGTTTGCCACCTTCCCGCAGATAATGAAACCCAATTCCTGTCAACATGCATCACTCTAATACTGATGCCGAGGAAATACGACAGAAAATCTATATTAAACTTCTGAACAGCGCGAACATTTGCTTATCACCCAATGACACTGAGACACTTGGAATCAGCTCTAATGTGTTGCCATGAAGCATTAATATCTGCCACTTGATTTTGAACCTCTGGATAATGATGAACTTCATTTTGTTTTTTTTTCCCTATTTTAGAACAAAACTCAAGAGGATAACATCTCAGCCGTGTCTTTGACAACCAGTTATTAATCTAAATATTCTTTTCAGCTCTAGTTAAATTCCTGACAGTTTGAAATGAAGGTAGTTAAATTACAATGTCATCGTACTGCACAACCCAAGCTGCCATCTTTATTTACAGGTCTGTGAATAATCGTCTTTGCAGCGCGAGACACCGCTTAAGAATGTACATAGCCAACCTTCCAGGGTTACCTCAGAGCCCCGTGAAAGGCATACTACAGTCCAGGAACTACTGATAGGGATTTCAGAGATGAACCAAGGTTTTCCGATTGACATTAACCAAATATGGGTTAAGGCCATTCAGAAAATCTAGGTTAACGTGTTTACGTGACATTCACTGTTGTAGCAGAAGTGTTAAAACAAACAGGTTATCGGCCACATTCCGACAGCGGATGGAGATCATACTAAAACATTAAGCGTTGATCTGCTGCTATCATCAGCAGCCATTTCAAGATTTTCATGTCTTCAAGTTTGAGATTAGCATATCTTAGATTTCTTCAATAAATAAAATGATAAAATGAAGAGTTTTTGCCACATTCAGATATGAACGTACCCATCACAGACACGGGTAAGTGAAGTTTTATACTGTGCAACTCGTAATGTTTTTGCTGCAGTGATTTCAAATATTAAAAACCCTTCCCTAGGAATTCTGCTCTGACATTCTGATCATTTGTCCTTCAACTTTTCATCCTCTGCAAGATTTGTGAGAGTTTTTTAAACCCAGTTTTGTTGCTAGGCTTATTGTTCTAGTACCAACATGTGAAGGGAAAAAAAAGGTTGCACTTCAGCCGAAGAGCATTACTTAAATTACTTAAAATGCCCCCACCATTAGTGACAGACCTGTAATCACCAAAGCTCCACCCTGGAGTCATCTAACGCAAAGAGCTCTCTCCAAACTCACATCAATTTTAGTAAGGCAAAATCTAGAATTGTACTACTGTATTTTGTTCAAGAGGACATCGGATGAAAATTCCACACAGCCATCAGTACACACGAATGAAACCTTGGTGACAACACTGCTTAGTTTTGGTAACTCCACAGTGACCCGTGAATGACACGGCACATGCTTCACTTCCTGTGGTAAATGTACAGGAGTCACATTTCCCGACTGAAGGAGGGCTTTCTGTATACTGGTAGGAGCCAGTATACTTATTAATTTGAATAAGAAAAGCCAACAGCAATTCTGATTGACTTAATGCTAAAGCTCCCGACGTAATCTCTGGATGGAAGAAATTAATAATGTATTTTCAGATCACAACAGAAGTGCCTCAAAAGGGATGATGAAATGTGAAACTGCCTTAAAAGCTCATATTCTATCCTAATTGGCTTATGGGCCGAAATTACGCTGTACTCACATACAGACCTCGTTTAACATTATTTGAATGAAATTACTTTGTCCACTATTTCAACAGAGAAATAAGTGGGATAATGCCTTAACAAAGGAAGGTCATACATTAAATATTCATATGTAAATATCAATCCATTATATTTAAAACAAATTGCAATTTTTGCCCTTTCCCGGTTCTGGGATATGGTAATGTTACTTTATAATGTTATGGGGTGTCAGAATGGGATATTGTACAGGCTGTTCAGTTGTATTAATCAAACCTGATTTAATCAACTGTACAGTAGTGTGCATATATACACACAAACACACATGTAGACACACACACACATATATATATATATATATATATGAATAGGTGTTTTGAAATAATAAGAAGTGGAGGCAGAGAGAAAGTCTGGTACTTAAGCTTGTGACTTTGTGGTTTCAGTCAGAGATAGGTTGTGCAGTTTTATCTTTTATAAGATAAAGTGGAGTTGAGGTGGAAGATCAGCCATGAGGGGCCATATAGCCTACTCCTGCTCCTATTTCTTATATTTGATCGCATGACCGCCTCTGATCAAATGGCTTTCATTGCTTTCCATCCAAGCTGCAATGTTCATTTCGATTTCATCTCGATACTTATGAATTTCTCAAAGTGCACATCAAAGTAAAAGAGAATCAATGTTCCAGGAGTGGGAAATGGAAAAGTTCCCTGTTTTTGCACTCAGCGACTAAATGAAGTGGGGGCAGGTCAGGATGTGAGAGAGCTGGCGCCAACACTGGGGTCCCATCATGTCCACAATTCCCCCGAGACTTCCTACATTAGTCACACCGAGCACGCACGCACACACATCGACCACCTCCTTCCTTGAAACAACAATTGCATGCTCTGTGCTCGCAATCTCCGCCGGCCACATGGCTCGCTCAGTTTGACCCAACAGGCTGACACGATGATTTCACACATAGGATCAAGCTACATTCAAAAGTATTAAAGCACAGAGCTCTACTGCAAGCTTAATGAGACCAGCGCATAATGTGACATTTGTTCTCATTGCACTGAAGGGTGCAAAATGAAGAATCTACATTGGTAATATTGAAGACAAGTGTGAAAACAACTTAAAGGGGCACAGCTGCCAGGAAAAAAAAATAAATGGCGAACTTTTATTTTTGGATGAGGAAGAGCAGCCAGTGGAGCTGTGCGTCCTTTTCATCCCAAATAACGTCAAGCGCAAATCATGTAATGATTCATTTCAGCGCAAGTTATGGCTCACTGTGTTTCTACGGTTTTCCGTAGCTGACTTTCATGAACAGACGGCGTCCCTTTTTAATGGCGCCTCTTTTCACAGCACACTCAGACCCCCCCCATGTTACTTTATACCACCCTCTACACACGCAGATCGGCAAACACACTTGCAGCTATGTTGAGTTCCTGCCCTCGCTGGGTTCGTGAATTTTACATTAGGTTCAAGAAAAATCCAGTCGTCAACAACCTTTGTTCATTATCACAAAAGTCTACCGAGGCAGCTTGAAAGTGATCTGATTGAAAGAATAGTATGAAATGGGAAGATTATACAGCTGTCTTCTGAGGCAAGATTACAATAAAGTCCTTCCTTCCCACAGGGCCCATTAAGCGGCTTCAATGGGCATGTACCTCCATAACAATCGAACATCAATCCGCCATCCTACTGACCTGACTAACACTTCTACCTGCATGGATCCACATCGGCCCCATTGCACCCAGAGTAGTGCAGCAGATGAAAAAGTGGCCCCAACTGTTTGCAGATGTGTCACTGACCATATTATTACTGTGCTCATTCCCACATCTAGCACGAGATTAAAATGAAGCCACAAGTAATTCAGATCAGTATCTAACTCTAGAATCATACAATCACATAGCTCAGAAAGAGGCCATTTGACCTATCATGCCTATGCCTGCTCTTTGAAAGAGCTACCCCATTAGTCCCACTCCCTCGCTCTTTCCCTGTAGTCCTGCAAAATTTTCCTTTTCAAGTATATATCCAATTCCTTTTTGAAAGTTACTATTGAATCTGCTTCCACCACCCTTTCAGGCAGTGTATTCCAGATTCTAACAACTTGCTGCATTAAAAAAAAATTCTCTTCATCTCCTTATACCTTATTCTGTCCTTCTCCTTATATCACTCAGTCCCATTGCTCACTAAATGTTCATCTAGCTGTCAATGCATACATCAGTTTGCATTTCTTCCTAGCAATACTCTCCTAATTAATATATATACATGAACCGTCTGTGCATGCAAATACAAAATGTAAGGTTGGATATATTCTGACAGTGCATCTGTGCCACTGGCTAATGTCAGCAAATTTCAGAAAGTGCACTGAACCTGGCAGCAGTAAGAACACTGCAATCCTGCCCCATAACACAGGAAGCAACTGCTTCAGAAGTGTGCTCTGAACAGCTAACGGTAGTTTTTCCAGGAATACTTTAAAATGGTTCTTTCTTCCAACATGCACCTTCAGTACTTAGGCTGCAGTTGTACCAAACCTCAGGTCAGTAGCTGTAGTACCATCTTCCAGCCGGTCACACTTCATTTAGACTGCCTGGTTGCGAATATGCGCTAGTGGCCTAGAAAGCTCTGCAGATGCACGCTCACATCGTGCCAGCGAGAGCTCTTCGAGTGAGAAATTTTAACTGCCTTGGGGGCAGGTGTGCTTTCAGAATCTCAAAACATTTGAAGAATCTCAACTTCAATTTACAAAGCGCCCAGAAGACCCAACAGACAGAACTACCCCACACCCCACCTCCAGCACCCCCCCCGCCCGCCCCGAGCACCAAACTGCGATAGAACTCCACCTGGTTCAAAGTAAGGTATGATGAGACAGTCTCCATCGGGGGGGGGGGGGGGGGGTGGGGGTGGCGTCTTGTGTCAGGACCTGACTACAGAGTTACATTGACGCCTCGGTGTCTCTGGGATTTAAATGTACAGATGCACCTTTATTTTTGGACTCAGTTCCATTTCTCAAACAACAAACAGGCTTTAATCTTTACTGGATGCTTAGCCTCCTAGGAAGCTGGTCTATGATATTTTTGGATGAACCTCCAGTTGTCAGGTCACAAACACTGAACCATCAACGTACAAACCATCACACATCGACCACACAATCCACTGGCCACTGATAGCTGCAACATGTCCTCTTTTCTGTGAAAATACAGGCACAATATTGGACAGCACCATCCTTTGAAGTTCTGAATATCTATTAGAACAAAATAGATAGCCTGGAGTTACTTCAAAGCATTAATCTCATTTTAGGGTTGACAGCACGGTTATAAGCAGCTCAAGCTTTGCTCTCGAGGTTTATGGTGTCACTGAAACCCTTGATCATATCACTGCCTTGTAATCACTCCCACATATCCATTATTCTCTACTTACGTGCTACACTGGGGATCTTATATTTTATGTTCAGGCATCACAAAAAGTCGATACTTTGGGACAATAATATCACACAAAAAAAAATCAATGATACAATATTCCTGTCAAAAATCCGTTAATTATGAAGCAACCCTGTGTCCCTAATATATGGGCACATCTGGGAGATACAGCTCTTGGAATCAAACTGCACCATTATCAATGAATCTCTGCCAAGCAACTGGGGAGGCTGTCAATATCATGTCCCCCCTCAGAGTGGAGCAAGATCTCCAGTGCCATCGCAACACCAAAGGTAGTAGAAATCTGGAATTCTCTCCTTTCAAGCTTTCAAGCTGAGATCGATAGATTTTTGTCGGGTATCAAAGGATATGAAGCTAAGGCGGGTAAATAGAGTTGAGGTACAGATTAGCCATGATCTAATTTTATGGCGGAGCACGCTGAAGGGGTTGAATGGCCTACCCCCTTCCTATATTCCTCTCGTCCTTCAGGCTTTTAAGTGATGCCGACTATGACCTGTCTTGTTCCAGCATTTTCTGCCTTTTTTAAGACTTTCAGCAACTGCAATATTTTACCATCCAGACTGGTTTTGTTTCAGGAAGTTTGGACATATTTGTGGTACTGAAGGTCATCCCACTGAGACAGCAGTGATCATCTTCGAGAGAAGCAACTCTGCTCCTGGAATTCCTTTAAAAATTGTGTCACTTGGAAAAGAGAAAGCGAAAGAAAGAGTCCACTCATTTTTTTTTCTCCATGAAAGCATGAAAATTGATGCAACCTTTCAAAAAGATTGATCTGTAAGTTTTAAATTTATCAATGCCTATCAAAGTAAAAGCTGCAATTTCTTGGTGTCTGGCAACCATGAAGTCTTGATGTGAGCGAGATCAGTAGAAAGACTAACACCTGTGGAAATAGGTGGCTCCAGAAAGGCAGTTCGATTTGTGGTTCTTGATTTTGCTTATCAGTGATTACTAACTGGGGGTTGTAGAAATTCAACTGTGAATTTAAAAAAAATTAATTCTTGGGATATGGGCGTCGCTGGCAAGGCCAACATTTATTGTCCATCCCAAGTTGCCCCAGAAGGTGGTGGTGGGCCTTAGACTTGAACCACAATGCTGTCAGGTAGGAGTTCCAGGATTTTGACGCAACGATGATGAAGCAACAGCTGATGGTGTGTGACTTGGAGGAGAACTTGGAAGAGATGGTGTTCCCTACACCTGTTGCCCTTGTCCTTCTAGGTGGTGGAGGTCTTGGGTTTGGGAGATGCTATTGAAGAAGCCTTGGCGAATTGCTGCAGTGCATCCTGTGGATGGTACACACTGCAGCCACAATACACTGTTAAGGGAGTCGATGTTCAAGGTAGTGGATGATCAAGCGGTCTGATTTGTCCTGAATTGACAACAACAATCAAAACAGTTAAATTGCTGGATTTCGACTTAATAAAAAGGGGTGCTCTCTTCACGATACACCGTTTGGCAAACCTTTTTGCACTTGTTTACCAGCACACAACTCAATGAAGCATCGAACCTCATCAATGTCTCGCTTGTGCAGAACACCCTCCCAACATAAATGGCTCTTCTGACTCTTCTCCCTCCCCAGACAAAAGGTTCGACCAACACTTCCTTCATGAAGACAGCGCTCCTTTAATGTAGGAGAGACATGGCAGTGAACTATGGACAGGGCTGGAGTGACCTTGAAGTAGGAAGAGCGCAAGACAAGCCAAGTGAGATGTGTGTGGCTGGGACTAAATGCTTGAAGGAACCATGTGAGCAGCACAAAGTTAATACTATCCAACACACAGATATGTCTCATTACTTGTGGCTTGCAACCCCATTGGCATAGAATAAAATGAACTATACCACATCTATAATTATACTGTTAGTGGTATTTCTTCATTGATTTCAGAATTCTGTGCAGTGTACAGAGTAATGGGTGTTGAATAATTAATATCGGAAGACATTTTTTTTAAACAAAGAAACCTTGGGAAGGAGCCAGGACCTACACTGCAGGTTGAAGAGGATAGGAATGAGAATGAAGTGAATCAGGAAGTAGTGATCAGATGACGCCAAGCTCGGATTCTAAACGTCTGCTTGCGGCTAGATTTTAGTGCTGTGCTCAGCCAGGAAAGAACTTTGTGCATTTGTGCTCCGCCACTGATAAACTGTTAATGTTTTCAAAGCACAAACTCACAACATTGAAGAGACTCTGCTTAAGTTTATAAAGTGTCCTTAAGTTTATAAAGTGTCCAGGCTGTCCAATAGATCACCTGGGCACTTTCTGCACCACATCCGGTACGAAGCCAGAGGGTGTGAAACTGTCTACTGGAAGTGCTTTCACTCCACAAGCAAAAGTGTCAGGCTGACACCCCAGTTAGATTCCTGGTTTTACGTTTACAAGAAGTGGAAACTCTTTTGCACTGGTACAAACTGGCAGTGTAACGGAGCTTGCTTCATAATGAATTCGGGTATAAAATACCAAGATACCATAATAAAAATAAGTGTGCAGTTCTTCCAGTAAACCGCAAACACCGAAGTTGCAAAACTGCAGGAAAAGGGCAGGATTCTGATCAAATATCCAATTACTGTTGGTTTTAAGACTCCAATGGCAGTCAACGTTCACACACACAGGAGACCTTGTCAACACTGCCAACAATCAGACCCCTTTACACAGCTTCACCAGATTTGGATGCTTCCAGCAATGTCTCTGCAAATACAAATTCTCAGGATGACCAACCCTTGCCTCCTGGTCACAAGTGTGAAAGTATCCATTGGAAATTGTTTATATGTGTACGTCACCTCACCGTTCTTCGATTTAAGCTGCTTTACGAGTGATTGTGGTGCAAGCAACAGTTTGAGGAAGAGCTGTCTGCTTAATGTTGATGCACAGCAGCAATCCTTCAGGAGCAGGGGGGAAGACACAAGGAAAAATTCCTTGATTCTGATGAAAGGTCATCGACCCGGAATGTTAACTCTATTTCTCTCTTCACAGATGCTGCCTGCCCTGCTGGGTGCTTCCAGCATTTTCTGTTTTTATTAGAAATCTGCCTCCATTCTGGTTTTGTTGAATATTGGAGATGTGGGCCACTGACGTGGAAAAATCATCCGGCAAATACTATCCAATCACTTAAACTTCACAAGGCCTTCAAGAAATCAATGGCCACACGAAAGTTTGGTGGTGTTGTGTTAATCATCCTGCATGACACATTCCAAGACTCTTAATCATCTCATTTAAACAATATAAATAAGACTTTTTGGATGTTGTTTCTAGAAAGAAACATTTTATCAGCTCATAGGTTTTCAATCTAGGGCCCCAGAGAAGATCGAAGGGGACTCCTGATTTCTATCTGTCTGGGAAACTGCATCTCCAGAATTCTCTATCCAATATTTTTCAGCATCTTCCTGTATTTATTGACTTGTGAACATTCAAACATAGAGAAAGAAGGTCGAGACAAGACCTCCAGACCCATCAATGCTCCTTTATCCACCAAATGCTGGACTTTGTGCACAGCTCCCCCCCACAACCGCAGGTCATACTGTATTCTAATAAAAGTGAAATGTTTTCTACAATGTTAGCTCTCTTTTCCTTTGGGTAGCTGGCATTGTCTTTCGAAAGTTAAGACATTGAATCCCTGGTAGTTTGTCAAGATTGAAGAATATTAATATTTGTAAAACGTTCCAAGGAGCATCTCAATATTTGTGTGTGTGTAGGGGAGGAGGGAGAGGGGATGGTGCAGCCAGCCATGAGGAACATGCCAACATTTTCAGATTGTGTCAGTATTTGTGGGGGTTCCCAAAGGGCATGTTGATATTTGCAGAGGATCCCCAGACAGGACAATGAGAGCTGATAATTTAGTGGAAATAAAAAGTTAATGGGCTAGAAAGTGGATCACGCTGCGCTCGTTTTACAGGTGTAAAATGGGCACCTAAGGGTCCAATATGCTGTGCGCTCACTCATTCCGCCCAGCATATCGGTTAGGACTCCTCCGTATGAGTCCACAGCACTCCCGGAAGCAGGCATTTGGTCCTTTGTATATGTAAATCAGGGGCCTAACACCTTTGAGGCCCCCTTTGTGAAATTCGATTGTGAATGACTCACCCTATTGCGGAGTTGGGAGGACCCTGGATGCTCCACATTCAAACTGCAGGTTGCCGCTGGCCACCGTGCACTCCCCTTCCAATAGCCTACCACATGAGGACTCTCCCGAGGATCTTGCTGCCTCTCTCTCCCCCTCCTCATTACCGGCGAGCTGCCTCTGGGGTCGTGACAGGTGCTCGCAGCTCGCCGGTAATAAACAAATGAGGCAGGCGGACCAATTTGCCATGATCCTGCCGCTGGCCTCATTAGGCGCGTGCAGCGTGCGTTGACACCGGGATTACATCCTGATTCGGGCACGATCCAATTTCTAGGCCGTTTTGTTTTGTTTTTTAATGCGGATAGCTCATCGTTCAGTACAGTTTCTAACTGCACTACAGACCACGTGCCATCTAATTTTCTTGCAAAAGAGAAACTCCAATTAGTAAACGGTGATAAATCAAGAGGTCGATATTCCTTACTCCAACCCATCGCACTCGCTCACTCCTCTGCTAGCACTGCCGGCAATGTCAAAAACAATGCGGCACTATTCTGAACATCCTGGACTAATTCTAAGCAATTCCAATAGTGACATGCATCATGAACTCCACGCCCCTGCAGGACAACACAGAGCCTTCAAGATATTTTTTTGGCAGGAACACTTTGTCCTTCAAACCTGAACAGAAAGCTTCTTTTTTTTGGGGTTCCCTAGTGACAACGCCATTGGTATGGAAAGATATAGACCACCGAAGAGAAAGGCAAGATTTTCCATGGGGCTTTAAATGCTCCCAGTGTGTCACTGTTTCACTGCTCGTCAAGCCCTTTGCCAGTATTCCAACAATTGGCATTTCTTCCAAGCGTCAAGAGTTGGCAGGTCTGCTTTGTGTTTTTTTTTAATGAACCAGCAGCTTCTCAAGTCACATCTGGGCATCTCTGCCTTATCACTCAACCTCTACACTTCACAGTCAATCAAATCAATGTTCTGGGGACACACAGCTCACCAATGGTTGTACATCAAGCAAACTCTTGGGTCTAAGGCCCTATTTTTAAGTCTAGAAAAATCATCAATTGGAACACAAACACACTCACAGTTCCCAAGAACTGGCAAACTTACTGTTCGCTAAATTTCCAATTAGCCTACAGAAATCCCAGTTTTTTTAAATTACAAAACCAAAATGAAGGGCCATGGTCCCCAGTGCAGGACACTCTCAAGGCTGAAAAGAGTAGGAGAGACGACAAGGTGAATCAGAAGGTCGTGATCAGGTGATGCCAAGCCTGGGTTTAAAAGCTCAAAGGCTGCAGGAGGAAGGAAAGGCTGAGGGAGAAAAGGAATTCCTTGGTTCTGAGATCCTGAGGAAGAATGAGAAGAAACAACTCAAGATGAAATTGTGACCCTTAACGTATTGTCTTTCAAGTTATTCAATTATTTAAGGGCACTTCTGCCCACTGGCAGGGGCAGCTCTGCACAGCTGGTGACCGTCTCCATGGAAATTAGGTGGATCCATCTAACAACTAGGCCGCTGGTCACCTGACACCTGAAAACCAAAACAGCTTTTACCAAGTCATTTATTGGAACACTTGATTTGAAGAAATCCAGGAGGAACTTACCGTCATTATATCTACCCTACTGGACATTGAGAGCAATTCCCTTTGACTTGGTAACATTGACAAAAATGACTGAGAAATGGACGTTCGGTCCAAACTAACAGTGGGCAATAGCTCCTGTATTACATGACACATGGTATAATTTTACAACAAACTGCTGCTGACTATACCATCTCTATATATCATAAAGCTGTATAAGTGTAAGTTGTTGTTGATGATTTTACCACTGAGTTGATCCGGAGGCCTCATGGTTTTATAAAATCCAGTCGGTCTGTGCCCGACCCATACATCCCCACAATTACTTTTTTAGATTGTGCAAAGATTTTGAGTGTTGTGTTGGTGCTTCACTGTTCAGGCTTGCCCAGTTTTGCCATGTCCACATTTGCCACAAGAACCAGAGCTTCAGACCAGGATGGTGATGGAAGAACACTGGGTGAGAGATCACCGTACAGGAGAAAGATCCGCTGGAAATAATGGGAAGCAGCGCGGACAATGTTACAAGGCTGCAAATCAAACGGATGACGGAAATGCTGAGCATGGAGTTTGAACCTATTACCAATGTCAGCACAAGCCCTAAGATCGAATTGCAGCCTTTACTTCATTCCAAAACGTAGACAATCTACAATCCTGAGGTGGAGTTTTCAAAACCATTAATTCACAATACTCAGTGCCGCTGCTGAGGAGAACCTTGGCCGCTGCTGTGATGTTGTTTGGGGGAGGGTACAAACCAATAGTGATGTCCACAAACTGTCACATCATGAATGACCTAAGAGTATAATAAGGCTGTTATCATATGGTGGAGCAATGAAGTATTGTCTGTATATATCTTAAAGCTAATTTTAAAAACAATATTTTGTCAGGTTTCTCATACTATTGACATAGATATAAAAAAATGTACATTTTAGATACTACAGTACTGTATCTATACCTATATGCATCTATTTATGTAATGCATTAAGGTTTTAAGTAGCATATACTTTCTATGCTTACAGGAAGGTCACTTCCATCACGCCTGCGCCTGAGAGTTAGTTTTTAGAGGCAAGATACTTGACATTATACAGTACTTACCTCCGAAAGATAGTTGGCTATCTCTATCCTCTCTTCCTCAGCTCCATGATGCAGCCATTTCCTGCCCCCTAACCCCCCCGCCCCGCACCCAGCCTCCCCCGGTTCTCGGCTCCTCCTGCTCTTGCTGCCTCAAGCCTTGAATGGTTGTCTTCGCCTCTCACCTGCCCATCGTCAACACTGCTTTGAGCTCTGGCCGTCCCCATCCTCACCTCAAACTCTCCCCCCTCCCAATTCACTCTTGCCGATGCCTTGACTGCCACTTTCACACGAGCCTGCCGCCTTCCTGCTCCCAGCCATGGCCTGCTGCCTCCCCTTCACTGGTTTCCTACCACTGAACTGGGAAACTGGCAGTTCAGTTCTTACAGTACACACACACTGCACCTGCAGTGGGCTGAGGGCAGTGGGAGACGGGGAATGAAGGGAGGGAGAAAAGGGGAAGAGGATCGGTGAAGAGGATCAGAGAAGGGGAGGAAAAGGAGAAGACAGTAAGGGCGAGAGAGTGGGAGGGACGGTAATGAAGTAGTGGGGAGAAGGGCTGTGGGAGGACGCAAGGTGAGTGGGTGTGTGTGGAAGAGGAGAGGACAGAACAAAAGGGGTCAATGTGTGGCATTGGGGGAGCATGAACCTCGTCGTGTTGCTTTCTGTCACTACACTGTGGCCCCTCGACCCACCACTCATCACCCCACAGCTAGCTTGCAGCTGAATCACTCCCTCAACCACTCCATACCTCCCAGCAAACCCCACCTACACCTCTCACCAATAAACCAGAGAGAAGGAACAAGAGCGAGAGAGAAAGCGAACCTTTGGCATGACATAGTATTGATTTGTACATTGTTTAAAATATCTTTCCATAAGTCTTTCAAGCAGCAATCTAAACTCTAGTTCAGATGAATTTGCCCTTTCTACTAGGTTACAACCTTGGAATCATTTCCAGCTATTCTATGACATTGATTGGTATTTCACTGCTTATGTGTAGTAGGAAGGAAACAGAAGACTTTACATAGCTCCTATTCACATCCCTCAGCTCATCCCAAAGCATCTTACATGCAATGAATTACTTAAGAAGTGGAGGGGCTATTCTCTGGACAAACTTGGCAAATGGAATGCTGGCCTTTATATCTAGAGGACTAGAGTACAAGGGGGCAGAAGTTATGCTGCAGCTATACAAAACCCTGGTTAGACCGCACCTAGAGTACTGTGAGCAGTTCTGGGCACCGCACCTTCGGAAGGACATATTGGCCTTGGAGGGAGTGCAGCGTACGTTTACTAGAATGATACCCGGACTTCAAGGGTTACGTTACGAGGCGAGATTACACAAATTGGGGTTGTATTCTCTCGAATTTAGAAGGTTAAGGGGTGATCTGATTGAAGTTTATAAGATATTAAGGGGAACAGATAGGGTGGATAGAGAGAAACTATTTCCGCTGGTTGGGGATTTTAGGAGTAAGGGGCATAGTCTAAAAATTAGAGCCAGACCTTTCAGGAGCGAGATTAGAAAACATTTCTACACAGATTGATACTAGCTCAATTGCTAAATTTAAATCTGAGATAGATAGCTTTTTGGCAACCAAAGGTATTAAGGGATATGGGCCAAAGGCAGGTATATGGAGTTAGATCACAGATCAGCCATGATCTTATCAAATGGCGGAGCAGGCACGAGGGGCTGAATGGCCTACTCCTGTTCCTATGTTCCGAATTTGCACACAGCAAGATCCCACAAAAAACAGTTAATAACCAATTCATCTGTTTTTGGCAGTGGATGAGGGAGGAATGTTGCCTGGAACTCCATGCTCTTTTTAGAATAGTGTCACACAATCTATAACTAGCTACCTGTATCACAGGAACTGGCAGGTGGGACCTCCATTTCTCATTCAGAAGACAGCACCTCTGACAATACAGCACTCCCCAGTCGAGTGTCATGCTCGATTGAGTGTCAAGTTCCCGAGTGGGATTTGAACCCATAACCTTCTGACTCAGAGGTGAGAAAGTCGAGCTTATTCTCTGTGCATAGATTAACTTTTGGTCATCTGAGTGTCTGACACAGGCAGAAACCCATCACCATGTTTAAGATTCTCCAAAGTGAACTGCTGAGAAATCTGCTTGTCCAATATGGAATGCACACTGTCCCTGTTCAGGCGCAACCTATTTACCCAAGCGCAGAGAGCTTCGGCTCAGATTGGAAGAGCCAAGGCCATGGGACCCCCAAGGGTGCACAGCGAAACCACTAGAGTTTAACCAGCTAAAACCATGCACCCTACCATAACTATTTCATGTTGCCTATCCAGCAAGGACCACCCTACTTGCTCGCACATTATTTGGAGAAGAATCCTGGACCTTGCCCCAATTGGAAGATCAACCCCTCCAGGTCCTATTAGCGAGTTGGATGGCTCAATCATTAACAACGCCTGGAGCACCATGGACCTGTTTGGTTCAGGTTATCGCATGGCCGAGTTTGCCCCAGAGGGTTGATTTGGTTCCAAACGTTCACGGTCAAGTGTGCCACCTTGGAGCCACCTTGACCCAAAAGATACTCCATTTACCTACCCTCCCACCAAACAAGGAGGGTCGTTCGTTGTTCATCGGACAACTGACAAGCACAGAATTGAGCCCTTGAACACAAGGAAATAAGGGTCCAGAATTCATTTAGAATTTAAAGGGTACCAGTACCTGGGAGATCTACCCCAGCAATGGCAGCGTTTTTAGAATCCGAGGGGAACAACTGAGAAAAACAAATATTACCTGAGGTTTTACCAAGAGCTTCACAGCCACAAGATAGAAGATACCACCTAAAAATACAAAAATACTTTCTTGCTCCTGTTGGATGGCATTAAATACTATTTTTGGATTGAATCCTGATTTTTAAAGTTGTGATTCAAACATGATTAAATGCTGTTACTTACAACCTTCACAGAAAATAGAAAGAAACTCCTTTATTTGCAATTTAAAATAAAAAATATATGAGATAAAGTCATATTTGTGGAATCAGTTGCTTCAATATATTAACAGAAGTTAATGAACAGCCAAGTAGAAAGATTCAAGTAACTGTAACAGCAATAAGCATCAGACACACCAGAGGCCTTGTGTTTACATGGATTTAAATTTCTACTGGTTTGAAGAGATGTAAATGTAAATGAAGAGATTTAAAGCTGAAATCCCTTTGAACAGGATTTCTCAGGATTTGCCCAAGAAAAGCTCAGGTAGAAATTTTCTGCATTCCAAATATTTGATTTGTCATTAACCCCAAAAAGCCCCACCAACCCCCACACTGCCAACCCCCACACTGGGGACAGCCAAGCCCCATGCCCCGCCAACCCCCACACCGGGCACTGCCGACCCCCACACCGCCAAACCCTGCGCCCCGCCAACCTCCAAGCTCCGCACCGCCAACACCCCACACTGATTTGCTGCACTGGATTTCACTTCTCCTTTCCTGCCTGTGTATATGATTTTGGACAAAATGTGGTAATGGTGTCTTTATGTTGCGAAAGCACTTCAAGAACCCACGCTCTAATTGTACTCCTGTTGCTTTGGCGTCTTCCTGATCACTATTGCAGGGCACAATCTGCAGCACTAGAACAGTGGAAAACCAAGCATGCACATTCTTTTCAAGTCCCAGTTCTTGACTTAGCCACCAACTGCCATAGCTTCCCCACTGGGACTGGGGGTGGTTCACATTGGTCAGAGAAGAAGAAACCACATCACCACCCAGCCCCCTGACAGCCAGACACGAAGGCTGCCCACTCCTATGGTGGTATTCTTTACATTGGTATCAAGGGCACTGTTGCCTCCGGTAGTGCCAATGCAAACGACTGCTCAGGTGGGTTTATAGAAACGCCAGAGGCTATCTTGTTTACCCCATCATGCTGCAAAGTTGGGACTGCTAGTAAGAGCAGCACAGTCAGGCAAAGGCAACAATGAATTCATGAAGATGGTGGGGCGGGGGTTGTATCAACACCATCACTTACTCAAGCAGCAGTTTTCTGCCGGTGAACTGTGCAAGCACTGAGGATTGTTCTTCATTTGGGTCTTGGTGTAGAGTGGTTGTTTATTGTAAATTCACATTAAGACAGCTGCAGGAAGCTCGGGGGTAGAGTGCTGAATTTTAAAAAGAAACACCATGAAACAGTGTACCTACCAGCATTAGACTGTGAGTGACTCAGTGCAAACATCACCACGTCGCAAGAGATCGAATGCCTACCCTATGCGAGCCTGTCAGATACGATTGGGGAGCCTTAACCCAGTTAGGGGGGTGGTGTTAAGAGAACGTCATTGGAGTAAATAAAATATTAAATGGCTTGAATATGTCTGTCCTGGTTAATAAAGTAGGGACCGGGTTGAAGTGTGAAAAAAATTAAAAGAAAGTTTAGATCAGATGCCAGAAGGATCTTCTTCATACAAGGAGTGGTAAATGTGGGGAAGAGTCAGCGTTATACAAACACAAAGCTTAAAGGCGCTCTAAACATTTTGCTCTTTGTGGAGCACAAGCCCGACCAGAAAGTGGATGTCAGGTTGCAAAGTTGGAATGTTAGATGGGTGAGCTTCAGTGGCCTAAATGGCCTTTTCTCTTACGTTCCACATGAATTAGGTTGAAGGATCACAAAGTCGAAAAAAGTTTCGGAGTCGCTTCCAAAGATGTTTTTCCACCTCCACTGATGACGATGTAGAAACCCTTCCCCCTCACACACACACACATAGCATGGTGTGACATCTCCATCACAAGATTACCAACACTGAAGGCATAGAATCAGACCAACTACCTCCGCAGTGTTCCTTGCCCATTCTCAGGTGAACGATGTGAGACAATTTTTTTCCAACAAGTTCTCTCAACAGCAGTGCCCTCTCAACCCAGTCTTCATATCTACTGTGTCAATAAAGCACACAGCACAATTAATTGTCGATTGGTATTCCCAACCGCCAACATTTACCATGATGTACAATACAAAATCGATTCACACATACTGAGGAACTCGTTTTCTCTTCTTTTTTCTTCCGTCTTCTTCACTCAGAGGGTGGTGAATCTTTGGAATTCTCTACCCCAGAGGGCTGTGGAGGCTCAGTCATTGAGTACATTCAAAACAGAGATCAATAGATTTCTAGATATTAAAGGCATCAAGGGATATGGGGATGGTGCAGGAAAATGGTGTTGAGGTAGAATATCAGCCATGATCTTGTTGAATGGCGGAGCAGGCTCGATGGGCCGGATGGCCTACTTCTGCTCCTATTTCTTATGTTCAAAAACATCTGAACTGAAACTGACCCAAATTCAGAGATTTGTCAGATTAGCCTGATTCAGACCAGTTCAGAGTTTCACTTGAGACTTGGTGTCTGTTGCTTGTGGATCCAAAACAACAGATTTAAATCTTGATTGGTGAAGAGCTGCTGTATTGATAGCCACAATCACATATCGAAAGCCACCAGCTTTTCATGGGCATATAGGACCTGTGGGCAAAGTGCTTAACTGCAGCCATCAAAAGAACATACTATTATGCTGAGGGCAGCTAAGACAGCAAAACTGATGATTGAACCACATGGAGGTGAAGAAGTTATCAAGCTAGCAAACAGAATTATACGCCCACAAATTCCTGCTCCTGCACTGCTCACTAACTTCTGTGCATTGCAAGTTGTTGATTTCAGAAGAATTAAACAGCAAGAGGCACAGACCCTTGTTAATTACCCACAGACAGAAGAAATATCATGCAGCATTGTTTGATTTCTTACAACAGGATATTCTGTCCTTTACACTCACAAGACAAAAAGGTGGGCAATATCCGCAATAAATCACCTTTTTGCCCGAACGAGCGTGTTCTATCCAAAGGCAACTTCACTTCACCAGATACCCAGTGAAGAGAGGTCCAATAGGCACATGGCAAGATCTCCTCTACCCTGAGCCACTGGATCTTCAGGCCAACCGTTCCAGATGTCAAATTCTGTCCTTCCACAGTCTGGTCACACAGAATTGAATAATTTTGTCCGAAGTTCATTTTAGACACAATTGGTGGACCTGCCAGGTAGTACCCAAGCAGCCATGTGATAACTTCAAGCAAACAACTGTCTCAGTAAAAGCTTGCTAAGTAAGCAATGCAGGCAATTTGTGCAGAAAATGTGCCAAGAATCACAAACAACAAGCGACTGAGGACTAAATGCATAATTTCCACTGGTTACACAGTAGGTGGTAGATATGAAGAGATTGCTACAACAAGAAGGTAAAGCAGCCAAATGACACAGAACGTGAATAAGAACATTATCTTTCCAAAAACTCTTGTAAGCCTTTTAGTTTTTGGTTTACAAACAAGTCACATGGAAATTTATCGTCTGGTAACCTGCACGTTAAGTTACCTTATGCTGCATGGCTCCAATAGGTTTCCTTAAAGGAGAACAGCTGCAGGAAGCACAAATATCTCATATTCTGGTCAGATTGATGAGTCCTTTATGAAATGGATTGTAAGTAGCACTGTCTTGTCCTTCTCCAAATAAACCAGGCTGTTTTCAACACCAAAGTAGTCCTTTTCTTCACTGTGTTCATGATATGACTGAACAGCATTAAGTTTCTACTCGTGCGGACAGCGTTACAGAAAGCCAAGGTTAATAAGACCGAGCCGCTGAACTACCTTTCATTTCCCTAAAGCAGTATTGCTTAGTTGGTAAAGTGAGGTTGTGCTTTTTGCAATTATCAATTAAACTGAACAGTTCAATAACTTGGTACCATATCCCCACTGTCTTCATACAAATGCAGATTAGCTCTTCTCCACAATAGGCTGTTACTCAAGTAAAGTCTGCAGGTAGCTACACTTGTCAGCGAGTGTTAAGAATGGAGACTGCTCCTGACGATTGAGCCTGAAATTTGACATCGCCAACTGCTGGCTTGTTAAGTGCTTTAACAACTATAGTAACATCTACTCAGCTCAACATGGCTCTTGATGCAAGCTCCTCCACTGATATAAAATATTTTTGCATTTCTTGCATTGATACTGCGCTCCTTGGTGGGAAGCCGTCCTTTCACAAAAGTGGAACTCAATGTCAAGTGAGCTACGTGTTAGCTGGAACTCCACTTACCACTATCTTCAATATTAGTACCATACACGCCACAAATTGTACATAGACCATTTCAATCATTTCAAGCATGTGCTCCACATTTCTGATCACCTGTCTCAAGTACACAACCTGCATACCCAAAACGCAGGGCAGTATTGCTATGGCCCCCATGTGGCAACGTGATAACCTGACAAAGTAACGACGCACGCCGTTATTAATGTGCAAATCAGCCAGCAACTTGTGGTGAGGAAAAGACACCTTGTAAATTGCGAATCGCCACAAGTTGCTGGATGATTTGCGCCGCTCCACCATTAGCTTCGCGAAAACGGCATCTCGCCCTTAACCCCCCCATGATTTTCATGAAGTTGCTGTATTTGCACAGGAATTAGCATACGGTCACTTCCAACTGCTGACATCCATTGGAAGGAAGGGAACTCTTGTGTTGAGGAACAAAATGGCATAATGCACATGTATGGGGCCATTGTGTCCCTGTGCAAATGCATTTGGTGTAAGGACCAGGTGCAACCTAAATTTAGATTGTTCCAAATGAGTCTGCAAAGATCCCTAGAAATGAGATAGTCCTGGAAAGGTTTATCACATGGACTTTCCAAGTTAAATAAATCCTTCAATCCTTAAATATTAGTCATAACATACGTTGTACTAACTGTGCAGATCACCAGTTATCAGCTTACTAGTTAAAGTATAATGCCCTTCTGCAGTTTTACAAACACATTACAGTAAAGACAAATACATTAAGTCTGCATGTTCTCACATATGTCGTACTGATATACAAATATTCCTCCTTCTGCAGAAATGAAAGTAAAACAGTTTAATGTGGTTATAAGTCAAGAAAGCACCCAAAAGACCAAAGTCTCCTATGGATTACAGGCACACATAGTGATACACTGCGCATCCAAAATCGCTATGTAATTTTGAGGTGACTATTTTTGACACACGCAAGATATATTTCATTAAAAAAAACTAATATATGTTAGCTGATGTTAAAGACCTGGAAGAATTGCTGCTGAAATCTTAAATGCATCAAGCATTAGTCAGCTTGCTCTTTTCATTAACTGCTGCATGCTTTCTTCTTTGTATTAAAAGTCTTGAAACATCCAACTTCAATCTCTGAGAATGCAATTTCCTGAGCAGTTGTGATTTCCAGCCTACTCATCCACACCTACTCCTACAGTCATCTTTCAATGTGTCACACGCAGCGTTATATGGCGACCAAAAAAATCATAGCATGGCACCTATTTGTCTCTGTAGCTTGACGAGAGTTTATAATGGAAATTCAATGTTAAAAGATTCCAGTCAAGCAAGCAAAGGCAGGTCCTCCATTCAGGGGAAGTTATTTGAGAAATTACAACTGGAAGTTGTTCAACAGGAAAGCACATGGAATACGGTTGTCCGCACGCAAATCCGTTTCGAGGCTTCTCGACCTAACGGGCTGGGCTGCTGCTTAATGCTGGCTGCATGGAGAGCATCTCTGCTCCAGTCAGTGACGTGTTCATTCTCTTGGAGAGGTGGGAATGGCGAAGCAGCTATGACAAATGATAGTCATTTTACACAGAAAAAGGAACACTCTAGAAATAAGAGGAACGCTTTGCGTGAAAACAGACAGTCCTTTGGCTTTATTGTGCTTGAACGTTTAATGCCCAACAGCCTTTCCAGAACGCACTGCCTGTTGTTATGGTCAGCCAGAAGACAACACGTGTTTAGTAAATCTGTCAAATACATCAGTGGCTTCTGGATAGACTTCAATGCCAACCAACATGGTTTTGTTTTTCACTGAGTTTACATCCCATTTACCATCAAGACATCCTTGCAACACGTACAATTTACAATAAATGTTTCCATTCATTTAAAGAATTTCTACAGTTAAGAGATTATAGTTGATAGTTATTATTTTTATAACTGTAAAAATAATTATCTGTATTCTAATTAACCACTGCACCATTTTTGTAGAATGCTAACAAATTTTTTATACAGAATACATCTGCATTTTTAAAGAATTTCCTGCATCTTGATCAGTGGTAGGATCGTGGCAATTTTCAGCAGGACCCAACATACATTTTACACCAGGTACCAAAAACCCCAACTATATGTTGTCCACCCAAGGTTTTACATTTTTTGTGCTGATACAATCATGTTTAATTGCTTTTTATCACAACTTTCTTTTTCCTCCATGCAATTGGCTAATACTGGTCATTAAGTTTATTGATGCAGTTTGGAAGACTGGCTAAGAATAAATTACATCCACTTTACTGTAACTTACATTCACTCTGTGCTTTTTATTCTGCCTTGAAACAAAACTTACTTTCAGAAAACGCCAGCAAGAACTACCTTTCACTGAAGTCACACTGTGAAGGAAAAGCTTGGCGTTCAGGACTGATCACATGATTTGTTTTGCTAAACATGTTCACATTTCAGTGAGTAGATGCTGGCCTGCAGATGACAGCTGGGAATTAAGTAACAGATTAGCAGAACCTTCAAATTGTCAGATGGTGATGCTCTGCCGTGATCAGCCTAGTTTTAGCTCCTGTCAAATTGAATGTTACAGCTTTGCAAGACATATAGGGCTTGGTGCATCTTTGCATCCATAATTGATGTGTACTTTGCACCAGCACACAACAGCAGTTAGGGATAAATTACCATCTTTCTGTTTTGCAATGTTCTTCAAAGGACTATGCTGCATGGTCACCAGGGAATCAAGCTATTTTTTGAACTGGTCTATACAAAATTATAATGGCCCATTACCTCAGGGAAGTACTTGGCAAACACTAAATTACATCCATAAGCAGGATAGACGTTCAAGTTGTCAGTCAGACATCAAGACATCAATCCAACAGGCTTCATAAAAGCATTACCTTCATCCACATTGCACCGAGTTCTTGTAAGAGTATTTTTTAATGTGAAATGGAAGACTCGGCACAAAGTAGACAGGAACTCATGGAATTCAACTGCTCAAACACAGAGACAAATGAAGGTTAGGTTTTGCATAAGCCCCAATGCCTTTTCTTTTTGTTGCTCATCGGCATCGAAAATCACAGTCATTCGTCTATCATCATGCTTCAAGAACGCCGCGGTCGCCAATCAATGGAAGCTGTAGGCGCAAAGATTAATCTTTCATGAAAATTCAGTCCTGACCTTGAAGTGCTTTGCATCTGAAATCATGCCAAGGGGAGCAGCAGAAAACCCTTCACGTCAGTATCATGCCCAACGCTCAACTTACCTGCCAAGCAGCAAATGAATGACAATGCAAAAAAATGACTGAACAGGAACCACATTCTCAGCTCAAGTTCAAAGGGGATGGCATCAATTTCCAAGGGGATGCGCTCCTGATGTCTTGGTTGTTAGTTCACCAGTCTACCTGTAAAATAACACAGAGCATAAAGTAAACACAGATTCTGTCACAGGCCAATTACACCATTCAGTTTGCAAATCTTCTCATGACACAAGCAATCATTATTTTAAATAACAAGTCACAATGACAAAAGGCCATTCGGCCCATCAAAACTCATCCCTCTACCACTTTGATTTTCTCATCGAAGCCTATCCCTACAGTACACCAACTCTCCCATCCCTACAGTATATCAACTCTCCCATCAAAGCCCATCCCTACAGTACATCAACTCTCCCATCCCTGCAGTGCACCAACTCTCCCATCAAAGCCCATTCCTACAGTATACCAACACTCCCATCGAAGCCCATCCCTACAGCACATCAACTCTCCCATCCCGACAGTACAGCAACTCTCCCATCAAAGCCCATCCCTACAGTTTACCAACACTCCCATCGAAGCCCATCCCTACAGTACACCAACATTCCCATCGAAGCCCATCCCTACAGTACACCAACATTCCCATCGAAGCCCATCCCTACAGTACATCAACTCTCCCATCGAAGCCCATCCCTACAGTACATCAACTCTCCCATCGAAGCCCATCCCTACAGTACATCAACTCTCCCATCAAAGGCCATTCTAACTGCACATTCCATCAAAGTTTATCCCCCTAGTACATTCATTCTCCCAATGCAGCCAATCCCTCTGCAGCATTAACTCTTCCATTACAGCACCCAACTCTATTTTTAATAACTGCAATGCTTTTGCCTCTGCTGCCTTGCTTGGCAGATTATCTGAATCAACATTTCACAGTACTACACTTGCAAAAGATACAACTGCTCATGGTACAGTAATTACAATAACCAAGTATTTAATTAAAAAAGGAACAGGCCAAAGAGTTAGGGCCTTGAAATGACACTATTGGATAATAGGTACAAATACTTAATGAGTTTGCCTGAAATTCCTTTCTATTTTAGTGAAGACATTCACCAATTTAATAAGTGGATCTCTGCAAAAATAGCAGCAAGAGAATGTCAGATGAACGTGCTTAGCATTTGTGTCTGTTATTCTGCAGGGTATTTTCAAGCTGTGAGTGTGAGAGTGTCTACAATATATTAATACCTGTGCTTTCATTAAATTCACTGATGAGCAAAAGCACTGATTAATTAATGCTAAGTTTTGTCACACATTTATCTAATTATGAATATGGATAACTGCAGTCAGTTTTTATTGCTGATTTAAAACCCCAATTTCTTTTTCAGGTTTTAATTTCAGTTTAAAAAATGGGAGGAAATTAGTAGGAAAACAACTGGACCCCCCAAAAAACTCAGGTAAATTTGGAGAAAATCAGCAAAAAAAAAGTTTTTACTTGAACATTGTTAAAAAGCAATAAAACATGGAACAGTCAACCTAAATGACAACCCAAAATTATTTACACATTTCATGGACATCACTTTTATGGGGCTCAATATTGGACTCTTGCTTCAACTGTGATAGTTTTTTTTTAATTAAGTGAAGAACCTATTTTTGTTGTTGTGGTTCCAGCCACTTACTGCCACTATAATAGTGAGATAATAAAAATTGGTGGAGTTAATGCACAGGAGGGAGGGGGGTGGGAGGGAACAATTGCAATCTTGCTTTTAGTAAACAATGCCTTAGTGGTTGTGCCCTGACTCAGCCATTGATTCGTGGGCTCAGTCTTCAAGGGACTGTCAGTATGGAGATTGCATCAGCCCACTGCTGTCTTTGCTGCATAAGGAATGAAAAACTGATGTTTGCTGTTGTATAAACAAGACAGATCCTCAGTAGTACCTAAAAACGGTCCAGGTCCCCTTTAAAAAAAATTGCAAAGCCTTAGTTTCTTCTGCCAAATATTAAGTCCAGGGATGCTCACAGATAGCATCAGTGACCTCAGAACTTTACAAAATAGATAGTATTAACAGAAATTCAAGTAAAAATCCACAAAATCTACACACTACAATATTTGCATGGAAAACCATCTGGGATGTGTGCAAGAACATATTGCTTGAATTGTGCTTAACGATGTTTGCTTGGTGCCTCACGTGCTTCTGATAATGAAAGGAGCCACAGAGGAACAGCAATGACTGTATTTAGTGGAGGACCATCAGACTTGGAAGAGGAAATTCTTTAGAAAATTGGAGTGAATCAAGACCCAACCACTTTTGCAGAAAACAACCTGTTAGACTAAAGGTAATAGAAGGCCCAAGTCAGCAAATATTTGGACTTCTCCAATAAAGAAAGAATTGCATTTACATAGCACCTTTCACGGCCTCAGGACATCCCAGAGCGCTTTATTGCCAATTAAGTACTTTTGAAGTGTAGTTACTGTTGTAATGTACGAAACGTGGCAGCCAATATGCTCACAGCAAGGTCCCACACATAGCAATGTGATAACGACCAAATTATCTGTTTTAGTGCTGTTGGTTGAGGGAGAAATATTGACCAGGACATAGCTCTTCTTTGAAATAGTGCTGTGGGATCTTTTATGTCCACCTGAGAGGACAGAGGTAATGTCTCATCCGAAAGACGGCACCTTTGACAGCGCAACAGTCTCTCAGTACTGCAGGATAGGAGTTCCTCAGGACAGGGTCTGAGGCCCAACTATTTTCAGCTGCTTCATCAATGACCTTCCTTCCATCATAAAATCAGAAGTGGGGCTGTTTGCTGATGACTGCATGATGTTGAACTCTATTCACAATTCCTCAGAAAATGAAGCAGTCCATGCCCACATGCAGCAAGACCTGGGCAACATCCAGGCTTGGGCTGTTAAGTGGCAAGTCACATTTGCACCCCACAAGTGCCAAGCAATGACCATCATGAACAAGAGAGAGCCTAACCACCTCTCCTTGCCATTTAATGGCATTAGCATCGCCTAGTTCCCCCATCAACATCCTGCGGGTCACCATTAACCAGAAACTCAACAGGACTAGCCATAAAAATGCTGCGGCTACTAGAGCAGGTCAGAGGCTGGGTATTCTGTGGTGAGTGGATCACATTCTGATTCCCAAAGCCTCTCTACCACAAGTCAGGAGTGTGATGGAATACTTTCCACTTGCCTGGATGGGTGAAACACTCAGGAAGCTCGACACCATCCAGGATATGCAGTCCCCGAGAACACTAAGAGGCAGCTAATGAGTGTAATAACAAGTTATAAAATAACGGACAGAAAAATAAAGTGCAGTAAACTACCTGAAAATCATCTTCGTTTTTTTTTGGTCAGATGAGTGCCTGGCATGGGTGAAAGCCTATGCTTAAGAATCTCCAAACTAAACTAATTAAATAACTATCCAGGTAGAACTACCGTTTGCCCAACATGGAGTGCACGCTCAATGCCTTCAGGGACGCACCCCACTCAACTAAGTCCAGAGAGCTTTGGCACAGGTTACCAATAGTTAAGTTTGAGGGAACACCAAGCATATGTGGGAGTACTGCTGGGATTTAACACTGCACAGCTTACTAATACAGAGTGCTGATAAGCTTACCACTGTTTTTCTAACTAGGATTGTGCTACCCATTAGGTTATGGCTTGGAGGGTCATTTGGAGCCCAGTGCGAAGATTCCCAGCCCTCAGTGGTAGATCTACCCTTCATAGTCCCATTAATGAGCCAAGCTAGCTGGTCAACTGACAATGCCTGGAGAACTGCGTACATCCCTGGATTGAATTACCTCAGTCTGCCACATAGCTCACTTTCCATCGCCCATTGCCAGGCATCTTGCAGCCAACTCAACCCAAACAAGACCCACTTACCACCGCAAGGAGCTGGAAGTTGTCTCAAAATGGGGTTGGCTAATCAGATATCTAAACAACAAACACAAGAACAGCGAAGGATTAAGTCGGTTATGACTCCAAACGGAAGGGCGGGGGGGAAGAGTGGGCTATGACTGATACCGACCAGGACAGTCCCAGTGCTGTACTTCACACATACACTAGGGTTTTTTTCATTCGTTCATGGGATGTGGGCGCCACTGGCAAGGCCAGCATTTATTGCCCATCCCTAATTGCCTTTGAGAAGGTGGTGGTGAGCCGCCTTCTTCAACCGCTGCAGTCCGTGTGGTGAAGGTTCTCCCACTGTGCTGTTAGGAAGGGAGTTCCAGGATTTTGACCCAGCGACAATGACGAACGGCGATATATTTCCAAGTCGGGATGGTGTGTGACTTGGAGGGGAACGTGCAGGTGGTGGTGTTCCCATGCGCCTGCTGCCCTTGTCCTTCTAGGTGGTAGAGGTCACGGGTTTGGGAGGTGCTGTCGAAGAAGCCTTGGCGAGTTGCTGCAGTGCATCCTGTAGATGGTACACACTGCAGCCACGATGCGCCGGTGGTGAAGGGCGTGAATGTTTAGGGTGGTGGATGGGGTGCCAATCAAACGGGCTGCTTTGTCCTGGATGGTTTAGAGCTTCTTGAGTGTTGTTGGAGCTGCACTCATCCAGGCAAGTGGAGAGTATTCCATCACACTCCTGACTTGTGCCTTGTAGATGGTGGAAAGGCTTTGGGGAATCAGGAGGTGAGTCACTCGACACTGAATACCCAGCCTCTGACCTGCTCTTGTAGCCACAGTATTTATGTGCTGGTCCAGTTAAGTTTCTGGTCAATGGTGACCCACAGGATGTTGATGGTGGGGGATTCGGCGATGGTAATGCTGTTGAATGTCAAGGGGAGGTAGTTAGGCTCTCTCTTGTTGGAGATGGTCATTGCCTGGCACTTGTTTGGCGCGAATGTTACTTGCCACTTATCAGCCCAAGCCTGGATGTTGACTGCTTCATTATCTGAGGGGCTGTGAATGGAACTGAACAATGTGCAATCAACAGCAAACATCCCCACTTCTGAGCTTATGCTGGAGGGAAGGTCATTGATGAAGCAGCTAAAGGTGGTTGGGCCTAGGACACTGCCCTGAGGAACTCCTGCAGAAATGTCCCAGGGCTGAGATAATTGGCGTCCAACAACCACTATCATCTTCCTTTGTCCTAGGTATGACTCCAACCACTGGAGAGTTTTCCCCCTGATTCCCATTGACTTCAATTTTACTAGGGCTCCATGATTCCATTCGGTCAAATGCTGCCTTGATGTCAAGGGTAGTCACTCTTACCTCACCTCTGGAATTCAGTTCTTTTGTCCATGTTACCAAGGCTGTAATGAGGTCTGGAGCCAAGTGGTCCTGGCAGAACCCAAACTGAGCATCGGTGAGCAGGTTATTGGTGAGTAAGTGCCGCTTGATAGCACTGGTGACGATACCTTCCATCACTTTGCTGATGACTGAGAGTAGACTGATGGGGCAGTAATTGGCCAGATTGGATTTGTCCTGCTTTTTGGGGACAGGACATACCTGGGTAATTTTCTACTTTGTCGGGTAGAAGCCAGTGTTGTAGCTGTACTGGAACAGTTTGGCTAGAGGTGCGGTTAGTTCTTCAGCACTACAGCTGGGATGTTGTCGGGGCCCATAGCATTTGCTGTATCCAGTGTACTCAGCCGTTTCTTGGTATCACGTGGAGCGAATCGAATTGGCTGAAGACTCGCTTCTGTGATGGTGGGGATCTCGGGAGGAAGCCGATATGGATCATCCACTCGGCACTTTTGGCTGAAGATGGTTGCAAATGCTTCAGCCTTTTCTTTTACACTCACGTGCTGGTCTGTGCCATCATTGAGGATGGGTAGGAGTGACCACCGCAAAGTCCTTGTGGAGAATGTATTGAACCACACCCATTAGTTGTTTAATTGTCCACCACCATTCGCAACTGGATGCGGCAGGACTGCAGAGCTTTGATCTGATCCGTTGGTTGTGGAATCGCTTAGCCCTGTCTATAGCATGCTGCTTCCGCTGTTTAGCATGCATGTAGTCCTGTGTTGTAGCTTCACCAGGTTGGCACCTCATTTTCAGGTACACCTGGTGCTGCTCCTGGCATGCTCTTCTACACTCCTCATTGAATGAGGGTTGATCCTCTGGCTTGATGGTAACGGTAGAGTGAGGAATATGCCGGGTCATGAGGTTACAGATTGTGCTGGAATACAATTCTGCTGCTGCTGATGGCCCACAGAGTCTCATGGATGCCCAGTTTTGAGCTGCTAGATCTGTTCTGAATCTGTACCATTTAGCATGGTGGTAATGCCACATAACACGATGGACGGTGTCCTCAGTGTGAAGACACGACTTGATCTCCACGAGGACTGTGTGGTGGTCACTCCTACCAATACTGTCATGGACAGATGCATCTGCAACAGGTAGATTGGTGAGGACAAGGTCAAGTAGGTTCTTTTCTCGTGTTGGTTCTCTCACCACCTGCCGCAGGCCCAGTCTGGCAGCTATGTCCTTCAGGACTCGGCCAGCTCGGTCAGTAGTGGTACTACCGAGCCACTCTTGGTGATGGACATTGAAGTCCCCCACCCAGAGTACATTCTGTGCCCTTGCTAACTCAGTGCTTTCTCCAAGTGGTGCTCAACATGAAGGAGGACTGATCCATCAACTGAGGGAGGGCGGTAGGTGGTAATCAGCAGGAGGTTTCTTTGCCCATGTTTGACCTTTTGCCATTAGATTTCATGGGGTCCGGAGTCAATGTTGAGGACTCCCAGGGCCACTCCCTCCTGACTGTATATCACTGTACCGCCACCTCTGGTGGGTCTGTCCTGCTGGTGGGATAGGACATTCCCAGGGATGATGACGGAGTCTGGGATGTTGGCTGAAAGGTGTGATTCTGTGATTATGGCTATGTTTTATGGCTATGCCATCTTTTACAGTACTGAATAAGGGTGGAGTACGGTTTGGGACAAGGGTTGAATTTTTTATGTTTCCTTTGTTGAGCCTTAATAACTTTAAAGGCAAATGTCTCCATATCGTGCAACACACAATTAGGTGGAAAAATAAATATTTATTTAAAAAAGAAATGAGATGTTTGACGCGCAGTTTACTTCCTGGAAACTTCCAGATAGATGGCTCAAAAAACGGATTATTCTGTCCAAAACCAAACTGGTGGTAACCCCATACAACAACAACTTGCATTTATATAACGCCTTTAACGTAGTCAAACGTCCCAAGGTGCTTCTCAGGAGCGTAATCAAACAAAATTTGACACCAAGCCGCATAGATATTAGGACAGGCTTGGTCAAAGAGATAGGTTTGAAGGAGCGGCTTAAAGGAGAGAAAGGTGGAGAGACGGAGAGATTTAGGGAGGGAATTCCAGATAGGTGAAGGCACGGCTGCCAACGGTGGAGAGATGAAAATCGGGTTTGCGCAAGAGGCCAGAGTTGGAGGAACGCAGAGGTCTTGGAGGGTTGAAGGGCTGGAGGAGAATGAAAGCAACCTAAGCTGACTACCTACAAATGGTCCCTCCTTTTGGAGTGGTGGGGCACCCACGGCGGGAGGGACAGGAAACAAGTGTCAGGTGTCTCGGCACCTCGTCCCAACATCATGACCACAGTCAGGAATCTGCTGAATGGAGAATCATCTGACCTAGCTCGTGTCAGTCAGTTGGACTGAGACTCACTCATTATTTGGCTTAAAATGATCATGAATTTCAACATATCCCTCCTCCAGAAAATAGAACTCCATGTTTTTTTTTAAATGGCTTTGCGATGGGCCTCATTCTTTATCTTGTAAACCCTCTTCATGACATTTTCATGACTTTAAAAGTTCTGATAATCACAGGCTATCTACTGGTACAGCACATTCAGCTTCCATTACTCTACATCGTTTACAACTCATAACAATGCTGGCTCATTTTAGCACCATGTGTCAGCTGTCCAAGAACGGTATTTTCTTCAACCGTTTCACAGGACCATAGGAATTGCTAGACGAAATATGCTTTCTCCCATCCTGATGGTCGCATGATACAAGGATGTTGGAGTTGTAGACTGATGATAGCAATCAATCTCTATCAATTAGTCTACAACAGACCCAGACATGAGGCAAGAAAAACCTCAGCAGTGGAGAGTTTTGGGAACCATAGGCCCAAAGTCAACTTTTTCCTCAAAAGCATGCTACACTTACACTTGTCATGTCTTGAATTACACATACACTGTATCCCAAAATGTTATTTTCTGAAAGAAATCTACCTCATATGCAAGTCACATCACATAAGGGTAGATTTTCTCAAAAGCAAAATACTGCAGATGCTGGAAATCTGAAATAAAAACAGAAAATGCTGGAAACTCAGCAGGTCAGGCAGCATCCATGAGGAGAGAAAAAGAGTTCGCGTTTCAGGTCGATGACCTTTCATCAGAACTGGAAGAAGTTAGAGACATAACAGCTTATAAAGTATTACAGAGCCGGGGAAAAGGTGGGAGGGGAGGAATGAACAAAGGGGAAGGTCTGTGATAGGGTGGAGGGCAGCAGTGATTAAATGACCTTCCCCTTTGTTCTTTCCTCCCTCCCCTTTTCCCTGGCTCTGTACTTGCTTAAAAACTGTTAAATCTCTAACTTCTTCCCGTTCTGATAAATGGTCATCGACCTGAAACGTTGGCTCTGTTTCTCTCTCCGCAGGTGCTTCCTGACCTGCTGAGTGTTTCCAGCATTTTCTATTTTTATTTTAGGGTTGATTTTCTGTTTTGCACGCCTTCAGGGTGGAATAATGCACAATGTACGGTCACTCCCATGTGAACGTGCAGGTTCGACCCTTATTAACTATTCATTGCAAGCTGGGAGTGAGCACAAAGGGGGGAGAGATTTACACTGCTGCTGCAGCCACTTAAAGGGAAGCGCAGGCAGGTGAATAAAAAATTTCTATGGCAGCAACCTGAGTATCTGGGGAAGTTATAGAGCACCCTAGCTTTACAGATGCAACATGAGGTGGGCCCAAGAGGACTGCCTTGTCTGGCACTCTAGAACACCCTCCTCAGAGGAGACCAGTGCAGTATGATCATTAGATGATGGCCAGAGTCAATGCTGTCTCTATTATCCCCACTCCCCTCCCCTGCAGTGTAATTTCTACCCTTCAATAATTAAAGCTCAACTCGGGAATATTTGGAATTACATTTCCAAACTGTAAGGTTGATCCTTCTTTAAAAATAATATTGAGAACTGATAATGTTCCTAAGCACACTCTCCAAGCCTCCACTCTTAGGTACTGCAGCCATTATATACATCTCAGACAACTGAGGCCCTATTGGTTCTTAATTAAGAATACTTCAATCATTTAACAGGTAGAAAAGACATGATTCTGGAAATGTCCACAAGGGAAAAACCATGTTTGAGAGAGCATAAGACGAAGCAGTTTAAAATTCGACTGCACTGAGCAGTAATGTCCTTGAATCCCAGGATATTTGACTGCGTATTTTAAAAGGTACACAAAGAATGGGTTTAAAGATGATATATTGCTGTTGTGATCTCCTGCCACCTGGAAAGGGAAAATTTGAAGTTTTAATATGTTGCATTAGACATATTTTGTACCAATCTACAATTTCACTCAGTTGGGATTTCTACCGTTTGGGGCAGTTCAACACAAAACACTGCCCCCCCAGCCCCCCCAGCCCCCCAACCCTGATTTGGCCCAATTGGCAAACTTCAGTTGGCTGATGGTGGAAATGGAGAGTGTCACATTGATCCAGTAGGAGTACGCTTCTGAGGATGAGATTCGGCTGAGGGCACAGATTAAAAAATGCATGACCCACCTACAAGATGCCCCATGAGAGGGTGGTGGGAGACAGCAAAGCTGAGAGACTGGGAGACAGAGAGCCTCGGAGAGGGGACTGGGAGACCGAGAGCCCGACACACGGGGCTGGGAGACCGAGAGCCCGACACACGGGGCTGGGAGACCGAGAGCCCGACACACGGGGCTGGGAGACCGAGAGCCCGACACACGGGGCTGGGAGACCGAGAGCCCGACACACGGGGCTGGGAGACCGAGAGCCCGACACACGGGGCTGGGAGACCGAGAGCCCGACACACGGGGCTGGGAGACCGAGAGCCCGACACACGGGGCTGGGAGACCGAGAGCCCGACACACGGGGCTGGGAGACCGAGAGCCCGACACACGGGGCTGGGAGACCGAGAGCCCGACACACGGGGCTGGGAGACTGAGACCCTAAGACATGGGACTGGGAGACCGAGAGCCTGAGACGGGGACAAGAAGACTGAGTCCATGAGGCATGGGCCTGGGAGACCGAGAGCCCGACACACGGGGCTGGGAGACCGAGAGCCCGACACACGGGGCTGGGAGACAGAGAGCCTGAGAATGGCGAGTGGTGCAGGATAGTCGGAATGTACAGAGCAGCGGGACTAGATGAGGAGTGGGAGAGTGCATTTCCGAGTGAGTTACAGTCATCCACCAAAATGACTTGTAAGTAAGATGACCCTCCTCTCACTTTAAGTCCCTAAATAATGATTATACTTGTCTTATATATGAACAAATACAGTAAACAAAATACAAGAGGTCAATGTTGGATACAAAATTTATCCTACAGACCAACATCACACTGCATAGAATCACCTGTGTTTTAGCTTGTTGATATTTCCACTGGGTAAGTCTCATACCCAACCCGACCATTACAGGTAACCCATAATTTTAATCCAATCATATTGTTTGGGCTGTGGTAAACTCTGCAAAGGCAAAGGACGTAAAATGATTTGAAGACAATTGCTTGTTTCATGTTTCCAAAGGCTGTACCCTATTCAAAGGCCTCGATTTTAACTGGGGGTCAGTTTTTGCCAGGTGAGTTTTGAAGCCAGTTCAAAACTCATCCGCTGCAGCAAAAACTCCTGGGCCCCATCTAAATGCCACCGGCCAACTTCCCACCTGTTCTGCGCAGGAAGCGTCATGCAGCCCGGAGGCTGTCCTCCAAAGGAACAGGTAGTTCCGCGGGATCGACAGCCAAGCCATCCCACCGTGTCACCGTAATTGAGGGGGAGGGGCACGATCACGGCAGCCCGAGATTTCCTTATAGGGCCCGGAGGAGCACTGCTGCTCGCAGCGGTGAGCATTGCGGTAAAGACCTGCTGGGCATTCAAGCTCTGGGAAACTGGAACTACCTTACTCCAGAGGTCCCACCTCTGGTAAACTGGAACTATCTTAAACCAAAGAGGTCCCACCTCTGGGAAACTGGAACTACCTTACTCCAGAGGTCCCACCTCTGGTAAACTGGAACTATCTTAAACCAAAGAGGTCCCACCTCTGGGAAACTGGAACTACCTTACTCCAGAGGTCCCACCTCTGGGAAACTGGAACTATCTTACACCACAGAGGTCCCACCTCTGGGAAACTGGAACTACTTTCCTCCAGAAATCCCACCTCTGGGAAACTGGAACTATCTTACACCACAGAGGTCCCACCCCTGGGAAACTGGAACTATCTTACACCAAAGAGGTCCCACCTCTGGGGAAATGGAAAACTATCTTATTCCAAAGAGGTTCCATCTCTGGGAAACAGGAAAGTTGCATAGGCTAGGCTTGTATTTCTTTCAGCATAGAAGATTAAGGGGTGATCTTATTGAGGTGTTTAAGATGATTAAAGGAATTGATAGGGCAGATACAGAGAAACTATTTCCTCTGAAGGGGGAGTCCAGAAAACCTTAAAATTAGAACTAATTCAAGGGTGATATCAGGAAACACTTCTTCATCAAAAGGGTAATGGAAATCTGGAACTCTCTCCCCCAAAAAACTGTTGAGACCAGGTCAACTGAAAATTTCAAAACCGAGATCAATAGATTTCTGTTAGGTAAGGGTATCAAGAGATATGGAACCAAGGCAGGTAAATGAAGTTGAGAGATAAATCAGCCATGGCCTAATTAAATGGCGGAAGAGGCACGAGGGGCTGAATGGCCTTCTCCTGTTACTATATTCCGATAACTATCTTAGACCAACGAGGTTCCACCTCTGAGGTGAAGCCACTAACTGTTCAGGGTTTCACTGTACAGTCTTGAATATGCTACAGAGTCAAATTGTTGATGGCTGTTATGCTCACAGCTTAGCGGAAACCAATGCATCGAGGTGCTGAAATTGCAGTATAAACACACCCTGGATAAGCATTCACCTTTTAGATTACTACATCCCTTATGGATGCTGTAGTGTTGTCCCACTCTAGCTGCTGCTGCTGCATTCCTAATTACTGCTGGATTTATTTGGCATTCATTTACACATCACTGACAACACAGCGCATGATACCAATTTTAATTTACAGCCACTAATTCCACAGTCTATTCCAATTTCTGCAATTCTAAGTCGGTTGGGTGCCTAACAAATTCATTGTGTGATTTAGCTGGAGCTCAGCAACATCCAGATCTGGTTAATCTGACAGCCGTTAATTAAATACTGCCTGAGGTGGGAAGACGAGACAGTGAAAAGCTGATAGGGTTACTACTGGCTATAACTTCCCTTTCTAAAGCAATTAAACAGCACCAGTGACAACAACACTCAAGCTTTGCTACATCACCTGCAGGCAATACAATAGAGAGGGCTGGAAAGAAAGCTAGGATACGATCATTTGGAAATATTTTCAATGCAAAATGTGTAAATCTAGTTTGCTTCCACCCACAATTAAGAAGTTTATTAATGAGACAGAAGACTACAGTCAGATCCTTGAATTTTCAAACCATTGCGAAAGTTGCAATCACAAAAGACAACACTTGAAATGACACCGTGGGATAACCAACGTACATTCGTATGAAACTCCTTCCTCCATTGTTGCATCGGAGTTGTTGGTGAGTTTATTTTAACATGTTCATAGAGTCATAGAAAGGGTACAGCACAGAAGGAGGCCATTTGGCCTGTTGAGTCCACGACAGCTCTATGCAAGAGCAATCCAGCTAGTCCCACTCCCCTGCCCTATCCCCGTAGCCCTATAAAACACTGGTTAGGCCACAGCTGGAGTACTGTGTGCAGTTCTGGTCGCCACACTACAGGAAGGATGTGATCGCTTTGGAGAGGGTGCAGAGGAGATTCACCAGGATGTTACCAGGGCTGGAGCGCTTCAGCTATGAAGAGAGACTGGGAAGATTGGGTTTGTTTTCCTTGGAGCAGAGGAGGCTGAGGGGGGACATGATTGAGGTGTACAAAATTATGAGGGGCACAGATAGGATGGATACTAAGGAGCTTTTTCCCTTCGTTGAGGGTTCCATAACAAGGGGACATAGATTCAAGGTAAAAGGCGGGAGGTTTAGAGGGGATTTGAGAAAGAACTTTTTCACCCAGAGGGTGGTTGGAGTCTGGAACTCACTGCCTGAAAGGGTTGTGGAGGCAGGAACCCTCACAACATTCAAGAAGCATTTGGATGAGCACTTGAAATGCCATAGCATACAAGGCTACGGACCAAATGCTGGAATATGGGATTAGAGTAGACAGGGCTGATGGCCGGCGCAGACACGATGGGCCGAAGGGCCTCTATCCGTGCTGTATGACTCTATGACTCTATGACTCTCTAAGTACTTATCCAGTTCGCTTTTGAAGGCCATGACTGAATCTGCCTCCACCACCCCCTCGGGCAGTGCATTCCAGATCCTAACCACTCGCTGGCATCCCCATTTATATAGCAAGGGAAGGAATTTCGCACAGCATCATTTCAAAGTCGAAGAGATGGTCGTGGGGACACAAACAGTCAAATCTCTACAAAGATGCTTTTCATTTTAATCAGCTCTGGCCACGGCTCGATGCTGGTGGGTGAGGAGCATCTTCTGCTATACCCAGTGACATTTCCATCGCCTCCAACAGCTAAAGTGACAAATTGGATGTCAAATTCCGGGTAGGCTTTATGACCTGAAGCCTGCACACACTTGCGACCTTTGACCAGCCATGTGTGAGAAGGGACTCTTGTGTTCAATGCCCAAATCCGTTTGTGCCAAAACAGAAGATTACTCAAAACATTAGTGTGTACAAAAATAGGTCTCTGAAAAAAAATGCAGTGACAGTGAAAGAAATTAATAATTAACCATTAAAATGCTAATGTAATCATGTTGTAATTGAGTAAAGATCAGCTCTCAAAGAGTATGAATGCGTTGACCTGAAAATGCTTGATTCCAACACCTGGGAAAAATCTAGTCCATTCCCCAACACTAACATCCATCTCCTTGATTAGGATGGGGCAGGGAAAAGGACTGAGAAACAACAAATAATAATTTGCCTTGCAGAATCAAAGTCCCTGAACAGTCCTTGACCGGACTGCCACAGAATGTCAATAGAACTTCAATTTTCCTCTCAGTTCTCTCCCCTCTTCCTCTGAAGTCACTAAGTCTTTGCTGGATGTATGATTAAATCACCACTGGTCCCTCACTGGCATCTAGCACCAGTGGACATTCGTCATATGTCAGCTTTGACTGGGAGTGTTGGCAACTACAGGGGACATGACAACCAAGGCCACTCCTGTCCTTACATCACTTCCACTCCTGCAGGGAGTCATTGGACAGGAAACAGGAGTGGAGACCCTGCGTGATATCCCTCCCCCCGAATACAAAGGCATTGAAGCCAACTGCAGCTCCTCTATCATTGCTGCTGATGAGATGACTTAACTCAGCACAGACCGGGGATCAAAGTTGGGTCCATATGGCTCAGCTATACAAAACCCTGGTTAGACCGCACCTGGAGTACTGTGAGCAGTTCTGGGCACCGCACCTTCGGAAGGACATATTGGCCTTGGAGGGAGTGCAGCGTAGGTTTACTGGAATGATACTCAGACTTCAAGGGTTAAGTTACGAGGAGAGATTACACAAATTGGGGTTGTATTCTCTGGAGTTTAGAAGGTTAAGGGGTGATCTGATCGAAGTTTATAAGATATTAAGGGGAACAGATAGGGTGGATAGAGAGAAACTATTTCCGCTGGTTGGGGATTCTAGGAGTAGGGGGCACAGTCTAAAAATTAGAGCCAGACCTTTCAGGAGCGAGATTAGAAAACATTTCTACACACAAAGGGTGGTAGAAGTTTGGAACTCTCTTCCGCAAACGGCAATTGATACTAGCTCAATTGCTAAATTTAAATGTGAGATAGATAGCTTTTTGGCAACCAAAGGTATTAAGGGATATGGGCCAAAGGCAGGTATATGGAGTTGGATCACAGATCAGCCATGATCTTATCAAATGCGGAGCAGGCACGAGGGGCTGAATGGCCTACTCCTGTTCCTATGTTCCTATGTCTTAACCAGCCAACACAGTGGGAGGGGTTTCATTGGGACTTTGGAAACCTGGCAGATGATATCTTTGCAATTCCGACACATCTATAAACATTTTCAAACACTAATGGAACATCAACTTAATTAAACCCTGGTGCTTCCCCACCTCATGATTTTCTGCAAAATCATTGTCTGTATAATGTAACATCTAAACAGTAAGCAAAGAATTGTCTACATCACATTTCATAAATGTTAAATTAACAATTCATTCTCATATCTTTAATGGGAGTGTAATGTGCTCGGAAATGTAGTCATGAGGGATGTTTCCCCTGCGTGTGATGTAGTGAAATTATCAACCCGTTCTCCATAAAAATGTTTCTGATTTCACTGCAGAGGAATGTTATAGGGTATGGGGGAGCAAGCAGGAGGGTGGGATTAGACTCAAATGGAGAAAACACAGGCACAGACTTGGAGGTCGAATGGCCTGTTTCTGTGCTATAACATTCTAGGATTCTACTACACATCGTGCAGAGGAAATCTTACCCCCGGTCTGTATATTAAATGCCTCAAACCCGTCTACTGCTTGGACCTACAGAGGTGGCAAAATAAAAGGTCAAGGACATAACTGCCCACCAGGTGAAGAATGGTTACTTCACTGAGGTACCATTGGGCCACCTCCTCCATGAGGAGAGGAAGCACAAGAAAACTGGGGATTGGGGAAAGGTGGAGGCCCTCTACTTCTGTGCATTGAATACAGATAATTGTCTTCAACAAACAAAGCGTGCTCTTAACGGGAGATTTTCAGACAGGGCATCTTTATGCTGCTGTACTGAGGTGAATTACTGTTCAGCTGTCTGTTTTTGTGGATATCCATTTATAAAACACAGCACTGTACGCTTCTAAACACAAGCCATAAGCAAAAAATGGGCAGTTTAAATGCAACCCGCAGGTATGAAATTATTGGCAGGAAGGCATGAAACTATTCATCATTACTCACTGAGAGCGGCCACAAGAAGGCCTGATCTGGGAACACTTGCTCCTGGCCATGCCCTGCCTGACCTGGGAACGCTTGTTCCTGGCTATGCTGTGACTGACCTGGGAACGCTTGTTCCTGGCCATGCTGTAACTGATCTGGGAACGCTTGTTCCTGGCCATGCTGTAACCGATCTGGGAACACTTGTCCCTGGCCATGCTGTAACTGATCTGGGAACACTTGTTCCTGGCTATGCTGTAACCGATCTGGGAACACTTGTTCCTGGCCATGCTGTAACTGACCTGGGAATGCTTGTTCCTGGCCATGCTGCAACTGACCTGGGAACGCCTGTTCCTGGCCATGCTGTAACTGATCTGGGAACACTTGTTCCTGGCTATGCTGTAACCGATCTGGGAACACTTGTTCCTGGCCATGCTGTAACTGATCTGGGAACACTTGTTCCTGGCCATGCTCTACCTGCCCTGGGAACACTTGTTTCTGGCCATGCTCTATCTGCCCTGGGAACACTTGTTCCTGGCCATGCTCTACCTGCCCTGGGAACACTTGTTCCTGGCCATGCTCTACCTGCCCTGGGAACAGGCAAAGAAAGTTTGTAAAGGCAAAGAAAGTTTGTAAAGGCAAAGATATATATAAATCCCAAGAAATGGGAAATGATTAGGACTTTCAGAGTTCCTGCTATTTTATATTTCCAATTGTGTGTGTGACCATAAAGTATCACTCCATCTGAAAATTCTGGACCAACAGAGCTTCTACATTTAGCACCCAGTTACTGGGTAACATCCCCCAGTTATATTTTACACTCAGCTCTCCTGGATATGGTCACATACTCATCAGCTGCAATTACATCATTTCAAATGATTAAAACCTGTCTCTTCAATCTCAAGAAATAATCGAGTTACTCTTCGAAAATGATGGGCTTAAAATGAAGGGCCTGTGCTTATTGCCTGGGTAATGAACACTTAAATAATATATATAGACACATATATTAGGAATCAAAGTTGCATACACATGCCATGGACAAGGGAATTATGCACTGCGGTTCTTTGATCAAAGTAAAATTTTCATTTCTAATTCTAATCTATTTTTCAATCTGACACAGCTGGCTGCTGCCTGATTTAATCCTTCTTGCAGACTCCGAGAAGGTGAATGGAAAAAAGCACCACAGCTGGAGCAAAATCTTGGAGGTACTGACACAAAGTAACGAGTCAAAGGTCTAATTACAACTAACTGTGGTGGAAAGGATTGAGACTTGTATTAAAAAAAACGATTAAGCTCAGTCTATTTTCTGATCTCCCATCTAGAAACTTCCTTCAGACAGCTCTCCCTAACGGTCAAGTGGATTAAGCCCACTGAAGCAAAAACCTTACAGACCAGACCGCTGGTTCCATCAACAGTCTTTGTTCATAGAATCTTACAGCAGAGAAGGAGGCCATTTGGCCCATCATGCTTGTGCCAGCTCTTGGAAAGGGCGATCCAATTAGTCCCACTCACCTGCTCTTTCCCCATAGCCCTGTCAATTTTTCCTTGTACTTTTATCGTATTTATAAACTGTCCAACCTGAACCTCTTTAGTCATGTGTAGATGTCCAATAAGAATAACAGCAACCCCACTGGACATCATGTCCAAGTGAAGTAATCCACTGACAACAGGGGGAGAAACATGAATTGGCCGATAAAGCTGAAGAGGTTTAAAGCTAGGATTTTAAATTGGACTTGATAAGAGTTTTATGGTACATGAATCAACCTGTGCAAGGATGGCCAGCTTCCTGATCTCAGCTGGGAAGTAGCTGGGGCACTATAATCGACTCCACTGCCCCTGGGCTCGGTGTGAGGGTGGGTAGGAGCTGGCCAGTGTTCCTGCTCCTGGTCACCATCCAGTGACCCCTGCTGGGAAGTGCCTGGGTGTGGACGTCGAGTAAGAAAAGGTTCCGGCTTGGCTGTGATGCCTTCCAGAGCAGAACTGCATGCTGACACTCAACTGTGCAGGCTCACACATGGGGTAATGGCCACTTGGATGAGGCACGAGAAGGCCGAGGAACTGTATCCAAAGGGGGAGCGGAGAGCCTTCAGGAAATGGAGAGAGCAACAGAGAGAAAACTAGAAGAAAAAAAGTCTTCCAATTTAATGTTGTGGTTGATAAAATTTATTCCAGTAAAGATTATGTGGATTTTATTTTAATATTTTCTCCATTCATTCTTTAGGTCGGTCAGTGGTCTGATGCATGCAGAGACCCATGCTTAGCCCAAACCAAAGACCTGAGAAATCTATGCAGACAGTGTTTCTATTTGCTGAGATGGAGCATGCACTCTCCCTGTGAAGACCTATTTAAGCCCAGAGGACATAGTTGCAAGTTGACAAAAGATGAGGCTTAGGGACCCTTCCCACCTCAGTGCGCCTGGTGTTGGTGTTTAAGCAGCTTGAAATCGCACAACTGAACAGCTCAGAAAACTGGTAATATTTTATATTAATGGTAGCATGTCATGGCTATTTCTGTATTTATTCACAGATACCACCGGATATTCTGAAGGGCCCTTAGCTCTCCTTCATTACCAGGTGCCGCACATCCCATTTCCCTCAGCCTTTACCACTTCTGCTTCAATGAGAGGATCTCAGCTCTTTTACCCTCTGCCCAGTCTATAGCACAAGCTGCACATGCAGCGATACGAGAAAGCTCAGCATTTAATGATATACAGCGAAGATGATCAAGACAGACACGTACGAATCATACTGGGACTCTCGCCTTGCCCCACTCCATCTGTGTACATAAACGAATTTGCACCCTCATTACTGTCAATAATTTTTCAATAAAATACTCTGATTATCCTGCTGCCCATTCTACAGATTGCCCTTGTTTTCCTTTAAATTGTTATTTTCATCACCAGCCGAAATTCTGCAATAAACTGATGCTGGTCCAAATTTTTAATTTCTTTTCTTATCAGATTTTTCTTAAAATCTAAAACATGGATTATAAATCTAGAATTGAGCACCACGATGAACTACACTTTCTTCTAATTCCCTTCAAGTATTGTCAGAGAATATCCCGCACGGTGTGTAATGGGTAAAGGTACTGCACGGTGTGTAACGGGTAAAGGTGCTGCACGGTGTGTAACGGGTAAAGGTGCTGCACGGTGTGTAATGGGTAAAGGTGCTGCACGGTGTTTAATGGTAAAGGTGCCACAGGGTGTTTATTGGTAAAGGTGCTGCACGGTGTGTAATGGGTAAAGGAGCTGCACGGTGTGTAATGGGTAAAGGTGCTGCACGGTGTGTAATGGGTAAAGGTGCTGGACGGTGTGTAATGGGTAAAGGTGCTGCACGGTGTTTAATGGCTAAAGGTGCTGCCCGGTGATTAACGGTAAAGGTGCTGCACGGTGTTTAACGGTAAAGGTGCTGCACGGTGTTTAAAGGGTAAAGGTGCTGCACGGTGTGTAATGGGTAAAGGTGCTGCACGGTGTGTAATGGGTAAAGGTGCTGCACGGTGTGTAATGGGTAAAGGTGCTGCACGGTGTGTAATGGGTAAAGGTGCTGCACGGTGTTTAATGGTAAAGGTGCTGCACGGTGTTTAAAGGGTAAAGGTGCTGCACGGTGTTTATTGGTAAAGGTGCTGCACGGTGTTTAAAGGGTAAAGGTGCTGCACGGTGTTTAATGGTAAAGGTGCTACACGGTTTGTAATGGGTAAAGGTGCTGCACGCTGTTTAATGGTAAAGGTGCTGCACGGTTTGTAATGGGTAAAGGTACTGCACGCTGCTTAACGGTAAAGGTACTGCCCGGTGTTTAATGGTAAAGGTGCTGCACGGTGTTTAATGGGTAAAGGTGCTGCACGGTGTGTAATGGGGAAAGGTGCTGCACGGTGTTTAATGGTAAAGGTGCTGCATGGTTTGTAATGGGTAAAGGTACTGCACGGTGTGTAATGGGTAAAGGTGCTGCATGGTGTTTAATGGTAAAGGTGCTGCACGGTGTGTAATGGGTAAAGGTACTGCACGGTGTGTAATGGGTAAAGGTGCTGCACGGTGTTTAATGGTAAAGGTGCTGCACGGTGTGTAATGGGTAAAGGTGCTGCACGGTGTTTAATGGTAAAGGTGCTGCACGGTGTGTAATGGGTAAAGGTGCTGCACGGTGTGTAATGGGGAAAGGTGCTGCAAGGTGTGCAATGGGTAAAGGTGCTGCACGGTGTGTGATGGGTAAAGGTGCTGCAAGGTGTGTAATGGTAAAGGTGCTGCACGGTGTGTAATGGTAAAGGTGCTGCACGGTGTGTAATGGGTAAAGGTGTTGCAAGGTGTGTAATGGGTAAAGGTGCTGCACGGTGTTTAATGGTAAAGGTGCTGCACGGTGTGTAATGGGTAAAGGTGCTGCACGGTGTTTATTGGTAAAGGTGCTGCATGGTGTTTATTGGTAAAGGTGCTGCATGGTTTGTAATGGGTAAAGGTACTGCACGCTGCTTAATGGTAAAGGTGCTGCATGGTTTGTAATGGGGAAAGGTGCTGCACGGTGTTTAATGGTAAAGGTGCTGCACGGTGTGTAATGGGTAAAGGTACTGCACGGTGTGTAATGGGTAAAGGTGCTGCACGGTGTTTAATGGTAAAGGTGCTGCACGGTGTGTAATGGGTAAAGGTGCTGCACGGTGTTTAATGGTAAAGGTGCTGCACGGTGTGTAATGGGTAAAGGTGCTGCACGGTGTGTAATGGGGAAAGGTGCTGCAAGGTGTGCAATGGGTAAAGGTGCTGCACGGTGTGTGATGGGTAAAGGTGCTGCAAGGTGTGTAATGGTAAAGGTGCTGCACGGTGTGTAATGGTAAAGGTGCTGCACGGTGTGTAATGGGTAAAGGTGTTGCAAGGTGTGTAATGGGTAAAGGTGCTGCATGGTGTTTAATGGTAAAGGTGCTGCACGGTGTGTAATGGGTAAAGGTGCTGCACGGTGTGTAATGGGTAAAGGTGTTGCAAGGTGTGTAATGGGTAAAGGTGCTGCATGGTGTTTAATGGTAAAGGTGCTGCACGGTGTGCAATGGGTAACAGTGCTGCACGGTGTGTAATGGGTAAAGGTGCTGCACGGTGTTTATTGGTAAAGGTGCTGCATGGTTTGTAATGGGTAAAGGTACTGCACGCTGCTTAATAGTAAAGGTGCTGCACGGTGTTTATTGGTAAAGGTGCTGCATGGTTTGTAATGGGTAAAGGTGCTACACGGTTTGTAATGGGTAAAGGTGCTGCACGCTGTTTAATGGTAAAGGTGCTGCACGGTTTGTAATGGGTAAAGGTACTGCACGCTGCTTAACGGTAAAGGTACTGCCCGGTGTTTAATGGTAAAGGTGCTGCACGGTTTGTAATGGGTAAAGGTACTGCACGCTGCTTAATGGTAAAGGTGCTGCACGGTGTTTAATGGGTAAAGGTGCTGCACGGTGTTTTCATGGGTAAAGGTGCTGCACGGTGTTTATTGGTAAAGGTGCTGCATGGTTTGTAATGGGTAAAGGTGCTGCACGGTGTTTAATGGTAAAGGTGCTACACGGTTTGTAATGGGTAAAGGTGCTGCACGCTGTTTAATGGTAAAGGTGCTGCACGGTTTGTAATGGGTAAAGGTACTGCACGCTGCTTAACGGTAAAGGTACTGCCCGGTGTTTAATGGTAAAGGTGCTGCACGGTGTTTCATGGGTAAAGGTGCTGCACGGTGTGTAATGGGGAAAGGTGCTGCACGGTGTGTAATGGGGAAAGGTGCTGCACGGTGTTTAATGGGTAAAGGTACTGCACGGTGTGTAATGGTAAAGGTACTGCACAGTGTGTAATGGGTAAAGGTGCTGCACGGTGTGCAATGGGTAAAGGTGCTGCAAGGTGTGTAATGGTAAAGGTGCTGCACGGTGTGTAATGGGTAAAGGTGCTGCACGGTGTGTAATGGGTAAAGGTGCTGCAAGGTGTGTAATGGTAAAGGTACTGCACGCTGCTTAACGGTAAAGGTACTGCCCGGTGTTTAATGGTAAAGGTGCTGCACGGTGTTTCATGGGTAAAGGTGCTGCACGGTGTGTAATGGGGAAAGGTGCTGCACGGTGTGTAATGGGGAAAGGTGCTGCACGGTGTTTAATGGGTAAAGGTACTGCACGGTGTGTAATGGTAAAGGTACTGCACAGTGTGTAATGGGTAAAGGTGCTGCACGGTGTGCAATGGGTAAAGGTGCTGCAAGGTGTGTAATGGTAAAGGTGCTGCACGGTGTGTAATGGGTAAAGGTGCTGCACGGTGTGTAATGGGTAAAGGTGCTGCAAGGTGTGTAATGGTAAAGGTGCTGCACGGTGTTTAATGGGTAAAGGTGCTGCAAGGTGTGTAATGGTAAAGGTGCTGCACGGTGTGTAATGGTAAAGGTGCTGCACGGTGTGTAATGGGTAAAGGTGTTGCAAGGTGTGTAATGGGTAAAGGTGCTGCACGGTGTTCAATGGTAAAGGTGCTGCACGGAGTGTAATGGGTAAAGGTGCTGCACGGTGTGTAATGGGTAAAGGTACTGCACGGTGTGTAATGGGTAAAGGTACTGCACGGTGTGTAATGGGTAAAGGTGCTGCACGCTGTTTAATGGTAAAAGGTGCTGCACGGTGTTTATTGGTAAAGGTGCTGCATGGTGTTTAACGGTAAAGGTGCTGCACGGTGTTTAATGGGTAAAGGTGCTGCACGGTGTTTAATGGTAACTGTGCTGCACGGTGTGTAATGGGTAAAGGTACTGCATGGTGTGTAATGGGTAAAGGTGCTGCACGGTGTGTAATGGGTAAAGGTGCTGCACGGTGTTTAATGGCTAAAGGTGCTGCCCGGTGATTAACGGTAAAGGTGCTGCAAGGTGTTGAATGGTAAAGGTGCTGCACGGTGTGTAATGGGTAAAGGTGCTGCACGGTGTTTAATGGGTAAAGGTGCTGCACGGTGTTTAATGGGTAAAGGTGCTGCACGGTGTTTATTGGTAAAGGTGCTGCACGGTGTTTATTGGTAAAGGTGCTGCATGGTTTGTAATGGGTAAAGGTGCTGCACGGTGTTTAATGGGTAAAGGTGCTGCACGGTGTGTAATGGGTAAAGGTGCTGCCCGGTGTTTAATGGTAAAGGTGCTGCACGGTGTGTAATGGTAAAGGTGCTGCACGGTGTGTAATGCTAAAGGTGCTGCACGGTGTTTAAAGGGTAAAGGTGCTGCACGGTTTTGTAATGGGTAAATGTGCTGCACGCTGTTTAATGGTAAAGGTGCTGCACGGTTTGTAATGGGTAAAGGTACTGCACGGTGTTTAATGGGTAAAGGTGCTGCACGGTGTTTATTGGTAAAGGTGCTGCACGGTGTTTATTGGTAAAGGTGCTGCATGGTTTGTAATGGGTAAAGGTGCTGCACGGTGTTTAATGGTAAAGGTGCTGCACGGTGTTTAATGGGTAAAGGTGCTGCACGGTGTTTAATGGGTAAAGGTGCTGCACGGTGTGTAATGGTAAAGGTGCTGCACGGTGTGTAATGCTAAAGGTGCTGCACGGTGTGTAATGGTAAAGGTGCTGCACGGTGTGTAATGGGTAAAGGTGCTGCCCGGTGTTTAATGGTAAAGGTGCTGCACGGTGTGTAATGGTAAAGGTGCTGCAAGGTGTGTAATGGGTAAAGGTGCTGCACGGTGTGTAATGGGTAAAGGTGCTGCACGGTGTGTAATGGTAAAGGTGCTGCACGGTGTGTAATGGGTAAAGTTGTTGCAAGGTGTGTAATGGGTAAAGGTGCTGCACGGTGTGTAACGGGTAAAGGTGCTGCACGGTGTGTAACGGGTAAAGGTGCTGCAAGGTGCGTAATGGTAAAGGTGCTGCACGGTGTGTAATGGTAAAGGTGCTGCACGGTGTGTAATGGGTAAAGGTGTTGCAAGGTGTGTAATGGGTAAAGGTGCTGCACGGTGTTCAATGGTAAAGGTGCTGCACGGAGTGTAATGGGTAAAGGTGCTGCACGGTGTGTAATGGGTAAAGGTACTGCACGGTGTGTAATGGGTAACAGTGCTGCACGGTGTGTAATGGGTAAAGGTGCTGCACGCTGTTTAATGGTAAAAGGTGCTGCACGGTGTTTATTGGTAAAGGTGCTGCATGGTGTTTAACGGTAAAGGTGCTGCACGGTGTTTAATGGGTAAAGGTGCTGCACGGTGTTTAATGGTAACTGTGCTGCACGGTGTGTAATGGGTAAAGGTACTGCATGGTGTGTAATGGGTAAAGGTGCTGCACGGTGTGTAATGGGTAAAGGTGCTGCACGGTGTTTAATGGCTAAAGGTGCTGCCCGGTGATTAACGGTAAAGGTGCTGCAAGGTGTTGAATGGTAAAGGTGCTGCACGGTGTGTAATGGGTAAAGGTGCTGCACGGTGTTTAATGGGTAAAGGTGCTGCACGGTGTTTAATGGGTAAAGGTGCTGCACGGTGTTTATTGGTAAAGGTGCTGCACGGTGTTTATTGGTAAAGGTGCTGCATGGTTTGTAATGGGTAAAGGTGCTGCACGGTGTTTAATGGGTAAAGGTGCTGCACGGTGTGTAATGGGTAAAGGTGCTGCCCGGTGTTTAATGGTAAAGGTGCTGCACGGTGTGTAATGGTAAAGGTGCTGCACGGTGTGTAATGCTAAAGGTGCTGCACGGTGTTTAAAGGGTAAAGGTGCTGCACGGTTTTGTAATGGGTAAAGGTGCTGCACGCTGTTTAATGGTAAAGGTGCTGCACGGTTTGTAATGGGTAAAGGTACTGCACGGTGTTTAATGGGTAAAGGTGCTGCACGGTGTTTATTGGTAAAGGTGCTGCACGGTGTTTATTGGTAAAGGTGCTGCATGGTTTGTAATGGGTAAAGGTGCTGCACGGTGTTTAATGGTAAAGGTGCTGCACGGTGTTTAATGGGTAAAGGTGCTGCACGGTGTTTAATGGGTAAAGGTGCTGCACGGTGTGTAATGGTAAAGGTGCTGCACGGTGTGTAATGCTAAAGGTGCTGCACGGTGTGTAATGGTAAAGGTGCTGCACGGTGTGTAATGGGTAAAGGTGCTGCCCGGTGTTTAATGGTAAAGGTGCTGCACGGTGTGTAATGGTAAAGGTGCTGCAAGGTGTGTAATGGGTAAAGGTGCTGCACGGTGTGTAATGGGTAAAGGTGCTGCACGGTGTGTAATGGTAAAGGTGCTGCACGGTGTGTAATGGGTAAAGTTGTTGCAAGGTGTGTAATGGGTAAAGGTGCTGCACGGTGTGTAACGGGTAAAGGTGCTGCACGGTGTGTAACGGGTAAAGGTGCTGCACGGTGTGTAATGGGTAAAGGTACTGCACGGTGTGTAATGGGCAAAGGTACTGCACGGTGTTTAATGGGTAAGGGTGCTGCACGGTGTTTAATGGTAAAGGTGCTGCACGGTGTGTAATGGTAAAGGTGCTGTACGCTGTTTAATGGTAAAGGTGCTGCACGGTCTGTAATGGGTAAAGGTGCTGCACGGTGTGTAATGGGCAAAGGTACTGCAAGGTGTGTAATGGGTAAAGGTGCTGCACGGTGTTTAAGGGGTAAAGGTACTGCACGGTGTGTAATGGGTAAAGGTGCTGCAAGGTGTGTAATGGGTAAAGGTGCTGCACGGTGTGTAATGGGTGACGGTGCTGTACACTGTTTAATGGTAAAGGTGTTGCACGGTGTGTAATGGGTAAAGGTACTGCACGATGTTTAATGGTAAAGGTGCTGCATGGTGTGTTATGGGTAAAGGTGCTGCACAGTGTGTAATGGGTAAAGGTGCTGCACGGTGTTTAATGGGTAAAGGTACTGCACGGTGTGTAATGGTAAAGGTACTGCACAGTGTGTAATGGGTAAAGGTGCTGCACGGTGTTTCATGGGTAAAGGTGCGGCAAGGTGTGTAATGGGTAAAGGTGCTGCAAGGTGTGTAATGGGTAAAGATGCTGCACGGTGTGTAATGGGTAAAGGTGCTGCACGGTGTGTAATGGGTGACGGTGCTGTACACTGTTTAATGGTAAAGGTGTTGCACGGTCTGTAATGGGTAAAGGTGCTGCACGGTGTGCAATGGATACAGGTGCTGCACGGTGTTTATTGGTAAAGGTGCTGCACGGTGTGTAATGGGTGAAGGTGCTGCACGGTGTTTAATGGTAACTGTGCTGCACGGTGTGTAATGGGTAAAGGTACTGCACGGTGTGTAATGGGTAAAGGTGCTGCACGGTGTGTAATGGGTAAAGGTGCTGCACGGTGTGTAATGGGTAAAGGTGCTGCACGGTGTTTAATGGCTAAAGGTGCTGCCCGGTGATTAACGGTAAAGGTGCTGCAAGGTGTTGAATGGTAAAGGTGCTGCACGGTGTGTAATGGGTAAAGGTGCTGCACGGTGTTTAATGGGTAAAGGTGCTGCACGGTGTTTATTGGTAAAGGTGCTGCATGGTTTGTAATGGGTAAAGGTGCTGCACGGTGTTTAATGGTAAAGGTGCTGCACGGTGTGTAATGGGTAAAGGTGCTGCCCGGTGTTTAATGGTAAAGGTGCTGCACGGTGTGTAATGGTAAAGGTGCTGCACGGTGTGTAATGCTAAAGATGCTGCACGGTGTGTAATGCTAAAGATGCTGCACGGTGTGTAATGGTAAAGTTGCTGCACGGTGTTTAAAGGGTAAAGGTGCTGCACGGTTTTGTAATGGGTAAAGGTGCTGCACGCTGTTTAATGGTAAAGGTGCTGCACGGTTTGTAATGGGTAAAGGTGCTGCACGCTGCTTAATGGTAAAGGTGCTGCACGGTGTTTATTGGTAAAGGTGCTGCACGGTGTTTATTGGTAAAGGTGCTGCATGGTTTGTAATGGGTAAAGGTGCTGCACGGTGTTTAATGGTAAAGGTGCTGCACGGTGTGTCATGGGTAAAGGTGCTGCCCGGCGTTTAATGGTAAAGGTGCTGCACGGTGTGTAATGGTAAAGGTGCTGCACGGTGTGTAATGCTAAAGGTGCTGCACGGTGTGTAATGGTAAAGGTGCTGCACAGTGTGTAATGGTAAAGGTGCTGCACAGTGTGTAATGGGTAAAGGTGCTGCAAGGTGTGTAATGGGTAAAGGTGCTGCACGGTGTGTAATGGGTAAAGGTGCTGCACGGTGTGTAATGGTAAAGGTGCTGCACGGTGTGTAATGGGTAAAGGTGTTGCAAGGTGTGTAATGGGTAAAGGTGCTGCACGGTGTGTAACGGGTAAAGGTGCTGCACGGTGTGTAACGGGTAAAGGTGCTGCACGGTGTGTAATGGGTAAAGGTACTGCACGGTGTGTAATGGGCAAAGGTACTGCACGGTGTTTAATGGGTAAGGGTGCTGCACGGTGTTTAATGGTAAAGGTGCTGCACGGTGTGTAATGGTAAAGGTGCTGTACGCTGTTTAATGGTAAAGGTGCTGCACGGTCTGTAATGGGTAAAGGTGCTGCACGGTGTGTAATGGGCAAAGGTACTGCAAGGTGTGCAATGGGTAAAGGTGCTGCACGGTGTTTAAGGGGTAAAGGTACTGCACGGTGTGTAATGCGTAAAGGTGCTGCAAGGTGTGTAATGGGTAAAGGTGCTGCACGGTGTGTAATGGGTGACGGTGCTGTACACTGTTTAATGGTAAAGGTGCTGCATGGTGTGTTATGGGTAAAGGTGCTGCACGGTGTGTAATGGTAAAGGTACTGCACAGTGTGTAATGGGTAAAGGTGCTGCACGGTGTTTAATGGGTAAAGGTACTGCACGGTGTGTAATGGTAAAGGTACTGCACAGTGTGTAATGGGTAAAGGTGCTGCACGGTGTGTAATGGGCAAAGGTACTGCAAGGTGTGCAATGGGTAAAGGTGCTGCACGGTGTTTAAGGGGTAAAGGTACTGCACGGTGTGTAATGCGTAAAGGTGCTGCAAGGTGTGTAATGGGTAAAGGTGCTGCACGGTGTGTAATGGGTGACGGTGCTGTACACTGTTTAATGGTAAAGGTGTTGCACGGTGTGTAATGGGTAAAGGTACTGCACGATGTTTAATGGTAAAGGTGCTGCATGGTGTGTTATGGGTAAAGGTGCTGCACGGTGTGTAATGGTAAAGGTACTGCACAGTGTGTAATGGGTAAAGGTGCTGCACGGTGTTTAATGGGTAAAGGTACTGCACGGTGTGTAATGGTAAAGGTACTGCACAGTGTGTAATGGGTAAAGGTGCTGCACGGTGTTTAATGGGTAAAGGTACTGCACGGTGTGTAATGGTAAAGGTACTGCACAGTGTGTAATGGGTAAAGGTGCTGCACGGTGTTTAATGGGTAAAGGTACTGCACGGTGTGTAATGGGTAAAGGTACTGCACGGTGTTTAATGGTAAAGGTGCTGCACGGTGTGTAATGGGTAAAGGTGCTGCAAGGTGTGTAATGGGTAAAGGTGCTGCACGGTGTGTAATGGGTAAAGGTACTGCACGGTGTTTAATGTTAAAGATGCTGCACGGTGTGTAATGGGTAAAGGTGCGGCAAGGTGTGTAATGGGTAAAGGTGCTGCAAGGTGTGTAATGGGTAAAGATGCTGCACGGTGTGTAATGGGTAAAGGTGCTGCACGGTGTGTAATGGGTGACGGTGCTGTACACTGTTTAATGGTAAAGGTGTTGCACGGTCTGTAATGGGTGAAGGTGCTGCACGGTGTTTATCGGTAAAGGTGCTGCACGGTGTGTAATGGGTGAAGGTGCTGCACGGTGTTTAATGGTAACTGTGCTGCACGGTGTGTAATGGGTAAAGGTACTGCACGGTGTGTAATGGGTAAAGGTGCTGCACGGTGTGTAATGGGTAAAGGTGCTGCACGGTGTTTAATGGCTAAAGGTGCTGCCCGGTGATTAACGGTAAAGGTGCTGCAAGGTGTGTAATGGATACAGGTGCTGCACGGTGTTTATTGGTAACTGTGCTGCACGGTGTGTAATGGGTAAAGGTGCTGCACGGTGTTTAACGGTAAAGGTGCTGCACGGTGTGTAATGGGTGAAGGTGCTGCACGGTGTTTAATGGTAACTGTGCTGCACGGTGTGTAATGGGGAAAGGTACTGCACGGTGTGTAATGGGTAAAGGTGCTGCACGGTGTGTAATGGGTAAAGGTGCTGCACGGTGTTGAATGGCTAAAGGTGCTGCCCGGTGATTAACGGTAAAGGTGCTGCAAGGTGTGTAATGGGTAAAGGTGCTGCACGGTGTTTATTGGTAAAGGTGCGACACGGTTTGTAATGGGTAAAGGTGCTGCACGCTGTTTAATGGTAAAGGTGCTGCACGGTTTGTAATGGGTAAAGGTACTGCACGCTGCTTAATGGTAAAGGTGCTGCACGGTGTTTAATGGGTAAAGGTGCTGCACGGTGTGTAATGGGTAAAGGTGCTGCACGGTGTTTAAAGGGTAAAGGTGCTGCACGGTGTTTATTGGTAAAGGTGCTACACGGTTTGTAATGGGTAAAGGTGCTGCACGCTGTTTAATGGTAAAGGTGCTGCACGGTTTGTAATGGGTAAAGGTACTGCACGCTGCTTAATGGTAAAGGTGCTGCACGGTGTTTAATGGGTAAAGGTACTGCACGGTGTGTAATGGTAAAGGTACTGCACAGTGTGTAATGGGTAAAGGTGCTGCACGGTGTTTAATGGGTAAAGGTACTGCACGGTGTGTAATGGGTAAAGGTACTGCACGGTGTTTAATGGTAAAGGTGCTGCACGGTGTGTAATGGGTAAAGGTGCTGCAAGGTGTGTAATGGGTAAAGGTGCTGCACGGTGTGTAATGGGTAAAGGTACTGCACGGTGTTTAATGTTAAAGATGCTGCACGGTGTGTAATGGGTAAAGGTGCGGCAAGGTGTGTAATGGGTAAAGGTGCTGCAAGGTGTGTAATGGGTAAAGGTGCTGCACGGTGTGTAATGGGTAAAGGTGCTGCACGGTGTGTAATGGGTGACGGTGCTGTACACTGTTTAATGGTAAAGGTGTTGCACGGTCTGTAATGGGTGAAGGTGCTGCACGGTGTTTATCGGTAAAGGTGCTGCACGGTGTGTAATGGGTGAAGGTGCTGCACGGTGTTTAATGGTAACTGTGCTGCACGGTGTGTAATGGGTAAAGGTACTGCACGGTGTGTAATGGGTAAAGGTGCTGCACGGTGTGTAATGGGTAAAGGTGCTGCACGGTGTTTAATGGCTAAAGGTGCTGCCCGGTGATTAACGGTAAAGGTGCTGCAAGGTGTGTAATGGATACAGGTGCTGCACGGTGTTTATTGGTAACTGTGCTGCACGGTGTGTAATGGGTAAAGGTGCTGCACGGTGTTTAACGGTAAAGGTGCTGCACGGTGTGTAATGGGTGAAGGTGCTGCACGGTGTTTAATGGTAACTGTGCTGCACGGTGTGTAATGGGTAAAGGTACTGCACGGTGTGTAATGGGTAAAGGTGCTGCACGGTGTGTAATGGGTAAAGGTGCTGCACGGTGTTGAATGGCTAAAGGTGCTGCCCGGTGATTAACGGTAAAGGTGCTGCAAGGTGTGTAATGGGTAAAGGTGCTGCACGGTGTTTATTGGTAAAGGTGCGACACGGTTTGTAATGGGTAAAGGTGCTGCACGCTGTTTAATGGTAAAGGTGCTGCACGGTTTGTAATGGGTAAAGGTACTGCACGCTGCTTAATGGTAAAGGTGCTGCACGGTGTTTAATGGGTAAAGGTGCTGCACGGTGTGTAATGGGTAAAGGTGCTGCACGGTGTTTAAAGGGTAAAGGTGCTGCACGGTGTTTATTGGTAAAGGTGCTACACGGTTTGTAATGGGTAAAGGTGCTGCACGCTGTTTAATGGTAAAGGTGCTGCACGGTTTGTAATGGGTAAAGGTACTGCACGCTGCTTAATGGTAAAGGTGCTGCACGGTGTTTAATGGGTAAAGGTGCTGCACGCTGCTTAATGGTAAAGGTACTGCACGCTGCTTAATGGTAAAGGTGCTGCACGCTGCTTAATGGTAAAGGTGCTGCACGGTGTTTAATGGGTAAAGGTGCTGCACGGTGTTTAATGGGTAAAGGTACTGCACGCTGCTTAATGGTAAAGGTACTGCACGCTGCTTAATGGTAAAGGTGCTGCACGGTGTTTAATGGGTAAAGGTACTGCACGCTGCTTAATGGTAAAGGTACTGCACGCTGCTTAATGGTAAAGGTGCTGCACGCTGCTTAATGGTAAAGGTGCTGCACGGTGTTTAATGGGTAAAGGTGCTGCACGGTGTTTAATGGGTAAAGGTGCTGCACGGTGTTTATTGGTAAATGTGCTGCACGGTGTTTATTGGTAAAGGTGCTACACGGTTTGTAATGGGTAAAGGTGCTGCACGCTGTTTAATGGTAAAGGTGCTGCACGGTTTGTAATGGGTAAAGGTACTGCACGCTGCTTAATGGTAAAGGTGCTGCACGGTGTTTAATGGGTAAAGGTGCTGCACGCTGCTTAATGGTAAAGGTACTGCACGCTGCTTAATGGTAAAGGTGCTGCACGCTGCTTAATGGTAAAGGTGCTGCACGGTGTTTAATGGGTAAAGGTGCTGCACGGTGTTTAATGGGTAAAGGTACTGCACGCTGCTTAATGGTAAAGGTACTGCACGCTGCTTAATGGTAAAGGTGCTGCACGGTGTTTAATGGGTAAAGGTACTGCACGCTGCTTAATGGTAAAGGTACTGCACGCTGCTTAATGGTAAAGGTGCTGCACGCTGCTTAATGGTAAAGGTGCTGCACGGTGTTTAATGGGTAAAGGTGCTGCACGGTGTTTAATGGGTAAAGGTGCTGCACGGTGTTTATTGGTAAATGTGCTGCACGGTGTTTAATGGTAAAGGTGCTGCACGGTGTGTAATGGGTAAAGGTGCTGCACGGTGTGTCATGGGTAAAGCTGCTGCACGGTGTGTAATGGTAAAGGTGCTGCACGGTGTGTAATGGGTAAAGGTGCTGCACGGTGTGTAATGGGTAAAGGTGCTGCACAGTGTGTAATGGGTAAAGGTGCTGCACAGTGTGTAATGGGTAAAGGTGCTGCACAGTGTGTAATGGGTAAAGGTGCTGCAAGGTGTGTAATGGGTAAAGGTGCTGCACGGTGTGTAATGGGTAAAGGTGCTGCACGGTGTGTAATGGTAAAGGTGCTGCACGGTGTGTAATGGGTAAAGGTGTTGCAAGGTGTGTAATGGGTGAAGGTGCTGCACGGTGTTTAATGGTGAAGGTGCTGCACGGTGTGTAATGGGTAAAGGTGCTGCACGGTGTGTAATGGGTAAAGGTACTGCACGGTGTTTAATGTTAAAGATGCTGCACGGTTTGTAATGGGTAAAGGTGCGGCAAGGTGTGTAATGGGTAAAGCCGCTGCAAGGTGTGTAATGGGTAAAGATGCTGCACGGTGTGTAATGGGTAAAGGTGCTGCACGGTGTGTAATGGGTGACAGTGCTGTACACTGTTTAATGGTAAAGGTGTTGCACGGTCTGTAATGGGTAAAGGTGCTGCACGGTGTGCAATGGATACAGGTGCTGCACGGTGTTTATTGGTAAAGGTGCTGCACGGTGTGTAATGGGTGAAGGTGCTGCACGGTGTTTAATGGTAACTGTGCTGCACGGTGTGTAATGGGTAAAGGTACTGCACGGTGTGTAATGGGTAAAGGTGCTGCACGGTGTGTAATGGGTAAAGGTGCTGCACGGTGTTTAATGGCTAAAGGTGCTGCCCGGTGATTAACGGTAAAGGTGCTGCAAGGTGTTGAATGGTAAAGGTGCTGCACGGTGTGTAATGGGTAAAGGTGCTGCACGGTGTTTAATGGGTAAAGGTGCTGCACGGTGTTTCTTGGTAAAGGTGCTGCACGGTGTTTATTGGTAAAGGTGCTGCATGGTTTGTAATGGGTAAAGGTGCTGCACGGTGTTTAATGGTAAAGGTGCTGCACGGTGTGTAATGGGTAAAGGTGCTGCCCGGTGTTTAATGGTAAAGGTGCTGCACGGTGTGTAATGGCAAAGGTGCTGCACGGTGTGTAATGGTAAAGTTGCTGCACGGTGTTTAAAGGGTAAAGGTGCTGCACGGTTTTGTAATGGGTAAAGGTGCTGCACGGTTTGTAATGGGTAAAGGTACTGCACGCTGCTTAATGGTAAAGGTGCTGCACGGTGTTTATTGGTAAAGGTGCTGCATGGTTTGTAATGGGTAAAGGTGCTGCACGGTGTTTAATGGTAAAGGTGCTACACGGTTTGTAATGGGTAAAGGTGCTGCACGCTGTTTAATGGTAAAGGTGCTGCACGGTTTGTAATGGGTAAAGGTACTGCACGGTGTGTAATGGGTAAAGGTGCTGCACGGTGTGTAATGGGTAAAGGTGCTGCACGGTGTGTAATGGGTAAAGGTGCTGCACGGTGTTTAATGGCTAAAGGTGCTGCCCGGTGATTAACGGTAAAGGTGCTGCAAGGTGTTGAATGGTAAAGGTGCTGCACGGTGTGTAATGGGTAAAGGTGCTGCACGGTGTTTAATGGGTAAAGGTGCTGCACGGTGTTTATTGGTAAAGGTGCTGCATGGTTTGTAATGGGTAAAGGTGCTGCACGGTGTTTAATGGTAAAGGTGCTGCACGGTGTGTAATGGGTAAAGTTGCTGCCCGGTGTTTAATGGTAAAGGTGCTGCACGGTGTGTAATGGTAAAGGTGCTGCACGGTGTGTAATGCTAAAGATGCTGCACGGTGTGTAATGGGTAAAGGTGCTGCACAGTGTGTAATGGGTAAAGGTGCTGCACGGTTTTGTAATGGGTAAAGGTGCTGCACGCTGTTTAATGGTAAAGGTGCTGCACGGTTTGTAATGGGTAAAGGTGCTGCACGCTGCTTAATGGTAAAGGTGCTGCACGGTGTTTATTGGTAAAGGTGCTGCACGGTGTTTATTGGTAAAGGTGCTGCATGGTTTGTAATGGGTAAAGGTGCTGCACGGTGTTTAATGGTAAAGGTGCTGCACGGTGTGTAATGGGTAAAGGTGCTGCCCGGTGTTTAATGGTAAAGGTGCTGCACGGTGTGTAATGGTAAAGGTGCTGCACGGTGTGTAATGCTAAAGGTGCTGCACGGTGTGTAATGGTAAAGGTGCTGCACAGTGTGTAATGGTAAAGGTGCTGCACAGTGTGTAATGGGTAAAGGTGCTGCAAGGTGTGTAATGGGTAAAGGTGCTGCACGGTGTGTAATGGGTAAAGGTGCTGCACGGTGTGTAATGGTAAAGGTGCTGCACGGTGTGTAATGGGTAAAGGTGTTGCAAGGTGTGCAATGGGTCAAGGTGCTGCACGGTGTGTAACGGGTAAAGGTGCTGCACGGTGTGTAACGGGTAAAGGTGCTGCACGGTGTGTAATGGGTAAAGGTACTGCACGGTGTGTAATGGGCAAAGGTACTGCACGGTGTTTAATGGGTAAGGGTGCTGCACGGTGTTTAATGGTAAATGTGCTGCACGGTGTGTAATGGTAAAGGTGCTGTACGCTGTTTAATGGTAAAGGTGCTGCACGGTCTGTAATGGGTAAAGGTGCTGCACGGTGTGTAATGGGCAAAGGTACTGCAAGGTGTGCAATGGGTAAAGGTGCTGCACGGTGTTTAAGGGGTAAAGGTACTGCACGGTGTGTAATGCGTAACGGTGCTGCAAGGTGTGTAATGGGTAAAGATGCTGCACGGTGTGTAATGGGTAAAGGTGCTGCACGGTGTGTAATGGGTGACAGTGCTGTACACTGTTTAATGGTAAAGGTGTTGCACGGTCTGTAATGGGTAAAGGTGCTGCACGGTGTGCAATGGATACAGGTGCTGCACGGTGTTTATTGGTAAAGGTGCTGCACGGTGTGTAATGGGTGAAGGTGCTGCACGGTGTTTAATGGTAACTGTGCTGCACGGTGTGTAATGGGTAAAGGTACTGCACGGTGTGTAATGGGTAAAGGTGCTGCACGGTGTGTAATGGGTAAAGGTGCTGCACGGTGTTTAATGGCTAAAGGTGCTGCCCGGTGATTAACGGTAAAGGTGCTGCAAGGTGTTGAATGGTAAAGGTGCTGCACGGTGTGTAATGGGTAAAGGTGCTGCACGGTGTTTAATGGGTAAAGGTGCTGCACGGTGTTTCTTGGTAAAGGTGCTGCACGGTGTTTATTGGTAAAGGTGCTGCATGGTTTGTAATGGGTAAAGGTGCTGCACGGTGTTTAATGGTAAAGGTGCTGCACGGTGTGTAATGGGTAAAGGTGCTGCCCGGTGTTTAATGGTAAAGGTGCTGCACGGTGTGTAATGGTAAAGGTGCTGCACGGTGTGTAATGGTAAAGTTGCTGCACGGTGTTTAAAGGGTAAAGGTGCTGCACGGTTTTGTAATGGGTAAAGGTGCTGCACGGTTTGTAATGGGTAAAGGTACTGCACGCTGCTTAATGGTAAAGGTGCTGCACGGTGTTTATTGGTAAAGGTGCTGCATGGTTTGTCATGGGTAAAGGTGCTGCACGGTGTTTAATGGTAAAGGTGCTACACGGTTTGTAATGGGTAAAGGTGCTGCACGCTGTTTAATGGTAAAGGTGCTGCACGGTTTGTAATGGGTAAAGGTACTGCACGGTGTGTAATGGGTAAAGGTGCTGCACGGTGTGTAATGGGTAAAGGTGCTGCACGGTGTGTAATGGGTAAAGGTGCTGCACGGTGTTTAATGGCTAAAGGTGCTGCCCGGTGATTAACGGTAAAGGTGCTGCAAGGTGTTGAATGGTAAAGGTGCTGCACGGTGTGTAATGGGTAAAGGTGCTGCACGGTGTTTAATGGGTAAAGGTGCTGCACGGTGTTTATTGGTAAAGGTGCTGCATGGTTTGTAATGGGTAAAGGTGCTGCACGGTGTTTAATGGTAAAGGTGCTGCACGGTGTGTAATGGGTAAAGGTGCTGCCCGGTGTTTAATGGTAAAGGTGCTGCACGGTGTGTAATGGTAAAGGTGCTGCACGGTGTGTAATGCTAAAGATGCTGCACGGTGTGTAATGGGTAAAGGTGCTGCACAGTGTGTAATGGGTAAAGGTGCTGCACGGTTTTGTAATGGGTAAAGGTGCTGCACGCTGTTTAATGGTAAAGGTGCTGCACGGTTTGTAATGGGTAAAGGTGCTGCACGCTGCTTAATGGTAAAGGTGCTGCACGGTGTTTATTGGTAAAGGTGCTGCACGGTGTTTATTGGTAAAGGTGCTGCATGGTTTGTAATGGGTAAAGGTGCTGCACGGTGTTTAATGGTAAAGGTGCTGCACGGTGTGTAATGGGTAAAGGTGCTGCCCGGTGTTTAATGGTAAAGGTGCTGCACGGTGTGTAATGGTAAAGGTGCTGCACGGTGTGTAATGCTAAAGGTGCTGCACGGTGTGTAATGGTAAAGGTGCTGCACAGTGTGTAATGGTAAAGGTGCTGCACAGTGTGTAATGGGTAAAGGTGCTGCAAGGTGTGTAATGGGTAAAGGTGCTGCACGGTGTGTAATGGGTAAAGGTGCTGCACGGTGTGTAATGGTAAAGGTGCTGCACGGTGTGTAATGGGTAAAGGTGTTGCAAGGTGTGCAATGGGTCAAGGTGCTGCACGGTGTGTAACGGGTAAAGGTGCTGCACGGTGTGTAACGGGTAAAGGTGCTGCACGGTGTGTAATGGGTAAAGGTACTGCACGGTGTGTAATGGGCAAAGGTACTGCACGGTGTTTAATGGGTAAGGGTGCTGCACGGTGTTTCATGGTAAAGGTGCTGCACGGTGTGTAATGGTAAAGGTGCTGTACGCTGTTTAATGGTAAAGGTGCTGCACGGTCTGTAATGGGTAAAGGTGCTGCACGGTGTGTAATGGGCAAAGGTACTGCAAGGTGTGCAATGGGTAAAGGTGCTGCACGGTGTTTAAGGGGTAAAGGTACTGCACGGTGTGTAATGCGTAAAGGTGCTGCAAGGTGTGTAATGGGTAAAGGTGCTGCACGGTGTGTAATGGGTGACGGTGCTGTACACTGTTTAATGGTAAAGGTGTTGCACGGTGTGTAATGGGTAAAGGTACTGCACGATGTTTAATGGTAAAGGTGCTGCATGGTGTGTTATGGGTAAAGGTGCTGCACGGTGTGTAATGGTAAAGGTACTGCACAGTGTGTAATGGGTAAAGGTGCTGCACGGTGTTTAATGGGTAAAGGTACTGCACGGTGTGTAATGGTAAAGGTACTGCACAGTGTGTAATGGGTAAAGGTGCTGCACGGTGTTTAATGGGTAAAGGTACTGCACGGTGTGTAATGGTAAAGGTACTGCACAGTGTGTAATGGGTAAAGGTGCTGCACGGTGTTTAATGGGTAAAGGTACTGCACGGTGTGTAATGGGTAAAGGTACTGCACGGTGTTTAATGGTAAAGGTGCTGCACGGTGTGTAATGGGTAAAGGTGCTGCAAGGTGTGTAATGGGTAAAGGTGCTGCACGGTGTGTAATGGGTAAAGGTACTGCACGGTGTTTAATGTTAAAGATGCTGCACGGTGTGTAATGGGTAAAGGTGCGGCAAGGTGTGTAATGGGTAAAGGTGCTGCAAGGTGTGTAATGGGTAAAGATGCTGCACGGTGTGTAATGGGTAAAGGTGCTGCACGGTGTGTAATGGGTGACGGTGCTGTACACTGTTTAATGGTAAAGGTGTTGCACGGTCTGTAATGGGTGAAGGTGCTGCACGGTGTGCAATGGATACAGGTGCTGCACGGTGTTTATTGGTAAAGGTGCTGCACGGTGTGTAATGGGTGATGGTGCTGCACGGTGTTTAATGGTAACTGTGCTGCACGGTGTGTAATGGGTAAAGGTGATGCACGGTGTTTAACGGTAAAGGTGCTGCACGGTGTGTAATGGGTGAAGGTGCTGCACGGTGTTTAATGGTAACTGTGCTGCACGGTGTGTAATGGGTAAAGGTACTGCACGGTGTGTAATGGGTAAAGGTGCTGCACGGTGTGTAATGGGTAAAGGTGCTGCACGGTGTTTAATGGCTGAAGGTGCTGCCCGGTGATTGACGGTAAAGGTGCTGCAAGGTGTGTAATGGGTAAAGGTGCTGCACGGTGTTTATTGGTAAAGGTGCGACACGGTTTGTAATGGGTAAAGGTGCTGCACGCTGTTTAATGGTAAAGGTGCTGCACGGTTTGTAATGGGTAAAGGTACTGCACGCTGCTTAATGGTAAAGGTGCTGCACGGTGTTTAATGGGTAAAGGTGCTGCACGCTGCTTAATGGTAAAGGTACTGCACGCTGCTTAATGGTAAAGGTGCTGCACGCTGCTTAATGGTAAAGGTGCTGCACGGTGTTTAATGGGTAAAGGTGCTGCACGGTGTTTAATGGGTAAAGGTACTGCACGCTGCTTAATGGTAAAGGTACTGCACGCTGCTTAATGGTAAAGGTGCTGCACGGTGTTTAATGGGTAAAGGTACTGCACGCTGCTTAATGGTAAAGGTGCTGCACGCTGCTTAATGGTAAAGGTGCTGCACGGTGTTTAATGGGTAAAGGTGCTGCACGGTGTTTAATGGGTAAAGGTGCTGCACGGTGTTTATTGGTAAATGTGCTGCACGGTGTTTAATGGTAAAGGTGCTGCACGGTGTGTAATGGGTAAAGGTGCTGCACGGTGTGTCATGGGTAAAGCTGCTGCACGGTGTGTAATGGTAAAGGTGCTGCACGGTGTGTAATGGGTAAAGGTGCTGCACGGTGTGTAATGGGTAAAGGTGCTGCACAGTGTGTAATGGGTAAAGGTGCTGCACAGTGTGTAATGGGTAAAGGTGCTGCACAGTGTGTAATGGGTAAAGGTGCTGCAAGGTGTGTAATGGGTAAAGGTGCTGCACGGTGTGTAATGGGTAAAGGTGCTGCACGGTGTGTAATGGTAAAGGTGCTGCACGGTGTGTAATGGGTAAAGGTGTTGCAAGGTGTGTAATGGGTGAAGGTGCTGCACGGTGTTTAATGGTGAAGGTGCTGCACGGTGTGTAATGGGTAAAGGTGCTGCACGGTGTGTAATGGGTAAAGGTACTGCACGGTGTTTAATGTTAAAGATGCTGCACGGTGTGTAATGGGTAAAGGTGCGGCAAGGTGTGTAATGGGTAAAGGTGCTGCAAGGTGTGTAATGGGTAAAGATGCTGCACGGTGTGTAATGGGTAAAGGTGCTGCACGGTGTGTAATGGGTGACAGTGCTGTACACTGTTTAATGGTAAAGGTGTTGCACGGTCTGTAATGGGTAAAGGTGCTGCACGGTGTGCAATGGATACAGGTGCTGCACGGTGTTTATTGGTAAAGGTGCTGCACGGTGTGTAATGGGTGAAGGTGCTGCACGGTGTTTAATGGTAACTGTGCTGCACGGTGTGTAATGGGTAAAGGTACTGCACGGTGTGTAATGGGTAAAGGTGCTGCACGGTGTGTAATGGGTAAAGGTGCTGCACGGTGTTTAATGGCTAAAGGTGCTGCCCGGTGATTAACGGTAAAGGTGCTGCAAGGTGTTGAATGGTAAAGGTGCTGCACGGTGTGTAATGGGTAAAGGTGCTGCACGGTGTTTAATGGGTAAAGGTGCTGCACGGTGTTTCTTGGTAAAGGTGCTGCACGGTGTTTATTGGTAAAGGTGCTGCATGGTTTGTAATGGGTAAAGGTGCTGCACGGTGTTTAATGGTAAAGGTGCTGCACGGTGTGTAATGGGTAAAGGTGCTGCCCGGTGTTTAATGGTAAAGGTGCTGCACAGTGTGTAATTGTAAAGGTGCTGCACGGTGTGTAATGGTAAAGTTGCTGCACGGTGTTTAAAGGGTAAAGGTGCTGCACGGTTTTTTAATGGGTAAAGGTGCTGCACGGTTTGTAATGGGTAAAGGTACTGCACGCTGCTTAATGGTAAAGGTGCTGCACGGTGTTTAATGGGTAAAGGTGCTGCACGGTGTTTATTGGTAAAGGTGCTGCACGGTGTTTATTGGTGAAGGTGCTGCATGGTTTGTAATGGGTAAAGGTGCTGCACGGTGTTTAATGGTAAAGGTGCTGCACGGTGTGTAATGGGTAAAGGTGCTGCCCGGTGTTTAATGGTAAAGGTGCTGCACAGTGTGTAATGCTAAAGGTGCTGCAAGGTGTGTAATGGGTTAAGGTGCTGCACGGTGTGTAATGGGTAAAGGTGCTGCACGGTGTGTAATGGTAAAGGTGCTGCACGGTGTGTAATGGGTAAAGGTGTTGCAAGATGTGTAATGGGTAAAGGTGCTGCACGGTGTGTAACGGGTAAAGGTGCTGCACGGTGTGTAACGGGTAAAGGTGCTGCACGGTGTGTAATGGGTAAAGGTACTGCACGGTGTGTAATGGGCAAAGGTACTGCACGGTGTTTCATGGGTAAGGGTGCTGCACGGTGTTTAATGGTAAAGGTGCTGCACGGTGTGTAATGGTAAAGGTGCTGTACGCTGTTTAATGGTAAAGGTGCTGCACGGTCTGCAATGGGTAAAGGTGCTGCACGGTGTGTAATGGGCAAAGGTACTGCAAGGTGTGTAATGGGTAAAGGTGCTGCAAGGTGTGTAATGGGTAAAGGTGCTGCACGATGTGTAATGGGTGACGGTGCTGTACACTGTTTAATGGTAAAGGTGTTGCACGGTGTGTAATGGGTAAAGGTACTGCACGATGTTTAATGGTAAAGGTGCTGCACGGTGTGTTATGGGTAAAGGTGCTGCACGGTGTGTAATGGTAAAGGTACTGCACAGTGTGTAATGGGTAAAGGTGCTGCACGGTGTTTAATGGGTAAAGGTACTGCACGGTGTGTAATGGTAAAGGTACTGCACAGTGTGTAATGGGTAAAGGTGCTGCACGGTGTTTAATGGGTAAAGGTACTGCACGGTGTGTAATGGTAAAGGTACTGCACAGTGTGTAATGGGTAAAGGTGCTGCACGGTGTTTAATGGGTAAAGGTACTGCACGGTGTGTAATGGTAAAGGTACTGCACAGTGTGTAATGGGTAAAGGTGCTGCACGGTGTTTAATGGGTAAAGGTACTGCACGGTGTGTAATGGGTAAAGGTACTGCACGGTGTGTAATGGGTAAAGGTGCTGCAAGGTGTGTAATGGGTAAAGGTGCTGCACGGTGTGTAATGGGTAAAGGTGCTGCACGGTGTGCAATGGATACAGGTGCTGCACGGTGTTTATTGGTAAAGGTGTTGCACGGTGTGTAATGGGTGAAGGTGCTGCACGTTTTTTAACGGTAAAGGTGCTGCACGGTGTTTAACGGTAAAGGTGCTGCACGGTGTGTAATGGGTGAAGGTGCTGCACGGTGTGTAATGGGTAAAGGTACTGCACGGTGTGTAATGGGTAAAGGTGCTGCACGGTGTGTAATGGGTAAAGGTGCTGCACGGTGTTTAATGGCTAAAGGTGCTGCACGGTGTTTAATGGCTAAAGGTGCTGCCCGGTGATTAACGGTAAAGGTGCTGCAATGTGTTTAATGGTAAAGGTGCTGCACGGTGTGTAATGGGTAAAGGTGCTGTACGGTGTTTATTGGTAAAGGTGCTACACGGTTTGTAATGGGTAAAGGTGCTGCACGCTGTTTAATGGTAAAGGTGCTGCACAGTTTGTAATGGGTAAAGGTGCTGCACGGTGTTTATTGGTAAAGGTGCTACACGGTTTGTAATGGGTAAAGGTGCTGCACGCTGTTTAATGGTAAAGGTGCTGCACGGTTTGTCATGGGTAAAGGTACTGCACGCTGCTTAATGGTAAAGGTGCTGCACGGTGTTTAATGGGTAAAGGTGCTGCACGGTGTTTAATGGGTAAAGGTGCTGCACGGTGTGTAATGGGTAAAGGTGCTGTCCGGTGTTTATTGGTAAAGGTGCTACACGGTTTGTAATGGGTAAAGGTGCTGCACGCTGTTTAATGGTAAAGGTGCTGCACGGTTTGTAATGGGTAAAGGTACTGCACGCTGCTTAATGGTAAAGGTGCTGCACGGTGTTTAATGGGTAAAGGTGCTGCACGGTGTTTATTGGTAAAGGTGCTGCACGGTGTGTAATGGGTAAAGGTGCTGCACGGTTTGTAATGGGTAAAGGTGCTGCACGGTGTTTAATGGTAAAGGTGCTGCACGGTGTGTAATGGGTAAAGGTGCTGCACGGTGTGTCATGGGTAAAGCTGCTGCACGGTGTGTAATGGTAAAGGTGCTGCACGGTGTGTAATGGTAAAGGTGCTGCACAGTGTGTAATGGGTAAAGGTGCTGCAAGGTGTGTAATGGGTAAAGGTGCTGCACGGTGTGTAATGGGTAAAGGTGCTGCACGGTGTGTAATGGTAAAGGTGCTGCACGGTGTGTAATGGGTAAAGGTGTTGCAAGGTGTGTAATGGGTGAAGGTGCTGCACGGTGTTTAATGGTGAAGGTGCTGCACGGTGTGTAATGGGTAAAGGTGCTGCACGGTGATTAACGGTAAAGGTGCTGCACGGTGTGTAATGCTATAGGTGCTGTACGCTGTTTAATGGTAAAGGTGCTGCACGGTCTGTAATGGGTAAAGGTGCTGCACGGTGTGTAATGGGCAAAGGTACTGCACGGTGTTTAATGGGTAAGGGTGCTGCACGGTGTTTAATGGTAAAGGTGCTGCACGGTGTGTAATGGTGAAGGTGCTGTACGCTGTTTAATGGTAAAGGTGCTGCACGGTCTGTAATGGGTAAAGGTGCTGCACGGTGTGTAATGGGCAAAGGTACTGCAAGGTGTGTAATGGGTAAAGGTACTGCACGGTGTTTAATGGTAAAGGTGCTGCACGGTGTGTAATGGGTAAAGGTGCTGCACGGTGTGTAATGGGTAAAGGTGCTGCAAGGTGTGTAATGGGTAAAGGTGCTGCACGGTGTGTAATGGGTAAAGGTACTGCACGGTGTGTAATGGGTAAAGGTACTGCACGGTGTGTAATGGGTAAAGGTACTGCACGGTGTTTAATGGTAAAGGTGCTGCACGGTGTGTCATGGGTAAAGGTGCTGCAAGGTGTGTAATGTGTAAAGGTGCTGCACGGTGTGTAATGGGTAAAGGTGCTGCAAGGTGTGTAATGGGTAAAGATGCTGCACGGTGTGTAATGGGTAAAGGTGCTGCACGGTGTGTAATGGGTGACGGTGCTGTACACTGTTTAATGGTAAAGGTGTTGCACGGTCTGTAATGGGTAAAGGTGCTGCACGGTGTGTAATGGGTAAAGGTACTGCACGATGTTTAATGGTAAAGGTGCTGCACGGTGTGTAATGGGTAAAGCAGCTGCACGGTGTGTAATGGTAAAGGTACTGCACGGTGTGTAATGGGTAAAGGTGCTGTACACTGTTTAATGGTAAAGGTGCTGCACGGTGTGTAATGGGTAAAGGTGCGGCTCGGTGTGTAATGGGTAACGGTGCTGCACGGTGTGTAATGGGTAAAGGTGCTGCACGGTGTGTAATGGCAAAGGTACTGCACGGTGTTTAATGGCAAAGGTGCTGCACGGTGTTTAATGGGTGATGGTGCTGCACGGTGTGTAATGGTAAAGGTGCTGCACGGTGTGTAATGGGTAAAGGTGCGGCTCGGTGTGTAATGGGTAACGGTGCTGCACGGTGTGTAATGGGTAAAGGTGCTGCACGGTGTGCAATGGTAAAGGTGCTGCACGGTGTGTAATGGTAAAGGTGCTGCACGGTGTGTAATGGTAAAGGTACTGCACGGTGTGTAATGGCAAAGGTACTGCACGGTGTTTAATGGGTGATGGTGCTGCACGGTGTGTAATGGTAAAGGTGCTGCACGGTGTGTAATGGGTAAAGGTGCGGCTCGGTGTGTAATGGGTAAAGGTGCTGCACGGTGTGCAATGGTAAAGGTGCTGCACGGTGTGTAATGGTAAAGGTGCTGCAAGGTGTGTAATGGGTAAAGGTGTTGCACGGTGTGTCATGGTAAAGGTGCTGCACGCTGTTTAATGGTAAAGGTGCTGCACTGTGTGTAATGGGTAAAGGTGCTGCACGGTGTGTAATGGTAAAGGTGCTGCACGGTGTGTAATGGGTGAAGGTACTGCACGGTGTGTAATGGGTAACAGTGCTGCACGGTGTGTAATGGGTAAAGGTGCTGCACGCTGTTTAATGGTAAAAGGTGCTGCACGGTGTTTATTGGTAAAGTTGCTGCACGGTGTTTAATGGTAAAGGTGCTGCACGGTTTGTAATGGGTAAAGGTGCTGCACGATGTTTAATGGTAAAGGTGCCGCACGCTGTTTATTGGTAAAGGTGCCACAGGATGTTTATTGGTAAAGGTGCTGCACGGTTTGTAATGGGTAAAGGTGCTGCACGGTGTGTCATGGGTAAAGGTGCCGCACGGTGTTTATTGGTAAAGGTGCCACAGGGTGTTTATTGGTAAAGGTGCTGCACGGTTTGTAATGGGTAAAGATGCTGCACGGTGTTTATTGGTCAAGGTGCTGCACGGTGTTTAATGGCAAAGGTGCTGCACGGTGTGTAATGGGTAAAGGTGCTGCACGGTGTTTAACGGTAAAGGTGCTGCACGGTGTTTAACGGTAAAGGTGCTGCAAGGTGTTTAATGGTAAAGGTGCTGCACGGTGTGTAATGGGTAAAGGTGCTGCCCGGTGTTTAATGGTAACTGTGCTGCACGGTGTGTAATGGGTAAAGGTACTGCACAGTGTGTAATGGGTAAAGGTGCTGCACGGTGTGTAATGGGTAAAGGTGCTGCCCGGTGTGTAATGGGTAAAGGTGCTGCCCGGTGTTTAATGGTAACTGTGCTGCACGGTGTGTAATGGGTAAAGGTACTGCACGGTGTGTAATGGGTAAAGGTGCTGCACCGTGTGTAATGGGTAAAGGTGCTGCACGGTGTGTAATGGGGAAAGGTGCTGCACGGTGTTTAAATGGTAAAGGTGCTGCACGGTGTTTAAAGGGTAAAGGTGCTGCACGGTGTTTAAAGGGTAAAGGTGCTGCACGGTTTGTAATGGGTAAAGGTACTGCACGCTGCTTAATGGTAAAGGTGCTGCACGGTGTTTAATGGGTAAAGGTGCTGCACGGTGTTTATTGGTAAAGGTGCTGCACGGTATTTATTGGTAAATGTGCTGCATGGTTTGTAATGGGTAAAGGTGCTGCACGGTATTTAATGGTAAAGGTGCTGCCCGGTGATTAACGGTAAAGGTGCTGCACGGTGTGTTATGGGTAAAGGTGCTGCACGGTATTTAATGGTAAGATGCTGCCCAGTGATTAACGGTGAAGGTGCTGCACGGTGTGTAATGGGTAAAGATACTGCTGGTTTGTTTAATGGTAAAGGTGCTGCACGGTGTTTATTGGTAAAGGTGCTGCATGGTTTGTAATGGGTAAAGGTGCTGCACGGTGTTTAACGGTAAAGGTACTGCACGGTGTGTTATGGGTAAAGGTGCTGCACGGTGTGTAATGGTAAAGGTGCTGCACGGTGATTAACGGTAAAGGTGCTGCACGGTGTGTTATGGTAAAGGTGCTGCACGGTGTGTAATGGTAAAGGTGCTGCACGGTGATTAACGGTAAAGGTGCTGCACGGTGTGTAATGGGTAAAGGTGCTGCACGGTGATTAACGGTAAAGGTGCTGCACGGTGTTTATTGGTAAAGGTGCTGCATGGTTTGTAATGGGTAAAGGTGCTGCACGGTGTTTAATGGTAAAGGTGCTGCACGGTGTGTAATGGGTAAAGGTGCTGCACGGTGTTTAATGGTAAAGGTGCTGCACGGTGTGTAATGGGTAAAGGTGCTGCACGGTATTTAATGGTAAGATGCTGCCCAGTGTGTAATGGGTAAAGGTGCTGCAAGGTGTGTAATGGGTGATGGTGCTGCACGGTGTGTAATGGTAAAGGTGCTACACGGTGTTTAATGGGTAACGGTGCGGCTCGGTGTGTAATGGGTGAAGGTGCTGCACGGTGTGTAATGGGTAAAGGTGCGGCTCGGTGTGTAATGGGTAAAGGTGCTGCACGGTGTGTAATGGTTAAGGTGCTGCACGGTGTGTAATGGGTAAAGGTGCTGCATGGTGTGTAATGGTAAAGGTGCTGCACGGTGTGTAATGGGTAAAGGTGCTGCAAGGTGTGTAATGGGTAAAGGTGCTGCACGGTGTGTAATGGTAAAGGTGCTGCACGGTGTTTAATGGTAAAGGTGCTGCACGTTGTGTAATGGGTAAAGGTGCTGCACGGTGTTTAATGGGTAAAGGTGCTGCACGCTGTTTAATGGTAAAGGTGCTGCACGGTGTTTAATGGTAAAGGTGCTGCACGTTGTGTAATGGGTAAAGGTGCTGCACGGTGTTTAATGGGTAAAGGTGCTGCACGGTGTTTAATGGGTGATGGTGATGCACGGTGTGTCATGGTAAAGGTGCTGCCTGGTATTTAACGGTAAAGGTGCTGCCTGGTATTTGATGGTAAAGGTGCTGCCTGGTATTTGATGGTAAATGTGCTGCACGGTGTTTCATGGTAAAGTTGTTATGGAATGCAGTGGAAGTAATATCAACCACCATGAGCCAGCGTTGATTTTCGGTTTGTGCTGTGCTTGCTGTGGCAGGGGAATGGCCCTACAATTGGCCTCAGTTTCCCTGGGCTGAGAAGTGAGTGTGGAAGGGTGGGAGGAGTAATAAATTAGGCAGAGTTCCTACTCCTAATTGCTATCCAGTGATCCTCTGCTGGAAGTGCCATTTGGCGAGGACACGATTAACCTCAGCTATGATCCTTCCCTGGTGGAATATCTTCCCAACACTCACCATGTCGGCTCAAACATGAAAAATGGCCACTTGGCAAGGTACCAGAGGGCACCTGGCTCATGTGGAGTTGCACTTTAACAGGAGTAAACCATTGAAGAGGAGGAAAAAAAACTCCAGATGGCTTTCAGTGTGCACGACATCCCACTGAAGGTGAGACTATCTTTCAAATATGAATAATTTGGTCGGGTTTCCTGAATGGAAGAGTGATTCATGATGTTCAAGGATAAGCATTGGTTCTGAGATGGTGCCTAAAGTCGTTAAACCGTATACAGGTCATACAATGCAGCTTATGTGGATTATATTTAACAGTTGCTGTTGTCAATGGTGGGTGCAGATACTGCTCATCTGAAACCTATTGATCACCCAATGTACAAAAACCATTTATCCAGCAAGCAGCAAACATAATGAGCAATTGGATTCCCGTTTACTCGACCAGTTGTTTGGCTAAAATGACGATTCCTCGTGCAAAGTTTCCAATCGTTGAAAATCCAACACAACTTCTATTTGCCATCATGACTGGAAAGAACATGACCGTACCTGGTGCTCCTGACACTTGTTAGCTTTCCAAAGGCAACTGATCAAAGGAGTCATGCACTGCACCATCTGGCAGTGGAAAGCCAGCATACTGTCATTTCGGGAGGATGGGATGTAATTGAGGTTTCAACAAAGCTTTGTGGTTGCTGGCCTATACGCTTCCACTTGATAGCTTCACGATTTGTTGCTCGATTTCAACCGAATGATAGTTAAAGGAAAGCCTAAGGCAAAAATACATTACTTGTAAAAGAAAACAACAGATATCCACAAAATTTAGATACCATATCTTGGAATGCAAGGGCTCAGCACACAATGGACTATCCTTAAGATTTCACTCTTACGATTTGAGGCTTGGAGTACCGACTGTTGGTTAATTGTGCACTATACGGCAATGGGAGTCAGCAATTATTCCACACAAAATGCTGATCAGGCAACAGATGAGGCAGCTGCTACTGGATTGTTCTTTTCCTCAAGTGGTTTAATTTACTTACAGAGAAAGCAAAAATACAGGCACCATGGACTCCTCCAATTCTTTCATCAAAGGACACCTGGACACAGTCTCTGCCAGCAGGTTAACAATCTGCACATGATTATGTTTCGCAAAGTTGGCACGCAATGGGCTTGGTGTTCTCAGTGCCAACCCTTGAACCAGGTTTCATCTGGTACACGGTTACAACTTCATGTGAACAAGACAGAAAATGAGGTGGCACAGGATTCTACCAGACAGATGCAGCCCTCGTTTTATCAGAAGGATGGAAAATCCAACATTGTAGAACTCCCTCAGTACTGCACCAGAGTGTCAGCCCAGATTATGTGGTTAAATTGGTGGTGCAAACACTGCCTCCACTCCACGGGCACACTAATGTGTCGACTCGCTGCTCCACCACTGGGTTTCCTCCAGTCTTCACTCCGGACACATTGTAAATTGAATGATCTCAAGCCAATATTTCAATACCTGCCAAACCATCAGATTACCCAGTTCCCTACTACCTTATTGAAGATTTTGTTAATGCACATTGGCCCTGTCCCCAAAGTCAGAAGGTTGTGGGTTCAAATCCCACCCAAGAGTTTGAGCAAATAATCTGGGCTGACAACCTGGTGCATCACTCAGGGTCTTCTGCATTCTTGGAGGTGGTATTCTTCAGATGAGACATTAAACAAATGGTCCGTCTAGCTTTTATAGTTATTTAGATGGACTCTGATAGACAGAGGCTCCATCTTGAGTGATCATAAAATATTTCCTTAATATATTTTGTTGTTGAGCCATTATTCTATGATTTTCAAATGGTGCTCGTCAGCTTCCTCTGAAGACTTTATTTGCCTTGGAACTTGAGTGTTAAGCAATACACGATATTGTCTGAAGGTTATTGCTACCTCTGGGAGAAAGGGACTTGCCTCTGTTTATGTTATTGCCCAGAAGCAAAACCTAATTAGGTCAAGGTTATCTGGCCAGTAACTCCTGTTCACAGAAATAATAACGTGGGCAAGTGTGCCACTGTGGGAAGAAAACAGAGCTTGTTGCCCGTGATGCTCACAATATGAAGGGGTGCCATGACAGACGGAAATTCACCTAGTAAATATCACTTCCGATAGTAACCGGGCTGATGCCCACTTACCCATCTACTTGGATGATAGAAATAATATTACCAGCATGTTGAACATGAACAGGAGGTGCCCTTCAAAGGAAGCTGGTCTCTACTTCGAAGGAAGTAAAGGATTTATCTGAGCATCAATCCTAGGATGCTCAGCTCCCTCAGTTTATTTTTCACGTTGTGGCAGTGGGTGGGAACTCTGTGTGGAATGTGTGCTCTGCATAAGAATCACCTAAAGCCTTAGTTAAAAGACTCCAGAAAGCACTTGAATAATTCAAACACTTGTTATTTTGGTTTCAGAAACAGTTCAAAGTACCAGTGTAATTTAAGTATTGTATGATTGTTTTTTCTTCTAGTTTACTTTGTGTATGTGTAAACTTATGCCTGGTAATAATTTTGACTTACAATTTTAGCCTAAACTATAAGATCTAGCATATGGTCTGATGTTTTTCCACCAATTCAAAAAGATCAGGAATGTAAGGTGGGCAACCCATTAGAATGCTAGTGCCTCACTTACTGATACTGGGCTATATTACTAACACTGAGGAATGTTCCTCCCATTCACTGCATGCTTTAAGTTTTGGCTCATAGGGAATGTCAGTCTATCTGTGGAGAATGCAGCTTGTTCTGAACACAGTGCGAGTGTTGGGGGAGGGGCCCTCGAATTGTAATGTTAAAGATCGTAGGACTTTACTCAAAGAAAACATGAAGTTCTTACAGCATCCTGGCCAACATCCCTCAACCAAAACCACAAAAATCAAATTAACTGATCATTCATCTCACTGTCTGTGGGATCCTGGTATGTGTCGAATGGCTGCTGCATTAGCTCACTTGGCAGCGGTTACTGCACTTCAGGGGAGTCCATCGTACATGAACCACTTTAAGACATTTCCGAGAGGCTACAGAAATGTAGCTCTTTCTTTCTTTACAAAAGTTCTGCCAAGTTTATTTTTTTTCTCTTCTTTCAAACATGTCCACCAGCAGCTGTCGTGAGGCATCTGAAAATAATTTGTGGCGTACTGGCCTCTGCTGGAGAGACCATGGATCAGTGCAGCCTTTTATTTTGATTATTTGCCATATACAGGCGTCCAGCTGAGCCACTGAGTGGGTCCCTTTAGTCAAACACACCCTTGCATGGGAGAATCCATGAGATGGGCAATCAGACTCCATCGATGTGATGACACTGTGCACGGGTGACGGGGTGGGGGGGGGGGGGGGGGGGAGGGACTTGAGTGGCATGAAGGGGCATGAGCCATTGATCTAACAAAATGATCAGCAGTTAGCATAACTGCACCATGCCTGAAACAGAGCAGAGCAAACTGCAGTCCAGCTGTTTCTCTAAGCCCTGTGGCTGCAGTGTGTACCATCTACAGGATGCACTGCAGCAACTCGCCAAGGCTTCTTCAATAGCACCTCCCAAACCCGCGACCTCTACCACCTAGAAGGACAAGGGCAGCAGGCACATGGGAACAACACCACCTGCACGTTCCCCTCCAAGTCACACGCCATCCCCACTTGGAAATATATCGCCGTTCCTTCATCGTCGCTGGGTCAAAATCCTGGAACTCCCTTCCTAACAGCACTGTGGGAGAACCTTCACCACACCGACTGCAGCGGTTCAAGAAGGCGGCTCACCACCACCTTTGCAAGGGTAATTAGGGATGGGCAATAAATGCCGGCCTAGCCAGCGACGCCCACATCCCATGAACGAATTTTAAAAAGTACATGATGTGAACTTTCTTTAAAAAAGTCCAGAGATGTTTGATGTAACCAGAACATGCTACTTTGAATTTTTTATTTTAATTATTTATTCTGGGGATGTGGCGTCGCTGGCAAGGCCGGCATTTATCGCCCATCCCTCGCTGCCCTGAGAAGGTTGTGATACAACGGAGTGGTTTGCCAGGCCACTTCAGAGGGCAGTTTAGAGTCAACCAGGTTAGTGTGGGACTGGAATCCCCTAAAGGTTAGACTGGGTAAGGACGGCAGGTTTCCTTTCCTAAAGGGCATTAGTGAACCAGTTAGGTTTTTATGACAATCCAATTGCTTCATGGTAACTTTTTTTTAAAAACTGCATTCAAACTCTCAAACTACCATGGTGGGATTTGAACTCATATTCTCTGGATTATTAATCCAGTAACATAATAGTGCTTCGTGTAAGATGAAAGCTCTTTTTTTCCTGTGACTACAGACTTAAAGCAGTCACAATCAAAAGATAAACTTCAAAGCACCTGCCATTTTAAAGGAGCAAGTCGGATTGAAGTAATTGACCCAATCTTCCTTAAAAATAAGGAAAACTTTCATCTCCGTCAAATTACAACTTCCTACATTAGTCAAACAGCTTCATCCAATTGCTTTGATCTGCCTCAACTAAAATGTAAAACGCAGGGCATTGTTTAGACCTGGCACTAATGCTTATTGCAGTAGGAATACAGAGCTAGAATTTCTGCCGAGAGCTGTTACTTTGATCATTTCACAAGAGGTAAAATTGGCCAGGACAAGCACAGATCACACTCTGCTAAGCCTGTAATTACTTTGCCAGTGGTACCACCAGACCTTGATTTAGTAAACTGACACAACAAGCTTCTCCTGATATAAGTTCTGTCTTAGTGAAAATGCAGTCATCTATTTATACTGCCTCAGTGTAGAAGAGCGTACAGTACAACGCATTCAAACAATGTTCAGTTTAGACACCACGCCGCAAGAGAGACAATCGTGCATAGGAATGGATGCAGAGAAGGTCAACATGGTTGCTCCCAAGTGTATAGGAGTCAAGAGGAAAGATGTGACAATCTTGAGCTTTACAACGTGGAAAGGTGGTGGTGAAGGAGGTCTTATTAAAAAGGTATAGATAAGATATACCCAGGTTATTAATTCAAACTAAGCCAGGAAAGCAGGCCCAGAGGTCTTAATTGGAGATCAGTGAAAAATAATCAGCTCCCCAGCACTGTTTAAAATTGGAGTTTGGATTGAAGTGCCAATGGGTTGAGCAGAGTGCGTGCTGCCCAAGACCAGCTGGTTACTGTAACAGGTGGGATCACAGTCTAGAGGGCCTCGTCTGAGCTCACTGGCACTGTAAGAGCAGCTGGTTGGGGTACTAGCTGGCAACCTCCCTTCACAGTTAAGGCAGGTAGAGAGGCAGGCCACAGAGACTCTGCTGAATGAAATGGACGTGTTGGTGAGGGGAGAAACCAACTGGGGGAAATCTGCTGCCAAGTCACGATATGAGGGGAAATATGTCAGATTAGTCATGGGATTTCGTGTCTCAACAAATCAATTTCCTGTACCTGGCCTGTGCAGGAAAGAGGCTCAGCGGGCTAAATGATCCGTTCTCCTTCCGTGCTTCGTCACATTTTTAAACTGTTCATTACATTGTCTAGATTCATCATAAGTGCCGGAAAAAAAACGCAGTTTGAATGAAAAGTGCAACCGTACATTTTCTCATATGATGGACAACAAAGATCTGGAATGCTGACATCCCTTGCCTTGGCATCTCTACAGAACTGTCTAACTCAGCCCTGATCCACGACTGTCTCAAAAAAAAAGCCAACCTTTTTCAACAACGTCAGTTCAATCCATCTGCAATATCAATTTAATTTCACACTCTCTGAGCATCACAGTCAGGGACTTTCAGTCAGCGGGTAATAAGCTCTGCAGCTTCTGATGTGCCTGTTAGATTGCTACCAAATCTCAACCACTCTAGGCTTTTAAAATGCCATGTTCTTTTTTTTAAGGATTCCTCATTGCTCCTCGTGAACTGACCTTGTCCTTTCCAAACTGAAAGTACATTCTTGACCAGCTCTGTCCTCGCAAAAGCTGATGTGGCCTAGGTCTAACCATGAACCCAACTGGAATTTATGTAGGATTCTCACTACATTTTTGGTCTACGTCACAGTATTTATTTACTCGTTGGCGAATATACAGAAGTTATGGTAAACCTTTATAAATCAATGATTAGGCTTCAGCTGGAGTATTGTGTCCAGTTCTGGGCACCTCACTATAGGAAGAATATCAAGGCCTTGGAGAGGGTGACAGGATTACTTACTAGAATGGTACCAGGGATGAGGAACTTCAATTGTGTGGAGAGACTTGAGAAGCTGGGATTGTTGTCCTTAAAACTGAGAAGGTTAAGGGGAGATTTAATAGAGGTGTTCAAAATTATGATGTTTTGATAGAGTAAATAGGGAGAAACTGTTTCCACTGGCAGGAGGGTCAGTAATCAGAGGACACAGATTTAAGATGATTGGCAAGCAAACCAGGGGGGAGATGAGGAGGAATTTTTTTATGTAGTGAGTTGTTATCATCTGGAATGCACTGCCTGAAAAGGTGGTGGAAGCAGATTCAATAGTAACTTTCAAAAGGGAATTGGATGTACAGTTGAAAAGGAAAAATTTGCAGGACGATGGGGAAAGAGCAGGGGAGTGGGACTAATTGGACAGTTCTTTCAAAGAGCCGGCACAGGCACAATGGGCCAAATGGCCTCCTTCTTTGCCATAAGAGTTTATGATTCTATATGTTTAGGAACCAGGCATTATTACAAATGTGAGGCAAAGCAATATCGTCATGTACAGACTACATAGAATAAAATTCTCTTAAAGAGTCCTTCACTTTCTCAGGCTTTCTTCAGCAGAAGTCTCCCATAGTTTTCATGATATAAAGAGTCCAATAAACTCCACTTTGTCTTTCAGTTTCCAGAAGTCTTCCCTTGTGGTATCACACAGAAAGTTCACATGCAGGTACAGCAAGCAATTAGGAACGGAAATGGTATGTTGGCTTTTACCGCAAGGGGGTTGGAGTACAAGAGTAAGGAAGTCCTGCTACAGTTATACAGGGCCTTCGTGAGAGCATACCTGGAGTACTGTGTACAGTTTTGTTCTCCTCATCTAAGGAAGTATATACTTGCCTTCGAGGTGGTGCAACAAAGGTTCACTAGATTGATTCCTGGGATGAGAGGGTTGTCCAAAGAGGAGAGATTGAGTAAAATGGGCCTGTACTCTCTGGAAACAAATAAGATTCCAAGAGGGCATGACAGGGTAGATGTTGAGAGGCTGCTTCCCCTGGCTGGAGAGTCTAGAACGAGAGGGCACAGCTTCAGGATAAGGGGTCGGCCATTTTGGACCGAGATGAGGAGGAATTTCTTCACTCAGATGGTTGTGAATCTTTGGAATTCTCTACCCCAGAGGGCTGTGCATGCTCAGTCGTTGAGTATATTCAAGGCTGAGATCGATAGATTTTTGGAATCTAAGGGAATCAAGCGGTATGGGGATCAGGCGGGAAAGTGGAGTTGAGGTTGAAGATCAGCCATGATTTTATTGAATGGCAGAACAGGCTCGAGGGGCCGTATGGCCTGCTCCTGTTCCTATTTCTTATGCTCTTACGCATACCCAAAGCCAACTTGTGATGTGGAGTTTGTCCCTCCGATAGGCTCAGCTGGAGTTGCACAAGTGTGCAAACAGTTCTGCCATCATTTTTTTTTTTAACTAAAGACACTATAGCCTATCTTAAAACTTGGTCAATTAAAAAAATAGTCAGTGCTGATGTGCATTCAGCGACACCCAGGTGGGCATTGGTAGATTTTAAAGTTTGATGCATTTTCCATCTTGCTCTGAATAGGGCAACAAACATCATTGCTGTTCCTCATGGCTGCATTTTTGCGATCGTGAAACAGATTTTGTTGTGATTTTTTGAGATTCCAGTGATCCACACACATCAACTGATTGCACATGGCTTCACAGCAGGAAGCCACCTTTATTACTTACTATTTTATGCAACAATTCTGAGAGTCAGCGGTCACGATTGCACTCCTGCATCCTGTAGGGCATTTGAAGTCTGGAATAGATGTACATGCAGACATTTCAACCCAACCTTGGAAGGCATGGGACAAATTAAATGGGACAGTGACAAAGGTCACACTGTTTGCCCACAGCCCAGCTGGGGTGCACATTCTGTGCCGAGAATAAAAATTCAGATTTGTGCCTTACCTCTTTGTATGCTAACAATCGTGTTTGTATTTACCGTTTGTTTTATTTGCTCTCTCTCGTAAGAATATTGGAAAGAGGGAAAAAATTGACATCTTTTTCTTAAAGCTATTAACCATCATGCTCTGCAGGCTGTTCCGCGTATTTTGCTGAATTGTAAACTGTTAACCTTCAATTAGTGACTGACCCGTCACCCTCCTCGCCAGACATGTCAGCGATATGATAAAAGAGGAACAATGACCCAAAAAAGCAGAACATTAATCCAAAGATAGCAATAAGACCAGGACCATGACTAGATAGTTAGACAAAGCTACCTTGAAAAGGGTCTTGTGGTTAAATGAAATGTTAAAACAAACGGACCATCTTGAATTCTATGAAAAACAACTTTGCAAAGGGGTCTCGTGGTTAAATAAGTAATGTTAAAACAAGCTGACCATCTTAAATTCTTTGAAAAACGACTTCATCAATCTAAGGGTCATATGAGTGTTGTTCCATATATGGTGCGCATTTCCTGCCGGGGGGACATAAAAACCCAACGTCTTTTGAGCTCAGGGCAGAAGAATCAGCGAAGACCACCAGCTGTCGAAAGAACACTTCACTGTCGACATAGGTTTAAAAAAAAGGGATGAGGTCCTGCAAGGTGAGTTTAAGGAGTTAGGAGATAAATTAAAAAGCAGGACCTCAAAGGTAGTGATCTCAGGATTACTACAGTGCCACGTGCTAGTGAGTATAGGAACAGGAGAATAGATCAGATGAATGCGTGGCTGCAGGGATGGTGTAGGAGGGAGGGATTTAGATTCCTAGGACATTGGGACCGGTTCTGGGGAAGGTGGGACCTGTACAAGCGGGACAGGTTACACCCGAGCAGGACCGGGACCGATGTCATCGCGGGGGTGTTTGCTAGTGCTGTTGGGGAAGGTTTAAACTAGAACGGCAGGGGGATGGGAACCTGAGCAGGGAGACAGACGAGGGGGAAACAAGGAGAGAAACAAAAGACAGAAAGGGAAGAAGCAATAGTGGAAGGCAGAGAAAACAAGGGCGAAAAACAAATAGGGCCATAGTGCAAAATGAAACTAAGGTGACTAGCTATCTTAAAAAGACAAGTCTAAAGGCATTGTGTCTTAATGCGCAGAGCATTTGCAATAAGGCAGATGAATTAACAGCGCAGATAGATATTAACGGTTCGGATATAGTTGCGATTACGGAGACATGGCTGCAGTGTGACCAAGGATGGGAACTGAACATCCAAGGGTATTCAATATTTAGGAAGGACAGGCAAAAAGGGAAAGGAGGTGGGGTAGCATTGTTAGTAAAGGAAGAAATCAATGTAATAGTGAGGAAGGATATTGGCTCGGAAAATCACAATGTGGAATCTGTATGGGTGGAGCTAAGAACCCCAAGGGGTAGAAAACTTTGGTGGAGGTTGTCTATAGGCCCCCAAACAGTAGTGGAGATGCAGGGGAGGGCATTAAACAGGAAATTAGAGACGCATGCAAGAAGGGTACAACGATAATCATGGGTGACTTTAATTTACATATAAATTGGACAAACCAAATTAGCAATAATACTGTGGGGGAGGAATTCCTGGAGTGTGTACATGATGGTTTTCTAGACCAATATGTTGAGGAACCAATTGGAGAACAGGCGATCCTAGACTAGGTATTGTGCAATGAGAAAGGATTAATTAACAATCTTGTTGTGCGGGGTCCCTCAGGGAAGAGCGACCATAACATGATAGAATTCCTCATTAAGATGGAGAGTGAAGTAGTTGAATCCGAAACTAGGGTCCTGAATCTAAATAAAGGAAATTACGAAAGTATGAGGTGTGAGTTGGCTATGATAGATTGGGGAACTTTACTAAAAAGGATGACAGTGGATATGCAATGGCTAATATTGAAAGAACGTGTGCAGGAATTACAACAATTATTCATTCCTGTCTGGCGCAAAAATAAAACAGGAAAGGTGGCTCAACCGTGGCTTACAAAGAAATTAGGGACAGTATTAGATCCAGAGAGGAGACATATAAAATTGCCAGAAAAAGTGGCAAGCCTGAGGATTGGGAGCAGTTTAGAATTCAGCAAAGGAGAACAAAGAGATTGATTAAGAGGGGAAAAATAGAGTATGAGAGTAAACTAGCAGGGAACATAAAAACTGACTGTAAAAGCTTCTATAAATATGTCAAGAGAAAAAGATTAAAGACGACAAATTTAGGTCCCTTATAGTCAGAAATGGGGGAAATTATAATGGGGAACAAAGAAATGGCAAAACAATTAAACACATACTTTGGTTCTGTCTTCACAAAGGAGAACACAAATAACCTCATGGAAATGTTAGGGAACCAAGGGTCTAGTGAGAGGGAGGAACTGAAGGAAATCAGTATTAGTAAAAAAAGTGCTGGGGAAATTAATGGGACTAAAGGCTGACAAGTCCCCAAGGCCTGATAATGTACATCCCAGAGTACTAAAGGAAGTGGCCCTGGAAATAGTAGATGCATTGGTGGTCATCTTCCAAAATTCTATAGACTCTAGAACAGTTCCTACAGTTTGGAGGGTGGCAAATGTAACCCCATTATTTAAAAGAGGGAGAGAAAAAACAGGGAATTACAGACCAGTTAGCCTAACATCTGTAGTGGGGAAAGTGCTAGACTCTATTATAAAGGATGCGATAACAGAACACTTGGAAGACATTAATGGGATTGGACAAAGTCAGCATGGGTTTATGAAAGTGAAATCATGTTTAACAAATCTACTGGAGTTTTTTGAGGAGGTAACTCGTAGAATAGATCGGGGAGAACCAGTGGATGTGGTGTACTTAGATTTTCAGAAGGCTTTTGATAAGGTCCCACACAAGAGGTTAGTGAGCAAAATTAAAGCACATGCGATTGGGGGGAATATACTGGCATGGATTGAGAATTGGTTGATAGATAGGAAACAGAGAGTAGGAATGAAAGGGTCTTTTTCCGGGTGGCAGGCAGTGACTAGTGGGGTACCGCAGGGAGCAGTGCTTGGGCCCCAGCTAGTCACAATATATATCAATGATTTGGATGAGGAACTGATTGTAACATTTCCAAGTTTGCAGAAGACACAAAGCTGGGGTGGAATGTGAGCTGTGAGGAGGATGCAAAGAGACTCCAATGTGATTTAGACAAGTTGGGTGAGTGGGCAAGACCATGGCAGATGCATTATAACGTGGATAAATGTGAGGTTATCCACTTTGGTTGTAAAAACAGAAAGGCAGATTATTATCTGAATGGTGATAGATTGGGAAAAGGGGAGGTGCAACGAAACCTGGGTATCCTTGTACACCAGTCGCTGAAAGCGAGCATTCAGGTGCAGCAAGCAGTTAGGAAGGTGAATGGTATGTTGGTGTTCATTGCAAGAGGATTTAAGTACAGGAACAGGGATGTCTTACTGCAGTTGTACAGGGCCTTGGTGAGACCACATCTGAAGTATTGTGTGCAGTTTTGGTCTCCTTATCTGAGGAAGGATGTCCTTATCATGGAGGGAGTGCAACGAAGGTTTACCAGACTGATTCCTGGGATGGCAGGACTGACGTATGAGGAGAGATTGGGTCGACTAGGCCTATATTCACCAGAGTTTAGAAGAATGAGAGGTGATCTCATCGAAACATATAAAATTCTAACAGGACTAGACAGACGAGATGCAGGGAGGATGTTCCCGATGGATGGGGAATCCATAACCAGGGGTCACAGTCTCAGGATACGGGGTATGCCATTTAGAACCGAGATGAGGGGAAATTTCTTCACTCAGAGGGTGGTGAACCTGTGGAATTCTCTACCATTGAAGGCAGTGGAGGCCAAGTCATTAAATATATTCAAGAAGGAGATAGATATATTTCTTAATGCTAAAGGGATCAAGGGATATGGGGATAAAGCGGGAAGAGGGTACTGAGTTAGACGATCAGCCATGATCGTTTTGAATGGCGGAGCAGGCCCGAAGGGCCGAATGGCCTACTCTTGCTCCTATTTTCTCTGATTCTATGATTCTAAAATGACACCGCTGTCAGAAGAACACCTAACTGTCAGAAGGCTGCCTCACTGTGTGAAAACTCAAAACAACCACGTCACCAACTTAATTACAACCTCTGCCCAGAGATCAAACGGGGTAATATTGTTTTGATCTTTGTTGTTTAAATATTTGATACCTTTACATGTTTGATTTGACTATTAAGAAATGAAACATTGATTATCAATCGATATCACCTCCGAATCTGTTACACTCTTCGTTTACTGCCCAAAGTCAGTTGAAGAATTATGTGAGTATGTACATGTATGCCGGTTTATATAATGCCTTGTACGACCTCAGGACATCCCAAAGCACTTCACAGCCAATGAAGTACTTTTTGAAGTGTAGTCACTGTTGTAATGTAGGAAACACAGCAGCCAATTTGCAAACAGCAATGTCCCACGAACAGCAATGTGATGATGTCAAGATCATTTGTTTTAGTGTTGCTGGTTGTGGGGTAGATACTGGCCAGGACACCAGGGATAATTCCCCTGCTCTTCTTTGAATAGTGCCATGGGATCTTTTATGTCCACCTGAGAGGGCAGACGGGGCTTTGATTTAACATCCCATCTGAAAAAGAAACAGCACTTCTGACAGTGCAGCACTCCCTCAGTACTTAAAGAAAGGACTTGCATTTATATAGCGCCTTTCACGACCTCAGGATGTCCCAGAGCGCTTTTACAGCCAATGAGGTACTTTTGAAGTGTAGTCACTGTTGGAAACATAGCAGCCAATTTGTGTTCAAGTCCCAGTAGTGGGATTTGAATCCACAATCTTCTGACTCAGAGGCTAGAGTGCTACCACTGAGCCAAGGCTGACAGATGAGCATGACCAAAATTTGTGACAGTAGGAAGTAAGGTTTGTGGACACAAAGTACGAAGCCTAGGCAATATATTTAATAAGATATAGATTAGCAAGCTCAGGACTATTTGCTGGTATCACCACATGAGCTAAAGAGCATCACAAATCTTTTGTACGTTTGTCCTGACAAAGACAACCAGATACAAAACTTTCCAGAGTCAGTGCGTTAGTCGGAAATCGGACACAGCAGCACAAAAATCTGGCCAGACCTGTTAAATTAACAGCATGCCTGCTTTGCCTAATCGAACCTGTTCTTTCTGGAAGGCTGGAAATTTTGCCGCAAAATTTGGCACCACGAAGTCCGACAGCAGGCGTGAAGAACCTTTAGCTGCAGGAAAATTGAACTGGTGCAATGGTGCAGGTCCTGTGGCTTTACACTATACAGGAGTAGGAAGCCCCAATCAGCACCACCTACCACAGTGTTGCAACAGTTTCAAGTGCATGTTCTACATAAGGTTTCCCCAAAATCTATCCAGCTGGCATGTGTGGAGCGTAAGGAATGAAAGTCAGCTTGCCTTACTTTCGATGGGACACCGACCATCCAGGTCCATATGACCGCCAAAGAGACAGAGATGAAGCATATAACAGATGTCAGGTGGATAATACAAGTGAGAATCAGGATGAATAGAAAGAACAAAGAAGTGAAAAAGGAAATAAGGGGAGCAAAGAGAGAGTATGAGAATAGACTGGTGGCTAACATAAAAGGGAATCCAAAAGTCTTCTATAGGGATATAAATAGTAAATGGTTAGTAAGAGGAGGGGTGGGTCTGATTAGGGACCAAAAAGGAGATCTACACATGGAGACAGAGAGCATGGCTGAGGTACTAAATGAGTACTTTGCATCTGTCTTTACCAAGGAAGAAGACGCTGCAAAGGTCACAGTAAAAGGAAGTAGTTGAGATACTGGATCGACTAAAAATTGATAAAGAGGAAGCACTAGAAAGGCTGCCTGCATTTAAAGTAGATATGTCACCTGGTCCGGATGGGATGCATCCTAGGTTGCTGAAGGAAGTAAGGGTGGAATTTGGAGAGATGCTGGCCATAATCTTCCAATCCTCTTTCGATACAGGGGTGGTGCCAGAGAACTGGAAAATTGCAAATGTTACACCCTTGTTCAAAAAAAGTGTGCAAGGATAAACCCAGCAACTATAGGCTGGTCAGTTTAACCTCAGTGGTGGGGAAGCTTTTGAAAACGATAATCCGGGAAAAAAATAACAGTCACTTGGACAAGTGTGGATTAATAAGGGAAAGCCAGCACAGATTTGTTAAAGGTAAATCGTTTTAACAAACTTGATTGAGTTTTTTTGATGAGGTAACAGAAAGGGTTGATGAGGGCAATGCGGTTGATGTAGTGTACGTGGACTTCCAAAGGCGTTTGATAAAGTGCCACAAAATAGGCTTGTCATCAAAGTTGAAGCCCATGGAATAAAACGGGCAGTGGCAGCGTGGATACAAAATTGGCGAAGTGACAGGAAACAGAGAGTAGTGGTGAATGGTTGTTTTTCGGACTGGAGGTAGGTGTACAGTGGTGTTCCCCAGGGGTCGGTACTAGGGCCACTGCTTTTCTTGATATATTGTAAACAATTTTACAACACCAAGTTATAGTCCAGCAATTTTATTTTAAATTCACAAGCTTTCGGAGGCTACCTCCTTCCTCAGGTGAACGATGCGGAAATTTCCGCATCGTTCACCTGAGGAAGGAGGTAGCCTCCGAAAGCTTGTGAATTTAAAATAAAATTGCTGGACTATAACTTGGTGTTGTAAAATCATTTCTTGATATATATTAATGTCTTGGGTGTGCAGGGCACAATTTCAAAATTTGCAGATGACACAAAACTTGGAAGTGTAGTGAACAGTGAGGAGGATAGTGATAGACTTCCAGAGGACATAGACAGGCTGGTGGAATGGGCAGACACGTAGCAGATGAAATTTAATGCAGAGAAGTGCAAAGTGATACATTTTGGTCGGAAGAACGAGGAGGGGCAATATAAACTAAATCATAGAATCATAGAATGATAGAAAATAGGAGCAAGAGTAGGCCACTCGTCCCTTCGGGCCTGCTCCACCACTCAAAATGATCATGGCTGATTGTCCAACTCAGTACCCTGTTCCCGCTTTTTCCCCATATCCCTTGATCCCTTTAGCATTAATATATCTGTCTCCTTCTTGAATACATCTCATGACTTGGCCTCCACTGCCTTCTGTGGTAGAGAATTCCACAGGTTCACCACATTGAGTGAAGAAATTTCTCCTCATCTCGGTTCTAAATGGCATACCCCGTATCCTGAGACTGTGACCCCTGGTTATGGATTCCCCAGCCAGCGGGAACATCCTCCCTGCATCCAGTCTGTCTAGTCCTGTTAGAATTCTATATGTTTCGATGAGATCACCTCTCATTCTTCTAAACTCTAGTGAATATAGGCCGAGTCGACCCAATCTCTCCTCATACATCAGTCCTGCCATCCCAGGAATCAGTCTGGTAAACCTTCGCTGCACTCCCTCCATGGCAAGGACATCCTTCCTCAGATAAGGAGACCAAAACTGCACACAATACTCCAGATGTGGTCTCACCAAGGGCCTGTACAACTGCAGTAAGACATCCCTTTCCTGTACTTAAATCCTCTTGCAATGAACACCAACATACCATTCGCCTTCCTAACTGCTTGCTGCACCTGAATGCTCGCTTTCAGCAACTGGTGTACAAGGACACCCAGGTCTCGTTGCACCTCCCCTTTTCCCAATCTATCACCATTCAGAAAATAATCTGTCTTTCTGTTTTTACAACCAAAGTGGATAACCTCACATTTATCCACGTCATACTGCATCTGCCATGTTCTTGCCCACTCACCCAACTTATCTAAATCACATTGGAGCCTCTTTGCATCCTCCTCACAGCTCACATTCCACCCCAGCTTTGTGTCACCTGCAAACTTGGAAATGTTACATTCAGTTCCCTCATCCAAATCATTGTTATATATTGTGAATAGCTGGGGCCCAAGCACTGATCCCTGCGGTACCCCACTAGTCACTACCTGCCACCCGGAAAAAGACCCGTTTGTTCCTACTCTCTGTTTCCTGTCTGTCAACCAATTCTCAATCCATGCCAGTATATTCCCCCCAATCCCATGTGCTTTAATTTTGCACACTAACCTCTTGTGTGGGACCTCATCAAAAGCCTTCTGAAAATCCAAGTACACCACATCCACTGGTTCTCCCCTATCTATTCTACTAGTTACCTCCTTAAAAAACTCCAGTAGATTTGTTAAGCATGATTTCCCTTTCATAAACCCATGCTGACTTTGTCCAATCCCGTTAATGCCTTCCAAGTGTTCTGCAATCACATCTTTTATAATACACTCTAGCATTTTCTCCACTACTGATGTTAGGCTAACTGGTCTGTAATTCCCTGTTTTTTCTCTCCCTCCTTTTTTAAATGGTGGGGTTACATTTGCCACCCTCCAAACTGTAGGAACTGTTCCAGAGTCTATAGAATTTGGGAAGATGACCACCAATGCATCCACTATTTCCAGGCCCATTTCCTTTAGTACTCTGGGATGTAGATTATGAGGCCCTGGGGATTTGTCAGCCTTTAGTCCCATTAATTTCCCTAGCACTATTTTTTTTACTAATACTGGTTTCCTTCAGTTCCTCCCTCTCACTAGACCCTTGGTTCTCTAACATTTCCGGGAGGTTATTTGTGTCCTCCTTTGTGAAGACAGAACCAAAGTATGTGTTTAATTGTTCTGCTATGGTGCAATTCTAATGGGGGTGCAGGAAAGGAGAGGTCTGGGGGTATATGTGCACAAGTCTTTGAAGGTGGCAGGACAGGTTGAGAAAGCGGATAAACAAGCATACGGGATCCTGATCTTTATAAATAGAGACGTAGAGTTCAAAAGCAAGGAAGTTATGATGAACTTTTATAAAACACTGGTTTGGTCACAACTGGAGTATTGTATCCAATTCTGGGCACTGCACTTTAGGAAGGATGTGAAGGTCTTAGAGAGGGTCCAGAAGAGATTTACTAGAACGGTTCTAGGGATGAAGGACTTCAGTTACTTGGATAGGCTAGAGAAGCTGGGCTTGTTCTCCATAGAGCAGAGAAGGTTGAGAGGAGATTTGATAGAGGTATTCAAAATCATGAAGGGTCTTGAGTAGATAAAGAGAAACTGTTCCCATTGGTGGGAGGGTCAAGATCCAGAGGACATAGACTTAAGGTGATTGGCAAAAGAACCAAAGGCGACATGAGGAAACAATTTTTTTACACAATGAGTGGTTATGATCCGGAATGCACTGCATGAGGTAGTGGTGAGACAGATTCAATCGTGATTTTCAAAAGGGAATTGGATAAGTACTTGAAGAGAAAAAATTTGCAGCACTACGGGGAAAGGGCGGGGGAGTGAGACTAGCTGGACTGCTCGTGCAAAGAGCTGGCATAGGCTCGATGGGCCGAATGGCCTCCTTCCGTGCTGTAAGCATTCTATGATTCTCTGATTCTAAGAGGACGTAGATAGACTGGTCGAATAGGTGGACACATGGCAGATGAAATTTAACGCAGAGAAGTGCAAATCGATACATTTTGGCAGGAAGAATGAAAAGAGGCAATATAAACTAAATGGTACAATTCTAAAGGGGGTGCAGGAAGAGAGAGATCCGGCGGTATACGTGCACAAATCTTTGAAGGTGGCAAGACAGGTTGAGAAAGCGGTTAAAAAAGCATTCGGGATCCTGGGCTTTATAAAGAGAGGCATAGAGTACAAAAGTAAGGAAGTTATGTTGAACCTTTATAAAACACTGGTTCAACCTCAATTGGAGTATTGTGTCCAATTCTGGGCACTGCACTTTAGGAAGGACGTGAAGTCTTAGTGAGGGTGCAGAAAAGATTTACTAGAATGTTTCCAGGGATGGAGGACTTCAGTTACGTGGACAGACTGGAGAAGCTGGTGTTCTCCTCAGTCCAGAGACAGTTGAGAGGAGATTTGATGGAAATGTTCAAAATCATGAAGGGTTAGACAAAGTCAATAAAGAGAAGCTGTTCCCATTTGCGGAAGGGTCGAGAACCAGAGGACACAGATTTAAAGTGACTGGCAAAAGAACCAAAGGCAACATGAGGAAAAATGTTTTTATGCAGTGATTAGTTGTGATCCAGAATGCGCTGCCTGAAAGGGTGGTGGAAGCAGATTCAATCATGGCTTTCAAAGAGGAATGAGATAAATACTTGAAGGGGAAAAATTTGCAGGGCTACGGGGAACGAGCGGGAGAATGGGACTTTTTTTTAATTCATTCATGGGATGTGGGCGTCGCTGGCGAGGCCAGCATTTATTGCCCATCTCTAATTGCCCTTGAGAAGGTGGTGGTGAGCCGCCTTCTTGAACCGCTGCAGTCCGTGTGGTGAAGGTTCTTCCACAGTGCTGTTAGGAAGGGAGTTCCAGGATTTTGACCCAGCGACGATGAAGGAACGGCGATATATTTCCAAGTCGGGATGGTGTGTGACTTGGAGGGGAACGTGCAGGTGGTATTGTTCCCATGTACCTGCTGCTCTTGTACTTCTAAGTGGTAGAGGTCGTGGGTTTGGGAGGTGCTGTCGAAGAAGCCTTGGCGAGTAGCTGCAGTGCATCCTGTGGATGGTACACACTGCAGCCACAGTGCGCCGGTGGTGAAGGGAGTGAATGTTTAGGGTGGTGGATGGGGTGCCAATCAAGCGGGCTGCTTTGTCCTGGATGATGTCGAGCTTCTTAAGTGTTGTTGGAGCTGCACTCATCCAGGCAAGTGGAGAGTATTCCATCACATTCCTGACTTGTGCCTTTTAGATGGTGGAAAGGCTTTGCGGAGTCAGGAGGTCAGTCACTCGCCGCAGAATACCCAGCCTCTGACCTGCTCTTGTAGCCACAGTATTTATATGGCTGGTCCAGTTAAGTTTCTGGTCAATGGTGACCCCCAGAATGTTGATGGTGGGGGATTCGGCGATGGTAATGCCGTTGAATGTCAAGGGGAGGTGGTTAGACTCTCTCTTGTTGGAGATGGTCATTGCCTGGCACTTGTCTGGCGCGAATATTACTTGCCACTTATCAGCCCAAGCCTGGATGTTGTCCAGGTCTTGCTGTATGCGGGCTCGGATTGCTTCATTATCTGAGGGGTTGCGAATGAAACTGAACACTGTACAATCATCAGCGAACATCCCCATTTCTAACCTTATGATGGAGGGAAGGTCACTGATGAAGCAGCTGAAGATGGTTGGGCCTAGGACACTGCCCTGAGGAACTCCTGCAGCAATGTCCTGGGGCTGAGATGATTGGCCACCAACAACCACCACCATCTTCCTTTGTGCTAGGTATGACTCCAGCCACTGGACAGTTTTCCCCCTCATTCTCATTGACTTCAATTTTACTAGGGCTCCTTGGTGCCACACTCGGTCAAATGCTGCCTTGATGTCAAGGGCAGTCACTCTCACCTCACCTCTGGAATTCAGCTCTTTTGTCCCCGCTTGGACCAAGGCTGTAATGAGGTCTGGAGCCGAGTGGTCCTGGTGGAACCCAAACTGAGCATCGGTGAGCAGGTTATTGGTGAGTAAGTGCCGCTTGATAGCACTGTCGACGACACCTTCCATCACTTTGCTGATGATGGAGAGTAGACTGATGGGGCGGTAATTGGCTAGATTGGATTTGTCCTGCTTTTTGTGGATAGGACATAGCTGGGCAGTTTTCCACATTGTCGGGTAGATGCCAGTGTTGTAGCTGTACTGGAACAGCTTGGCTGGAGGCCAAATTGCCGGCACGGGCTCGATGGACTGAATGGACTCTTTCTATGCTGTAACCATTCTATGACCCTCCACAAAAGAGGGAATGAATTTTAGGAACAGCATTTTAACAGTCAAGAAAGGCCTCATCATTTATCTATCTTCGTTCCTTTCTGTTCTGCCGCTGCGAAGTGCCTCTCTTCCCTGCAAATGGTACCTGTAATAATATTGTCTCACATCTCTTCAGCACTAGCAGAGTTCCTTCCTATTTTTGACATCAATCTATTGCAGAAGTGTATGTTGGTCAGCATTCTTCCCTCAACCAATACCGCCTAAAATAGCTTGACCGTTCATGCTGCTCCATGCAAAATAGCTGTCACGTTTACCTACATCATGAGGTCCCTTCGAGACACGGGGGTCTTTGAAGGGAAGCAATGGGGTCCCCAAGGCCAATAGATTTCTGTATTTATTGACTTACTAACACATGATTTTTGATTCTCTGTACTAAGATGATATTTTCTGTAGTAATGACACTGTTTTCTTTTGGCTAGCTGTCACTGTCTATTGAAAGGACAGGTGCTCCCCAGGAGTGTGTCAGTATCTTCAAAGGAATCTTGAAGTGCACCAATATTTGCAAGCAATCCGTCAATATTTGCAGGGGGTGCTCCAGAGAGCATGCGGGTACTCACATGGGACGCCACGCAAGAACAGTTTGAAAACCACAGGCTCAACTAACAGTCACAGCGTTCCAAAATCAACGTGTCTCATTATATGCAAAGCACTTGGAAACATTTCTGAGAGGCGATCATCTGCTTTTGTTGCTGGAGACTCTCATTAGTCCCAAACCAACATTCCCAAATCAGTGCGTAGGGAGAGCACTTCATCAGGAAAAATTACATCATTGCGAGTTATCAGAGGACAGATTGTACTTTATGCCTGACAAAACAAATCTAATACTAGATTATAAATTGTTATTTTGCTGTAAAACATCACTTAACAGCACAATGTAGACCTGATCCCATTGCATTTTCCAACACGGTTTCTCATTATTGACCCTTCGGATAGATGGCCTTTCCTGCAGGAGGCTTTTTACAACAGATGAAATACTACTCAAATAACTTGAGTCAACCGGTCGAAAATCATTTCAATTGCACTGCTGATCAAAGTACTGTCAGGCTACAATGATCGGACAACATATCAGAGAGCATTTATAGACTGCAAGTACTTAAAGTTTAATGTTCCACATTGCAGATTTATGGACAAACAATGAATGTGACAGTCCTTGCACGCCAACGGGTCCCCACAACAGGAGCTACAAAATGCCTTGGTCATGTGCGTATGGATTTTGAAATATATTATGGTGGATGCACAGAACAGCAAAAAACGGGCAAAAATAATTCCCCCTCAGGCACTGGTGAATGAATCATTTTTCAAGATTTTATGCATCATTTTAAGACAAGTGAAATGAGTCCAAGACAACTCAACCTCCACTCAACAGCACCCCACCCCCGCCCAATGGCACCCCACCCAGCAACTCCTGCCTCCGCCCAATGGCTTCCTCCCAATGGCTTCCACCCATGCCCAGCAGCTCCCCAACCAACGGCACCTCACCTCCGCCCAACTGCACGCCGCCCCCGCCCAGCAGTTCCCCGCCTCCGCCCAGCAGTTCCCCGCCTCCGCCCAATGGCACTCCACACCCGCCCAGCATCTCCACGCCACCACCCATTGGCTCCCCACCCCTGCCCAGCCACATCCTGCCCCCACCCAACTGCACCCCGCCCAATGGCTCCACGCCCAGCTGCACCCCGTCCCCACCCAACGGCATCCTGCCCAACGGCACCTCACCCCCGCCCAACGGCACCCTGCCCAGCTGCTCGCCACCACCACCCAGCAGCTCCCAGCCTCCGTCCAATGGCTCCCCACCCCCGCCCAGCCGCACCCTGCCCCCACCCCACCCAGCGGCTCTCCGCCCCCCCGCCGATCAGCATCCCGCTCCCGCCCAGCACACATTAACTTAAAACTGCGCAACTGTTCACAACTGTACTATCACACTGGAAACATCTCAACAACTTCTACATTCACTCTTTTTATTACATTAAGGTAGTCCCAGTCAAGGCACACCAGACTCTCCCCTCACCAATTTGTAAACAACTCCTCCATCCTCCATTTATTTTGTTTTTCCTCTACTCCTCTCCTGAACACTTGGACTCCTTTCAGCCATATGATTCCATCGGTGTCAGAGGGAATCTGGCACCTTCAGCGACTACTGTCCATGTGAGAGCCTGGATCCCGAGTGTCGGCAGGCTACTTGACCGCGAGGGGTGACACTCTCTACTGTGTCCTCACCCAATCGATGAGGCAGGGGTGAGTAGATAGTAATCAGGGGCAGAAACCCCGTATGATTTGCCCTTCCCTAAGCACATGGCACTGAGGCCAATTATAGCGTCCATTCACATCAGTTAACTCAACTCAGGCTGGGGATCGAGCCTGGAACCTTCAGATCTGTGTGGTTCAGCAACTAGAGATACCTTCACCCAGAGAGAACAATCTTCTACTGAGAAGAGTGTCAGTGCATTTGCATGAGAGGGTGTCATTTTGTTTGTAACTATACGCTGACTAATGTACATCGTGAGCTCAAGGGCAGTTTGAACAAGAACAAACGTTAAGAAATACACGACGCCAAATGAGCTCCTCGGGAAAAGGAATATGACTGCAATAAACAGAAACATCTGTTTCCTAAACATCCACTATTGGTTCAGGGACAGAGCTGAACAGTATCCTTCATTTTGTTTTCCAATAATATTTTGATTAAATCCAACCATGCAGAGGATATGAGACAGCAAAATGGTCAGAATTTGACTTTTATTCCCCTGTTTCAAGAAAAGCAACTCATTATTTAAAAGCATTTCTCACAGTTGCCCAAATGGTGTAGGCCTGGAGCGTGCTCAGTTCTTGCACAAGCCAGGAACCGTCGAGCTGCGCACACTTTGCAACAGCAATGCCACGTATTCGATGCTCGCTCTGCCTTGGTACTGTGGAAAAAACATCATGTGGAAATATTACAGCCAAGAATGAGAGGTGGGAGGGAATTGTACAGCTCATGGAACGGTGCCCTGTATATGGAACATACCAAAGTAAACCAGTCATATGGGAAGTGATTGCAAGGCCATAACTCACCTAGTGGCTCAGTAACAGTTATAAAGTGCTCGAGCTTTCATCCCGTGGGTCATTGTTATTCAAAATCCTAAACCGGGACTGATCGCATGTAGTAAATCAGAGACCCACTATTGTCTTATATGGAACTCACACGGTATCCAGTACCGACCTCACTTCAGCTGCTTATTACTCACTTTCCATGACTGGTGTTACTCCCTGCTACACATGGTCTGTTTGATTTTCAGCACTACACCGTTTGCAACTCTGAAATTGTCTGCTCCGTGAATTCTATTTGCTTCCTGCCCCATCTATTTCCACTCTCCCGTTTATGGGATCCCAAAATAAAATGGTCTAACTTGTTTCAAATTTCTTTAACCCATATCTTGAGGCTAATTTCGATGGAAGGAGCAAGGTTCTGGAAGTTGAGATTGATTCCATGATCAGTGGGGCGGAGAGGGAGGGAGGGGAGAGTCGGAGGGAGTGTGAGAATGAGGAAGAAAAAGTGAAAGAGAGGCAGAAAGGGTGCGTGCACTAATGAGAAAGAAAGACAGGCAGAGACAAAAACAAAAGTCGAGACACAGGAAGAGAGGCACCGCGCCAGAGGAAGAGAGGCACCGAGAAAGAGAGGCACCGCGCCAGAGGAAGAGAGGCACCGCGCCAGAGGAAGAGAGGCACCGCGCCAGAGGAAGAGAGGCACCGCGCCAGAGGAAGAGAGGCACCGCGCCAGAGGAAGAGAGGCACCGCGCCAGAGGAAGAGAGGCACCGCGCCAGAGGAAGAGAGGCACCGCGCCAGAGGAAGAGAGGCACCGCGCCAGAGGAAGAGAGGCACCGCGCCAGAGGAAGAGAGGCACCGCGCCAGAGGAAGAGAGGCACCGCGCCAGAGGAAGAGAGGCACCGCGCCAGAGGAAGAGAGGCACCGCGCCAGAGGAAGAGAGGCACCGAGGAAGAGGAAGAGAGGCACCGAGGAAGAGAGACAGAGACAGAGAGACATAGAAATACAGAAACATAGAAAATAGGAGGAGTAGTAGGCCATTCGGCCTTCGAGCCTGCTCCGCCATTCAATACGATCATGGCTGATCCTCTATCTCAATACCATATTCCCACTCTCTCCCCATACCCCTTGATGCCTTTTGTGTCTAGAAATTTGTCGAGCCCCTTCTTAAATATATTCAGTGACTTGGCCTCCACAGCCTTCTGTGGTCGAGCATTCCACAGGTTCACCACCCTCTGAGTGAAGAAATTTCTCCTCCTCTCAATCCTAAATGTCCTACCCCATATCCTGAGACTGTGACCCCTCGTTCTAGACCCCCCCCAGCCAGGGGAAACATCCTCCCTGCATCCAGTCTGTCGAGTCCTGTCACAATTTTATATGTTTCTATGAGATCCCCTCTCATTCTTCTAAACTCAAGTGAATACAGGCTGAGTCGACCCAATCTCTCCTCATACGACAGTCCTGCCATTCCAGGAATCAGTCTGGTGAACCTTCGCTGCACTCCCTCTGTGGCAAGGACATCTTTCTTAGGTAAGGAGACCAAAACTGCACACAATATTCCAGGTGCGGTCTCACTAAGGCCCTGTATAACTGCAGTCAGACATCCTTGCTCCTATACTCATCCTCTTGCAATGAAGGCCAACATACCATTTGCCTTCCTAACTGCTTGCTGCAACTGCACATTTGCTTTCAGTGACTGGTGCACAAGGACACCCAGGTCCCTTTGCGCATCAACAATTCCCAATCTATCACCATTTAAATAATACTCTGTCTTTCCGTTTTTCCTTCCGAAGCGGATAACTCTCCACAAAGAGGGAGAGACAGAGGACGAGAGACAAAGACTGAGAAAGTGAGACAGAGAAAGAGGAAAAGAGGCACCGAGTCAGAGAAATAGGCCACCAACTGGTGGGAAGGATCTAGAGGAGCAAATTTGCAGGGAAAGTAGAGAGGTGCAAGAGCCGTAGAGTAGTGATAATGGGGGACTTCAACTATCATAATATAGACTGAGATATTAATAGTGAAAAGGGCAAAGAGGGGGAGGAATTTTTGAAGTGTGTTCAGGAGAACTTTCTTGACCAGTACATTACTGGCCCAACGAGGGAGGAGGCATTGCTGGATCTGGTTCTGGGGAATGAGGTGGGCCAAGTGGAACAAGTGTCAGTGGGGGAACATTTAGAGAACAGTGATCATAGTATCATAAGGTTTCGATTAGTTATGGAAAAGGACAAGCAGCAATCTAGAGTAAAAGTACTTAATTGGAGGAGGGCCAATTTCAGTGGTTTGAGAATGGATCTGGCCCGGGTAAACTGGAATCAAAGATTGGTGGCCTTTAAAGAGGAGATGGTTTGGGTACAGTCTAAGTACATTCCCACGAGGGGGATAGGTAGGGCAATCAAAGCCAGAACTCCCTGGATGATGAAAGAGGTAGAGAGTAAGATGAAGCAGAAAAAGGGGCATATGACAGATGTCAGGTTAATAATACAAGTGAGAACCAGGCTGAATAAAGTAAGTTCAGAGGAGAAGTGAAAAAGGAAATAAGAGGGGCAAAGAGAGAGTATGAGAATAGACTGGCGGCTAACAAAAGGGAATCCAAAAGTCTTCTAAAGGCATATAAACAGTAAACGGGTAGTAAGAGGAGGGGCGGGCCTGTTAGGGACCAAAAAGATCTACACATGGAGGCACAGGACATGGCTGAGATACTAAATGAGTACTTTGATTCTGTCTTTACCAAGGAAGAAGATGCTGCCAAAGTCACAGTAAAAGAGGAGGTAGTTGAGATACTGGATCGACTAAAAATTGATAAAGGAGGCACTACAAAGGCTGCCTGTAATTAAAGTAGATAAGTCACTGGGTCCAAATGGGATGCATCCTAGGTTGCTGAGAGATGTAAGGGTGGAAATAGCAGAGGTGCTGGCTATAATCATCCAATCATCCTTAGATATGGGGGTGGTGCCAGAGGACTGTCGAATTGCAAATGTTCCACTCTTGTTCAAAAAAGGGTGTGAGGATAAACCTAGCAACTGTAGGCTAGTCAATTTAACCTCGGTGGTGGGGAAACTTATAGTAACGATAATCTGGGACAAAATTAAGTGTCACGTGGACAAGTGTGGATTAATTAAGGAAAGCCAGCACGGATTTGTTAATGGCAAATCGTGTTTAACTAACTTGATTGAGTTTTTTGATGGGGTAACAGAGAGGGTTGATGAAGGCAATGTGGTTGATGTGTATATGGACTTCCAAAAGGCATTTGATAAAGTGCCAGATAATAGGCTTGTCAGCAAAGTTGAAGCCCATGGAATAAAAGGGGCAGTGGCAGCATGGATACAAAATTGGCTAAGTGATAGGAAACAGTGAGTAGTGGTGAACGGTTGTTTTTCGGACTGGAGGGAGGTGTACAGTGGTATTCCCCAGGGGTCAGTACTAGGACCACTGCTTTTCTTGATATATATAATGACTTGGATGTATAGGGCACAATTTCAAAATCTGCAGATGACGCAAAACTTGGAAGAGTAGTGAACAGTGAGGAGGATAGTGATAGACTTCAAGGGGATATAGACAGGCTGGTGGAATGGGCGGACACGTAGCAAATGAAATTTAGTGCAGAGAAGTGTGAAGTGTTGCATTTTGGTAGGAAGAACGACAAGCGGTAATATAACCTAAATGATACAATTCTAAAGGGGGTGCAGGAACAGAGCGATCTGGGGGTATATGTGCACAAATCTTTGAAGGTGGCAGTACAGGTTGAGAAAGCGGTTAAAAAAAGCATACAGGTTCCTGGGCTTTATAAATAGAGGCATGGAGTACAAAATCAAGGAAGTTTTGATGAAGCTTTATAAAACACTCATTCGACCACAATTGCAGCACTGTGTCCAATTCTGGGCACCGCACTTTAGGGAGGATGTGAAGGCCCTAGAGAGGGTGCGGAAGAGATTTAATAGAATGATTCCAGCGATGAAGGAGTTCGGTTACGTGGACAGACTGGAGAAGCTGGGATTGTTCTCCTTAGAGCAGAGAAGGTTGAGAGGAGATTTGATAGAGGTGTTCAAAATCATGAAGGGTTTAGATAAAGTAAATAAAGGGAAACTGTTCCCATTGGCGGAAAGGTCAAGAACCAGAGGACACAGATTTAAGGTGACTGGCAAAAGAACCAAAGACGACATGAGGAAAGAATTTTTACACAGCGAGTGGTTATGATCGGGAATGCACTGCTTGAGGGGGTGGTGGAGGCAGATTCAATCGTGGCTTTCAAAAGGGAATTGGATAAGTACTTGAAGGGAAAAAATTTACAGGGCTACAAGGAAAGGGCGGGGAGTGGGACTAGCTGGATTGCTCTTGCAGAGAGCCGGCATGGACTCGATGGGCCGAATGGTTCAAAACAGTAGTGTTTCTTCGGTAACAAGAGGCCATTCATTTCTCTGCAATGCTGCTGCCTCCAGTCACTTCAGTTGTCAGTTTGGTGCCAGTGAGGCAGCAATGGCTTATAGTGTAGGGATGACCTCAACAATCAGACGTCATGAGGAAAGAGGCTCCAGGTATGGCTCTATCCAACTTCATAATCTCCACGCTGGGCTAACTTACAGAGAAATCACTCATCTTTCTCCATATCCAACATGGTTTTCAATGGTGGTGGGTTCAAAACACACTCTCCCTCAGTGTTAGACAGACAACTTTCAAGGGCAGCCAACATGCTCCTAACAAGGCCAACTTGGCCAATCTAGCTCTCATCCTGCTTACCAACCACTCTCGAAACCAGCCGAGCAAAAAGCAGAAACTGGGCAGTGGAGGAATCATGACCGTGATGCTCTAACCTTCTGGTGGAATTCTAATCCCATGTACAGCTGGTCGCTCCCTCTCCCCGTACACCTTCGACTCACAATAATCCCACATTCAAGGCTGGTCAAAAGAAAGCAGGATGGTAATCTTCCAGAGGCAAGCACTTATTCACTAGTTTCTGGTTTCATTCCGAGATCGGCATTCTGCATTGAGCACAATTCAACTGTGGCCAAAGTAGGCTGAGGAAAAATGCAATAGGCAATGACAATTAGCGAGGGATAGAGAAAATAGTCCTTAAATGCAGACGTCACCTTCAATGTATCCAGAATAATAGGTGTCTTGAGGTTGATCACGAATGCACGCACACAAAGCTTAGCAAAACAGCAGCGTTTTCCCTAAATAAAGAAATGTTTATTCAGCCAGAGATGGTTTTGAGCTTTTGAGTACAAAAATCAACAAAACCATGGGATTAACATACAAATGTAAAATCAAGGAGTCACCCCAATAGCTCAGCAGGTTAATCCAGTAACTAGCTGAGCCATACAAATCCAGAAGGCCCCACGTTTGGCCCCCAGTGTATACCAAGTTTCCTGAACTGCCTCGGGGTTAAGAGAGGCTAAAATCACTCAGGATTCTGACTCCTGATCTCTGCCCACCTACGCCTGCTGCGAGTGCACGTGTGTGGATGTCAGATGAGGATAAGATCGGGCTGGCTCTGATGTCTCCTGTGGTTGAACAGCACGTATGCAAGAAGAATGTGCGGGAGGACAAGTCGTGGAACCATACCCAGGCAAGGAGTGAATGCTTTCAGGAGAGAAGAGCGAGGGAGAGGTAGCCAAGAAAAAGAAACTCGAAATTTCTGCCCCTTTGCTTTCATGCAATTTTCTCCCTGAACCCAGATATGGCTAACTCCTGAGTTTCCATCTCGTTATAGACTGGTGGTGCATCCTAGTCCCCACCCTGTCATCGTAGGTCGAGGCACTATGGAAAACAGCCTACTCCGCGGATAACTGGGGCAAACACAACCAGCGGAAACTCAAGGAACACCAATCCCCATTCTTGACCTGCTGTCAACAACCCACCTCATTAGCACTCGCGAGAGGGACACGTGGCATCTTGCAGCTGCAGCGGAGAAAATCTAAAGGTCATCGGGAGCCCTTTCCAATGAATTTGCTTTGGGGTAGGAACAGGCAGAAGAAAAGCAACACGGAACCCTTCCCGTTGTGCGGAACTTCCGTCCAATTGTTTGTGGAAAACTTGAGAAGCAGCTGCTTCCACGTAGCTCACCCCTTACCCCGAACTCCACATAGCTCTCGTCCAAAGGCATCACCAAGGGTACGGACCACAGAAGCAGACAGCTGAGGAGAGGGCAGGCTAAGCCGAGGTTTCTTTTTGCTGCCAAGCAATGCCAGCACTGAGACATTTCATGCACAGCACAAATAAGTAGCTCGAAGCGTTAAAGATTGAAGGAAAGGTCACAACATTACAATGTGTACGCACAGAATGACTGTCAGTACAGACAGGCAAATTAAATTGGGCCTCATCAAAACCAAATTCGTTTCACTTCACACACCACAAGCGAAGGAAAGAATTTAATAGAAGTAAAAACCCATAAATGCTGGAAGTACACAGCAGGTGTTGTCAGAGGACGAAAGACAAAAGACAGGGTAACTGGTTTGGACATTTTTAACTGTTTTAGAACTTTATTGTTAAGTGTTTCAGGCTGAAGTGAGATGGTCTTTTGTCTCCCTTTACATCATTTTCTGTTTTTATTTCAGATTTCCAGTTTAGAATTTGCGGTTTTCATCTCACTCCTCTATACCTTCACACAGTCCACTTCACGCTCCGACTCCATGCCACACTCCGCACCCTCACCCCACACCCACCCCTCACCCCACACCCACCCCTCACCCCTCACCCACCCCTCACCCCACACCGAAACCCACCCCTCACCCCAAACCCACCCCTCACACCAAACCCACCCCTCACACCAAACCCACCCCTCACACCAAACCCACCCCTCACGCCCCACTTCAGCAACACACACCCACCACAATCCGGACCCTCACCCCCACACACTCCTTACCCTCACCCCATAATTCCACACTCCTTACCCTCACCCTCACCCCACACACTCCTCACCCTCACCCTCACCCCCACACACTCCTCACCCTCACCCCCACCCCCACACACTCCTCACCCTCACCCCCACCCCCACACACTCCTCACCCTCACCCCCACACACTCCTCACCCTCACCCCGTACCCCCACACACTCCTCACCCTCACCCCCACCCCCACACACTCCTCACCCTCACCCCGTACCCCCACACACTCCTCACCCTCACCCCGTACCCCCACACACTCCTCACCCTCACCCCCACACACTCCTCACCCTGTACCCCCACACACTCCTCACCCTCACCCCGTACCCCCACACACTCCTCACCCTCACCCCGTACCCCCACACACTCCTCACCCTCACCCCCACACACTCCTCACCCTGTACCCCCACACACTCCTCACCCTCACCCCCCACCCCCACACACTCCTCACCCTCACCCCGTACCCCCACACACTCCTCACCCCGTACCCCCACACACTCCTCACCCTCACCCCGTACCCCCACACACTCCTCACCCTCACCCCCACACACTCCTCACCCCGTACCCCCACACACTCCTCACCCTCACCCCCACACACTCCTCACCCTGTACCCCCACACACTCCTCACCCTCACCCCGTACCCCCACACACTCCTCACCCTCACCCCGTACCCCCACACACTCCTCACCCTCACCCCCACACACTCCTCACCCTGTACCCCCACACACTCCTCACCCTCACCCCCACACACTCCTCACCCTGTACCCCCACACACTCCTCACCCTCACCCCCCACCCCCACACACTCCTCACCCTCACCCCCCACCCCCACACACTCCTCACCCTCACCCTGTACCCCCACACACTCCTCACCCTCACCCCGTACCCCCACACACTCCTCACCCTCACCCCGTACCCCCACACACTCCTCACCCCATACCCCCACACTATCCATCCCCTCACCACCCCACACTCCGCATCCTCGCCCGTACCCGCACACCCACACATTCCACACCTTCACCTGGCACCCCGACTCCACTGTCAATCCACTCCACCCCAATATTTGCTCCCGTAGCTCCGCCCCCCCCACACTCACCTCCCGTAGCTCCGCCCCCCCCACACTCACCTCCACTGCCACTTTCCTCCCTCCACACTCACCTCCTCTGCCATTCTCCCCCCTCCACACTCACCTCCTCTGCCATTCTCCCCCCTCCACACTCCCCTCCTCTGCCATTCTCCCCCCTCCACACTCACCTCCTGTCACTCCACCCCTCCAACACTCATCTCCTCTGCCACTCAGATTATTGTATTGGTTGCAATAGTAAGGGCTTATATAAATAAATTAACATCTGGACACTGCATCTGACAGTATCTTTTGCGTTGGTGGTGCTAAGCAGTGACTAATTCCAATTAGAGTTAAAAAAAATGTCTTAAGAGAAACTGTGCTTAATCTTGGAATGATGTACATCATATATTGCATCATGCAAGTGCACACTGAGTGTAGGAGACAGTTCACAGATTCAGTGATGAGACAATAAAGTCTTCAGTTAAAACTTTGACTCGCTGGTAAGCTTTAGCGAAACAGTAAATTAACGACTGGTCAACTGCTCGCGGACTGCCCATCCATCAGCTCACCTTAAATGCTTCAACTCGCCAAGAGAAGAACTGAAAGTATTCCTTCAACCAATGTTAAGACATCAGGTACAAAGCTGATGATTCCCTCACATCTGCTGCGATGCCAATATCTGCTTGTTTCCATGGAAACCTCCCTGCGAGCAGGCTGTTAACTGGGTCGCCCAGCACAGCACGGAAGAGCGACGCTAGAGAGGTCAAGCTGTACTGCCTTTAAATAAGCCAGTGTATGCCTGTTAGTCCAGCACTTGGTGTAAATGGCTTATATCCCCATGTACTAACGAGACCCGTGTCCTGTCCTGTTCACCCATCACATCTGTGCTCGCTGACCTACTTTAGCTCCCGTTCCACCAATGCCTCAAATTTAAAATTCTCATCCTTGTATTCAAATCCCTCCATGGCCTCGCCCCTCCCTATCTCAGTAACCTCCTCCAGCCCTACAAACCTCCGCGATCTCTGCGCTCCTCCATTTCTGGCCTCGGGCATCCCTGATTTCCTTCGCCCCACCATTGGAGGCCGTGCCTTCAGCTGTCTAGGTCCTAAGCTCTGGAATTCCCTCCCTAAACCTCTCCACCTCGCTCTCCTCTTTTAAGACACTCCTTAAAACCTACCTTTTTGACCAAGCTTCTGGTCACCAGTTCTGATATCTCCTTACCTGGTTTAGCATCAAATTTTGTCCGTTAACACTCCGTTAAAGGCGCTGCATAAATGCAAGTTCTTGCCGATGATGATTTCCTCTTGTGACCATGTTTGTTGAGAATGGAAAGAGGAGGTACACGTTTCTCCAGAAATTCCAACCAGAGGAATTCTTTGTGAATTTATTTGCGATGTCAAAACAAATAGAAAGGAGAGGAAATCACCCCTACTGACTGCATGACCCTGTGATCATCCAAAGCTGTCCTGTAAATCTTTGTTCTATTGCTTTAGTGATATGCGATTAATTTTTCAAATATGTACCAAAAGGTCACAAAAGATAAATTGATCTCATAAAGGTTTCTGTATTTTGCATCAACTGAAGAGCAAACTTGAATTTATAGAGTACCTTTCAGGTCCTCAGGACGTCCCAAAGCACATTTAGCATCAATGAATTTGCTTTTCTGAGGTGTTGTCACTGTTGTTACATCGGCAAATGTGGCAAGGTCCCACAAACAGCAAATGAATTAATAGCCAAAACACCAGGAGAAGTCCCTGCTCTTTTTCAAATGGTGTCGTAGGATCTTTCACAACCAGCTGAGCGGGCAGACGGAGCCTTAGTTTAACATTCTGTTCGAAAGAAGCTTTCTTTGACAGGGCAGCACTCCACGAAGTGTCGGTCTAGATGATGCTTGAACCCGTGACCCTCTCACAAGGATGCTACCAGCTGAGCCAAACTGACATTCAGTTAAACTGGATTTAAATCTTAAAATTACCCGTTATTCCCAAACTTCTGCCTTCATTTTCTTATGGCACTGGCCCTTGTTTGGAGTAACGGTCTCAAGAATACCAGCAGCACCTTGCTCGTAGTCATCCTCTACATTTTAACAACAACAACATGCATTTATATAGCACCTTTAACGGAGTAAAACGTCCCAAGGTGCTTCACAGGAGCGTTATCAAACAAGATTTGACACTGAGCAACATAAGGAGATATTAGAGCAGGTGACCAAAAGCTTGGTCATAAGTAGGTTTTAAGGAGCATCTTAAACGAGGAGAGGGAGAGGTAGAGAGGTTTATGGATGGAATTCCAGAGCTTAGGGCCTAAGCAGCTGAAGGCACAGCTGGCAATGGTGGAGCGATGAAAATCGGTGACGCGCGAGTGGCCAGAACTGGAGGAGCGCAGAGATCTCGGAGGGTTGTAGGGCTGGAGGAGGTTAGAGAGATAGGGAGGGGCGAGGCCATGGAAGGATTTGAAAACTAGGATGAGAATTTTAAAATCGAGGCGTTGCCGGACCGGCAGTCAATGTAGGTCAGCGAGCACAGGAACGGGACTTGGTGCGAGTTAGGATACGGACAGCAACCTCGTCAATGCTTTCCTATTTGACCGTAGAGGGCAGTACACTTGAGACTGACCTTACACTCAGCCGGCATCCAATGGTTAGCGGCCAGAGCTTGGAATCCTAGCTGATGTTTTCCTCTCCTAGGGTTGCTGAGGCCAGCTGCTGACCAGCTTCAGTCAGCTACCAGACCGCGGAGCAGGAATCGAACGTGGAGTATTTCACTCTGCATGTCTCAGTGCTACACCTGGTGGCGCCTTTACTTACTAGATCTCGGTTGTACGTAAAACATTTTAATCATTCTAAACAACAACCTGCAATTATATAGTGCCTTTAACATAGCAAAATGTCCCAAGGCATCTCACGGGTGTAGATCAGACCTGAGCACGAGTAAGAAAGGAGCCAGTGAAGGTGATTAAAGGGCCAATTGAAGGGATAGGATTCAGAGAGGCTTTTGAGGGTGGAGAGATGAAACAAGGTAGAGGGTATTGGAAAGAGAGTTTCAGGGTGTGGGGAATAGATGGAGGAAGGTTCTGCCGCTGATAGTAGACCTGGGGTGGGGGGTGCAGGAAGGAACAGGGTAGAGACCAGATTCAGAAGAGCAGAGGGTACAAGCTGAGTCATGTTGGGGGGGGGGGGGGGGGCGGGGAGAAAGACCGTTGATGGATTTTTGAATGAGGATGAGTATTTCGACACCGACGCAATGATGGACAGGGAGCACGTGGAGGGGAACAAGTCAGAATAGTTCTGGATTTCAACACACTGAGGACATACGGAGACAGTGGAGACTTTAAAATGGTGTACCTGCAGTTTAGGAAGAAAAAATGGAGAGCACAGACTATTCCAGTATCAGTGAAACAAAGGTCTTAATTTATCTTGACAATTACCTCCCGTCTGATGAATAGATGTTATTAAAGCAGCATTCACATTTGAGGACGCTCAACATTTGTTCACTGAAGGTCAGTGACCCTCCATACTCATTCATTAATTATCCCTAATGTGTGTTCGGTAATAAAAGAGGGCATATCAATGGTCAATTTGCCAATAAATAGCTGATAGAAAACAGTTCGGCAAACATAATCACTGATTTTTTTTGTGCTGTCAAACATATATGGAAGCTAAGTTGATCGACATGTTACCTGAGTTTTAATTTGCTGTCAGACAGGTTAAGCAACTCCCTATGTTCACCACTGTCCACAAGATAGAAAACAACTCAGCATCGCATGAATAAAAGGACTGATTGAAACAGTGTCAGCCAAACAAGAGGATGGGCCTCTACCAATGACACAATGTTAAAGGTCACAGGAAGTGCACCAGAGCAACATGACCGATATCCCTTTGATTCTCCTTCCCTCAGTTTAAGAAAGTGTCTGTCCTTCGTTCATCACCTCCCCATCCAGGCTGAGATTGGGAAGCATCCTTCTTACCATTCCATGGCACGACACATTGGACATTATCCAGGTCTTAACTTAACTTGGACTGGAAACAAATAATAGAGAACATACAGAAAATTAACAGGCCACAAGCAAAGATCAAAACTCAATGGGTCCCACCTAGAAATGCGCACACCCACAGACACACATACCCCCATAGACACACACACACATACCCCCATAGACACACACACACACACACACACACACACACGTGTGGTTACATGAATTAGATTCCCAGATAAATCCTTTAATGGTGTCTCAAATGAGCATTTAGAAGAGGATTGAGGGTTATGAGGATAAGTACAGGTAGAGATGATTATGTGGAACATGGAGGTCCCTAAACTGCTGGGTCAATGGAAATGTCAACAAAAGATCGCTTCACATGAAGACACCCCAACATCCCAAATGATCAAAACCTTCCAAAAAAACCCAAACTAACGGTCTTCCCATTACAGGCGTTCCTTAAATGGGTGTAGTGGCCTCGCTTTAATCACCCTTCACGGCCACCCGTTACAGAACAGCTGGTGCGGGCTGAGTCTCCACATAGACTTTCTGCATTTTTACTCGACTTCCTTTTTTTTGGGGGGGGGCGGGCGGGGGAGTGGAGAATGAAAGGCAGAATCTGTGCAAAACCTTTCCTCACAATATGGAACAGCTTGAAGACAAGTCTGTGATAGCGGAGATAAAACAAGTTGTGCAGAAGGAAAAGGGTTGACGGTCTGACAGCTGCTGGTTTTTTTCACTGCATGTTGCCCCATTTTCTTATCAGAAGCTGAAACATGTCTTGCCACCCTCACATGAAATGTGCAAAAAAAACAACTGGGAAATGAAGCTCACCAGATCCCACAAGGTGTTTGTTGCTCTGGATCAGAGACAATCTTAGTGCTTTGAAGGCAAATTATTCTGTAGCATTTCACTTAGAAAGTGGATGGTAAATGAATGTTAATGACGGGATATAATTACATTCTTCAGACTGACAGTTCAGCTGTGCGACGGCAGCACACTGTTTCCCCACCGCTACGCAGAAGTGTGATGTTGTTTTCACACTTTGCCAAGCTGCACTGTTTCCTCAGGACAGATGTCAAACAGTGGTAAAGCACTATTCCCCCCCCTGAGCCCTCCCCAAAAACTAAGCAAAGGGGAACTCACCATGTCACCCCAGGAGACTCCACTGACAGCTGTTTCCAGTGTGGAAATCAGCAACGACTACTCCAATCCACTAGAGGGAGGTAGCATGAATTTCTGTCCCATATTAAACATGCAGGCTCCAGGTGGACACATGTATTCAGTGACTTTCTTATGAATCTCAAGAGGCTTCAACACATTGGATTATAACAACAGCTTCCCTGAATTTACTCTTCTGGTATAGTGCCATGGGATCTTTAACGACAACCAAATCCACCAGAGCAGGCAGAAGGAAGTTTAGTTCAATGTTTCATCTGAAGGATAGCACCTCTGACAATGCAGCACTCCCTCCGTACACAACAGTGACTACATTACGAAAGTACTTAATTGGTTGCAAAGCATTTTGGGCCATTCTGAGGTTGTGAAAGGCGCTATATAAATGCAAGTCCTTTCCTATAATCTCAAAGAATAACATGGTGGATTCACTATCAAAACACAGTGTTCATGATTTCACGTGACACAATCATTGCCTGGTTACCAGCGATTCTCTCCAGTCAAGTACTCTGAGCTGAGTGTTGTGTATGACGATAGCTAGCTGCCATAGCAACAAGCTCTCCATCAGTTCTGTTGCAGTCTGACGTGTTGACACAGTCTCAGTCAAATGTTAAGAAGATACAGAGACAAATTAATTAAAAATAATGTGAAAGAGAAAATAATTCATTCACTGTTACAGAAGGAAAGAGAAACTGAGGAATTTGAAGAGAATGACTGAGAAGTAGGTGAACATGAGACCATGAATGCAGATAAAATCTGAAGGTCAGCATGAAGAACAAGATCAGAAGATCAGAATGCTACTATATTGGAACTTCTAATATTCACCATAATGGAAGGGACCTTCCCCTCAATAAAGTGAAACGGCCGATAAATGCAAATCTCCAGGTTTCGGTTTTATAGATGTGGTACCCTAGTGACATAATGAAAGCAAGTACATGTCAAATCCCACAAATCGGATGTAATCATTCTATGGGCTGTGAAATCAATCTACGTCAGACAGGAGGCGACTGGTGGTGGAGACAACTATAAAGGGGGAGAATTTCACATGAAGGCTTCATCCATCAAAAATTCTAGAAGATAACTTGAGCGCAGATAACTGGAGGTTCCTCCGTATATGCCAGAAATGAGCATCAGTAATGTTATTGTACAAACATTCAAGATGCTTGTACCCAATCCCTCTGTCCAAGGAAGCATTAACCTGTTTTTCCTCCCACAATCATTCTGCACTGCACAGTCCACGTCCTCCCTGTCAAGAGAGGTTCAGTGGTAGCACTCTCACCTCAGAGTCAGGGTCTCCAGAGACTTGAGCAAATAATTCAGGCTGACACTCCAGTGCAGTACTGAGGGAGTGCTGCACTGTCAGAGGTGCCGTCATTTGGATGAGACATTAAACCAAGGCCCCGTCTGCCCTCTCAGGTGGGCGTAAAAGGTGGCACTATTTTGAAGAAGGGCTAAAGTGCCTGGTGCCCTGGGCAATATCTATCCCTCAACTAACATCGCTAAACAGATTATCTGGTCATTATCACATTGCTGTTTGTGGGTAAATTGGCTGCCCTATTTCCTACATTACAACAGTGATTATACTTCAAAATGTACTTAATTGGCTGTAAAGCACGTTGGGCCTTCCTGGGGTCATGAAAGGCACCATATAAATGCAAATCTTATTGTTTCTCCCTGTGGCAGTACCTTGGTATTTGAGATTCACGGCATTGTGATTCCTGGAAGTGAGTCACTGTGCCTGCAGTCAACAGCATTGAATGTTTAAGCTCCATTATGTTGAGCAACTGTCATGCTCGTAATCACCTTATTTTGAAAACTAGCTTTATTCTTACAGCCTATTGGGCACAAAGTGTATTTCGTATCATATAGAAGGTATGGAGTTAAGCTCCGTGAACATATACTGCAACTGCATCACAACGGACCCTGCCCCTCTCTGCAATAAACAGTGGCAGCTTAGCTCAGCGAGCTGTGGGGTGAAGCCCAGAAACATTAGCACATAATCCAGGCTGACACTTCAGTGCAGTACTGAGGAAGTGCTGCAGTGTCAGAGATGCCGTCCTTCAGATGAGACGTTAAACTAAATCTGCCGTTGAGATGAACGTTGAAAATCTCTAGGCACTATTCGAAGAGGAGCAGGGAATCTCCCAGTGTCCTGGCCAACATCCTTCCCTTAAGAAACACCATCACAACAGTTTAAGTGCTCATTCATCTCATTATTGGGTGGGATCTTGCTGTGTGCAAATTAGCTATCATTGTTGCCTACATGACAATAGCCACTGCACTTCAATAGTAATTTATGTGAAGCTCTTTAAGATAATGACAGGCTGCCAGAAAAATGCAGGTCTTCATTTTTACTCAATTCATACACAATAAATGTTTTAAAATGCAACACCAAACACGGCAACAAAAATTCTTCAGAAATGAATAGAATCCATGACAGAAATTGAGAATCAGTTTTCTATTTTACTGAGGATGATCACCCACACAACCAATTGACACCACACGATTCATAAAATGTGGATCGGTACTTCACCAACCCCAGACATGAATCCTATTATAGAATCAAAGTTTACACTTTATCCATTTAGTAGTCCTGCAAACACTACTTCTCGTGATACTTAAACATGAGGCTTGAAACAATATTTATAAATCACCTACCTGCTCTTCCTTCTCCCTGCATTCACACAATTGAAATCAGGACTCATTGCACTGTCTCTCTTTCCCAAGATCTCAAATCTGTGGAATGCCTTGCTTCCCCCAGATTTTCAATCCTCCTACAGTCTACAGGCTGTTAAACCCAAACTTGGCGTCACCTCATCACCTCTTCCTGATTTACCTCAGCTTTGTGACTCTTCTCAACTTTGCTGGGCTCTTGCACCGCAGGCTTTGGCTCTTCACCTTGGTTTCTCAACAAGAGTTGCTGATATTGTGGAATTGATAATTATACGCAGTTTGCATAATAATATGCAGCTGGGTTATATGTGTGCACAACTGTAATACTACACATTCTATTTAATGTTGTCAAGGCCTTAAAACAAAGGCTTAACAATTTTTTTATAATCTGGATGTTTTCTCAAGGTTACTCTGGAGTGAAGAACTTGATGGAGCCTAGGTATCTAACTGTTTTTATCCTTCAATTGAGATGCAAAGCCGTGGCCCAGCATTCTTGTTCTGATGGTTCGGGTGAATGTTAAAGATCTCACTGCACTATTTGAAGAGGAGCAGGGAATTCTCACACTATCCCAGCCAATATAAACCAACAGTACCAAAAACCATTAACTGGCCATTCCTGACATTGCTCTTTGTGGGGGTCTTGCAGTGCACAAAATGGCTGCCATTGTTCCCTCCATACCAACTTTGAAGTAATGCTTTTGAGACATTTGAGATGAACAAGTGTGCTATATATGTGCAAGTCTTGCTCTCATGAAACTTTTTTCTTAAACTGCAAATTAATTATGCAGGAAAAGCTTTCAGGACATTCAGGATAAAGCAATGATTATCATCGATACTCTTCAGAAATCAGCCAGAAGTCGAGGTATATTTAGCAATGATTTTAAAATCATGAAGCACTTAACAGAAATACTCCAGAAAAGTACAACAAGGATATATTCTATTTATTCCACTTGCTCTGGGCGTCTCGGCACATAAAAGCTTTTTATGTTACAAGTCACTTGAGCTCAGTTTTTCAACAAAATACCTCAAGTGAAACTTGAATGTAGATAATTAAACAACCGTCGTCTGGAGTTCCTTGCACTGAGTTAAAGAATTATTGTTACTCTAAGAGCAACATTTACTCAAATGCAGTCATTGACGTATTAGTTATGAGATGAATGACGAGTTAATCTGAGCTGCTTTCAATTGAAAAAAACGGGACAATCATCAGTTTGTTTGAGATTACCATCTTGTTGGAACCTAAAGAACAGCACACTTCAACCATGAACCAACAAGGTGCCATTTGGTCTTAGCTTGGCTCAGTTGCTAGCACTCTCATCAGAGTCGGAAGGCTGCAGGTTCCAGCCCCCGCTGCAGCAATTGAGCACATGAATATAGACTGGCACTCTGATACAGTACTGAGGGAGTGCTGCATTGGCAGAGGTGCCAACCCTCAGATGAGACATTGAACTGCGGGCTCCGGTAGATTTGGTTGTCATTAAAGATCCCTTAGCACTGTTCCAGAAGCATAAACTCAGGGGCAATTTGATTGAGTTCTACAAAATAATGAAGGGATTAGATTGTGTTTATGTGGACCAATTGTTTTAACAGGGTAGGTTCGGGAGGACCAGGGGTCACGGTTACAAGTTACATAAAGGCAACACTAGGTCGTTCTTCTTTTCCCAGACAATAGTGGACCTGTGGAACAGGTTGCCAGCTCATACAGTGAACACTGAATTGCTGAATTCCTTCAAGCGAGAGCTGGACCTGTTTCTGGCTGGGCCAGAGACCACCTCGTACAAGAGATAGGCACCTTGTATTATAAATCAGGGTGAACGTGGTCTCCTAGACTAGTTTCGATGGCCTAAAGGGGTTGGAGAGCAATTTTCCAGATTTTTTTTCCCTAATTGGCCTTTTAAAAAAATCTGATTTTTTGCCTCTCTCAGGAGATTACATGGTGAAGTGGGTAGGATAGGAAGTGTCTGTATTGTGATGCATTAGACTAGACAGAATGGGCTAGATGGTCTTTTCCTGTCTGGCATTTTCGTACGTTCATAAGATTAGCCTCCCAGCAGCGTGGCCAACACGTGATTCCATTAATGACATATTGGTCTTGGACCTTTTAGTACTGCAATCCACGGAGATGGAAAGGAAAGAGAGAGAGAGAGAAAGAGAGAGAGGAGAGGTGAAAATCTCTCCCTGCTGTCTGGGTGAATCACATATATTAAAACAAATAAACCAATAGAATTGGGAGCGCTGTCAACAGTGCACCCGTACTATAAAACACACTGGAAAGGGCAGGACAATTACATGTGGCTGGATGGAGAACATAAACTGATCTTAATTGATTCTTTGTCATTTCACAGGCATGAAGGATGTAACAGCTCATGTAACAATAACCGACAAAAGTCATTTGTAAAGCCTGTCATTTCAATTAACTGCAGGCCCCATCCATGAAAGATAGAGTATCTCACTTTTTCAAATACGTCGCTGAACACCCAGAAATAATGTTGTTTTGAAAAATAACGTTAGCTGTGTCAATTCCTGATACTGGTGTCAATTCCTGAAACTGGTGCATCTCTGTGCATCGAGCAGGAGAACACACAGTGGACTGAATTCACTTTCTTAAAAAAAAATAATCCGGGACTGATATTACAGCAGCCACAAGCTTTAGTTACCTTTTGAATTCCGCTCTGATATCTTTCCAGCAGCTCTGTCACACTTCAAGACAGGATGGAGTAAAAAGTTCGGCATCCGATGCACAGTCCCTCTCTCATTTCCAGGCTTTCTGATCTCTCAACATCTTATCTCTACTTCTGTAGTCAGTGCCCCTCGGAGCTTTCCTCTCTTGTTCCTCCTAACCAGTAGATACACTTCTTGCTCCCTGCACCCTCACTGTATTGAAATCAAGTCTCAGGGCACAATCTAATTTTTCATCCCTTAAAAGCGTCCAACTCTTCACCTCCATCTTTCGTCCCTCCTTGGCTTTTAAAACCTAAACTCAGCATTTCTTGCTTTCTTATTTACCTCACATTCTCCGCTCTTTTCAACTTTGGCTGTGTCTCACACTGAGCTCTCTCAATTTTTAAAAACACACACACTCACAAAAAAGATCTGTTCTGACATCTAAAAAATATGGTCCTGTTCTTGATGTTACGCAGCATGCTCAGTTGGGCAGACACTGAGTCCCTCTTGCTGTCCCTTTGAGTTACAAGTTTCAAGCTTTATGAGGGTGGTGTAAATGGACAAAACCTTTAGATTTTCCCCATGTTGCAGCAGAAAGTGCCTTTTTCTGTCTCCCCAACACTTGGTACAAGTTAAGGAAACAGCGCTGGGGAAAATCTCAGAGCTGGAATAAAATGCTTTGTACTGTAATGCTGCACTAACCAAGTCCATCTCTGACCACTGGTCAGTATATTTTCATGAAAAATGTAGGTTTCACATGTACAGGAAGACAATATCCCTTCCAAGTATATGCCCATGAGGATGCCATATTAGAAATGGAGGAGGACTGATTGATCTCAACAGGCAGCCTCCTTCTTGAAGTGCGAGGTCCTCTTCTCCCAACTTATTTGCTCCTCATCCCTTCCCTTAATTTCTTCTATCTCTTTCCAGCCTAAAGAGCAGGCAGGCAGCCTACTTCTGGGTCTTCCTTTATAACTGGTCACGCATAAACGAGACTAGCTCAGTGGTAGCGTTCTTGCCTCTGAGTCAAAAGGTTGTGAGTTCAAGTTCCACTCCAGAGACTTGAGCATAAAATCTAGGTTGATACTTCTGTGCAGTACTGAGAGAATGCTGCACTGTCGGAGGTGCCGTCTTTCGGATGAAACGTTAAAATGAGGCCCCGTCTACCTTCTCAGATGGACGTAAAAGATCCCATGGCACTATTTTGAAGAGAATGGGAGTTTTCACCGGTGTCCTGGATAATATTTACCTCTCAAACAACATCACTAAAACAGATGATCTCGTCATTATCACATTGCTGAGCTGCCTTCCCTCTGTGACCCGAGCACATACTGTCCCTGATCAAAATCCTCACAGTCATTCTTCTTACGAGGAAAAAATCCGTGTGAGAGCAAGCAGCTTGCAGAGGAGGAGCAGCACTTGGCTTTTTAAATACCTCGTGGCTCAAAGCTAGTCTCTCATTCCTGCTCCTGCCAAAATCTAGGAAGTGGCTATTTAAAGGGCGTCTACTGGGGCATTTCAAAATGTCTCAAATTGCATTTGTTTTTGGCAAATGCAAACTTGGGACAGGATATGCACTCAAGTCTACGTTCACAGGAGTGGGGCTCGAAGCAGAACCCCGATGAGCACGTACCAACACGTTAAAGCACTGAGCCAGCGCCCTGCTCAGAGAACTGGTTTTGCACACAGAGCTGACATCAATGAGTGATATAGGGAGACCATCACAAACCTAAGTGGTATAACCAACTTCTAGCAATCAGTACAACCACCGGAAAGCATGGAGTTAATACAAATGGGTCAGTGCGATCTGAGCACCAGGAGGCAAACTCGACGAGTCTGTGCTCCTCGAGCGGAGCCTCGCAGGACGAGGTCAGGAGTTGGTGAACCTGGTAGAAGTGTTACCGTCCACTCTGGAAGTCAGGTCCTCGCAGGACGGCTGTATGAGTTCGTGAACCGGGTAGAAATGTTACAGTCTACTCTGGGAAAGCAGCCTTAATTTGTCCTTCTATCCCCGAGATCACTGCAAACACGGACCCTACTGTAGCACTTCTCGTACTGAAACATCTCAAAAGCACTTCAACATCATCCATTGCTGCAGAGTGCAGCAACTGTTTTTATATATGCAAACGTGGCAGCCATTCTGCACCAACAGTGACCTACAAGTGGCAATCACTAGCTCATCTCTTTTTGAGGTGATTTGTTGGGGGGAGGGACATTGGTCAGGACACCGGTCAGGACACCAGGAGAATTCCCTGCTCCTCTTCTATCACTACCATGGGATCTTTAATGTCCACCTGAACAGAACAGGCAGGTGGGACCTCAGTTTAATGCCTCATGTGAAGAACTGCATCTCCAATAATACAACTCACTCAGTACTGCAGTGGAGTGTCTGCCCTCGAACCAGGCTCGATTGCACTGGCCTAGGTCCTCAACCACTAACCCGCTTATCCAATGATTGGAGAATGGGTGCATGATGTTGGTCATGTTCCCGATGGCTAGGGAGTCCAGAACCAGGGGTCACAGTCTCAGGATACAGGGTATGCCATTTAGAACCGAGATGAGGAGAATTTTCTTCACTCAGAGAGTGGTGAACCTGTGGAATTCTCTACCACAGAAGGCAGTGGAGGCCAAGTCATTAAATATTTTCAAGGAGATAGATATATTTCTTAATGCTAAAGGGATCAAGGGATATAGGGAAAAAGCAGGAACAGGGTACTGAGTTAGACGATCGGCCATGATCATTTTGAATGGCGGAGCAGGCCCGAAGGGCCGAATGGCCTACTCTTGCTCCTATTTTCTATGTTTCTATGATACAGTGGAATCTAAAGAGGAGAACAAGACAGGACCAGGCAAAAGGAATCTTGAGAGACAAGGACAGGTTTGTTCCCCACCTGTCTCAGTGCCTCAAACACTGGGAACAGTATCTCTGAGATGCTGATTAAATCTATTAAACAAAGCAAGGTAAGCATATCCCCCATTGGTAAAGGCAGCACCCAATGTCACACTAACCCACACAGGGCAGCAACTCTCGGGTCCAAGTTTGCTGATCTCAGCCACAGCTGCAACTGGCCTCAGGACCTTTTGGGGGTGGTGCTACCAGCGACTCCTGCTGAAAGAGAGCAAGTGTACGTGTTTGTTGAAGACAATGTTGGTCTTGGCTGTGATGCCCTCCGTCAACAAACAGCCAGCATCTGCGGCTCACCCATTAAGAATCATCACTTGGAAATCACCTGGCACGGATGGAACAATAGCCCAGAACGAGTCGGTGCCTTTGAGAGAGATGAGGAGCAAACTGGTAGGAAAAAATAGGAAAAATGAACCCCACACCTTACCCTTGAGGTCCATTCACACGTCAGGATTTACCTGCCAATTGTGGACTCAGATAAGAGTGCAGCATAATACTACCACATCAATCATCTCTATATAATTACAAAAGGTGTTGTGAAAACAATTCTCCGCCCTCTGTGAATGTGTGTGTGTGTTTGTCCAGGACTCTGTTTCGAGCCAGCCAAAAAATAAATTAAAAGAAAAAAATTGCATTGCAGTATTATCCAAAGTCCACTGCCATTTCTAGTTCATTAAACATTGATACCAGTCTCTCTGCCAGCTTCCTTCGTTCTTCAATTTAATCCTCAGTTACAGCGCCAGACCATGTAACCATCAAGTTGAGGGATAAGACAGCTGAAGAATGGACATTCTTCAAGGACTGCTGAGTTGGGTACAATCACAGTCAGACACACATTTGCGCTCCCTCGATGCTGCTCCAAGATTAATCTCAGCTCCACACTTAGATTCCCCACAACTGCTGCAGTGCAGTGCACCCATTTCCCAGACCCCCGACACTCATGGCCTCTCCAATTGCCGAGTTCATTGTAGCAAATAGCCGCAGAGCGATAGAATCAGTTCCAAAGAGGAACTGAAAGGTTTGGGACTTCTGCACACCCAACACTTTTGGTACTACTATAAATAATGGCACCCATGAATGCAAAGTCAAATAAACAAGGTCACTGCCAGCCTGCCTGCCCCACACACTGCTGCTCCTCCATACTCCCATTGCGTTTCACTGTCCAAGCTGCAGCAGAGCCCCCTCAGCACCAATGGAGAGCTATGGTGGGCAGTAGAGGTTGGAAATATTGCAAATGTTTTTTTTAATATCATTCTCAGGAGGGCACTTCCAGAACCAGCAGCAAGCCGTGAAACCCAGGGAAAAAAACTGGCCTTCGATGTTGTGAGGTTTGTGCAGTTTACGGGTAATTTGGGACATGACATGTGGTAAGTGTAACATGTTTGGGAGGAAAAAGGTGACTTTGGACCAATGGTTCCCAAAGCTCTCCACCACTGGGGGTTTTCCTCACCTCATGTCTGGATCTGCTGTAGACTAACTGGTAGAGATTGATTGCCATGATTAGTCAACAACTTCATTATCGTTTTATCATGCAACTACCAGGATGGTAGAAGGGGAACTAGATGGACCTTGGTCGTTTTTCGTCTCGTAATTCCTATGTGGCCATTGCTGGTAAGGCCACTTGTTCTATAAAATGACGGTACGGTGAGATTGATGGCCCTGCAGTAGGTAAACTTGGCATCCTGCACAAACATCTCAGCAGCGAGGCCCGGTTTTTCCCTGCAGCTCCCAGGCTACTGCCAGTTCTGGGACTGCCCTTGGCAGCAGTGTGCATGTTCAGCGTCTGCTCAGGGTTGGTCGCAACGAATGCGCCAGCCAGCATGTGCACGTGCAGTCGTCACAACAAGGCCGCCCGCTCGCACAGGTGGAGTTTCATTCAGCAGACTAGCCTCACTTTGCTTGGCAAGAGGTTGGAGCAGCATGCACCAAGGTTGTTCTACCGAGACCAAGCCGGGCACCAGAGCCCACCATGGTTCTTAAGCATCCGTTGGCCAAATCACATAGCGATTGATTTTTGCAACATATACTCGTGCCTACTTTGAACTGCCACGGCTGCTCACTAGGAGCTGCTGAGTTCAAATGGCAATTGAGAGGTTGGGAATAAAGCTGCAGCCTTTTGCTTGGAAGCAGCGACCTCCATCGTCACAGCTGGTCAATCGACCTATGAGCGAAGAGTCTGTTTGCCCACAATTACACTTCACTGTAATCCCCTTCTGAAACATTTACTGCCGTATCAGAAGACAAGGTGCTCCAGAATAAAACAGCAGTTCCTGTGTTTCAACTAAGCTTACGCAGAAAATGGGGCAACCTTACAAAAAATAAAAATTGGTCCGACGCATTAATCTTAAGCTTCAACTAAAAATAGAGTAAACACCAGCTTCTGACGCAATGTTTCAAGCGATGGTTGATCCACAGTTACTCACTTAAATTAAACGCTTTGCAGGAGGCAATAGTTCCATTTGGGGATTGCCCAGGTCAGCTCACGGAATGTGCTCATGTAAACCGTGTGTTCTCCTGATCACAAACTGAAACGAAGCATTTAGATTAAAGTCGCTGTTCCTTTGCGCTGAAATTGTGTCCCATTCTTTTGGGCTCACTCTCCCGCTGTAATGCTCGGACTGAGATTTCCATCTGCGTTGGGGCTACCGGGGGCTCCTCCTTTTATTTGGAGATGTGCAGCGGGCTCCCCATGTTTACACAGTCCTGAACCCCACAGGCAAAATGATGGGCACATTGCCTGGGTTTACAATGCCATCAGCTCCTGAAAATCTGGGCTTCTTCACAGATGAAGGGACATCCCTAGGTCTGTGGACAGCAGCACTGTCCCAGTGTAAAAGCACCGTTGGACTCTCCCAGCACCTATTTGCTGTGTTCATGTAAACCAATGCAATGCTTCTGACCATGGTATTTACACCTGTTTTGGAGTGGGAAGAGGAAATAGTTAAATTAGTGGACCGCCACTATACCCCACCATAGCACTGCTCACAGCTTGTCTGGGACCATGTTGTGATGTTGTTTTCATATCTTCACACTTTTCCCTTGGAGAGAACAGTGTGAAGTAGTGGAAGGATTCACAGGCTGATTAACAGTCTTACAGACTGCAACGTGAACGCTCCTTCCATGGCCGTGATCAGTCGATAGGATGGTTCGTCCTATACAAAGGGAGGGTTTTATGGGCTCCCTTAACCCATACGATGATGGGGGGCTAACCACACCCACCGGACAGGGGTATCTTGCTGGAATTCAGAGCCGGAGCTCCAGTCTCCGTTCTCCAACACTGTCTGGAGTGGGTTTGAACCCTACACCTTCTGACTCAAAAGCGGGAATGCTGCCATTAAGCCAAAGGCTCGCTCAAGTTGTGATGTTTAGATGCTAAGATGGAGCTGTGCTTAAGATGGCCACTGCTCAGGTCCTCCCAATGAAGAAGTAGTCTAAATAGGCACACTCTGAGGACCATTGCAGGGCAAATGTTGGGGGCGGGGGGAGTTTCTATGGATTGGCAGCTGCTTGTAAATCCTCATCTCCCATTTTTGAGAAAGAGAGAAGATCAAGGGCAGGAAAACCAGTGTAAAATGATTGGCTTTCTTTCTTTTAAAAAAAAATTCTTTTGACGTTTTCAATGCAATTAGATGCAAGGCTTAATTTTTTATTTATTATATATAAATATATTTGTAAATGCGACCCCAGTAGACTGAGGAGGCACATTACGTTGGGTTTGGAGAGCTGGTTTTCGAGCTCTCAAATGCCCAAACTTTTAAAACTGGAAGCTTAAAGACTGTGCATTGCTGTTGTGTCGTGTTCACGTGGCATCAGTCTACCACGTCTGTCCATCTCTCCCTCCTCATCCCCACCCAGTAGACTGGCATTGATTAAAAATAGGTTGACGTGTGTACAACTGGGGAAAGCAGGTCACACATGCTGAGTGATGTGGTTTTGGGCAAAAGTCAAGGTGCACCAGGTATAACAGGCCAGGTAAAAGTGAAGCAGAGCTCTTTAAATGCTACTTCATTCCACCAGAGTCAGCACTGCTAGTGCGTCGCAGTATGAAGTGCAGTGCTTCCACATGCACTGTGGGGAGCTGGTCTCTATAAGGGAGCTGGGCTCCAGTTTTGCATGGAGACCCACAGACATCGACTGCATGGGACCAGCTCCCTGCGCTTACGTTGCTAAAACCAATTCCCTTATCCGACAGCCGAATTGAAGACTCATGTGTTAGTGGGTCTGTGACGTCATTGGGATAAAGGAGCTGAGTTTGTTTGCACCATGGAATGCAGCCAGCAAAGGAAGAACACATCTTCCTCCATCAGCTCCACTCATACATGACAATGACATGCATTTACATAAAGGGAAGAACTTTCATAACCTCACGACGTCCCAAAGTGCTTTACAGTCAATGAAATACTTTTCTGAAGTGTGGTCAAAAAGTTTGAAAGTTGTAATGTAGGGGAACCCAGCAGCCAGTCTGCACACAGCAAGGTCCCACAAACAGCAATGAGGTAAATGAACAGATAATCTATTTAACGTTGTTCGTTGAGAGATAAATATTGGCCAGGACACCGGGGAGAACTCCCCTGCTCTTCTTCAAATTAGTGCCATGGGGTCTGAGAGGGCAGACAGGGCCTCGAGTTAACGTCTCATCCCAAAGACGGCACCTCTGACAGTGCAGCACTCCCTCAATACTGCACTGAAGTGTCAGCCTAGAATTTGTGCTAAAATTTCTGGAGTGGGGCTTGAACCCACGACCTTCTTGCTCAGAGGCAAAAACGCTGCCAATGAGCCACGGCTGGCACAGAAACAGAGAGGGGACCTGCCCTTGGCAGTGCCACTTCAGACATGGAAGATGTGCTGAGATCAACATGTGCTGTATTATCTGTTCCTCCTTTGAAGAGGAAAGAGAGGGGAGGGAAGGTGCCCAATGTTTGTATAGTGCCTTCCCTGACGGTACAGCTGTAGTGGGGCTCCTGGTACAGGGGTGGGCACACTTCATTTTGCTGGAGAAAAAACTTGAAGCTCTGGAGCAAAATAATAGTTTATTTTTATATTTTTAAGCCCACATATTACCCACTGTATATAGTGCCTTTAATGTAAGGAATAACCCAAGGCATTTTGTAGATAGGCAAAAGGAAAAATTAATGGTAAGCCTTGAAGGGAGAGGTGAGGAGTGGCAACCAAAAGTCTGGATGAAGTGATGGGTTTTTGAGAAGGTTTATAAAGAAAGTGGAGAGGAGGAGATGTTTGGGGAGGGACGGTGGGAGTTAAGGACACCTTTCCTCATTGCCTCTGGTAGCAATGACACATGGTGGGGTCTTGTGTCATCAAGGCAGGTTAACATCAATTTCCCCTCAAACACTGCGAGTCACTCCTTCGAGATTTTACCGTCAGCAAACTGCTGTTAAATTCAGACTAAAGTCTATTGCCATTTGATCAGACAGTTTAAAAATTCACAGCCTGAAACTCCATTAGCTCCGATCAGGCTCCTGAGACGCTCACAGCCTCTAGTCAGACAGCAGGACAGTGAAAGGCTCATGTTTCCAGGCAAGTGTGCCTGACCCTCCCCTACCTGGGCCAGAGGCCTGTGATTCTCACTTAGCGCACATTCTAGTGCTACAGCTCACTTAAGTTAGAGAAAGGTAAGTTGCTATCGTCGTGTGCCGAGCCCTGCGCTGGTGGCCGCACTTCACGACACTTGCGTCTCGTGCAGCCGGCTGCAGTCCCCAACTAAACCTGCCGGGATTTGCCAAGGCTGGCGACCAGGAAGAACCCAGTAAAAACAGCAACCTCACTTTCGGGTTGCATCCGGCTGCACCAGGCTGGTGCCACCAGCATTGGGCGATGAGCAGCTCAATGTACGAGCAGGACTCAACTCAACCGGTGCGGCTGCCGTTGCCTGCTGTTAAGAGTCAGCACGGCAGCAAACCTTTAGGGGATTGTGCAGATTGATTTCTAGCTACATTCACTAGCACTTCATTCACGAACATTCACTCCCTACACCAACTGTGGCTGCAATGTGTACCATCTACAGGATACGCTGCAGCGAGTCGCCAAGGCTTCTTCAGCGGCACCTCCCAAACCCATAACCTTCACCACCTAGAAGGACAAGGGCAGCAGGTGCCAATGAAGTGGACTGCTTTGTCCTGGATAGTGTGGAGCTTCACAAATTTTGTTGCAGCTGCACCCATCCAGGCAAGTGGAGAGTGTTCCATCATACTCCTGACTTGTGCCTTGTAGGTGGCGCAGAGGCTTTGGGGAGTCAGGAGGAAGAGTCAACACCTAGAAGGACAAGGACAGCAGGTGCATGGGAATACCATCACCTCCGAGTCACACACCATCCTGACTTGGACATATATCGCCGTTCCTTCATCGTCGCTGGGTCAATATCATGAAACTCCCTACCTAACAGCACTGTGGGAGAACCTTCACCACATGGACTGCAGCGGTTCAAGATGACGGCTCACCACCACCTTCTCAAGGGCAACTAGGGATGGGCAATAAATGCCAGTCTTGCCAGCGATACCAATATCCCAAGAATGAATTTCAAAAAAAGGTTAGAACCTGGGATCATAGCACTTCATTGAAATGCAATGAAGTGCATCTCAGGAATGAAACTGCGAACATTTCAAGCAATGTAACTACTGCAGTACATTTCTCTCGCCCGGTTCCCACTCGGAATTAAAATGGGAGCTATTGTTAACTGAACTCCTTCCCATTCCACTACCACCCAGGGTTGGCAACCCTTCAGGATTGTCCTGGCGTCTCCAGAAATTAAAGATCAATCTCCCGGGCAATGCTGCGAAAAGGATCATAGGGGTATTTAAAAAAAGTGCGTTCTTCTAATTTTTTTGATCACTTTCTGTTATTAGTTATAAAAATATTCTAGATAGGGGGAAAAAAAGGCTGTTTGACCGGGCGGGAGGTCATGTGATGAAATCGCCAGGAATACATCGAGAGTTGGCAACCCTACTGCCATCGCAGACATCAAACTGTATTACAGCGGGTTTCAAAACTCCATTCTGTGAAATATTTATCTGCCCAGAGACTGTTCAGTGAAATAATCCAGACACCTAAATAAACTGCAGCTAAATGTATTTCAATAATTTATAATTCAGCACTTCTTATGGTTCCAATACCGAGTAAAATCACGTCACTGTACAGGCAGTGGCATCTGCTCAACCCTCTGCTGCCGTTTAATATTATCGCTGGAGTCTCTGTACGCGACGTTTTATGCTCCCAAACCACACAATGAAAAGTTTATGTTCTAAGAAATGTTTGACAAATTACAAATTGTCCTTTTTGCCCCTAAATCTTTTCAGCACTAATTGAGACTGCAATTACACTGGCTATACTGTAATTATGCTCTTGAAATAAAACTGCATTACAAAACCTTACATCTGCAGCATGGTGTGTTAATTGCCAACTGATCTCCAGTAAAAATTCCCACATCACCAGAACAATATCAGTTCGCAAACATTACAGAGACGCAACGCTGATTAGATGTGCACGACTGCAAAACAAGGGAGGCTGGGAGTGAATATCAAAATCGTTACGCTGAAAGCAGCAACGGCTTCTGAAGGTGTCTGTAGGAGCAGTCGGGTGTTGACAAAGCTGACAGATTGCTCCCCCTCTTCCACCTTCCCTCTCTTCCCAAAAAATGACAGCTCAGAGGCTGCCAAGGATCTCCTGCCGAGAGTCACTAGGCCTCAAATCTGGAGCTGTTGATAAGGCTGCTTCATACAAGAAGCGCACAGCAACTGTGCAGGGTGAACATCTTTGACCTTCTCCCCCCCCTGCCCTGCTCACTTGGCGAATCTGAGAAGCACCTAGACCTTCTACGTCAATCAAGAATCACCATCTGTTTGGGAAGCCAGCATGAGAGCAGCTAGAATACAAGCGTGCCACAACGATGATCATTTCTGTTAATCTCAAAAGTACGGGCTAATGGCAGAAAGAAAGATTAGAAAAAATAAAAATCGCACTACATTAGAATAATGAATTTAGTGAAACACAAGCCTGTTGCTGGTCATGAGCTCAACCATAGAGAACTAACATACTGACTCCCAGCAGGTGAAAACAGCATTCGTATTCCAAGTCTGTGAGCCTTCAATGCAATGTACAACATTTAAAACTGTAATTATCATGTGCAAAAAAAGCATCATGATTAAGAGTCAATTACAATATCGTTTAATTATATCTTCTTTCATTTCAATCAGTGAAACCTTACGACATGTGGAACAGCTGATTATTGGCTACAGGCACCTTAAGAACATACACAATGTTTAAGTACGATATTATTTTGTTCCTTCCCCCTCCACTCCCCACTTCTTGCCAGCACACAACTGATAAATGTTAATGGTAATAATGGGATCATAGTGTGTACAATCTGCATTGTATTGGTCTGAACTGTATCGCTTGGAATTTTTTTTTTTAAGCACTGAACTGCGTGTATCTTTACATTTTATGAAATAAAGTATATTTTGAAATTTAAACCTATTGATTGCGGGATTTTTGCCTGCCCAGAAGTCCATTCCGGGAGTTGATTCTCCTTTGTTCGAAGAACTTCCTGACATCAGTCCTTTCGCTCATGCTCCCCTTGTCCTTGTGTCAGGGTTTAATTTGATAATTGAGAATGATGGCGTCCATTCCATTTGTGCAACGAGTGCAGCTACCAGAGCTTCTCTCACTAATGAACTGACTCTTTGACTTGGTGATGAAAGGAGTTCATCATCTTGTCTCAGCCAGAGTCAAACTTTGATCTGCAGCAATAAAAGCGAGGAGCCAAAACCTCTTACATGTTGTACCCAACCCACTTAGACTCCGAGAAAGGATCTGCCAATGTTTCCCTGCCTTCCCCCAGATCATTGAAGCTCCAGAATATTTAACTTTACACTTATGGGTACGTTAATGCAGTTATTGTACTAGTAATCCAGAGAATGAGAGTTCAAATCCTGTCATGGCAGTTTGAGAATTTGAATTAAGTTTAAAAATAAAAAAATCTGGAAATAAAAAGCTGGTGTCAGTAAAAGTGACCATGAAGCTGTTGGATTGTTGTAAAAACCCAACTGGTTTACTAATGTCCTTTAAGGAAGGAAACCTGCTGTCCTTACCTGGTCTGGCCTGTATATGACTCCAATGTGGTTGACTCTTAACTGGCCACTGAAGTGGCCCAACAAGCCACTCAATTGTATCAAGCTCAGGGCAACTAGGGATGGGCTATAAATGCTGGCCTTGCCGGAATTGATCAACAATACAAAGAAACTTAGAAAATAGGAGCAAGAGTAGGCCATTCAGGCCATTCGGCCCTTCCGGCCTGCTCCGCAATTCAAAATGATCATGGCTGATCGTCTAACTCAGGACCCTGTTCCCGCTTTTTCCCCATATCCCTTGATCCCTTTAGCATTAAGTAAAAATAAATTGTGTAACATTGGTTGTTTGCTCTCCTTGACACGAGTTCCAAGAGTCCACCTCTTCTTGACCTGTTCACTGCCTATGGTGTTGAATCGAGGATCATTCTATCAGAAAAGACAACAGAGCTGTTCAGACTATATCATAGAATCTTACAGCACAGAAGGAGGCCATTCAGCCCATCATGCCTGTGCCTGTTCTTTGAATGACTCATCCAATTAGTCCCACTCCGCTTTCCCCATAGTCCTCCAAATTTTTCCTTTTCAAGTATATATCCAATTCCATTTTGAAAGTTATCATAAGACCATAAGAGATAGGAGCAGGAGTAGGCCATTTGGCCCCTCGAGCCTGCTCCGCCATTTAATGAGATCATGGCTGATCTGATTTTTACCTCAACTCCACTTTCTCACCTTTTCCCCATATCCTTTGACTCCCTTGCTGATCAAAAATTTGTCTAACTCAGCCTTGAATGTATTCAACGACTCAGCCTCCACAGCTTTTCGGGGCAAAGAATTCCAAATATTCACGACCCTCTGGGAGAAGAAATTCCTCCTCATTTCCATCTCAAACAGGCGACCCCTTATTCTGAGACTATGCCCCCTAGTTTTAGATTCCCCCTTGAGGGGTAACATCCTCGCAGCAGCTACCCTATCGAGTCCCCTCAGAATCTTCTATGTTTCAATAAGATCGCCTCTCATTCTTCTAAACTCCAATGAGTATAGACCCAACCTGTTCAATCTTTCCTCATAAGGCAACCCTTCCATACCCGGAATCAACCTAGTGAACCTTCTCTGAACTGCCTCCAATGCAAGTACCTCCTTCCTTAAATAAGAGCACCAGAACTGTACGCAGTACTCCAGGTGTGGCCTCACCAGCATCCTGTACAGTTGTAGCATGACTTCCCTGCTTTTATACTCCATCCCCCTAGAAATAAAGGCCAACATCAACATTCCGTTTGCCTTCCGGATTACCTGCTGCACCTGTATGTTGACTTTTTGTGTTTCATGTACGAGGACACCCAGATCCCTCCGTACTGCAGCATTTTGTAGTATTTCTCCATTCAAATAATATTTTGCTTTTTTATTTTTCCTCCCAAAGTGGATGACTTCACATTTTCCCACATTGTATTCCATCTGCCAAATTTTTACCCACTCGCTTAACCTGTCAATATCCCTTTGCAGACACTTTGTGTCCTCATCGCAACTTGCTTTTCACCTATCTTTGTATCATCAGCAAATTTGGCCACAAGACACTCTGTTCCTTCATCCAAGTCATTGATATATATTGTAAATAGTTGAGGCCCCAGCACTGATCGCTGCAGCACCCCACTAGTTACAGATTGCCATTTTGAAAATGACCCTTTTATCCCGACTCTTTGTTTTCTGTTAGCCAATCCTCTATCCATGCCAGTATATTACCCCCAACACCATGAGCTCTTATCTTGTGCAGTAATCTTTTATGTGGCATGCCTTTTGGAAATCCAAATATACTGCATCCATTGGTTCCTCTTTATCCACCCTGCCCATTACTTCCTCAAAGAACTCTAATAAATTTGTCAGACATGATTTCCCCTTCATAAAACCATGTTGACTCTCCTTGATTGTATTATGAGTCTCCAAACGTCCTGCTACTACTTCCTTAATAATAGATTCTAGCATTTTCCCAATGACAGATGTTAGGCTAACTGGTCTATAGTTACCTGCTTTCTGTCTCACTCCCTTCTTGAATAGGGGTGTTACGTTTGCGGTTTTCCAATCCGCTGGGACCTTTCCAGAATCTAGTGAATTCTGGAAGATTACAACCAATCCATCCACTATCTCTGTAGTCACTTTCTTTAAAACCCTCGGATGCAAGCAATCAGGTCCAGGGGACTTGTTGGCCTTTAGACCCATTAGTTTACCTAGTACTTTTTCCTCTAGTGATAGTGATTGTTTTTAGTTCCTCCCTCCCCTTTGCCCCTTGATTTTCTACTATTATTGGCATGTTATTAGTGTCTTCTACTGTGAAGACAGATACAAAATATCTGTTCATTTCCTTATTTTCCATTATTATTTCCCCAGTCTCATCCTCGAAGGGACCAATGTTTACTTTAGCTACCCTCTTCCTTTTTATATACTTGTAGAAGTTTTTACTGTCAGTTTTTATATTTCTTGCTAGTTTACTCTCAATACATTTTCTCCCTCTATTATTCTTTTAGTCATCCTTTGCTGGTTTTTAAAGTTTTCCCAATCTTCCGGCTTACCAGTAATCTTTGCCATGTTGTATGCTTTTTCTTTTAACCTGATACCATCCTTGACTTCCTTAGTTAGCCATGGTTGGTTCACCCTTTTTGTGGAGTCTTTCCCCCTCACAGGGATATATTTTTGTTGCGAGTCATAAAATATCTTTTTAAATGTTGCCACTGCTTATCCACCATCATACCATCTAATCTGTTTACCCAGTCCACTTTAGCCAATTCCACCCTCATTCCTTTATAATTGCCCTTATTTACGTTTAATACAATAGTTTCAGACCCAAGATCCTCGCTCTCAAACTGGATGTGAAATTCTATCCTGTTATGATCACTGCTTCCCAAAGGATCCTTTACTTTGAGATCATTAATTAATCCTGTTGCGTTACCCATTACCAGATCCAAAATGGCCTGTTCCCTAACGTATTGGTCTAAGAAACAGTCCCTAATACACTCTATGAACTCCTCCTCAGGGCTATTTTTGCCAATTTGATTTGTCCAATCTATGTGAAAGTTAAAATCGCCCATGATTATTGCATTATCTTTTTTACAAGTCCCCCTTATTTCCTGATTTATATTTTGCCCTACAGTGTAGCTATTGTTAGGGGGCCTATATACTACTCCCACCAGTGATTTCTTTCCCTTGCTATTTCTTACCTCTACCCAAATTGATTCGACATCTTGATCTTCTGAACCAAGATCATTTCGCACTATTATACCAATTTCATCCTTTATTAACAGAGCCACCCCACCACCTTTACCTTTTTTCCTATCCTTCCGAAATGTTAAATAACCATGAATATTTAGCTCCCAACCTTGGTCACCTTGCAACCACATCTCTGTAATGGCCACGAGATCCTACCCATTTGTTTCTATTTGTGTTGTCAATTCATCTATTCATACTAATGAAGCTGCTTCCACCACCCTTTCAGGCAGTGTGTTCCAAATCATAACAACACATAACAATAAGTAGGATAGTATGCTAGCAAAGATCAAACCACCGCTTTTCTGTCATATAGGCCATGAGGACCGTATATGGAAGTTATGAAGGTCTTTCTCAAGAACATTCGCATTTCAATCGGGAGTCATGTTCAATTAACTCAGTGTTAGGTTTCACATTTTTAAATGTTTCCGATTGCACATTGCTAACTGATACCATGCATTTTATTCCTTCCTTTCCTGAACATGGTGCTGGCTCATGTTGTGGGACGATGCCAGAGGAGTCTTCAAGTATCTTTCCCAAGTGGCCATTGTTTATACGCAAGCCCAGAAAGTGAGTCACAGTGTGCGTTTTCATTACACAGTCCATCACCAGCAAGCCTCATTCTTTCCGCAATCCCACCCAGACAAATGTTCCGGTTGTTAACACTGGATATGAATGAAGAACAGCAGCCCTGGTTCGTGTTGGTTGTTTGTCCCAAACTGTGCGTTGACTGCAGTAAATCAGGTGGCTAAAGCACGATAAGACATCCAGGGAAAATCAGCGAGGGGAATTCTCAGCGCTCAAACAATGGGCTGGAACGGAGCAACGAGGAGGCACATTTGTGGCATCGGAATGGAGGATGCTTGACCAAGCCAAATCTTTTGGGGTTACACCCGTTTACAAAATTATTGCACATTTCCAGCATGAATAATACATTAGGATCTTGCTGTTTGGGAGGGTGAGGTGGGGGAAGGATGGGTGTGGTGGGATAGCTGGGGCTGCTGCAGGGATTTAAAGGCCTGCATCAACAATTTAAACGGGAGGGCATTTGTGGAGGGGAAAAAAAAATTCAGTAGAGCCAGGAAAATGGAGCAGAGGCTTAGGATGGTTCATTTGAAGAGGTGCAGCTGGAGGAGGTGCGACAGAGGAGGCTCAGTTTAGCACCATCCACATATGCGAGTGTGGTAGAGTGCATGGGAGGTGGTAGCACTGCACGGCAATGCTGTCGGAACCACCCGGAGAATGTGGATGCTAAGAAAAAATTCAAAGACTTCATCAGGTCAGTTAAGCTAAATGTATGTCCCATTATATTATATTAAGTAGTTGAGCAAGTGGTTGTAACAAAGCATTTCCTCCCCCTCACACCATCTAACCATGCATAATTTTTCTGCTGGAAAACACTCTTTGCAGCAGAAAAAAAATCGCTCCATCTGAATCTTGCTGCACGTTGCATGTACACATAATCACACCCACATATATTGGCAATCCCTCGACAAGCGATGAAGATTTTTTTTACGCTGACAAATAGAGATTTGAGTTTTAAGATTGGCCACGTCTTTGGTGAGGTTGCAGTATGGCCACTTGGGTCTCCACTCCCAACACTTCCAACTCAACAAATGCTCACAGGCCAAGGCATCACACAACAGAAGAAAGCAGACATGGGACATAGGAGGCCCTCGTGACAGCAGGCACCTTGAGTGCAGGCAGATCATTAGACCACAAGGTGTAGAGGGAGTGAGAGGCATTGCCCACCACCGGGTGAGTAGCTTCCTTCTGGTGTTCTTCCTTCTCATCCTATTAACTGGCCCTCGTTCAAGCAAACTGGCATGTGACACCGTCTTTTCTCATGTTATCAATACTGAAGAGTGTTGTGGAGCCAGAACTTTAGCATAGATTGACCTTAGCATTTTGTCAGTGTGCCAACGGAATCAGTGGCAGGTCCGAGTGGCTCACAAGACGTTGTCTCTGCATAGCACCAGAATTACCCACTCCTTCTGGTGCAAACAGAGGTACGTCCATTTTGGGGCATTTAGACAGCAAGTTACAGGAGGGTGTACCAATTAATACACAGAAGAAGAGTGAAGAGGAGCGGTCAGTGGAGGAGCAGGAAACTACTAGCCAGAGGGCATCTGGCATCCTTCCTCAAGTTTCTGAGCCCTTGAATTCAGACCTCACAGTCCCAGAAATAAATAGAATGTAATCAGAACATCACAGTATTCTGGAGTTATTACAGATGTGCCAAGCACCCTCTTGGTGATGCCACATGTTGTGATTCCAATTCCCTGCCCTCAAATGGCAGATGGGGAGGAAAACAGGCAAGCCCATCATAGCAGATACAATGTTATCACAACACATCATAGCCTGTTGCAGGGCTCTCTCATCATCCATCATACAGAGGCAGAGAGACACCTCAATCGCAAGAGCCTCTCACTGTGGCCCAGCAAGCAAACATGTCACTTACCCCAAACACTGGGGAAGCACTAGAAGGAACCAGAAGATGCAAACATACACTCACACAAAGAGGAAGAACTTTGAGGACAAGAAATTGGTTGCAATTTATTTTGACTGTTTCCAGAATCTTTGATGGTTCAGCTAGCGTGGAAAGCATTAGGGATGGTGTATTTGGCCACTACATGGTGCAGATGTGGAAAGGACCGTTAATCTACTGGGGCAGTTTGGTGAAGGTTTTGTTGATGAGAATCTGCCGTGCGGCTCATCATCTGGTTTGGCTCCTGGTGCAGATTGGTATATGCCTCCTCTACCTCCTCCATGGTTATGTCACTTTGGACGGCAAAGTTATATGGCACACAACGATGATTGTAAAGACCATAGGACTGTACATTAGGATGCTCCCGGATCTGTCCAGGCATCTGAGGCACTACCTCTAGATACCTATTGTGTATTCAATGATGATACTGGCCCTGCACGGTTTTCATTGTACCTGTGCTCTGCTGCTATTCATAGGTGTTTAAGATGTGTCATGATCCATGGCTCAAGAGGGCAGCCTTGGTTTCTTAGATGCCAAACTTGCACTTTTCTTTGCAGCTCGTATAACCCATCGTGTTCAAGTACCAAGGAATGTGAATACAAACAACAAATTTATTAATGTGCAGCGCCCTCTCCTGATGCAAGGAAAGGATCTCACTGCAAGTCCAAACAGGAGTACTATCATCTCAACTGAACCGCCATCTTTGTTTTCATCATGTCCCATCCAGGATGAAAGTCCATAGGATGCTCTTCGGAACCTTCCAGAATTGGAGGGCTATGACCGTTGGGTGAGAGGGGAGAGGACAGAAAGAGGAGGGAAAAAAAACATAACTTCCTTCCACCTCTCTTCCCTGGGGTCCCAAAAAAAACAATACGGCATCAAAAGAAGCTTAGCCAGAAAGACCAGAACACTCACCGCTCTTCCAATCCTCTCACCAAATGCAACAAGAAGCACTGAAGTCAAATCCATTATTTTTTGTCATAAAATACACTTTGTAACATGGCACCACATAATAGAACAATAATGAGACACTAAATAGTTGCTCCATGATCTATGATGGCCACACGACAATTCATTAAAGTAGTAACCTAGCTTAATTAAAATAAAAAAAACTTAAGTCTCAAAGGACAGGAGCTATGAGGATTGGGTATTACATTAGCAACATAGTCAGAAACGATTAAGGCAATTATCACCGAACATAAAACATGCATCTAAATTAAAGTTAAAGTTAAAGGGATCTGCTTGAGCATTCAGAGCGTAACCAGCCACAATCTGTCTGGCGCCATGAAGCAATCAGAGGAATTAAACAATTAGGTGCATCATTTAGAGCACGTCTTCCACAATCCAGAATTGCCTTGGAGTTGCACCGTAATGGGTGAGCTGGAGCTGCATCATCGGCCGTCAGCGATGCTTGCTCAGGGAAAGGTACGATTGCTCTTCAATTGGAGGTGAGATGGCTCCAGGCTGGGGGAAAATACGAGTAAAAGGTTCTCACGAGGCAAAGACGGAAGTAGGAATGCAAGAGTTGACCCTAACTCAGGTGAAGACCATGCGAGACAGAAGAATTTTAGATTAAACCAGCAGATCTCCTGTGACACTGCTCACAGTAAATCGGCTGTTTTATAAGGACAGAAGTGTTATACCATACAATTCCATTTTCTAAATCCTGCTGAGACGGAACCCACTAAGTCTAAGTATAGTTACAGAAACACAGGCTCAAGTCAATTACATTTTAACTGTTTATGAACGAACTTTACGAACTGTAATGTGCTCATCCACTTCACCCTGCAGCTCAGAAACATGCAGCATTTTAAGATTGTTTTGCAAAGTGTGATATCTGCAAACTCAGACATATCATTTGTAACATATTATGGAAGCCCTTCAGGTCACCAGAGGGTATCCGCTCCCACCAGAAAAGGTGTTTTATTATCCCCTTAAGGCTGAAGATATCTATACTGTCCCCTCAGAGGTAGGCGTTGCTGACGTCAATTTGTGTCTCATTTGTGGACAGTACCAGCCGACAGCATGCCAGATTTCCTCAAAATTGAATAAAGGTGCCACCACCTTCAGTCCAATGTCCTAGGTCCCTCTTTGTTTCGGTTGAAGTTATAGAAGAGGCTAGTAAACGCCTCAGAGAGACAAGTAGAGGTCTGGTCTCTTGATGGCAAGATGAACAGAAATCATAGAATCTTATAGCACAGAAGGAGGCCATTCGGCCCATATGGCCTGTGCTGACTCTTTAAAAGGAGCTGTACAATTAGTCCCACTCACCCGCTCTTTCCCCAGAGACCTGCAAATTTTTACTTTTTAAGAGTTTCACAAAGTTGCGACTGACAGCAATTTTAACTAAGACTGTTACACAGTTCAGCTATTTTAAGGAACGGAAACAGTCGGGCTGACTCCGTGCTCATAGTGAGGGGCGGTGCTCACAGTGTGCGCGTTGTGGGAAACTAAGGGGCACAGCCACGACCCAATAACCTTAAAAGACATAAAATCGCAGGCTTACAATCTGCAGTTTCCTGCGATTGCAACAGGACCATATCAGCCCTGGCGTGTCTTAGAATAAAAAACAACAGGCCGGAAATTGCTTTCAAAATAACGGTGAACCTAACAGCGTTCACCATTATTAGTGGTGAAATCGAAGAGCAAGTTCGGGCGACCGCACATGTGCAGTTAAATGCGGGAATCCAGAACTTGCTCTTCCTGGTTTGCCGGCGATCTGATAGCTTAGCCTTAAAGGGACCTTGTCTTCTGCAATCAACAGAATCAACAGACCAGCGCCAACTTGTTCTCCTGCCCAGCTAGAAACGAACTAATATCATCACAAAACAGGTACGCTCATTTGTTTTTTAAGTCTAAACTAAGTTTCAACAGCATCAAGTCTTAATGACTGCCAAACAACCTCTCTGGTACTAAAAATTAACTTTTAAAAAATGCAGAGTTTGATTACTCCTGCTTTAAATAGTTTTTGGACATGTAAAAAAAAGTTTTAAAAATCAAACATTTTTTTTCTTTTCCCTTCTACATCCTTTATCTCAGCCTCTCTTAATTTCACTTTCTCTATGTCATTTTATAATATCCTATCGGGCACATCAGTGAATTTAGTCTGCGCGGTTTGTCTATGAACGTCACTTCCTGGTTCGAAGAGCGTGACTTGCTTCAAGCTGATTAGTTGAGAGGCTTGAGAGATCCTTTCACCAATTACACAGCCTGGGAAAGAACGCTGATGTTATTTGAACTCGCAATTCAAGGAAGTTGCCGCCAAAAAGAACACGGTAGTTTAAGGGTGAATTTAAATCTAATGAGCGGTGAGCACAGCTGGTTTGCCACTCTGAGCAATTTACAGGCCTATGTTTTAAAAGCGATAATAAGGATCGTAAAAAGTTGAAGGATCTCCAGTCATGTGACCATGTCAGTCAGTGATATCACCAAAATCTCGATTTGTTCCAAAAGATTGTTTCATCCAACAAATGCAGTTGACTTTGAAAATCTCCAACGATGTAACAAAAGGAGGCTAACTCTGAATGCAGCTTAACAGGAAACAGTCGATAGTAACGCTGGATTGGAAAACCGCAAACGTAACACCCCTATTCAAGAAGGGAGTGAGACAGAAAGCAGGTAACTATAGACCAGTTAGCCTAACATCGGTCATTGGGAAAATGCTAGAATCCATTATGAAGGAAGTAGTAGCAGGACATTTGGAGACTCATAATACAATCAAGGAGAGTCAACATGGTTTTATGAAGAAGAAATCGTGTCTGGCAAATTTATTAGAGTTCTTTGAGGAACTAACAGGCAGGGTGGATAAAGGGGAACCAATGGATGCAGTATATTTGGATTTCCAAAAGGCATTCGATAAGGTGCCACATAAAAGATTACTACACAAGATAAGAGCTCATGGTGTTGGGGGTAATATACTGGCATGGATAGAGGATTGGCTAACTAACAGAAAACAAAGAGTCAGGATAAGAGAGTCATTTTCAAAATGGCAATCTGTAACTAGTGGGGTGCTGCAGGGCTCAGTGCTGGGGCCTCAACTATTTACAATATATATCAATGACTTGGATGAAGGAACAGAGTGTCTTGTGGCCAAATTTGCTGATGATACAAAGATAGGTGGAAAAGCAAGTTGCGATGAGGACACAAAGTGTCTGCAAAGGGATATTGACAGGTTAAGCGAGTGGGTAAAAATTTGGTAGATGGAATATAATGTGGGAAAATGTGAAGTCATCCACTTTGGGAGGAAAAATAAAAAAGCAAAATATTATTTGAATGGAGAAATACTACAAAATGCTGCAGTACAGAGGGATCTGGGTGTCCTCGTACATGAAATACAAAAAGTCAACATACAGATGCAGCAGGTAATCCGGAAGGCAAACGGAATATTGGCCTTTATTTCTAGGGGGATGGAGTATAAAAGCAGGGAAGTCATGCTACAACTGTACAGGGTGTTGGTGAGACCACACCTAGAGTACTGCATACAGCTCTGGTGCCCTTATTTAAGGAAGGAAGTACGTGCATTGGAGGCAGTTCAGAGAAGGTTCACGAGGTTGATTTCAGGTATGGAAGGGTTGCCTTATGAGGAAAGATTGAACAGGTTGGGTCTATACTCATTGGAGTTTAGAAGAATGAGAGGAGATCTTATTGAAACAGAAGATTCTGAGGGGACTCGATAGGGTAGATGCTGAGAGGATGTTTCCCCTCATGGGGGAATCTCAAATTAGGGGGCATAGTCTCAGAATAAGGGGTCGCCTGTTTAAGATGGAAATGAGGAGGAATTTCTTCTCCCAGAGCGTCGTGAATCTTTGGAATTCCTTACCCCAAGGAGCTGTGGAGGCTGAGTCATTAAATACATTCAAGGCTGAGTTAGACAAATTTTTGATCAGCAAGGGAGTCAAAGGATATGGGGAAAGGGCGGGAAAGTGGAGTTGAGGTAAAAATCAGATCAGCCATGATCTCATTGAATGGCGGAGCAGGCTCGATGGGCCGAATGGCCTACTCCTGCTCCTACCTCTTATGCTCTTGGAACATTTACATTACTTGTGCATGAATACACGCCGTGGGTCCAAACACACCCATTCGTACAGGCAAAAATGCAGATACAGGCACTGTGCAAGGTGATCAATATGCCTGCAGTAAATGAAGGCGGTGATTCCCCGGTCCTTGAATAGGTCAATTTCCCACACCCTCTCATTTCAGATTTCACTGCCTTCTACAGGCCCCAGACAGTAAAAACCCAACATGCTCTTAAAGGGACGTTGTTCTTTACGGGGAGTTTTCCATCTAAGCTCTCAGAACTCCCTATAATTCCCTACTTTACAACAGTGACTGCACTTCAAAAATACTTCACTGGCTGTAAAACGCTTTGGGACATCCTGAAAAGTGCTATACAAATGCAATTTCTTTCTTTCTTTAACTCTGACATGATTAGCACAGGGGCAAAATTCAAGCTGTGACAGCTACATTATATCCAGAGGTTCAAATGATTTTCAATTTGTTCTAATCCTTTTTGAGCAACAGGCAAAATACAAACCAGATCAGTTTTTTTTAATTACGGTGCTATTGTGTCACTGATTGGATCACCGTGCAGCTCTCGGTGAAAGGTCTTCTGCCAGCACACTCTATCCCGGTGACAACGCCCCTGTAAAAAGTTTGGTCTTCATGGCCTGATCTTGGCTGTAATTCTAAACGTCAGACAATAGCTAAATGATCCCCACTTTATGAGGTTTATCACAAGCTATTCCGCAGTACTTCATGCATTGGTTAAACAAGACAATGCCATCACAACACAGACAGTGTTATTTGCAGAAGTCGACTCACTTGAAAAAGACAATTATTTGTATTTGCAACTCAAAGCTAGCGTTAGAGCCACAACACAAAACTGGGTGCACAATCTTTGAAGGTGGCAGGGCAAGTTAAGAAAGTGGTTAAAAAAGCAGACAGGATCCAGGGCTTTATAAATAGAGGCATAGAGTACAAAAGCAAGGAAGTTATTATGAACCTTTATAAAACACTGGTTCAGCCACAACTGGAGCATTGTGTCCAATTCTGGGCACCGCACTTTAGGAAGGATGTGACGACCTTAGAGAGGGTGCAGAAAAGATTTACTAGAATGGTTCCAGGGATGAGGGACTTCAGTTACGTGGATAGACTGGAGAAGCTGGGGTTGTTTTCCTTAGAGCAGAGAAGGATGAGAGGAGATTTGATAGAGGTATTCAAAATCATGAAGGGCATAGATAGAGTAGATAGAGAGAAACTGTTCCCATTGGCGGAAGGGTCAAGAACCAGAGGACACAGATTTAAGGTGATTGGCAAAAGAACCAAAGGCGACATGAGGAAAAACTTTTTTATGCAGCGAGTGGTTATGATCTGGAATGCGCTGCCTGAAAGGGTGGTGGAAGCAGATTCAATCGTGGCTTTCAAAAAGAAATTGAATACATACTTGAAGGGAAAAAATTTGCAGGAAAGAGCAGGGGAATGGGACTAACTGGATTGCTCTTACAAAGAGCCGGCACGGGCATGATGGGCCGAATGGCCTCCTTCTGTGCTGTAACCATTCTATGATTCTATTAGGCTCGGGTCTGAACACAGTCTGGTTTTAAGGGGGATCATTTTTCCTACATCCCTCCTCTTCAGCACTGCCTCAGTATCCTTTTCCGTTATTAATCTTGGACAAAGCAATTTCCTTCTGCAGACACCACTTACAGCCCAATATGTATTATTTACAAAGACCACAAACTTGCACACACTTGCAGTAAACATGGTGTGGATCACAGACCAAAGAAGATGCACCACAGAATGTCCACTCTTTCATTATCTCCTTAGCTTCCACACATTTCTGGGAAGCCAGCTTTAAAACCAACAAACACTTCCACAATACTTTCATTCAATCAGGTTTGTACTGAACAGAAAAGGCACCAGTCTATTTCCCCCCTCCAAGTTCAAATGCAGCGTTCCTGAGCTAAAACACATGATATTGAGAGATACTGGGCTAGGGCAATAGGAATCTTGGAATTCAAATACCATAGCCCTACCGTTGCCTCTGCTGTTGGTCTATTCTCCTCCGACAGCATGGGTACTGCATCGCAGTGCACAGCCCAATAAATCCAGCACAAAAGCCCTTGTAAAGACTGTTTTAGGATCCGGGAGTACACGGCTAATGTGATTGGAATTTGTTAACAGCTCGTTGACATTCAATGCACCATTCTGCCGATTGCAGAGAATATAACGGAAGAATGTTCCAGGAACAGATTACATGCTTTTGTCAAGGTGGAGAAAGAACTTTTATCAACAGCGGAATTATCTCATTCTAGCCTACAAAAAGCTCAGTGACATTATTGGACGTTTTCATCGAGAATCTCAAAATTCTCCGCCAAAGCATTATGGAAATTAGGGTAGAATTGGCTTTTTGGGTCAATAAATCATTAATATTTAAATCCTAAGAGGCCAAAAAAATGCTACAAGTACCGTTGAAAAATGCATGATCAGTCACACTAGGAAATGATTGAATATTAAATAGACTGCTACACCTCTATATCTTACCTACTCCAGGCAATGACATTAAAAGACGAAAAGAAAGGATGAGATTTTTCACTCGGCATGCTATCAACTGTGTTTGGTGATAACTTTTCCCTCTGCACAGTATTTGTCATACATCCTCAGATGTTCGATAGGAAATGCACTTTTTGCAAGGTCCACCTCACGGAAGGACACCTCACCCCAAGCACAGTCACACCGTGCTGAGTGTGAAAATAAACCCAAGAGCTCGGATCACTGCCCAGTTGATGCAATGCAAATATACAGTGATTATTGCTGCTTTCGACACCGTATTCAATTAGACTGGGTACCTGGAGGCGCAGTGGAATATGCATCAGCGCATCTTTGAAGGGATGCAAAAACAAACAGGAATGAATAAAAATTTGTGCCAGCAAAATAAAGCACATTGTGGTAGTCTTAAGATTTTAATTTGTTAAGAATCATATGCGTTTTGATTCAATTACTGCTCCACAGTAAAGAATATTGTTCTTCCATACTGAAATGGAAATTGCATTACATTCAGCACCCAGGTACCAGCCTTCGTATGAAATCTTTGACCTTTTTCTCCTTTCATTGTTAACGCAGAAAAATAAAGCACAGTGGAATTAACTCAATATGATGCGAGGCCGGTGGTTACAGTCACACAGGTACCGGTAACAGATTTTACAGAAATAAAAAAAAATGATCTGACTTTGCATTCCTGCACATGGTTAGGGAGTCGATATTGCATCCCATTTCACTGCATCACAAAAACCCTACCTCAGCAAAATTTAATTCCCAAAGCCAAGCAGAGGCTGAAATCTCATCAAATTTGCTTAACAGAAAATAAAGATTAAACCTACCACTGATGCTTCTGGCCGTCCCTTTGGACTGTGCTGCTCTTCAAAAATCCACTACAAGGTCTACAAGCAAAGATTACAGCAGAAAATCTTCTACTACGCTACAGTGCAAATTTATTCGTGCTGCAGCCGACAAATATAGACATATATTTTTTTTAAAAACACAACCAGTGCTGGGTCTGAGCAGCCCACTGCAAACCTAACAATCAAGGTTGGACGGCGGGGAAGGGCGATTCCCTGTGGCAGCTCTGCTGTCAAATCAGACTGTCAGGACGCAGTAAGCTCTGGGATTTATCTTTCCTTGAAGGAGCCATCCCAATTAAAGCCACTCGCCCTGCGTGCAAATATCCAGTCCCACTTCTGCAGTCACTTAACACCGAACAGTCCCAGCCAATGAGTCCCGCTCCCGACGCAGGAGGCTCCCGATACGAGCAGCACAATGCATAATTCATGCATCAGATCTGTGCACTCTCTCTGTTCCCTGGCTGGGCACTGTAATGGGCTATTGATCACTCATTTGCTAAAACAATTTTAATGGGGAGGGGGAAAAGGGGGGAAATCAGTAATTGGGTTTTAATATAACAAACAGTGCATTAATCAAAATCCAGGATCTAAGATCCAGGAATTCTTCCCCTGCAGCATTTTTACTTTACATAATCTAGAAATGCCACTCAAGCTGCATTTACCTAACCCTGTGAGAGATGCCCCTCCACGGCATTTGCGTCGTGTTCAGGTGGGGCCCCGGGCAGCCATCGATCAGGCTTAAAGTGCTGATCAGAAATAGCCCGTTGCAAATCTTAATGTTCAAACAGCATCTGCTAAAAGTACTCGATTATAAAAATACAGATCGTCACTCAGTTGTCGAGCCTTCCACGCCTGTCACATTATTCAGTACGCTGCATTTGTGATGGACATATCATGCAGTTTCACTCCCGAATACTGTCGCTAACCTTCGGCTCCCTAGTCAGGGGTTGCCTCCAGTCTCTGGTTAGTTCCAAATGTAGGTCAGTGCGTTTAATCATTTAAAGCAAAGTATAGTGGGCAAAGCAGATACATATTTGCAGCAAAAAGACTCATAAATCACCGGAGTACCCACTGCCTTATTCACACACAGCCCAATCTGCCCAGAGATCATCACAAGACTGACAACAGCATCGTTTCGACAGGGGGCTGCTCAGGGTCACAATAAAATGCAGGCAAAGCTACACGTTGCGGTAATTCCGAACAGCCCAAAGCAAAATCTAGGGTACTCCTTAAGAAATCAACCAGACTTTAGTCTGATGGCAGTATTTTGTGCAAAGGTTTTTAGTGATATTTGATTAACTTGATCTATGTTATTTATCTACCTGTAGTCTAGAAATTGATGTTGGTACTACTGGCAGACAAACACTTAACAGGATGGTTTAAAATAACCGAGTGAATATTGACACTGCTGCGTCAGTCAATGAGTTAGAGGCAGGACGGGACTTGCACTTTTAATTTGCTCATGGACTACAGCAAAAAAAAGTCTCCGAACTCATGACCGAAACTACAGCAGAGTCTCCCGAGTACAGCAGGGTTATTTCTCCAGCAAAATGCAGCGAGTGGATAGTTACATAATACAAATTGATTATTTCTCCAGCAAAATGCAGAGTGGATAGTTACATAATACAAATTATGTGCCTAAAATCAATCCCAGTCACTTACAGCAGTGAGCTCGCCAGGCGTGATTGATGGGGGAATTACCATTCTGACCAGGACTTGTAGTGTCACTATACGTAGCCTTATAATAAACTGATTTAAAGGCTGTGGATGCTGTGACACTTGGGAACTTTCAAGACTGCGATCAATAGATTTTTGTGGGTAAGGGTTATGGAGCGAAGGCGGGTAAATGGAGTTGAGAACAGATCAGCCATGATTTAATTGAATGGCTGAACAGGCTTGAGGGGCTGAGTGGCCTACTCCTGTTTCAATGTAGCACCTGCATTATGATAGCAGAGGAATATCATACAAATGCAGCAAGTGTTGGCAAGTTAATATCAACAACAGTAATTTCTAGGCTTTATATAAATAAAAGTCCTGTGCATGTCAGTCAAATTTCAAAATCATACACATGTAAAGTGTCTGTCACACTATCCATCATACTCACTTGTCTGAATGCATTTTTCATGAATGACATTGAAATAAATATTACCCATAGTGGGTCATTTGAAACTAACCCGGCGAATGAGGAAATGGGTGGGCTTGGGGTGGGCTTGGGATGGCCATCTGTTTTAAACCCCACCCAATTGTATTCTCTGTTGACTTCCGGCGGAGTGTAAAATAGGCGGCCAAATTGAACCCGCCCATTGGGTCAAGTTAAAATTACCCCCATTCTGTTACAAAATTTGCTGATGATATCAAACTGTGTGGTCAAGTGTCCAATGTTGAGGAGACAAAAATATCCAAATAGACTTGGAGAAATTTGGTACATGGGCTAAGCAACAGCAAATGCAGTTTAATGTGGAGAAATGTAGGGTCATGCATTGAGGTACAAGGAACAAGGACTGTGTGTGTGTGTGTGTGTGTGTGTGTGTACAATGAGTGGGCTTCCAGTGACAGTAGAAGAGGAGTAAGATGGGGTCAATTGTTCACTGACAATACAGTCAATGGAAGGCTGCTATTAACAAGGCAGATCAGATCTTAGACTTCATCTCAAGGGTATTTGGGGCTTGACTGTCAAGAGGCAATGGGTAGAAAATCTCATTACAAATCAAAGCATATTACTTTAACTCTTTCATATTTTGTGTAAAGTTTCTTGCCAACTTATCGTCAAAAAGATGTGGATGTTTTGGAGAAGGTACAGGAATTTGGGATCTTGAAACTCTAAATTATAAGGATAGACGGCAGAAAGTAGAAAAATGAAGATTAATAGGTGACAGGATTAAAGCAATGAAAGGAATACATGATACAAGCATATGCAGGTTTTTTGACTTGCATTGTGGCTGCGTGACTAGAGAACAGAGATCCAAGATAGTCGAACCTCTCGAGACTTGATATTCCTTTCTCTCTCGCTCACAGAGTCATTGATGTTTGCAATGCACGTCCATCACATTCAACCATTACTCATTCACTTAACTTCGTCTTTAAAAAGTGGCTGATTATGTGGTGGGATAGACTTGGTTTAGGTGTTTAACTAGTTAAGGGACACTGTCTAACGTTTTTCAATACCTTGCAAGAATATGAGGAAGAAACTCACTGCTTTGGTTCACTAGAAGTTTTACCTCATATCAAGCACCTTCCTTAATGATTTTAAATGTAGTTAGTTACAGGTCATGACAGTTGCAGCTGTGATCGATACATGGGAGAGAAAAGCTTTAATGTGCGAACAGCCACTCCCTTTCCATGGCTTCTTACATTCTCACGATTGGCTCAAAGTCATCAAAAAAAAATCACAACCAGTGACTAATTGAACACCACTGTATACTCTTCAAATATCACCATAATTGGATCCCTTTTTAAATCCCACCTCTTTGACCAAAAAGTAGTCATCCCTCCTAATCTCACCTTCTTTGGCTTGGCATCCATTTTCCTCACGCCTCATGTGAAGTGCATTGAGATGTTTTCTCTACATTAAAGGCAAGTTCTTGTTGTGCGATTGGGTTCTATTTTATATTGGATCCTTGGTTTTCTAAGTTCTATGCTGATATTACATAACACATTCTGCATCAGATGGTGGAACGCTCCTGTTGTTGGGAATTAGAGTAGCCATCAGTACAACAAGCAACACCACAGGAGATACATTAGAATTCTAGACTATCTGGTAAGTGTATTACCTTGTATTGGTTTAAACAGTGTACATTGCCATTTCCATCCAACATACGAAGTAATCAAGGACAGTCAGCATGGATTGGTTAAGGGAAGGTCGTGTCTGACTAACTTGATTGAAATTTTTGAGGAGGTAACAGGGAGGGTCGATGAGGGTAGTGCATTTGATGTAGTCTACATGGATTTTAGCAGGGCTTTTGACAAGGTCCCACATGGCAGTAAATGGGAGGATACGGAAAGGTGTAGAGGAAATGAGGGACCCAGGAGTGCATGTCCACAGATCCCTGAAGGTAGCAGGACAGGTAGATAAGATGGTTAAAGAAGGCATGTGGAATACCTTCCTTTATTAGCCAAGGCATAGAAAATAAGAGCAGGGAGGTTATGCTGGAACTGCATAAAACACTGGTTAGGCCATAGCTTGAGTACTGTGTACAGTTCTGGTCACCACATTACAGGAAGGATGTAATTGCACGAGAGAGGACAGAGAGGAGATTTACGAGGATGTTGCTGGGGCTGGAGAATTTTAGCTATGAGGAAAGATTGGATAGGCTGGGGTTGTTCTCTTTGGAACAGAGGAAGCTGAGGGGTGATTTAATTGGGGTGTACAAAATTATGAGGGGCCTAGATAGAGTGGATAGGAAGGACATATTTCCCTTAGCAGAGAGGTCAAGAACTATGGGGCATAGATTTAAAGTGACTGGTAGAAAGATTAGAGGGGAGCTGAGGAAATATTTTTTCACCCAGAGGATGGTAGGGGTCTGGAACTCGCTGCCTGAAAGGGTGGTAGAGGCAGAAAACCTCAACTCATTTAAAAAGTACCTGAAGTGTCGTGACCGACAAGGCTGTGGACCAAGTGCTGGAAAGTGGGATTAGGCTGGATGGCTCATTTTCGGCCGGCATAGACACGATGGGCCAAATGGCCTCCTTCTGTGCCGTAAATTTTCTATGATTCTATGATTCATAGTCACCATTTGCAAGTTTTAAATTCTAAGATGTCTGCCGTGGATTAGTTACATAGAATGTACAGCACAGAAACAGGCCATTTGGCCCAACCAGTCCATGCCATAGTTTATGGACCACACGAGCCTCCTCCAATCCCTCTTCATCTAACTGTATTAGGATACCCTTCTATTCCTTTCTCCCTCATGTGTTTGTCTAGCTTTCCCTTAAATTCATCTATGCTATTCGCCTCAACTACTACATGTAGTTGCGAGTTCCACATTCTAATCACTCTCCGGGTAGAGAAGTTTCTTCTGAATTCCTTATTGGGTTAAAAGCGACGATCTTATATTCGTGGCCCCTAATCTTATTTGGACCTTCTCCAGTGCCTCTATTTCCTTTTTATAGTTTCGGGGCTCGATATTAGGAGGGAGGCGGGTTGGCAGCGGAGGGGCGATTGGGCGCATGAGTAATGCGCCCAGTGAATTCGGGGTGATCTGCACACGATCGCAGCCTAATTGAAGGCACCTACCTTGGCTTCCGGGTTTCGCGCTGGAAAGCTGCGCAGCGGGCGGACTGCGCACCCGCATCATAGGCTGTCAGCTGGAGGAGCCTTATTTAAAGGGGCAGTCCTCCACTGACTGATGCTGCAGAAAGGAGCCAAAATTACAGCATGGAGCAGCCCAGGGAGAAGGCTGCGCCCAGGTTTAATGATGCCTCACTCCAGGTCCTACTGGATGGGATGAGGTGGAGGGGGAGGACAGAGATCTTCTCCCTGGCGGACGGGAGGAAGTGGCCTGCCTCTGCCACCACGAAGACCTGGCTCAAGGTGGCAGAGGAGGTCACCAGCACCACCAACATATCACGCACCTGCATACAGTGCAGGAGGCTCTTCAATGACCTAAGTAGGTCAGCCGAAGTGAGTACACTTACTCATTCTCCTACACTCTGTCTGCCACATCACCGCCCCCACCCCACATTTCCTTCTGCACTGCCAACACTACTCTGTCACATCACTCCTCACACCCACTCAAACCTCATCCTCATCTTACCTGCATTTACTCACCTCACCAGTACTCATCCCACCACTACCACTCAACCCAATCCTCATACAATCTCATGGCTCTGTCTCATACTCACCCTCTCATGCATCTCTTTCACGGCCAGCCTCACCCAACCTGCCACTACCTGTGTTGCAGACACAGGGCATGCATCACATACGTGTAGTAGGAAGCGTAAGGCAAACGTGTCGTGAGCATGAAGGGGATGCACAAGGGTGTTTGAGGGTTTGACATGGTTTTTACTTATATTTGATTTCTGATCAACTCACATTACATATTATATTGTCACCACTACTGCCACGTCTTTGCAAATCTTGTCTGGTTTGTACAATAATGCCCTTTCCTGAGGATCACCATGAAGACCCACAACTGATGCCACCCACTGTGTCACTGCAGAGTGGGTGTAGGTGTATTTGCAGGGCTGTTTTGTGCAGACGACTGAGAGACGTCGGCGATGTCCCCGGTGGCACCCTGGAAGGATGCGGAGGAGAAGTTGTTGAGGGCAGTGGTGACTTTGACAGCGACAGGTAAGAAGATGGTGCTCGGGCTAGCCGGGAGCAGCTCGGCATGAAGGAGGCTGCAGATGTCCACGACTACATGTCGAGTGACTCTGAGCCTCCGTGTGCACTGCTGCTCAGGGAGGTCCAGGAAGCTGAGCCTCGGTAGCAAGGGTAGTGCCCTCTGCGATGCATCTCTCTCTGCGGTTGCAGATGGATGTGTCACAGCACTGTGTTGTGGAGCTCCACGTGTCAGAGGTGGACGGCGTGGCCGGCGAGGCTGGCGGCTGATCGTCCTCCGAGGAGGTCATGACTGCAGCTATGGCGGGCCCCATCCCGAAGATGTATGTTTGAGGGGGTCCGCAAGGTAGGTAAATGTATCTGCACACCGGGGTTGAGGTTGCAAGTTGGTGAATTTTAGTGTTGGGAGGAGGGTAGTGCAGGCCAAACTTTGTCCAAAGTGACAGAGTGGCCTCCTGCAATGAATGAGGGTCTCAACCCCCACCTGTCAAATGGACCTTTGCAGCTGCCACAGGCTGGTGGCTGCAACACGTCCATTTCAACTGGGAGTGTTTCCCCCAGTACAGGAAACACTATCTGTTTAGATGAAAATCCCACCCCTCCTAAAATATCCTACAAATCAGGTCTGCTGACGACCTAAAGTATCCAATTAATTGATTTAAGTGGGATCCCACCGGCTTGAATTGCCGGCGGGAGTCCCCCATGCGGGGGCTGCGCGCGCATCTACGCGCGTCACTGGGGAACCCGGAAGTGGACGGGTTGGAGCCAGGCTCCGGACCCGGCCCAGGAATCCCCAATTTTCTGAGCCCCCCCGCCACGAACGCATCCACTCGGACGTCCGAAAATCGAGCCCTAGAACTTTGCTCAGTACTCCAAGTGTGGTCTAACCAAGGTTCTATACAAGTTTAACATAACTTGTCCGCTTTTTAATTGTATCCCTTCACAAATGAACCCCAGAGCTTTGTTTGCTTTTTTTATGGCCTTATTAACCTTTGTCGCTACTTTTAGTGATTTGTGTATCTGTACCCTAGATCCCTTTGCTCCTCTAATCCATTTAGACTCTTATTTCCCTGGGACAATGTGGCCTCCTTATTCTTCCTACCAAAATGCACCATCTCACAATTATCGATATTGAAATTCATTTGCCAATTACACGCCCATTCTGCAAGTTTATTAATGTCTTTTTACATTTTGTCGCATTCTTCCTCAGTATTAACTACTCCCCCCCACCCCCAATTTGGTGTCATCCGCAAATTTTAAAATTGTACTTCTGATTTCAGCGTCCGAATCGTTTGTGAATGGTAAACAACAGTGGTCCCAGCACGATCCTTGTGGAACACCACTTCCCACTTTTTGCTAGGCAACCCTTAATCCCTACTCTGTTTTCTGTTTTGTAGCCAGCTTGCTATCGCTTCTGCTACTTGTATCCTGACTCCACACGCTTTGACCTTTGTCATGAGTCTACTATGCAACTTATCGAAGGTCTTTTTGAAAATCCAAATATATATTACATCGACATTCCTGTTGGTGGCACTCTCGTCTGAGTCAGAAGGTTTTGGTTTCAAGCCCCAATCCAGGGTCTTGCGCACATAATCTAGACTGACACTCCAGTGCAGTACTGAGGGAGTGTTGCACTGCCATAAGTGTCGTCTTTCAAATGAGGCGCTAAACTGAGGCCCCGTCAGCCCTCTCAGATGGACGTAAAGGATCCCATGGCATTATGCAAAGCAGAGCAAAAGAGCCCTTCTGGTGTCCTGGCCAACATTTATCCCTCAACCAACACCACCAAAACAGATTATCTAGTAATTTATCCCATTTGCTGTCTGTGGGAACTTGCTGTGCGCAAATTGGCTGCTCCATTTCCCTACATTACAGCAGTGACTACACGTCAAAATAATCCAATGGCTGTGAAGCGCCATGAGATATCCGAAGGTCAGGAAAGGGGCTACATAAATGCAAATTCTTCCTTTTGTTTAAACTGGCAATATCGCTGGTCAATGGTCTGTCTGAGTTTACAAACAACCGCTGAACTTTTCCATTGCAACAAGTTTTCAGATGTTTACTTCTGAGGAACTACTTTGTGTCAAAATTTTGGCACACGTGGAATCAATTTATTCCATTTCCACTGTGAATTAACGGGAAAATCCTGAGCTAATTCAATCCGGACAATTCTCAGTCTGTGAATAAGACAATGAAATAGTTCCTGGAACAACGTCCCTGTAGTATTTACACACTGCTCTACACAGCAATGGTTTTGGCTGTGCAATGGAATTTCACTTTCTGTGAGCTCCCCCCAAGTTGTTTAGCTGTACAGACCAAAACGATGACAGATTCCTTCCACGGTCCATGCCAAATTAGCTGATCTCAAACAGGGTGGCAATAGGGTGGCTTTAGGGAGGAGTTAAAAATAAACAGAGTGAATATTGACATCACTGTGTCAGCCAATGAGTTTGAGGCACGGCGGGACTTACAGCAAACAGAATCTATTCATTCAGCAAAGTCTATTTACTCAGCAGAGTCCATTTAAATATAGTCTCTACCAACTACAGCTAACTACTGATAAAAGCAGGATTATTTCTCCAACAAAATGCAGTGAGTGGGGGATAGTTACATAATAATTATGAGCTTAAAATCAATCCCAGTCACATCCGGGCATGATTGATGGAGGAATTACTGAATCATCTCCATTCAGGCTGGGAATAGTGGTGTCACTATATGCAGCCAAAAATAAATAATTGACCAGATTCCTGCTTTTGGTTTTGCGTACATGTTAATTGTATCCATGTGATTTATATCAATTAGTGTTAATTGTATTCAGGTGGTGTGTATCAAATGGGGACTCTCTTGTATCCATTTATATGACAGCTTATCTAGGGTGTGGTATGTGTAATGTGGAGCTCTGTGAATAAAGGCTTGCAAGCAACTGAAGACCAGGCTCGAGTATTCTATTCTTCACCACCGGGCTCTCCAATTTATTACACAAAGGGTTGTGAATCTTTGGAATTCTCTACCCCGAAGGGCTGTGGATGCTCAGTCATTGAGTGTATTCAAGACTGAGATTGATAGATTTTTGGACAAGACAATTGAGGGTATCAAGGGATATGGGGATAGGGCCGGAAAGTGGCATTGAGGTAGAAGATCAGGCATGATCGTGTTGGATGGCGGAGCAGGCTCGAGGGGCTGCATGGTTTACTCCTGTTCCTACTTCTTATCTTCTTAAGAATCCTTGGGACTTTGGGCACCAAGAACATTTGGGGGCCTCCACCCACATTCCTCACCCCCCCCATTCTCCCCCCCACCCCCTGCCGATTCATTAAAACACAACTGTGTAATAAAATACATAAATAAATAGGCCTGTTTGAAGAAATAGACGTTCTACAATTTGTTTACACACTGCATTAATAATAATAAACTCCACTTAAATTAAGCATATTTGCAGGGGGTGCCTGGAAGGGGCCCCATAGCATCGTGCGTTAACCCACCCATGAATGCATATGTGCGTATGTCAGCTGAAGACAGGATTGAGCTCAGCTGTGATGCTCTCTGCAGTCAAACAGTCCAGTGACAGTCACATATAAATGAGCCCCACTTAGGCAAGGTGACAGAAGGAAACTGAGACTCATGAAACCCCATATCTCTGGCATTGCCCATCGAACCATACCCCAGCAAGAGTTGGCACCATCAGGAGAGGAGTGGCGGAAAAATCGCAGGGAAAAGAGTGACTCAGGGTCTTATTAATCCAGATAGCAATTGTGCATTCATTACAACAGATGGCTGGCACTGTGGCACTGCGAGAGATCTGAAACTTGGCATTGGCCCTTGGTGTCGCACCTATTTCTGGCTAACCACATGGATGTCAATCTGATACTACAGCAGATGCAATCAACTGTTACTGAAGCACTAGGTTTTACGCTGAGGTTTTACAGTGCCCTGGTCAGACCACACTTAGAATATTGGGTTCCGTTTTGATCACCGTGCCACAGAGAGAGATAAACTGGCATCAGAAAGGATACAGAAATGAGCAGCTAGACTGATCCCAAGAGTAAAGTGGATCAGTTGCCCAGAAAAAATTAGAGCTCACCGTCGAAAAATTGAAGACCCATCAAGTTAACTAAAATATTAAATGGTGCATCAGGAAAGTAAACCCAGATTATTATTTTAAAGCAAATTGGGAAAGTGGGGCTAGGAAACAGAAATGGAATTTAGTATAAAGTAAACTTAAGAGTAGATAACACAAAAGACATCTTTACTCAAGAGTAATAAGTGTTTGAAGTAATTTTCTGAGCAAAGTAATCAAGGCAAAAAGGCTGGGGCATTCAAAATACAATTAGAAGGCAGGATGGAGAGTTAATGTACCAGAGGAATGGGCTTCGGCAGGCCAAATGACCTTTGTTCATCTCTGCTTTTGAGTAGAGCAACTGCTGATGATCCATCTCCTGGAGTAATTCCAACCATTTCACAGTCAGCCTTCAGTCCAATGATTGAGGCCCTGCTTCAACAGAATCAGTACTCACAACACAGGCTCATTCGCAATCCGCTCTTGAAGAAGAAATTGCTGGTTTATGGGAACAAGTCAGATCAGAAGTGCTGCTCTATTGCCAATAACTGATGTCGCACTTTTGGTAATATTTTTTGTTTGCCTGCCTTGTTCTGTACACCACTCCCTGGGCGAGAGGACAGGTGGACAGCTGTGACACAGCCCTCCACAAATCTTGCATACACCCCAACAGCTGGCTGAGCAGCAAGAGTGCCCTGAGGTGGCTTGTCCTCTGATCTGTCACCTCTCCTTCCTTCCACATTGGAACGAGGTCGATCACTTCACCCCCACCCATTGCACCACTCCACATTATTTCTGCACCTCCCACTCAGCCACACTACAGACCTCAACCACCAGTCCCGACCCAAAAAGAAACAAGAGAGACAGAGAAAGAGAAGCAGAGAAAAGAGGAAAGGACACAGAAACAGTACAGGAGGTAGCAAGAGAAACATCAACATGAGAAAGGCAGAGGCAGGTAAGAGGGACACCATATCTGACTGACCATGTGCATTAAAAGTCTTGCAAATCATTCACACTTCCTGTACCTATCACACTTACTTCCTGTAATACTTTCCCTGTCACACTTCATTTATTTGACAGAGCAGAATTTGACATAATCAGGCACTATAAATCAGTCATTCTGATAATACCTTGTGCGTTACCTGGCATAACAGCTCTGTTATAAAACAATGTATACTCCAATTCAATGGAGCAATGCCATGGGAAATCAGCTCATCGTTCAGTAACTACTGTGATGCTTGGCAATAATGTGATTAATTCTTCTTTCAGAAACATATGAGTGTAGTTCAAAGTAACCTCATTTTGTTATCATACGATACATTCAATCACAAGGAGCTCAATACATCAGGTTTAGATCCAGGTATCGTGCAAGACAGATCTGCAGTTAGCAATCAGTTTGACGATGTCTGGCTTTTTACATTTTGAGGGCATGCTGCCTATCAGAATCAGGTAGAAGGAGTGATCTAAGCTAGAACCAGTCCAGAGTGAGGCTAGCTCCATGTCAGCCATTTTCATGCCCTCTCTTTCCAACCCAATGCAGTTCTTGGCTTGGAATTCCTTACACTTGACATAGTGCTGCTGTTATATATGCCAGATACAGATCTCACGCACATATTCTATGCTGATACTCCCGTACAGTATTGAGGGAGTGCTCCATTATTAACGGTGCTATTCTTCAAATGAGATGTCTAACTGCTTGCCTGTTCTGATGGATGTTAAGATCCCATAGCAACAGACTGGAAGAAAATCAGGCAGTTCTCCCCACATCCTGATCAAGGTTCCACCCTTGGCAGACAGGACCAAAAACAGATTAACTGGCCATTCAGCTCACTGCTGTATGTGAGATCCTGCTGTGCACAAAATGGGTGCTGCATTTACCGTCATAACAGCAGGTACTGCACCTAAAAGGGATTTACTCTGTGTCGTGCTTTAAGATGTTCCTGAAAAATGGGATCAGGCGCTGTATAATTGCAAGCCTTTCTTTCTCCAGAATCAAATATCTCTTAAACACAATATTGCATTATCTCAGTCACCAGAACCCGTCGAGCATCACGGTAACTGCACCTGTTGTTACCAATGTGCTACAGCACTATTTGGCACAGAATTGAAATGTTATCTTTTTAAATGCAGCAATCCAAAGGCTGATAAATTCTGTAATAACAGTGTAGATAATTTTTCTGCTCCCAGCTCTTGCTTTGGTGGACACCCTAAGAACCATAAGCTTCCACAGGCATTCATCAATGTTACCATACTGGGTCCTTCCAGGACCTACAGGGAGTCCCATCAGGCTTAGCTTGACGGATGACATCAGACGGAACACCCCACTACTCACGGGCAAAATCAAGCAACATAAGGAGTGTCTTAGGCAATGCTTATGGACGTAGACATAAGACCACCAGCAAAAACCTTACTGTGAAAACAGCGGGAAAGCAATGGGAAATAACCCAAAGTGTCACTTGTCCGCAATGGCATTTCTAACACCAGCATCTCATCACCTTGCAATGCTAGATTCGTTGGTGAATTGAGGTCATCTGGCAGGGTTGAAACCGTGAGACTTCACCCGATGACTTCAAGAGATGCTATTAGCAGACAGTGAAAATAACCGGTTTTAAGGGCTTGATATTACACGTTATGGTCGTTGGAGGAAGACCAATGTAATGTGACGATGGTTAAAGCCTTCTGCTCAAAAACAAAAACAAGAAGCAAGCAGCAAATGGAAGGTCAGGGTAGCTTGGTCTCTGCACACTGTCCATTCCAACAACTGAACCTTCAGCATTCAGGTACAGAATACAACAAACCTTAAGCAACATTTTTCTCTTCACTGTCATTTTTGCTTCATTTCTGTCGACAAAATATTACTGTAGCCTAAATGGAACACAGGTGGAAGAATATCCCAACCTGTTATTATCTGTGAAATGTACTGAGAGAAAGCTGGAGCATCACACTAACATCAGAAAAAACACAATTAAAGGGCATTTGACTAAATCTGCATCATTTGATCACATCGGGGAAAGCAGCAGATGTTGCATTAAAAAGAAAATGGTTATTAATCTGTCGTACTTGTCAACGCACCGGAATGTACAACACTCTCTTTAAATTCTTGTCAAAACTATTTGACATATTGAACTATAAGAATGATTTCTGATACAAAACACGTCCTTTCCAGTAAATGTTGGAATGGAGTAATTACTCAGACACACAATGACCATTTTGTGCTGCACTAATTACGAGCAATTCAGTTTTTGGAGCACGAAAGCTTGACCAAACAGATGTACAACGTCTGACTTATGACTTTTCTCCTCCCTTTAGATTTTGACAAAGAGCTTTCTATCAGGTTTGTTTATGCTTGATGATCGCATGATAAGCCAGTCGTCTCAAACAAAACCCAGGCACCTTGGGCTCAGAATAGCAGCATTTTGATCAGTCCTTTCCCCCTACATCCACCATCTCCAGGCACAAATACCATAGATTGGGCAAAGGCCTTTCAAAACATTAAATCAACCATCCCTTCAGTTATCTCTTCACACATGCTTCTGGGCTGAGACATTTCTTTCCCCCCAGGTGTCACGTGTGTGAAGACGTGGAAATTCCTTTAAGCTCACATTCGGGCTCAAAATGGGTGCCGTGCACCGAGTGCATTCTCCAACCGGAAGGTTCGAGGCTGGCCCGAAACTAGGCCTCAGGCCTCATTAACATTACTTCGGCGAGCAGCCGGCAACTGTCATCCCTCCAAAAGCAGCTCGTCTATTTAATAAAGTTGAATTTCAGGAGGCTTGCCTCGCCGGTAGCGGCCCCGAAGTGAGTCCTGGAGCGTCATCGGCCGGGGTTGGGGGGGGGGTGGTGATCGCGAGTACTGTGGAGTCAAGGGATCATTCCTGCTCCTCCTGGCTCCATACGAACATTTGTTTTCAAATTTTAGGCCACAGTGGCCGCTGAAGAATGCTGAGTGGAGCAAGCCCGGCTCCTGCTCTACTCTGCCATGTCCAATTTGGGAGAAGGGGCATAAAACAGGGGTTAGGCCCCTCATTTACATTTGTAAGAGGCCCAACGCCTATTTTAGACAGCTGCCAGGCATGCCTAAAAGATAGGCTGACCCAATATCGGGTCGGCCGTCTTTCAGGCATCCTTTGGGCCCCAAGATTGCCCCTCGTTGTGCCCGTTTAAAAGCTGGAAATCTGAAATACAAGCACAAAATGCTGCAAATACACAGCAGATCTGTTGGCAACTGCCTAGAGAACATAGGAACAGGAGAAGGCCATTCAGCCCCTCGAGCCAATTAGATTATGGCTGATCTGTATCTTAACACCATTTACCCGCCTTGGTTCCATATCCCTTAATACCCTTGCCTAACAAAAATCTATCGATCTCAGTTTTGACATTTTCAACTGACCCCCAGCCTCAATAGCTTTTTGGGGGAGAGTTTTCCAGATTACTACTATCCTTTGGGGGAATACTGCACAAACATGTTAAGCAGTTATCCTCTAATATTGTATGGAGTAAGGTGTCTAAAGACTTGGGTTCGCTAGCGTTTACATAAACGTAGTCACCTTTCTATGTTTATCATCTTGTGGACAGCAAAGGCCTACACAAATAGTGGTGGATATTTAAGTATATAGGCATCTTGTAGCTGTTGTCCATCCCAATAGAGATTCTTAAGGGCCATCAGCAACATCTATTTGACTTAATTATCCTTGATTAATTTACTCCAGTAGACTGAATGCCTATTAAAGCAAGGTTGGACATATCCAGTCAGATAAGATGCCAATTCCAAGAATGGAGGTTCTGGAGACACCACTTCCAGGAGGAGTAGATTCAAGGTGGGACCCAAAGACGAGCTTCCTGATATTAGACTTCTTTCATATTAGCCATCAAAATCATTTGTTTTCAAATTTTAGGCCACAGTGGCCGCTGAAGAATGCTGAGTGGAGCAAGCCCAGCTCCTGCTCTACTCTGCCATGTCCAATTTGGTAGAAGGGGCATAAAACAGGGGTTAGGCCCCTCATTTACATTTGTAAGAGGACCCAATTAACCTTAAGATGAAAGAGCAGCTAATTTGTTGGCAACCAGCATGTTACTTATCACTGTTAGCAGTCAGGTTTTTGATTGAGATGTCTAGAAATTTTCTAATATAAATCTGACTTTGAAAATTTGGTTTTTGAAGTAAGTGCTAATTTTTGCCCAGTTATGCCTGTGTCTCACAATGTGGAGCCATTAATTATCAAGGTTATTAACACTCTCAATTAATTATCATCAACAAAGCAAATTATGAAAACTCGAATCTTCGTCCTACCTCTTGCATTGCCGTCATGTTCAGTTTTGGCCTTGGCAACTCTATCTAGTTTTATCGGATGACATCTAAGTCAGAAGATGTTGAGATGCAACAACACAGTTAGAATTAATCTTCAGACACGAGGAGATTGTCTCTGAAAAATTTGACAGCTCCACATGAATGCTGGCTGCTAAGATAAGCAACACGATTACAAGCAAAAAACAAACCCCAGATGTTCCTGTATACACTGTGTCACTGAGGGGTTGAATGACACACAGCTGAGATCTGGAGTCTTGTACTTCATTCACAGTGCCCACACCTCTTGGTGATTTGTTCAGTGAAGATCTTAAACGCCATGAGGAATCAGCTGCGATTAATTCGCCTGCTCTTCACAGAGGTTACAGAATTGCAGAAAGAGACCCATGAAAAATATTTAAGAAAGCTGATAACATAATTTATAACCCCAGGGTCAATTGTGCAATTAAAAGTCTTGTACATGAGGCTTAGTTAATTATTTGGAATTCTCAATTCATGCATATACTGCGATCGTATATTTAGATTATTAAAATTAGACACCATTTAGTATCAAGATAGATGGATGTTGGTAATAAAATATGGGACACATAATCCGGTGAAACTGCTAAATAAAAGAAAAATAAATACTTGCATCTTTAAAGCACCTTATCATAGAGCCTAACCACTTCCCTTTGACATTCAATGGCATTACCATCACTGAGTCCCCCACTATCAACATTCTGGGGGGAGGGCGGGGTCACCTTTGACCAGAAATTCAACTGGACCAGCCACATAAATTTTGTGGCTAGTAGAGCAAGTTAGAGGCTCTGGATTACTAGTCCAGCAACATAATGAGCTGGAAATTGCTCCGAGCAGCGAATGAACGGCACTCGCCGGTCCATAGATTTATTCTCACCCACAAACTTACCACGGTCTTTACTGCGGGAACTTCCTCTAATCCGAACCTGAAAAGAGTCCGGCCTTAACTCTCTCGAACCTAGAACCTATATGGACGATGAGAGGATCTCTCTCTCCCCTCGACCAATGAGACTGCAGCATCGTTGACTAAGCCACAAAGAGTCAAAACCTTGAAGTGAAAGCGACAACAGTAAAATCACTGTAAAAAGAGTTAGAAACAGCGAAATAAAGAGAGGGTAAGAAATATCAAATTAAAAGACAGAGATAAAAGAGACAAGAAGAAAAAGTAAAAAAAAAGTAATTTTAAAAAAAAATGTCCAACAACTATTAAAATGGCAACGAATGAGACGCCATGTTTTTTTTAAATTTAATTTTCAGTGCCGGGGAGGTTGTTTGGCAGTCATTACGACTTACCATGTTGTTAAAACTTAGTTCAGACTTTAAAAAAAAACTGAATGTGCTTGTTTTGTGGCAAGATTAGTTAGTTTCCAGCTGGGCAGGAGAGCAAGTTAGCGCTGGTCCGTAGATTGCAGCCAGCGAGGTCCTTTTAATACAAAGCTGTCAGATTGCCGGCGAACCAGGAAGACCAAATTCCAGATTTCCGCATTTGACTGCGCATCTGCGGTCGTCTGAACTTGTTCTTCGATTTCGCCACTAATAATGGTGTGTGCTGTTAGGCTCACCGTTATTTTAAAAGCAATTTCTGACCGAATCACTACACTACTGTATCCATAATCTTTATCGGCACTCTAGAACAGTAGGTGATAAAATAATGGGGAAGAAATTTAGTGCTAATAAATAGCAAGGCAAAAAATTTGCTTTAACTCTACAACTGTCATCTGATGCTGTTTGGTTTTTCCCCGATTTGCTGCTCTTTTTAATACCATCAGGAGTGAACAAACCTGCCCAAGTGAAAACGATGATCGGTACCAAATTGCGTGCAGTTTTGTGACAGGAATTCTGCACCATGAGAAATTGGATTAAGATATTAAACACATTTCTCTCAGGTCTCTTATAGCCATCAATGGAGGTCAATGGAGTGTTAACAGACCCTGCAGAAAGTCCCAACAAGTAGCGAAAAGAATCATTTAAGATGCATTCAGGTGTTGGCCGTGACTCAGTTGGTAGCAGTCTCATCTCTGAGTCAGAGGTTGTGAGTTCAAGTCCTACTCCAGAGACTTGAGCACATAATCTAGGCTGACACTTCAATGCAGAACTGAGAGAATGCTGCACTGTCGGAGGTGCCGTCTTTTAGATGAGATGTTAAATCGAGGCCCCGTCTGCTCTCTCAGGTGGACGTAAAAGATCCCATGGCACTATTTGAAGAAGAGCAAGGGAGTTCTCCCCGATATCCTGGTCAACATTTATCCCTCAACCAACATCACCAAAACAGATTATCATCTCATGGCTGTTTGTGGGACCTTGCTGTGCGCAAATTGGCTGCCACGTTTCCTACATTACAACAGTGACTACACTTCAAGAAGTACTTAATTGGCTGTGAACTGCTTTGGGACGCCCTGAGGTCATGAAAGGCGCTATATAAATGCAAGACTTTCTTTCTTTACTTTAGTTTGCTCAAGAAAAAATTACTCCTCTCTCAGAGAGCAAATATCACACAATTTTCCTGCTGTTCTGGGCTCTAATGTGAAATAGAGGTTCAACTGCTTCAGCAAGATGCCAAGATGGAGAACCAGCTCCCTGTATTTAATGTGCTGGAACAGGAGACATGCTGACTCTGATGGAAAATTTGTAGGCTCCACCATTTTGTAGATTCACAATGCCAAAGGGTCCCTGTAGGCCCAGCTGCTTATCCTCATGAGTATTGGTAACATGAGGACAACTGCACATCTGCAGTCAACTGCAGCACACTGGCGCAGTGAAGGGTAAAAGTGATATTTATGTTCTGTGTTTATTATTCACTGTTTAACTAGTGGCATGAGTGCATGAAGCCCCCTAATTTATCCCAGTACTGCAATTCAGGTTAGAGACAATAGGGGCTTATTTTGTTCTTGGTCTGAGGCTCAAATTATCTTCTGCACTCCTTCAATGTAAAAATGCTACAAATTGACATGAAGGAGGTTGCATTTGCCATCCTGTACAAACCTCTTTGAGGGTTTGTCTCTAAATGAGCTGTCTTCCAAACAATGTGCTTATTACAACTGTAATCACGGCATCAATTTATCTTTAAGCCTCTGTAAAGCAGCCAAGCCTTTTCAAACATAAAATTACATTTTCCATCAAAATTAAATGCCTGCAGCTTATACACGGATGTTTTAAAAGGGGTAATCTACACAAATATTAACTGTTCCATAAAGCAACCCACTGCCCAGGTTTGAGGTTAAATCCTCAGTGCTTTTGTTGACTGAATTTAACTGTACTGTTCAGTTCAAGTATTAATTCTTACCATTCCTTATTCCAGTCATACATTCTGGAGCTTTGCTTCAGATAAGCCTTGGTTTGTTCCAGTTAGGCTGCCTCCATGGTTATATACTTTGAGCAGGACTGATGCTTTCAAAAGGCACTTCATTCTAGGAAGAGGAGTGGGCCATTCAGCCCCTCCAGCCTGTTCCGCCATTCAGTTAGATCACGGCTTATCTTTACCTCAATTCCTTTCACTCACCTTTATTCCGTCTTCTTTGATACCATTCCCCTAAGGATCTTAGTCTTGAAACTTTCAATTGGCCCAACATCCACAGCCTTTTGGGGGAGTGAGTTCCAGGTTTCCACTATCCTTTGTGAGAAAAAGTGCTTCTTGATTTCACTCCTAAATGGCCTGGTTCGAATTTTATTATGCCCTTTTATTCTGGATTTTGAATAGTTTCTCTGTACCTACCCTACTAAATCCTTTTATTGATTTAAACATGTCAATTAGATCACCCCTCAATCTTCCAAACTCTGGCTGGATGTAATTGATCCTATCAATGAAACAAGGCTTGGATTAACGTCTCATTCATTGATGTAGCACTCCCTCAGCACCGCACTGCGGCAGCCTACAGAAGTGTCATATTTTCAACACTCGGGTTTCAGGAATAAAGCGTCAATTTGCTTCAGGCTGACTGAAGAGCATTTTAGTCGACTCCAAATCCAACTGGAAGGTGGCCCCTCTGCCTCAAAGATCTCTGGTGGCAATTACAAAATGAGCAGATCTGCGGTGAATTCAGCACCACCAGTCCCAGCTCTGAAACAGAACAACTTGCATTGAAAGTGGAGAAGGGGAGGCACGAGTTTATGCTCTTCTGCATCACTGATGTGGATGTGACAGCAAGGGCCCTGGTCTCCCTCCATCAACTGCACCCCATATTATATATAGGACCCCCAACTACCTGGAACCCAGAGCGTGTGGATCTGTGAAAATTAGGGTCTATGAATCTGCTGCCAGGTTATGGTTGCCAATTTATGTATATAGTGTGGGCAGGGTGCTCGTCCCATGCATTTGCACTCATTAGCAATTGGGTCTTCAAAATAAACAGCGGAATTCCGCTCAATCATCACCCGAGAGAAGTAAAATGGCAAGAGCAGCACACAGACTCTCCTGTTCCAAATATAAGCTAATTACCTCTGTGTGCTTCTGAACCACCTGATAATATGGAGATGAGTCCTTGCCCCCAGTCGGGAGCACATCGCGAGTACTAAGTCCATGATTTTCCATCCATTAAATTTTAATGGGCAGAAAATAACGGGTGACTACTTGCAGTTTCCCACCTCATGCTCCCCACAAGTGCCGCTGCCAGGTGGGATCCCAAAATAAGTCCTTACACCAAATGTTGCAATGGGCTGGCTTTCCTTTTCAGTGGATCCAGATTGAAGTCGTCTAACTGCGGAAACCCAGCTTGTGCATGCCGCCAGGAGCACAGCCTGTTTGTACACAGGTCTGCAGCAGCTCATAACTGAAGACAGGGACAGATGGCAACAGCACGTAAAAGAGCAGGACCAACCTGGCTTAAATTTCAGACATCAACAATTGGAGCCACAACCACAAGTAGGTAAGATTTGTAAGTATAATCAGGGAAATCAGAGATTCCGAAAATAGGATTACTTGCTGAAAGTGGGTTGATTAAAATGACGCAGCACATAATCTGCAGCTTTTGGTTTTAGATGTTTAGTAGATTTTAAACAGAGAGTCAAAGTAGGCTGAAACCAGCCTGGAGTGCTATATAATAGTTACAGAATACCAGCCTAATGGTAGGACCAACACACAAAACATTTACCAAACTTCTCATTCCATGCCCAAGTCATGGCACATCTGGTCAGCTGTGAAATACTGAAGGACAAGGTAGAACCTTGACTGAGAAGAGCACTAACAGTAAGGTCAGAGCATGTGGAGTCAGGGGACAAGTAGCAGAATGGATAGCAAGCTACAAAACAGAGAGTAGGGGTTAAAGGTAGTTACTCAGACTGGCAGAAGGTGGGAAGTGGTATTCCACAGGGATCGATGCTGGGATCAATCTTGTTACATACGAACAAAAGAATTAAGAGCAGGAGTAGGCCATTCGGCCCCTCGAGCCTGCTCTGCCATTTGATAAGATCAAGGCTGATCTGATTGCGACCTCAACCCTAATTTCCCGTCTATCTACTACAACCTTTGACTCCCTTGTTAATCAGGAATCTATCTAACTCAGCCTTAAAAATATTCAATGACCCTGCCTCCACCGCTCTCTGGAGAAGGGAGTTCCACAGACTCATGACCATCAGAGAAAAAATTTCTCCTCATTTCCGTCTTAAATGGGAGACCCCTTATTTTTAAACTGTGCCCCTTAGTTCTAGTCTTTCCCACAGGGGGAAATATCCTCTCTGCATCTACCCCATCTAGTCCCCTCAGGATCTTATATGTTTCAATAAGATCACCTCTCATTCTTCTAAACTCCAGCGTATTCGGGCCCAACCTGTCCAACCTTTCCTCATAAGATAACCCCCTCATCCCAGGAATCAGTCGAGTGAACCTTCTCTGAACCGCCTCCAAAGCAATTATGTCCTTTCTTAAATAAGGAGACCAAAACTGCACACAGTATTCTCCATTTACATAAACAATTTAGATTCTGGAATGGGAAGCACAATTTCAAAATTTGCAGATGACACCAAATTGGGGGTAGAGTTAATACTGAGGAAGGCTGTGACAAATACAAGACGACGTTAATAAACTTGCAGAATGGGCGTGTAAATGGCAAATTAATTTCAACATAGATAAGTGTGGGGTGGTGCATTTTGGTAGGAGGAATAAGGAAGCCACATACTCCTTAGAAAATAAAAGTCTAAATGGGGTAGAGGAGCAAAAAGATCGAGGGTACACATTCACAAATCATTACAAGTAGCAACGCAAGTTAACAACACCATAAAAAATGCAAACAAACCACTGGGGTTCATCTCTAGAGGAATAGAATTGAAAAGCAGAGAAGTTATGTTAAACTTTTATAGAAATTTAGTTAGACCACACTTAGAATACTGTGCACAGTTCTGGTCTCCATATTACAAAAATGATATAGTGGCACTGGAGAAGGTGCAAAAAAGATTTACAAGAAAGGTACCAGAACAGAGAGGTTATAACTATCAGGAAAGACTGAACAGGCTAGAGCTCTTTTCTCTTAAAAAAAGAGAAGGCTGAGGGGTGACCTAATAGAGGTCTTTAAAATTATGAAGGGCTTTGATAGGGTAGACGTAGAGATGTTTCCACTTGTGGGGGAGTCCAAAACTAGGGGCCATAAATATAAGATAGTCACTAATAAATCCAATAAGGAATTCAGGAGAAACGTCTTTATCCAGAGAGTGGTTAGAATTTGGAACTTGCTACCACATGGAGTGGTTGAGGCGAATAGTACATATGCATTTAAGGGGAAGCTAGATAAATACATGCGGAAGAAAGGAATAGAAAGCGATGCTGATAGGGTTAGATGAAGTAAGGTGGGTGGAGGCTCAGATGGAGCATAAATATCAGCATTGACCAGTTGGGCTGAATGGCCTGTTTCTGTGCTGTAAATTATATGTAATTTTATGCAGTATCTACACACAAAAAGTAACACAAACCAAATTATGGTGTGTGAAGATCACTATAGAAATACTTAACCATGGAATTCCTTTGTCCATTATTTTAAACGAGGTGTTAACCTGTCAAACTAGGAACAGATATATATCATTTGGATGTGTTAAGCTAATATATACACAAGATAATGTCACAGTCATGCTTTTTTTTTTTAAGTACAGACACCAATATTTGCCTTCAGCAAATTTAGAAGACTCCATTGGGAATTCTGGCCATGTTTTTACAATTCTGTTCCAATTGAAGAGATAAAAAAAAAATAATTCCTACATTTCATCTGTGATTTGCTGTGCAAAGGCAGCCATTTGGCACTTTTAGGAAGCTGAAAAATAAAATTCATTGCATTTTCTCCTACTCTATTCTCTGGCAGTTGTAATCCTCGCAGTGCAGCACATCCATTATTCATCATTGTAGTCAATATCTTCCAATGTGGATTCACCTCAAGATTACACATCGACGAGTCTTTTTATTGGACTGAGCAAAGGAATGCATCTTCGATGCAATAACTGAGGAATGAAATGCTGATGTGTACAGTGTCCCTCGCTGCTTTAGGACAAAAGCAGCATATGTATGCAAACATCATAATGGATAGGGTTGATGAGGGTAGTGTGGTTGATGTTGTGTATATGGATTTTCAAAAGGCATTTGATAAAGTACCACATAATAGACTTGTAAGCAAAATTAAAGCCCATGGGATTAAAGGGACAGTGGCAGGGTGGATACAAAATTGGCTGAGGGACTGAAAGCAGAGGGTAGTGGTGAACAGTTGTTTCTCAGACTGGAGGGAAATATACAGTGGTGTCCCCCACGGGTCGGTATTAGGACCACTGCTCTTTTTGATATATATGTTAATGACCTGGACTTGGGTATACAGGGTATAATTTCAAAGTTTGCAGATGACACGAAGCCCAGGAATGTAGTAAACAATGCGAAGGACAATAACAGACTTCAGGAGGACATGGACAGACTGGTGAAATGGGCAGACACCTGGCAGATGAAATTTAACGCAGAGAAGTGTGAAGTGATACATTTTGGGTAGGAAGAATGAGAAGAGGCAATATAAACTAAATGGTACAATTTTAAAGGGGGTACAGGAACAGAGAGACCTGGGGGTATATGTGCACAAATCTTTGAAGGTGGCAGGACAAGTTGAGAAGGCTGTTAAAAAGGCATATGGGATCCTGGGCTTTATTAATAGAGGCATAGAGTACAAAAGCAGGGAAGTTATGCTAAACCTTTATAAAACACTGGTTAGGCCTCAGCGTGAGTATTGTGTTCAATTCTAGGCACCACACTTTAGGAAGTATGCAGAAGGGTCGGTAACCAGAAGACACAGATTTAAGGTCATTGGCAAAACAACCAGAGGCGACATGAGAAGACATTTTTTACGCAGACAGTTGTTATGATCTGAAATGCACCGCCTGAAAGGGTGGTGGAAGCACATTCAATGGTAACTTTCAAAAGGGACTTGGATAAATACTTGAAGGAAAACAATTTACAGTGCTATGGGGAAAGAACAAGGGAGTGGGACTAATTGGATAGCTCGTTCAAAGAGTGGCCATAGGCAAGATGGGCCAAGTGGCTTCTTTCTGTGCTGTAATATACTATGATCTCAAAATTAACTGCTCACTATGGGCTACTTTTAATTAACAGATGATAATTCAAATTATCTGATAGTGCTTTAAAAAAATTGAACTAACTTCACATTTTAAAAAAAATGTATTCTCAGGATGTGGGCATCGCTGGTAAGGCCGGTATTTATTGCCCATCCCTAGTTGCCCTGAGAAGGTGGCGGTGGGGCCTTCTTCTTGAAGCATTGATACAACTAAGTGACTTGCTTGGCCCCTTCAGAGAGCAGTTAAGAGTCAATCACGTTGATGTGGGACTGGAGTCACGTATAGACCAAACCACGTAAAGACAGCAAGTTTCCTTAACGACATTATGCTGTGTTATACTTGTGTGACAATGCAAATTACTGAATAATGCAACATTTTTAGAGTTAGAAAACATTTTGAATTATGAGGTGTAGACTACAACATGGTCGTGAACTGAATATACAAAAAACTTTTCAACACTTCTGTTTTTGAGTTTAAGCAGTCTGGTTTTCAAATAGGAGTTTCCACTTGAGACAAAACTTCCCCTTTTTTTCTTGTACTGAAGACACCAGCTGCCACACCAGGGCTCCAGTTCCACAGGTAAAGATTGCCCCCTCCGTCCCTCCCCAGATTCTCGTGTGAACCTAGGCAGCATGCATCGCAAAACTATTTGGCAACAGGAGACATCACGGCCAAGGCCTATTCTGTCCTCTACTGGTGTCTGCACACATTCAATTTTGACTCGAGTCACGCGATGGCAATCAGGAGCAGGTAGGGACTTTTCCTTTCCCCATCACTGCAACCAATTGGACTGCCCCTACCGCCACTCCATCTCAGTCTATCAGTATCAACCATTAATGGGATTTTTTATTGGCATTCATCGGAGTGAAAGGTGTCAGCACTGCGGAATGGAACATTTTTCAGCATTTTGCGCAGATAATTAGGCATAACAGGCTGACTGGTGAGTAAAGCCCTCTCTACCTTTCCACAGAAATATGCCTCAACTCCAACCACCAAAGAACATGGCCTTCTGCAGCAGTGATTCATTTCTGTTTATCACATGGGGTTATCCCTGACCTATCTCGGAGGGCACCTGCCAATTTGGTACTGAATAAAAGGCAAGTCCATGCTCTGAACACGTATCAACTGCAAACTGGGTCGAGAATGTCCACATTCATTTCACTTAAATCCCTGTCAGCAGGCAGAATTATCCGATTTTCATCCCATCAATTTGGCCAGAATTATAATCTAGACCCTTAAATGCAAGGCCGGTGTTCCAACAGACAGTGTTGCCCAGTTCCCTAACAATTTTACACATTAATTGTAACCAGCTTTACCAATAGCAAGTCCCTGGTGACTCACTACATCCATCAGAAGAGGCTTATCATCATGTGCACTTTATCTGTTTAATGGTAAATCAACTTGCCTTGATTAATGTGCAGTTCTTGCCTCCTGAAATCACCTCAGTGTCTGTGAGCTGCACCGTGCCCGACACTTGTAATATAATTAATAACGTGATGGATAGCATTTGTCCTCCAAATGACCCAGAGGCCACAAAACTGAGCTTACCTGCCAGATGCTGCAACATGCACTTAGAACACTCTTCATAGAGTCTTCCGCGCAACATTTAAGAGTATTTTTAAAAATTAACAATTTATCCCACATCAGTCTTGGGCTCATCTGTTTCGAAACCAGCCCAATGGCGACAAATGTCGACTTCTGACACAGATCCGTGTCAGAGAGTTGACATCTTTGCTAAGATAACCGCTTAACGCTTGATATCAAAGTAGGAGAAAGGGCAAATAATGAGGAGCAATGTAAAAAGATTCTGAACAGATTGTAATTCAATTGGGTATTTGAGCCAAGAAGTGGCAGCTACAATGTGCATTAAGTATAAAACAATTGGTCAGGGAAGAAAGGAAGATCACGGTGGAAAAAAACTATGAAAGTATCACCACAATGCTCACTTGCAGTAAACAAGGCAAATAAAGTACCTGGTTGCATCAGAAGGATAAAGAACAAATGTGAAGAAGTTGAACTGTTGCTGTGTGAAGCATCAGTCATACTCCATATGGTACACTTTGCAGTTCACTCTGGTGATCCACGAGAAGAAGGACATTACTACCATTGAGAGGACAGAGAGGAGCACAATGATGATTCTGGGAATCAGGAATTTAAGTTATGAGTAAAAATTGAAGAGGTTGGGTTTGTCTTCATTAGAAAGAGTCACTGAATTTGTGAAGACTGAGCATCGCCAAAGATGGACCCATGAGGGCTCCTTGACAACTCTGCTCCATGTTACAGCAACCCTCAACATCATGCATGTGTCCTAAATCCATAAAAACACAGATTGTGAAGACCAAATGTTCTTCAGATGGGTTCAGCTCATAGGACTCACAAATTATCTCAGCTCACCCTCACTCCAGTCTTAGTAGCATAAGGTGCCCCTCTAGTAACTTTGGCAGGAGTGATACAAGAAGCTAGCTGTTACAATATAAACAGTAACCAAATACATACAGATTAAAGTTTATTTACAAATTACCTTTCATCTGAATTTTTAACATATTATACAAGCTATATGGTACATAAAATACAACACAGGATTACATTAAACAATAAATATTCTATTTTGACCAGCTTCAACAGTGGGTTCCATATACGGATAAACAAATAAGCCCATATCACTGGCAATACTTATTCCAAAATATAAAATAATGACGAAGAAATATTGCCAAATCCATTCCCTTCCCTACAACACACAAATACACACATATCTAAATCCTTTCAGGTCTTGCTCACAAGACTTTATGGTAATTCACCAAGTGAAACCAGACACACTGAACTTTAACTCAAGGGGTGTGTGTTGGACGTTTTTTCCATACTTCAATTAAGTTGAGTCTGTTTTCAAGTTGCAGATGGCTGCATTATGAGTTGTTACTGTAGGAGCTGCTGGCTTTGTAGCTAACAAGTGGGCAGCACCCACAGGTGCCATCACTATAGCAAAAGGATGGTCACACCAAGAGGTGTGCAGCTTTCAGCAGGCCTGGAAAGCTAATTCAAGGGACCCCGCTTACCCTTAGTAACTTCCGACAGTGCAGATGTTGAGGGATGGTGTTCCTGCTGACAATCCCATTGCTGCAGGCCCAAGAGCAGAGTCCAAGAGCCACTCCCACTACTACATCTCAAAATTTCTATCAAGATTCTGTTTCTAGCAGTCGGTCATGTTTTCCTGATTTTCAAGATTTCAAGTACCCGAAGATATGAAGTCTTGTGATTTAAGTTGCTATGCAAGAGGTGCCATTCACTACGCTCCAGATACGGTGCCATTCACTACGCTCCAGATACGGTGCCATTCACTACGCTCCAGATACGGTGCCATTCACTACGCTCCAGATACGGTGCCATTCACTACGCTCCAGATACGGTGCCATTCACTACGCTCCAGATATGCTTGCTCTGTAATAAGTACCCAATTTGCAAGCAACCGAAACAAATCTTGATTTGTCAGACCAAGCCTATTTTCAAAAGGAAAGAAAACGATTCCTCTGAGGAACTAACCTGCGCCAATCTGTGAAGATCAGGCATGGAGGGAACATGCCCATGATTTTCCGAGACATGTGGGAGAATGAGCTAGCTCACCATGGGCAAGGATTTGAAAACATCTATCCTAATCTATTCCTGAGGAAATTGCAATTTTAATTCCAGCTAACTCCGAATCAAGTTTGGCATAATTAATGTATCTTTTTTGAGCAAGTACAATCAAGAGATAACACTTGGGAAGAAAACATTCCATCTGTAATTGCAAAGCACTTTAGGTTTAGAACTCTTCAGAAAATTGTGCCTTTACCCCAACGTTTCTGTTCTTCCCCCCCTCCCTACCAATGTGGACCCATCATTTTTTCCCCCTCATCTCATGAGGGCACAGACAGCCTCTGGTACTTCATGTCTAAAATGAAGCTTTAAGTGCTGGCAGGCAATTTGATCAGAGCCAAGCCCAATCCTGTCCTCATCCAACATCCAAACATGTGCCTCCCTTTGACAGACTGTTCCCCTTTCCAGTCCCAAGGCACTAAAGGTCATAAGCTGCCCTAGCTGAAACCAGCTATTTCAGCACATACCAGGAATCAAATCTGGGACCTTCACTGCTGCACAAGGTGGTCAGAGAAATTGGTTTCCATTCTTTTCGTATAAAGAAACAAAATCCTTGGAACTACTGAGACCACCCAATAGTTCTGTAGAGGATTAGTCCCATTACAGAATCAAAGAACCTACAATACTGAAGGAAGCCATTCAGTACTATCGGGTTGGCGCTGATGCCAGCTCTTCAAATGGAGCCATATATCTGAGTCCCAAATACCCTTTTATTGCTCTTTAACAAATGCTTATCCAACTCCCTCTTAAATTACATTACGATCTTTGCTTTAATAGCTTCGTGTGAAAATATTTCATGTTCTAATATCCCTGTGTGTGAAAAGAAAAATCTAACTTCCTCCTTCATTCTTCTTGTGATAATTCTGAAACAAGCCTCCTTGTTACTGACTCACCATCTTACATAGAACTACAAAGAACATACAGCATTGAAACAAGCCATTCGGCCTAACTGGTCCATGCCAATGTTAATGCTTCACACGAGCCTCCTCCCACCTTGCTTCATCTCATCCTATCAACATATCCTTTTAGTCCTTTCTCCATCACCTGTTTATCTAGCTTCCCCTTAAATGCACCTTCTCAAAAACATTCCCAGTTTTGAAAATCATTATTGGAATCTCTTCTCTCCCTCCCCCTCAAAACCTTGTCCATTTCAATCAAAAAAAACCTGAGCCATTCTTCAAAACTATAACATTGAATTCCTGATCTCACTCTAGTGATCTTCAGTATCCCCTTTCCATGGCTCTAATGCCCTTCCCATAATGGAGCATTCAGAACTAGAAACAATATGCCAACTGTGGCCTAACCAATACATTGTACACAGTCAACATCGCCCTCTTGCATTTATATTCAATGCTCCCATTCTATTTGCCTTTTATGGCCTTTTTTTTTTATCTGCGCTCCAACATCTAAAAATCTACCTTTCTGCAACCCTAAATTTGTCTGCTTTTCCACTCTTAAGAATCTTACCATTTGGTACACTTCTTCTCATTGTTTTTTTCCCCAAATCTATTTCACATTTCTCTGCAACAAACTTCACCCGCCACCTAACTGCCCATGTTGCTAATTTGTCTGTGTCCTCCTGCGATCTCTGGCATTCTTCCTCGCAGTTTGCCATTTTTGTGGAATTATGGAAAGAATTTAGAAGTCAGAAGAGAAGAAAAATAACCTTGGATATATTAGAAAACATCCAAAATGGACAGAAACAAACAAAAAAAAAATCAAGGATACTGTTAAAATGAGCGAATTTAACAGATTAAATTGTTGGAATTGGAAGCATCTGGTAATAATTTATGATACCACATCAAGAGCCAGGTCAAGAACAACACGATGGAATGGGTGACGTGATGGATTGGAGAGAGTTGGTACAATCCACCGGTGCAGAGACTAGAAAGTATGGGATACCATGGTTACCGACTTTCAGAACAGAGATGAGGGAAAGACTGCAATCATTTTAACTGATGTCTGAATAGGATAACAAATGATGGACCTCCGGGTCATAGAGTCAAAAATATCATCAGTAATGTCTACCTGGCAAGCAAGGGTAATGACAATTAAGGATGCAATTGGCTCATGTAATCATTATCACGACACTAATCTACATTAGCTGAAACAACGCAGAATCTAGATGGAATTGATTTTCTTTAATCACATCCTTGCTGTATCGAAATGATTCAAGTTAAAGCGCTGTTACTATTACAAGGCAGGTCAGATACTTGTTCAATATATCCTGATTTTGATACTGCAGATTGTCGTACAGCTGACAAGGTCATTTAGTGAATTAATGATGTGTATATCTGATAAGGCATTCATTTACCTCAAGCCAGAGGCTGAAATAAAAGGCCCTTGTGGTTAGAGGAACAAAAAAGTTTCCAACTCCCAAGTGCAAAATTCATCAAGATGCAGACAGATCAAGGAAGCCATTTAGTCCATCTAGCACATAGAAATCCATGGGCTGATTACTCTGTTCCAGTGGCTGGAGCAACTGGGAGCAGCAATACAGGATAATAGGGTAGAGAGAAGCAACACCCATAAGGGAGTCCACACAATTTTCTAACCCTTTAAATAGTTGGCCGGAAAATCGGGCACGCCCTTTTAGGGGTGTGCGCTCTTCCTGCCCAATTTTCCTGTATTCTCTGCACCAAGTGATCCCATAGCCCTAGCACAGAAACAGGAATATCTGCCCCCTATTACCCTACTATCCCCCATACCGCCCTTCTATCAGGGCATGAAACTGATTCTTCAAGTTTCTGCCTCCAATGCCCCACCCAGAAGAGTACTCCAGGTATTAATCACTTTTTGCATGAAGAGTCCTAATAGAAGTCCTGAAACTGCCTTTCAATAGCTGGTATCCATGTCCCCTTGTCCTGCAGTCGTGGTTTAGCTTGAAATTGTGCTCAGGCTTACTCTTTTCTATTCCACAGACATCTCTAAAAGGTTTTAGTTTCTCCATTAAAGACACTTGCTCCGATTCCTCTTCTCCCTTTCTCAAAAGTCATCTTTCATTTATAAATTGTGGACATACACCTATATTGGAAAAACCCATTCCAGAAACTTGAACACATAATCCAGGCTGACACTTCAGTGCAGACTTGAGGGAGTGCTGCACTGATGGAGGGACCATCTTTCAGAGGAGACGTTAAACCGAGGCCTCGTCTGCCCTCTCAGTTGGACGTAAAAGATTCCACGGCACTATTTGAAGAAGAGCAGGAAAGTTCTCCTGGTGTCCTGGGCAATATTTATTCCTCAAACACCACTAAACCAGATTATCTGGCTATTATCACATTGCTGTCTGTGGGACCTTGCTGTGCGCAAATTGGCTGCCACATTTCCTACATTACAACAGTGACTCTACTTCAAAAGTACTTTGTTGACTGTAAAGTGCTTTGGGACGTCCCAGGTCATGAAAGGCGCGATATAAATGCAAGTCTTTCTTGCTTTTTACAAATAAGGGTCACTGAAGATTTGTCCTGCATCACAATCCCAACATAAAAACATAAGAAAATAACAGTATCTTGTTTGTTTACAGTGTTCCATGTCCACAGAATGCTCATGACATCAATGGCACAAGACTGGGCTATGAGGCCAGGGATATTAAGTAAACTAAGAACTGCAAGCTGCTGCTCACAAGTGTTGCAGTAGACCCTCCAGGAGCTATGAAGTTAGACGATCCTCGATTTAAGATGGTTCACTGGTTATGCACAGGAGTCATCTTCAAAGAAACATGTTCAGTCACTAAAGCAGCAGCAAAAAAAAAGATTGGTGTGGGAACATTTTACATTGTAAATTGGAGCAAAGAATTTGATCCAATTTCCAATGCAAAGCTGCTGCAGACCTAAGAACCTACTCTCTGCTAAGATGTACATTGTGCACATCTATTAAGTCCGAAGGGAGAGCATGCTCACAAACAATGCACATGGCTCGTCACTATTGCTTGGAACTCCCAAACTGGGCATCCAAATCATAACGGGCAAAATTTGGCTGATTTGAATTGACTTTTTCAAAAATTCGTTCATGGGATGTGGGCGTCGCTGGCGAGGCCGGCATTTATTGCCCATCCCTAATTGCCCTCGAGAAGGTGGTGGTGAGCCGCCTTCTTGAACCGCTGCAGTCCGTGTGGTGACGGTTCTCCCACAGTGTTATTAGGAAGGGAGTTCCAGGATTTTGACCCAGCGATGATGAAGGAACGACGATATATATTTTAATTGCAAATATCTAAAGTTTAGTTTGGCCTGCGTTTGTGTTCACAAGCATCTGCATGAGAACACAAAGGGACACCAGAAGAGGGACAATTTGCCTTTTCTTTTAAAATCTTACCTCTGAATCTCAGACACCCTTCTTCTTTGTAACACCTGAAAAGTTTGTGCCAAGGGTATTTAACTGCTTCTGGCTTTGGTAGTTAGGAAGCATTAACAGCACAGGTAGAGAGAGAGTCATCAGGATGGGGGCGAAGAGATGTTGCAACGTCCACTGACAGTCAGCAGAGTAAAAACACAGGTAGAGTCACAGGTGATCCCTTCTCACCCCTCTCCTCTGTCCTCTCTCTTGCTCTCTTCTGCCTCTCCCTAATCATAACCTTACATGTTTCTCTCTATTTTATTGCTATGATCAGTGAACCTTGTTCTCTGGTTCCTAAGCTGCAAATACATCTTCCTCCGTGCTCTTCCTCCTCAGTAACTGTGCTGAGTCTCATCGCACTTGAACTTATTCTTCCCCAGATCCTCAAAACCATGGAACTCCATGCCTCCCCCTCATGGTGCACTCACACTACAATTGTAGGGTCGGAGAGAAGAGGTTTTGCTTCGCACCAATACTGCAGTTGTAGTGTAAATTTAGCCTGGATCAAGTATCTGGGCCCGACGTGACACGAGCATGAAGGAAAATTAGACGCCCTGGGGGACAGAGTCTCACATTGCTTTGCTTCATAGTCAACTTGAGCCAATTAATACTCCACAAGTAAAGCTTCAGTGCAGCACCAAAACCGTTATGCATTAATTCTAAACTCATCGTGCAAATGCCCCAATTGTCTTCCCTTCTTCCTACAACCTACCGTATTTTAGGACACAAGCTTGTGTCACATAGTTACAACTTTTCTACTCGATTCAACGTGCACTGTGGGCATTAGCCCTTCACCGAGGCTTCTCCATTTAAATGTGAAAGAGAGAGTGCTCAGTAAAATGAAGAGTTCAAAAGATCTGGATAAGCTTTACTACATCGCAGATATCATTCATACCGGAGACACCAGATGCATCTGAAATATACATACTTAAAATTTGATTTAAGTAACGCCTTATCAAATGCTGCAGAAACATTGCAAGGCGAATGAACCGTCTTGAAGTGCAATGACAAATATGGCAGCCATTTTGGACACAGCAAGATCCCGCAAGCAAGAATGGCAGTTGCTCACTTTTTGGTAGTTAATACATTAGGCACTTAGGCGTACTGAGCATTGAATGCAAGAACAAAGAGAATACAGGAAGGAATTTATTCCAGTAGCAATTTGCTCACAAAAGTGATCATTTAAATATTAAAATATTCAGAAACCACTTTTCTCCCCCAAGCATCTAATAATCTGTGATAATATACAATAAGAATGTGATAATATCTACAAATGTTAATCACCAGCCAGAAAGCTTTAATCATAGAATCATAGAAGTTACAACATGGAAACAGGCCCTTCGGCCCAAAATGTCCATGTCGCCCAGTTTATACCACTAAGCTAGTCCCAGTTGCCTGCACTTGGCCCATATCCCTCTATACTCATCTTACCCATGTAACTGTCCAAATGCTTTTTAAAAGACAAAATTGTACCCGCCTCTACTACTGCCTCTGGCAGCTCGTTCCAGACACTCACCACCCTTTGAGTGAAAAAATTGCCCCTCTGGACCCTTTTGTATCTCTCCCCTCTCACCTTAAATCTATGCCCCCTCGTTATAGACTCCCCTACCTTTGGGAAAAGATTTTGACTATTTACCTTATCTATGCCCCTCATTATTTTATAGACTTCTATAAGATCACCCCTTAACCTCCTACTCTCCAGGGAAAAAAGTCTCAGACTATCCAACCTCTCCCTATAAGTCAAACCATCAAGTCCCGGTAGCATCCTAGTAAATCTTTTCTGCACTCTTTCTAGTTTAATAATATCCTTTCTATAATAGGGTGGCCAGAACTGTACACAGTATTCCAAGTGTGGCCTAACTAATGTCTTATACAACTTCAATAAGACATCCCAACTCCTGCATTCAATGTTCTGACCAATGAAACCAAGCATGCTGAATGCCTTCTTCACCACCCTATCCACCTGTGACTCCACTTTCAAGGAGCTATGAACCTGTACTCCTAGATCTCTTTGTTCTATAACTCTCCCCAACGCCCTACCAGTAACGGAGTAGGTCCTGGCCCGATTCGATCTACCAAAATGCATCACCTCACATTTATCTAAATTAAACTCCATCTGCCATTCATCGGCCCACTGGCCCAATTTATCAAGATCCCGTTGCAATCCTAGATAACCTTCTTCAATGTCCACAATGCCACCAATCTTGGTGTCATCTGCAAACTTACTAACCATGCCTCCTAAATTCTCATCCAAATCATTAATATAAACAAATAACAGCGGACCCAGCACCGATCCCTGAGGCACACCGCTGGTCACAGGCCTCCAGTTTGAAAAACAACCCACTACAACCACCCTCTGTCTTCTGTCGTCAATCCAATTTTGTAATAAAATAACCCATTTTATTACGGCTGAAAGTCCTTATCTTATTTTCCATGTCCATGTTTGATTAGTTATCACTGCATTCTGTAAAATAAGTAGTTGTTCTTTACTATTATAATATGGTCCTCTATTCAAAAGAATCTATAGCCCATTAAAAGTTTTGATAGCAACAGTTATAGGCTGTTACAATGAAAGTCAGTGTCCAAACAGGACAAAGCAACAGATTGTCCAATATACGCCATGAATTGGATATAGAGGTAATTTTAACTTTCTCAAAGAGGAGAATGGGAATGGGTATTGAAAGCTCAGTTAAATCCAAAAGCAAAGTCAATTGTTACAACTGCATCATGGCGAATCGAATAACTAGGGCTGTAGATAGGGCTTTAAACTAAAAAGGTGGGGGGAGGGGAAATTTAGAAATCTAATGAGGAAAGTCAAGGTAACAGAGCAGTGTGGTGATTTAGGTAAAGATAAGCAAAGTGTGGCAGGAAGGGACAGAGTGTTTACCAATAATAGCACATCAGCAAATAATGTCAAAGCAGGAAAAAATGGTAAAAAGTCAAAATTAAAGGCTCTTTATCTGAATGCACGGAGCATTCGTAACAAGATAGATGAATTAGTTACGTCGATAGACTGGAGAAGCTGGGGCTGTTCTCCTTGGAGCAGAGAAGGTTGCGAGGAGATTTGATAGAGGTATTCAAAATCATGAAGGGTCGAGACAGAGTAGATGGAGAGAAACTGTTCCCATTGGCAAGGGTCAAGAACCAGAGGACATAGATTTAAGGTGATTGACAAAAGAACCAACGGTGACATGAGGAAAAACTTTCTTACACAGCAAGTGGTTAGGATCTGGAATGCACTGCCCGAGGGGGTGGTGGAGGCAGATTCAATCATGGCCTTCAAAGGGAACTGGATAAGTACTTGAATGGAAAAAAAGTTGCAGGGCTACAGGGATAGGGCAGGGGGGTGGGACTAGCTGGATTGTTCTTGCATAGAGCCAGCACGGACTCGATGGGCTGAATGACCTCCTTCCAAGCTGTAACCTTTCCATGATTCTATGAACTGTGCGATTCAAAGCGATCCTACATTGCAACAGTGACTACACTTTAAAAAGTGCTTCATTGGCTGTAAAGCACTTTGGGACATCCTGAAAGGCGCTACATAAATGCAAGACTTTTTCTTTCTTTCTTTGTGTACACTACGAATGGTACCCAGAAAGACTTGGGATTAAAAGCGTCTTGAATGATAAATGCTGCCAATTCAATAGAGACCCAGGAAATTGTTTTTTATGAGGACCTCCATTGACCATCATTTCCTGGGAATTGGTATCCATCCTGTAAAACAGTCAAGGGAAATACCCAGAGAATGCCACCTGACTATGGCATTCTAATCACAAGGTCCATAGGGAACATGACATTGGTTTGTGATTGACAAAGAGCCAAATGTATGAAAAGTTAATATCCAGAAAGGGAATTTTAATCTTAGGTACGGATTAGCCTATTAATGGACACCCACGGGCCAGAACTACCATTGAAAATGGAAGAGAAAGTCACAATACTTACATACCTGTACCCAATACATGTTATCAGAGAATCATAGAAGTTACAACATGGAAACAGGCCCTTCGGCCCAACATGTCCATGTCGCCCAGTTTATACCACTAAGGAAGTCCCAATTTCCTGCACTTGGCCCATATCCCTCTATACCCATCTTACCCATGTAACTGTCCAAATGCTTTTTAAAAGACAAAATTGTACCCGCCTCTACTACTGCCTCTGGCAGCTCGTTCCAGACACTCACCACCCTTTGAGTGAAAAAATTGCCCCTCTGGACCCTTTTGTATCTCTCCCCTCTCACCTTAAATCTATGCCCCCTCGTTATAGACTCCCCTACCTTTGGGAAAAGATTTTGACTATTTACCTTATCTATGCCCCTCATTATTTTATAGACTTCTATAAGATCACCCCTTAACCTCCTACTCTCCAGGGAAAAAAGTCCCAGTCTGTCTAACCTCTCCCTATAAGTCAAACCATCAAGTCCCGGTAGCATCCTGGTAAATCTTTTCTGCACTCTTTCTAGTTTAATAATATCCTTTCTATAATAGGGTGAACAGAACTGTACACAGTACTCCAAGTGTGGCCTCACCAATGCCCTGTACAACTTCAACAAGACATCCCAACTCCTGCATTCAATGTTCTGACCAATGAAACCAAGCATGCCGAATGCCTTCTTCACCACCCTATCCACCTGTGACTCCACTTTCAAGGAGCTATGAACCTGTACTCCTAGATCTCTTTGTTCTATAACTCTCCCCAACGCCCTACCAGTAACGGAGTAGGTCCTGGCCCGATTCGATCTACCAAAATGCATCACCTCACATTTATCTAAATTAAACTCCATCTGCCATTCATCGGCCCATTGGCCCAATTTATCAAGATCCCGTTGCAATCCTAGATAACCTTCTTCACTGTCCACGATGCCACCAATCTTGGTGTCATCTGCAAACTTACTAACCATGCCTCCTAAATTCTCATCCAAATCATTAATATAAATAACAAATAACAGCGGACCCAGCAGCGATCCCTGAGGCACACCGCTGGACACAGGCATCCAGTTTGAAAAACAACCCTCTACAACCACCCTCTGTCTTCTGTCGTCAAGCCAATTTTGTATCCAATTGGCTACCTCTCCTTTGATCCCATGAGATTTAACCTTATGTAACAACCTACCATGCGGTACCTTGTCAAAGGCTTTGCTGAAGTCCATGTAGACCATGTCTACTGCACAGCCCTCATCTATCTTCTTGGTTACCCCTTCAAAAAACTCAATCAAATTCGTGAGACATGATTTTCCTCTCACAAAACCATGCTGACTGTTCCTAATTAGTCCCTGCCTCTCCAAATGCCTGTAGATCCTGTCCCTCAGAATACCCTCTAACAACTTACCCACTACAGATGTCAGACTCACCGGTCTGTAGTTCCCAGGCTTTTCCCTGCCGCCCTTCTTAAACAAAGGCACAACATTTGCTACCCTCCAATCTTCAGGCACCTCACCTGTAGTGTTGGATGATTCAAATATCTCTGCTAGGGGACCCGCAATTTCCTCCCTAATCTCCCATAACGTCCTGGGATACATTTCATCAGGTCCCGGAGATTTATCTACCTTGATGCGCGTTAAGACTTCCAGCACCTCCCTCTCTGTAATATGTACACTCCTCAAGACATCACTATTTATTTCCCCAAGTTCCCTAACATCCATGCCTTTCTCAACCGTAAATACCGATGTGAAATATTCATTCAGGATCTCACCCATCTCTTGTGGTTCCGCACATAGATGACCTTGTTGATCCTTAAGAGGCCCGACTCTCTCCCTAGTTACTCTTTTGCCCTTTATGTATTTGTAGAAGCTCTTTGGATTCTCCTTTGCCTTATCTGCCAAAGCAATCTCATGTCCCCTTTTTGCCCTCCTGATTTCTCTCTTAACTCTACTCCGGCAATCTCTATACTCTTCAAGGGATCCACTTGATCCCAGCTGCCTATGCATGTCATATGCCTCCTTCTTCTTTTTGACTAGTGCCTCAATCTCCCAAGTCATCCAAGGTTCCCTACTTCTACCAGCCTTGCCCTTCACTTTATAAGGAATGTGCTTACCCTGAACCCTGGTTAACACACTTTTGAAAGCCTCCCACTTACCAGACGTCCCTTTGCCTGCCAACAGACTCTCCCAATCTGTTGTGTTTAAACAGCTCGCTGGAGACATGCAATGAAACCCACCACTAGGCTGAAGAGCCTCCAAGTCAAACACTGACAAACACACAAATTGAGTTTCTTTTTGTCTGAAATGGAGTGCAGATTCTCTCCTTCTAGGAGTACGACCCACTAATCCAAAGCCAAGACTTCGGGACTTGTCTCCCCCCCCGCCCCGCCCCCAGCTAAGTGTGAGCAGGGACTGGAGTTACCTTGCTAAAACCACACCATTTACCAGCGCAAAGCACTCATAGGTTTTCCGCTCCTTCTCCACTGATGGACCACCCTATCCATTTAGGCACTGGCTTGTGGGGTTTGTAAGGTCACAGAACTGAGTTAGTTTGCTCATTTTTCGCTTTCTTCACACCGGGCGCCCATTGCCTTGGTCAAGCTTCCACGGCTTATCCAGTGGTGTCTGTAACTGCAATACTATCCCAGATTAATACAGTTACCAATTTTTTTCCCCTCCCGATAGAGATCGGGCCATCCTCCCTTCAGCTGACAGCCCCACCAAGTTCAGCAGCTCACCACACGATGAACTAAATCCTGTAACTCCAATGCTCATCAATTCAGTGCACGAACCGACCTTGCCAAAGGATTTCATGAAGACACACTCAAGTGTTCCCTAAGATAGATAAGTGATGGAAAAGATCTATCCCCCACCTTAATGGAACAATTAAAGGTATCACATTCTGTAGCATTATCACATAATGCAAATCAATATAAATGAAAAGATAGCACATTGTCCCACAGCAAAAATGGATGCAAATCAATGTTCATAACACCTTGTTGTTTATTTATGCACTGGCTTTGCTTTGCAGAAATTGTGTTCTAATTTGATTTACACCAATATAAAGATGTAATGAAAAAATATTGATTATGTAGGTGACCCAAAAATTAATATGTTCCAGAAATATTTCACATCAATACAGACATCACTTCAACAACACAGTGCAGGCCTCCCTTCTGCAGCACAACGCAGGCCTCCCTCGGAACCACCAAGAAGCTCCTGGTTCTGATTGCTGCCAGTGACCATTCAGGGAACCTGCATGCGTATGGCTTGGTTATGTTGTCCTCTACGATCCAATAGCCTGCTGACACTGACTGTCTAGCCTCAGAGATGCAGGACAGCCACTTGCGTGAGTTAACAACGGCCTGTGGAACTGAACCTTAGGGAAAATCACTATCTTCAGAAAGGAGGGGAGAAAACGATGACTATCCTCGGATAAAACTCTCCATGCCTCTTCATCACAACTTCAAACACTTCACCAGTGTTTGAAATATCCTGTATCTTTAGACATAAATCAAATCTCCCAAGCAGTCCATGAAGGAAATATGACATGATATATTATTGAGATAAAATCCTTTCATTCACTCAACAGATTCCCCATTACAATTCACCAAACCAGGATCAGTATGTTACTGAACCTCGACTACACTTAAACACCTTGGAAGCTCAGCTTCATTTCTGCATTAGGTTTGGAATATGCAGATAATTTGTTTTCACACATTGAAATATGCAAGTTCTGTTGTCATCCAAATGAAAATATATGGATGGCTAGTCACAAGCTAGAAGTAGTGCAGTCACCCTACAGTGCTGGCGTACAAACAAAACTAACGATTATTCTAAAAAAAACGGAACATTGCTGCAAATACTCTGCCTCTTGTCGGGCTCCTAACATAATCCTAGTAACAAGTTATTTTATGTACAGCCAAGCACATAAAATAATAATTTCTCCATTAGGAGTTCACACAACAGAGCAACCCTCTCCAGTCAACAATTCCCATTGAACAAGCCAGTGAAGCAGCCGAGGCTAAGACATTGGGCTAGTCCATCATGGTACACTTTGCACAGGCTGGCACAGACTCTCCAAACAAACCGCTGTTTAGCTGCCAATGACAAGGATATCATTGTATCTTGTTTATTGAGAACGCTGTAAAGAGTCCATCTCTGAAGATGCTTTTATAACACAACAGCCATACTTACAGTACAATGCCTATCTTTGTACACAGCATCTGACTCGACTTTGCACACTATCATTAAATAGTTAGCACAGCTCAACTCCAACCCCGGATCTCGTGCTTGTCAACATGGAGAATTGGTCCTTTTACAGACGATGTTTCCCAGTTTGGGCAATGAATCTCACTACTGCTGTATCAGCCTTGCAAACAACAGATTAACCAGATCAACAATTAGTACAAGAACCGTTCAGGTTCACCCACTGTAATAAAGACGATCGTTTGGGCTGGTTTTCAACAGGTCCCTAGCTGAAATCCATTTGCATGCACTGAGATGAATAATTGGACATTATTAAGACAATGTAGCCTTTCACACCAGGTACTTCACTTTAAGACGCCCCAATAAAAATAACAAGCAAAAACCTGGCTGGTTCACATGAAAAATGAGACCTTTTTTTGTAGTCCCAGAACTGCTCTGAGTCATCAAGCATCCATTTTGGCTAATTTTCCTCTATGGTTAAGTAACTGTTAATGCTCTTTCCAATTGCTACCCAGTCAGAAAAGTGTTCACCCTATTTAGCAATTTCAGTGCTCAACTCCCTTGAAGAACCGCCACTGCAGCATGCTCTGATAAGCGACTTCAGCTTAAACATTATGTAACCAATGAGACCAGCAATTTGCCAACTTAACTGCATTTCTCAACTTTAGTTTGATTATGTCAAATAAGCCAGGTGCTATCTGTGACAAATAGTACTCCCCCCCGCCTCCCCGGTCCCAAACCCTGGCACATTTTAAAGAGATTATTACCTGTAATCCAATGATCACAAAATTGAATCCAATTAGCTGCAGGATTACAACCTCAGCACATCGTACAGCATCAAGCGTCAGTGTGCGACTTGCTCATCACTTGTGCCTTCTGTGCAATTAGTCATGTCAGGCTCTGCTCCCACAGGCACACTGAGGCTATTGATCACTTCCAGCCAGTGCTGCTGCCTCAGCACATCACGTACCAAAGGCCCCAAATAAATTATTGAGAAGCTGCGACTCGAGGAAGTATACTTACAACTTGGCATTTAAAATGCAAACTGCCGGCAGACTTTTGCCTCATTTGATCTTTGAAGCACAGTCGAGTTTCGGGTAATTGCAGGCACAAGGCCAGTAACGTTAAAAAAAATATCACAGGGGAAAGAAGAAAAAAAGACTTGCATTTATATAGTGTATTATCACATGTCAGGAACCACTCCAGGTGTTTCATATGCCTTGAATTACTTTTTAATTGCTTAGTTTCTACCTGCAAATGAGCCGTGTTCACAGTGCAGTCAAATAAGACTTTCCAGTAATAAAATAGAGGTAACATCCAAAGCACAATTTCCTGCTGACAGCAAACAGCTAAGCAAACACCACCTCACTAAAGGAAAATTCGACCCTGCATTCGTCCTGATTTTGAATTCAGCTCTTTCGCACTGTTGAGCTTACTAACCGGGCCCAGCCAGTTCGCCCAATTATATTGTCAGCTGTCAGTCTTCAAAATTACATGGTACATTTTTATTTTACCTCAGTTTGCTTTACCGGCTCGGCATTTCGTCCATCTGGAGATTTGAACAGGAATTCAAGCACAGGGGTCAGCGGGTCCCACAAGTGGATCCCTCCGTAATGGAGGGAAAAAACCCACAGGGCTCGCTGCCCTCCCGTTCGAATTCCCAATGTGGAGCCCTAAAATCTTACAGCACAGAAGGAGGCCACTCGGCCCATTGTGCCTGTGCCAGCTCTTTGAAAGCCCAGCAAATTTCTGCTTCTCATGTATGTATCCAATGCCCTGCCGGGTGAACTTGTAAAACATATCCTATTATTTTCTTTTTACAAATGATCATGACTTTAAGACCCCCTTCATTAACATCTTCATTCCAAAACCTCTTCGTCAGAAAAAAAGGACCACCTCATTGTCTCGTTGATATAAAAAAGAGTAGGCAAGCTTAAGTTTTGAGTAATTTCAATTTTCAAACTGATGCATTCCATACCTGTTATAAATTTTGCAGAATCAGCTTTATCATAGCTCATTCCTATTAATGGAAAGTGACTTGTGAGAAATGACATTTTCTCCAGTGTATGTTGTGCCTCAGTTCCTTATAATTAAACCTGACACTATATCCTGCACTGACATTTTTGACTAAATTTTCTTAAGGATTTACAAGGATGATACCAGAACTGAGGGGTTATATTTATCAGGGAAGGCTGAACAGGCTGGAGCTCTGGAAAAAAGGCTGAGAGGTGACCTAATAGAGGTCTCTAAAATTATGAAGATGTTTCCACTTGTGGGGAGACCAAAAATAGGGGCCATAAATATAAGATATACCAATAAATCCAATAAAGAATTCAGGAGCAACTTCTTTACCCAGAGAGTGGTTAGAATGTGGAACTTGCTACCATAAGGAGTGGTTGAGGCGAATAGCATAGATGCCTTTAAGGAGAAGCTAGATAAGTACATGACGGAGAAAGGAATAGAAAGCTATGGTGATAGAGTTGGATGAATAGGGTGGGAGGAGGCTCGTGTGGAGCCTAAGCACCAGCACAGAGCAATTGGGCCGAATGGCCTGTTTCTGTGCTCTTAATGCTATGCAAAATGGTGAAAGTTGTTACAGTGCACTGATGACGAGACCGCCCGTTTAAATCAAGTGTATCTTACACATTAGCGACTGGATGTAATGCTGCACTAAATGCAGCTCAGGTAACACTTGCTCCACGTGGCTGCCAATTGCACAGCTAATCTCGAAGCCAAAACATTATTTCAGCACTGGTCTTGAATCAGAATGGGCAGCAGTTTCCTGTGGAACAGGATCCAAGCACCAGATTGAAATTTTGTACAAGCATGTAGAACTTACCGACCAACCAATTTTAAAAATTTCCTTCCCTTCTTATAAGTAATAGGAGCAGGAGTAGGCCATGGAAATGGTGGATGCATTAGTTGTCATCTTCCAAAATTCGATAGATTATGGGACAGTTCCTGCAGATTGGAGGGTGGCAAATGTAACCCCACTATTTAAAAAAGGAGGGAGAGAAAACAGGGAACTACAGACCGGTTAGCCTAACATCAGTAGTAGGGAAAATGCTAGAGTCTATTATAAAAGATGTGATAACAGGATATTTAGAAAATATCAATGGGATTAGACAAAGTCAACATGGATTTATGAAAGGGAAATCAAGTTTGACAAACCTACTGGAGTTTTTTGAGGATGTAACTGGTAGAATAGATATGGGAGAACCAGTGGATGTGGTTTATTTGGATTTTCAGAAAGCCTTTGATAAAGTCCCACATAAGAGGTTAGAGGATCAGCCATGATCATGTTGAATGGCGGAGCAGGCTCGAAGGGCCGAATGGCCTACTCCTGCTCCTATTTTCTATGTTTCTATATGGCCCCTGAGCCTGCTCTGCCGTTCAATAAGATCATGGCTGATCTTCTCCCACAACTTCACTTTCCTGCCTATCTCCATACCCTCGATTCCCTTAGTGTCCAAATATCCATCAATCTTGGCCTTGAATATGCTCAACGACTGAGCACCCATAGCCCTCTGGGGTAGAGAATTTCAAAGATTCAAAAGCATCTGAGTGAAGAATTTTTTCCTCATCTCAGTCCTAAATGACCGACCCCTTATCTTGAGACTATGACCTCTAGTTCTAGACTCTCCAGCCAGGGGAAACATTCTCTCAGCATCTACCCTGTCAAGTCCTCTCAGAATTTTATATGTTTCAACGAGATCACCTCTTATTCTTCTAAACTCCAGACAGTATTGGCCCATTCTACTCAATCTCTCCTCATAGGACAACTCTCTTATCCGATAAATCAATCTAGTGAACCTTCATTGCACCTCCTCTCAGACAAGTAGATCCTTCTGTAGGTAAGGAGGCCAAAACTGTACACGGTACGCCAGATGTGGTCTCACCAAAGCCCTGTACAATTGCAGCAAGACTGCCTTCCTCTTGTACTCCAACCTCCTTGCAATAAAGGCCAACATGCCATTTGCCTTCCTAATTAATTGCTGTACCTGCATGTTAACTTTCTGTGCGTCATGTAGAAGGACACCCAAATCTTTCCAAACTCCCAAAATTTAATAGTTTCTCACCATTTAAAAAATATTCTGCTTTTCAATTCTTCCTACCAAAGTGGATAATTTCACTTTTCCCCACATTGTACTCCATCTCTTTTTTAAAATTTGTACTTGGGATGTGGGCGCCGCCAGCAAGGCCAGCATTTACAGCCCATCCCTAATTGCCCATGAGAAGGTGGTGGTGAGCCGCTGCCTTGAACCACTGCAGCCCGTGTGGTGAAGGTTCTCCCACAGTGCTGTTAGGTAGGGAGTTGCAGGATTTTGACCCAGCGACGATGAAGGAACGATGATATATTTCCAAGTCGGGATGGTGTGTGACTTGGAAGGGAACGTGCGGGTGGTGTTGTTCTCATGTGCCAGCTGCCCTTGTCCTTCTAGCTGGTAGAGATTGTGGGTATGGGAGGTGCTGTCAAAGAAGCCTTGGCCATTTGCCACCTTCTCGCCCACTCACTTAACCTGTCTATGTCCCTTTGCAGCCTCCTCACAGCTTACTTTCCCACCTAGTTTTGTATTGTCAGCAAATTTAGATACATTACACTCGGTCCCATCATCTAAGTCATCGATACATATTGTAAACAGCTGAGGCCCAAGCACTGATCCTTGCGGCACCCAACTAGTTACAACCTACCAACCCGAAATGACCCGCTTAGTCCTACTCTGTTTTCTGACTGTTAACCAAGCCTCAATCCATGCTAATGTACTACCCCCAATCCCATGAGCCCTAATCTTGTGTAGCAACCTCTTGTGTGGCACCTTATCGAATGCCTTTTAAAAATCCCAATATACTACATCCACTAGGTCCCCTTTATCTACTCTGCTTGTTATACCCTCAAAAAACTCGAATAGATTTGTCAAACATGATTCCCCTTTCATGGAACAGTGTTGTCTCTGCCTAATCATATTATGATTTTCTAAGTGCCTTGTTACTTAGTAATAGCAACAATGTCAGGCTAACTGGCCTATAGTTCCCTGTTTTCTCTCGCCCTCCTTACTTGACTCATTCTCAGGGTAGAACTCTAGTGACACGCCCACTTAGTCCTTCTTCATATGGTGGACAGGCCATTGAACCACGGAGGGCATCACACCTAAGCCCTCATCCGACGTCCAGCACGTGCGCTTCCCAGCAGAAGTAACTGGATAGCGAGCAGGAACGGGGGCACTGGGCTGATTTTCCTCTCCCTGTCCCAGAGCCTCCGAATCCAAATGCAGCCCTACAACTGCTACGATGGCAGAGACCAGCTAGCTCAGCACGGACCAGGAATCAAACCTCGGGGCCTTCTGGTGTGTGTGACTACAGTCACAAAATTCAGCGACTGAGCTGTGAGGAACGACTACATCTGCCAGTTTTGATGGCAAGTTAGTGAACTGAGTTTTTCTTTCTCCCCCCTCCCCCAACTTCTTTCACTGCAGTCAACTGTTCATCATAATCACACATATTGAGTTGCACAGCCAAAGAGTCAGACACAACAGGGCATTGACTGCAGCACTCACTGCTAAACTCAAGACAAAGTACTGTACTTATTAATGGGGAATAACAGAAACAGAGAATTGTGAAAAGTCAAGTAGCCTTAAAGATTCGTAGCAAGTAGATCAAAGCACTTGGTACAACATGTAATTCTTTATTTCATGATAAACACAGTATTGCTACAGTCCTCAACCTCTCATTCTTCACACACTGCGGCCTTGAAATTAGATTGCACCTAAATTTAGGACAATCCATGTGCATCACACAAAAGAGGCCAGCGGCAGGTCAAAAGAGGCCAGCGGCAGGTCTTCGTAAATTGGTCCGCTGTCCTCATTTGTTTATTTCTGGTGCCGGTTGCGGGGGAGGGAACGAGGGCAGCAGGTAAGTCCGTGGGGGGTGGGGCATGCCTGCTCCTCCTGGTTCCACATCCAGATAAGTATAACATTTATTTACCTTTTTTGGCAGAGGCCTCCAATGGTCCCTTTAAGGACTGCTGGATTGGCTGCTGAGAGCCCAAGAAAACTGGATTGCAGCATATGCGACACATGCTCCTGTCAGTCGCCACCCAACTTGGCAAAGGGGCCTGAGACAGACGTTAGGCCCTTTGCCTATCCAAATCAATGACTGTTTCAAACAGGTGCCTTGGGCAACTACAGTTACATCATTGACGAAGATCTGGGAGTGACTACAACCGCCAGTTTTAATGGCAAATTAGTGAACTGAGTTGACTGCAGGACTTACTGCTAAACTCTGGACAAATTACTGTACTTGTTATAATAAGCACACCCTAACCAATATGGCGTACGGCACACTAACGGCGCGGACCCAGCACGTGCATGCTGCATGCCATATTGGACATTTCGGTGCCTGTTTCATGCCTGAGAAACAAAAGCTAGGCCTTCAACTTTATATATATATATATATATATATATATATATATATGCATACACACACATACATACATATATCACAGTTTAATTGCACAAACACTAGCAAGGGATAACTGAAGAACAAAGCTGTGTAACTTGCCCTGCTTAACCGGTAAAGCTAAATCCCATTGCTATAGGGACGGAATTCGTTCCCCGTTATTTTCTCCCCTCCTCTCCCTGAAGGTGCCGACTCTTTTCTGGGGTACAGTTCCACCACCCTCACCAACGTGCCCACAGCACACCCAAGTGGCCGTTCTTCACATGGGCCTGAGCAGGCTATTTGACCAAGGAGGTCATCAGAGGCCACCCCAAACCTATTCTGGAGCAACGTGGGTCACTGGATAGGGAGCGGAAGCAGGGAGCCTTGGCCGATTTTTACCCGGCCCCAGTCCCAGGGCTAGGGAGGCCAGCCGTTGCCCCTGATTCGCTGCTCCAGCTAACTCAGCACAGGTCGGAAACCCAACCCGTGACCTTGTAAAGTCACCTTAAAACCGGTCACCTGTCCAAATATCTCCTTGTGTGGCTCGGAGTCAAATTTTGTTTGAAAATCGCTCCTGTGAAGTGCCTTGGGAAATTAAAGGCGCTATATAAATACAAGTAGTTGTTGTTGTTGTGGGGCTTCTCTGAAAGTTCCAAAACTGACTCCAAGGCTATTCACAGTCATCAGTCAAGGAGGATTTCCAGCATTTGCCTGGAATCAAAACTATCCCAGGAGATGGAGGGACAACAGCAGCTTACAACTGATCACCAGCCCGCCGGCGCCGCACCCCCGCCAGCCAGCCGGCCGGCGCCGCACCCCCGCCAGCCAGCCGGCCGGCGCCGCACCCCCGCCAGCCAGCCGGCCGGCGCCGCACCCCCGCCAGCCAGCCGGCCGGCGCCGCACCCCCGCCAGCCAGCCCGCCGGCGCCGCACCCCCGCCAGCCAGCCCGCCGGCGCCGCACCCCCGCCAGCCAGCCCGCCGGCGCCGCACCCCCGCCAGCCAGCCCGCCGGCGCCGCACCCCCGCCAGCCAGCCCGCCGGCGCCGCACCCCCGCCAGCCAGCCGGCCGGCACCGCACCCCCGCCAGCCAGCCCGCCGGCACCGCACCCCCGCCAGCCAGCCGGCCGGCGCCGCACTCCCAATCAGTTGTCACATGATGCTAATTACTTAGAAGTATTCAATTAAATCTTATTTCAGCATCAAAACACGCAATGGGTGTACTGACACTGCAGCTGATGGTATGATGCTGAGAGTTCAGGTCTGGCTGGCTGGAACCTTAACTACTCCTGTTTACAAGCCGTACTGGTAACACGTATGGGCAGAGCTATCTCCCAACAATAGAATTTCAAATCTTTATGGGGCCAGAATGGGAGGATCTCTGCTCTCAAAACGTTTAAGTCAGGGAGGTTTACAAAGTGGCCAGGGGGTCCAGCAGATCCCTAGCACTTTGCAAATAAGGTTCAATGTTTTCGTGCCGTCTGTTGTCGAAGTGCAAGGCCCTCCATTCCAAGGAGTCGTACTCCACGTCGTTCCAGTCATGTCGGATCCTTAGCGTCACTGCAAAGTAAAAACTTCTTTCACACCAGTGCTAAACTCGCCACGCAAAAGCACCCAACCCACATTGTGTTATTGTGGAAATACTTTTTAGATTGCAGGAGAAAATTAAACCAACAAACCACCCCAAATTTGTAATAAAAATCAGATAGTAAAAATGCACCGCCAGTCAGATCTGCAGAACCAGGTGGGTCTGTTCACCTACAGTGGGTGCCACATGAAACTGGTCTGTTTTCTCTTGCAGTTGCGGCCTGTCATTCTGTCTTCTTATTTCAGAATTCTTTTCTCCTCCCTTACCCTTGATTGTGCTTCTGAAATAAATGAATCGAAAACCCTTCTGGCTATTAGCCACATTAAAGCTCACACAAGACAAGGATTTTGAAATGATTTTTGTGTGTTGTCGAGCCCAGGTATAAAAAGGCAGTGTCCACAAAGAGGCATTTGGTTAAAAAAAAACCTGCCTGTTGTGCTGTTGGCGTGGGGGATCTGCGTCTTTCACAAAGGTGCATGATAAATAAAGGGGGGAAGAAAAAGAAACAGCGATGCTAAGTATCTCATCATATTATCAAACGGTCTCAAAAGTGCTCCACACAATGAATTACCTCTGGCGTGCAGCAACCCTGTGTGTTGACAAATCTAGAGCTGAATTATCCAAAAAGTGCAGAGAAGAGGTGATGGATGAGGATGATTTGTCAGAGAATTGCCACTTAAAGATGGAAACAGTTCTTTGTGGTTCCACTCTATGCCGACAGTAATTGGAGCTCTTAAAGACAGGCCAACTGTGCTGCACGTAGCATTCAATGATACAAGTTCAGCAAAATAATTGGGATATGTCAGACTGTGCACTTGCATCTCAGATACTTGGTCCAGGATTATTTTAAAATAAGAAGCACATACCCATCAGAACAAAAGAGAATCAGACACCAGACATCTATTTTTGTAGAAGCCATTCTCACTCTGATGTACTGTTTGAGTGTAACAATCAATTCACTTTGTACACAAAGTCCCTAGGAGTTCCATCACCAGCTTACCACACTGTTGCCTGGCGGTTCATAAGATTACAAGACAATTACGGACGAGGAAGGGCATTCGACCCATCTTAATTCATCCATTCAGATAGACCGTGCATGCCAAGCCCCCACTCAACATCACAACACCCAATTGTTTCTTGAATGGTTCCAAGGTCACTGCTTCTACTGTTTATTCCATGTAGTGACCACTCTTCACTAGAAGATTTTCCTGATATCAATCCTAGATTTACCTTTTTACTAGTTTGAACTTGTGCCCCCTTACCCTCTTGCAAATTAATCTGAAGTAATTTTCCAGATAATCCTTTTCCATCCTGTTTATTATCTTAATATAACGCTCATACGACTCCTTTCGAGGCTGGGAGGCACAAGCGTGTCCAGTCATAAAGACCTCTAGCAACAGGGATCAACATTGTGGCTTTTCCCTGTACTATGAGCACTGGAATTTCCCCAGCTCTCTTGCTGACCGGAACTGGACACAGTACTGTGGGCGAAGATCTGCAGAGTTGCAGCATGACTCCCTCTGACTTGCACTTGTCACCTATTTTTCCCGGGACGACACAACTCAATTGAAAGATTCTGAAATTTTAGGAAAGCATCTTTGCAATGTTACCGTCTCGACATACCACTGTATTATTAAAAAAATGGAACACTCCCACTCTCCCTCACCATCAATGCAAGCAGAAGTGTGCCCTTCCTCATGCTACAACAGAATTTCTGACTTTTTGTTTTTTTGAATGATTTGAAACTAGCTGAAGAAACTGAGTTTTAAAAAAGTTATTTTAGGTAAGTTATCACATTTAAACGATTGTTTAGTGCTTAATTTTGTGTTACTGCAGAGAGAGAAGCCCAAGTTTGCCGATCAATGTTAAAATAACGATGAGCTTTACAAAACACTGATAAGAAGGCGGCTCACCACCACCTTCTCGAGGGCAATTAGGGATGGGCAATAAATGCCGGCCTTGCCAGCGACGCCCACATCCCGTGAACGAATAAAAAAAAAATAAGAAATTGTCTGGAAACACACGCTCCGCCCATGTGCAAAGAAAGACAGACAAGGTGATTATAACCTTTAAATGCCATTTAAAACCCATCTTTTCAACCAGTCTTTCAGTCACCTCTCATTATTGTTTCTTCCAAGCCTCTATCTGTGAATTGCCTTGTTTAAGGTACAGAATTTTTGGTAAAAGTTAGCATGGCCATTTCGTAACTTAGGAATTGTTGACTAAAGGGGGGAAAAAAGCCTGCAAGTTGTTAAACAGACATTTTGTCAGTTAACTGCAAACCACAGACTTTTGTCTACTGCGAGAAAATAGGAAACAGATGTAGAACAGAAAAGTGGATGCTGCATCAGCAAAAACGACAGAGAAGACCCCCATTTATGGTGGTCAGAAGTCATAAGAATAAGACAAAGCATATTGCTTTAAAAGTGTATGGATCAGGCTCGCCTCGAAACTGTATGAAAAGGAGAATGGACTGTGCTATCGTCAGGAGAGGCAAAAGGCATCTCAGTGGTGTAACCACTGAAAGAGTTGAGATTTTCCAGCAACATGAAGAAGACAAGGAAAAAATCAATTCAGTCGACATTCCTTCCCTCCCAGGACAGGTGGTCTGGTCAACTGCATTCTGAACAGTATTCCACAGTTGTGAGTATTGCTTAGAGCAGTTGCTTGTAGTTGCTCTGCAATCAAATAACGTGTTAAGTAAACTTGATACCAGTTTCTATGGTTGTTGTTTCTGCTCAAGGTTAGAACTAGTAATAAGATTATTTCCCTAAACATAGGGACAAACAAAATTATTAAGAATAATCCTACACTTGGGGCATTTTATTTTTACAATAAAGGATATACAAAATTGCAAGTTGTTGTAAGGCAGCAACTGACTGATGATGGGAAAAGCAGTGGAGGTGCCTGAAGCCCTAAAAGGGGAAGCGAACAGGTCGAGGAAGGGAGGCTGCCTGAAAGTCTAAAAGGGACTAAAGGCAGCTCAAGCCCCATTCGTCTGACACCTGCTTTCCCAACAAGGCTATCAGGCCAAGCAATACCAATACTGCCAGACCCCACCAACCCTCCAGTACTGCCGAACCCTGTCTCCCCAATTTGTCCAGACCTCCCCCTTGCCCTGGATCCCTGGACTCTCCAGCTCGGAACTTCCCATTCACTCCAAGACCCCCACCCCGACCTCCTGAACTGCCCCAATGGAACCAGACTCCAGGATCCCTCTTCTAGTGATCCCAAGTCACAGGACCTAACCCAATGCTCCAAAAACAAGTTGGTATAACACCCATGATTTAAAAACCTCTGACTCAAGATGAGCAACACTGGGGTACACGAGTCAGTATTACAGTAATCTTTGAAACAGGTCACAGTTCAGGTGTCACATGTACAAATTGAAGTCACACTTTAAAATAATATTAGAAAAAAGAAAAACGATTCATCACCTGATGGTTCCTTCCGGCCTCGGGGAGTAGCCAAGAATTTACAAGCACCCGTCAACCTACAAAGAAGCTCCCCAAGCACAGTAAATACCCTCTAATTGGCCTCAGTATCTCTACCAGAGCAGTCAGCCTCCAAATGACTTCAGGATATGCATGCTTACAGCAATTAGACCTTATGACCTTGATATCACACACTAGTTACATACAATTTCACCTCAGCGGCAGAAAAATATATTGTAAGCAGCATGGTATCATGCTCCGAACTTTATAAAACAGCACAACCTCTGCTTACCATGAGCAATGTCACAAGAACCCACTAGAGCTTGCAAAAAATAAAAAGACAGAGGCATGGAATTGAAGAAGAAATCTCAGATAGAGCTGTGAATAAAAATTGAGTGAGCTCAATCTATCCTCATGAAGAAGGAAGAAAGGACACGGTGCTGATTGCTGTGCTGGTGTTTGGAAATGCAAGAGTGAGTGACAGTGCATCTTCTGGAGGGTTCTTCCCCTCAATCTGTGTGACTTGAAGGCCAAGTTATCTGATGGACCTAGGCGGAGGGTGAGAGGTCAAGGGTGATCACATAATGGAAAGGATAAGCGGATGAGCGGCAGTGTAACGTACCACCAGGTTATCATGTTGAGTGTGTGACTGTGCGTGAGAGAGTTAGGCAGGAGAAAGGGGTGATTCAAGTTTGTAAATTATGTAGAAAATCAGCCAGATGGACTTTTGTAAACTGCTCTGTCCCAAGCAAGGGGTGGGGCAGCGGCGGGGTGGGGGGGGGGGGGAACAGATGACAATTATCGTCCAAATAAGCCACGAACTGAACTTCAATAATAACTGGGTTTCTAGCCCAGTTGAAGTGTTCACATAAGAAGTGAATAGATTCTCAGGCTCAGGAATGGATTCCTGGGGATTGAAGCTTGGCTCCAAGGCAGGAAGGGAGAAGTTGTTGAAGAAGTGCGTTGAGGGTTTGGAATCAGTATCAATATGATTGGTTAAGTTGAGCGAGCTGAAGGCCTTTCAGATTGGTTCATTAACTTATTGTTTCCATACCCGATTTTGCAATTAACTCCACTGGGAGAGGCCGGCCAATTGGACCATTAACGTAAATCTAACCTTGAAAGAGTCTCTTAAGGTCGCTTGGAATCTGACAGTAATGGGCTGCAAATGAATGGAGTTATTACATCATGGTGGTGTGCACGAGATACCCAGTGTGCAGAAATGGATCCAAATCAGTACTATAATTAACAGGCTCAAGATGATTGTGCTGAGAATGGGAATGTCATATTGCTGGATCAGGAGTCATCTTGACTGAAGATTAAAGAGGAAGATCACAGTGGAAGGAAGTACTTTTGATCTGAAGTATTACTTGCCTCTTGTGTCTGCACCATTTTTTTTTTAAGTGCCTTTGTTTACCAATCCTTAGTGAAAGGTCAGCAGAGCCCAAGAAAAAGATTTGGAAGAGGAAGAGGAAGAGGAATCATCACGCAACAAATTTTGCCAAGTTTAGTCTAGTTACTCCATTTGAAACTGCCTGAAAGTGTAGAGGTTAATCTTACTTTTGAATGCACTAAATTCAATGCCATTCACCAGGGACTATTCAAGTCAAAGGTGGCTGGTGGCTCGTGTACAAAAAGACTAGCTACGGAGCAAGTCAGTGGCAGTGACTGGATGCTTTCCGAAGGAACCTCCTGCCCCATTTAAACAAAGCACATCTTCATGGAGGAAATGTCCACCTCCCTGGCTCTATGGAGGAGCCCTTTCATGGAATGATTATTGAACGACAGTAGGAAACATTTATAAAATTAAGATAGCAAGCAATTCACTTCTGACTTCAGAAATAATTTCCCTTCCCTGTAAGAAGTAAGATCAGGATATGACAACAGCAAGTTTGGATTTGTTTCAAATCAAAAGAAATATCTCTGCCTGGCAGAGAAAAATCAAGTCAGAGAAAGAGAAAAAGAAAAAGAAGTAAAGATGAGAGAGAGAAAATAGAGTATGTGACTGTTAATTGGCCACGCACTGCGATCCCAGTGACAGACGCAGCTTGATTCTTTCCTCACACTTAAGTCTTTTAGTGTCAATGAATGACTCAGGCATACGGCTTGTGACAAACTCAGTTACCTAGAATTTAGACGTCATTAACAACGTTGACATAACTGATAGATTTTTCATCCAAAAAAAAATTGACCCAATTTACGAAATTAATATCTACAATATCGTGAACCGGACGTACTCAGTTACAAGGGCGGGGACATTTTGGCCAAGAAGTTGAATGTAACCGTGAGAACAATTAATATGAAGCTAAAGGCAAAGTTTATTGCAAATCTGCTTCAACAATAAATTTGTGCAGCAATTTTGGTGTCTGTTCTTGCACTTACCAAGTGAACATTATTACTAAGATTTAGAATTTTTCCCACTTAATCATTGGACTGAAAGGAAATTAATTGTCCTCCTACATATGGCCTCCAAGGCCCATTCAACTGAATAGCCCTGACCCAATTGGAAAAAAAAAATCACATAATAAATTCTAGCATTTAGTTTAGAATCATAGAAAGGTTACAGCACAGGAGACGACTATTCGGCCCATCTAGTCCGTGCCAGCTCTATGCAAGAGCAATCCAGCTAGTCCCACTCCCCCGCCCTATCCCCGTAGCCCTGCAAATTTTTTCCTTTCAAGTTCTTATCCAGTTCCCTTTTGAAAGCCATGATTGAATCAGCCTCCACCACCCACCATGGCAGCGCATTCCAGATCCTAACCACTCGAAATTTAAAGTTTTTCCTCATATCACTTTTGGTTCTTTTGCCAGTCACCTTAAATCTATGTCCTCTGGTTTTTGACCCTTCCGCCAATGGGAACAGTTTCTCTTGATCTATTCTGTCTAGACCCTTCATGATTTTAAATACCTCGATCAAATCTCCTCTCAACCTTCTCTGTTCTAAGGAGAACAACCTCAGCTTCTCCAGTCTATCCACGTAACTGAAGTCCCTCATCCCTGGAATCATTCTAGTAAATCTTTTCTGCACCCTCTCTAAGGCCTTCACGTCTTTCCTAAAGTGTGGTGCCCAGAACTCCCTCTAATCAATGAGACTAATAACGACAAACATACACAAATGATGGGCAGGAAAAGACCAGCTGGCCCAACAAAGCCTGCCTGCACTCATGATGCCTGGAGCGTCATTACTAGCCACTTCCTACCCCTCCCCACAACACCCCCCCACCCCAGCGTGTAATCTCCTGGGATAGGCAAAAAAAAACTAAGACCAATAAGGGAAAAAAAACCTCTGGAAAGTTCCTCTTCGACTTCCTCCGTCGATCGAAGCCAGTCCAGGAGATCACATTGACCAGTGGTACGAATCTCATCATGTCCCACGTAAACCCACTGTGCTCACTACCTGACTCCGATCTAGCTCAGTCCTCCCTTTGCACAGGAGTTCCTGCACTCCTCCCTTGCCACAGCCTGTGCACCAGCTAGCACTACCCCTTTCAGTCAACGCTCCATCCAGATGCAACAGCTGCTAAAAGAGGAAGGAAATCTAGGTAATCACCTACAATGCGTACACCTGACTACGCCCCACAGGCACAAACTCAGATGTGTATTCCACAAACATGCATAATGTGGAAGATGCAACTAAGATCGGGCACATCAAAATTCACATCCAAATGTGGTTAGAAGCTGGAGTTGAATAGAATTATCAAGGTTTTTGCTTTTCCCCCTGACATGCAGATGGAACGGAGTAAGTCTGCTTGTTCCCCCTGGCACTATCCTTCACTAAAATATTCAAACATTTGCTGTAATGGTTCATTCACAGTTTTGATGTTGTTGGCCTCTGCTTTTCATCCCTGGGATCCAGTCAATCGCCGATCCAGAACCTCGGCTGATGTGTAAGTACCCAAACTACTTACTTCCACAATTAGCAGTTGCTGTAAAGGTTCAAATATCTTCACAATAGATTTGTTTTGAGAACCTATGATGTGATGTGTTATGCTACTTATTAGAGTGATGTAAATGCCGTTTGGTTGATGCTGTATTTGGTATTTATACACAGACTCTGCCACGAAAATTCATGGATTGCAAATTGTGAATGTGTGCACCATTTAAACACTGTATTGAAGTTTAAAGCACAATTGTGCGTGTGTGTCTATGAGAGTGAGCGTGAGTGAGGAGTGAGAGTGAGATCGTGTATGAGAGAAAGATGTACAAATGCTGGATTGGGGTTGCACGAGTTGAGAACAGTTACAACATCTGGTTTATGCTCTGCATAGTTTTCTATAGTTTTCCCAATGAACAGTTAAAAAACTGAGTGCTCGTAGACTAAACACTAGAATTTATGATGGTTTTTTTTTTAAGTGCATCAAGTAGTATTTTGTTGAATGGGCTAAAAATCATCAGCAGAGCGATGGAAGGTGTCGTCGACAGTGCTATCAAGTGGCACTTACTCACCAATAACCTGCTCACCGATGCTCAGTTTGGGTTCCACCAGGACCACTCGGCTCCAGACCTCATTACAGCCTTGGTCCAAACATGGACAAAAGAGCTGAATTCCAGAGGTGAGGTGAGAGTGACTGTCCTTGACATCAAGGCAGCATTTGACCGAGTGTGGCACTAGGGAGCCCTAGTAAAACTGAAGCTAATGGGAATCAGGTGAAACTATCCAGTGGCTGGAGTCATACCTAGCACAAAGGAAGATGGTAGTGGTTGTTGGAGGCCAATCATCTCAGCCCCAGGACATTACTGCAGGAGTTACTCAGGCGCAATCATCTTCAGCTGCGTCAATGATGTCGTTCCATCATAAGGACAGAAATGGAGATGTTCGCTGATGATTGCAAAGTGTTCAGTTCCATTCGCAACCCCTCAGATAATAAAGCCGTCCATGCCCGCATGCAACAAGACCTGGACAGCATCCAGGATTGGGCTGATAAGTGGCAAGTAACATTCACGCCAGACAAGTGCCAGACAATGACCATCTCCAACAAGAGTCTAACCATCACCGCTTGACATTCAATGACATTACCATCGCCAAATCCCCCTCCAATAAACATCCTGGGGGTCACCATTGACCAGAAACTTAACTAGACCAGCCACATAAATATTGTGGCTACTAGAGCAGGCAAGAGGCTGGGTATTCTGCAGCGAGTGACTCACCTCCTGACTCCCCAAAGCCTTTCCACCATCTACAAGGCACAAGTCAGGAGTGTGATGGAATACTCTCCACATGCCTGGATGACTGCAGCTCCAACAACACTCAAGAAGCTCGACACCATCCAGGACAAAGCAGCCCGCTTGATTGGCACCCCATCCACCACCCACCACCCACCACCCTAAACATTCAATGCCTCCATCATCGGCGCACCCTGGCTGCAGTGTGTACCATCCACAGGATGCACTGCAGCAACTCGCCGAGGTTTCTTCGACAGCACCTCCCAAACCCGCGAACTCTACCACCTAGAAAGACTAGGACAGCAGACACATGGGAACACCACCACCTGCACGTTCCCCACCAAGTCACACACTATCCTGACTTGGAAATATATCGCTGTTCCTTCATCGTCGCTGGGTCAAAATCCTGGAACTCCCGACCTAACAGCACTGTGGGAGAACCTTCACCACACGGACTGCAACGCTTCAAGAAGGCGGCTCACCACCACCTTCTCAAGGGCAATTTGGGATGGGCAATACATGCTGGTCTTGCCAGTGACGTCCACATCCCATGAATGAATGAATGAAAAAAAACCTCCGATACATGACAGTACTGAAGTTGGAAAGAGTAGAAGAGAAGACAAGTTAAGTCAAGAAGTTGCCGTCACATAACACGAAGCTTGGGTTTTAAAACCTGAGGAACGAAAGAGGGAGCCAAGAAGTTCGACAGGTTTAGGTCTTGGGAAATAAAAGAGATAGTACAAGGACGCAGGGAGGAGAAAGAATTAATAAAATGCCAGAAGGCATGCAATAAAAAAAATCTTCTTTAGCATCAGCCTAGAATTGATTCAACAATCACTCTGGGACATTTCTACTTTAACATATATATTGTCTCCTTAGGTATAGCCTCAGCTGCTTTGCAGTCTTGATATGATGTGATGCATCCTACTTTTCGTAACAAGAGAATGAAACCAGCTGTCTAACTGATGTGGCAGATGAAATAGTTGAGTGGACGATGGTTTGGAAAAATATGACAAGAGTTAATTGCAATTGCATGTAGTTACTGAGCAAAGTCTAACCGGTTTGTTTGCAAAGAAAGCAAATTTAATCGAAATGTTGCAAGACCTGTCACGCTTAAGTTCTTCCACTATAATATGGAACTCACTGCTCCCGTGCTGTGAAAATGTCTTGACAAACGTACTATGCTGACAAATCGAAAACGGAGACAGCGAATTAATCCTTCTGCTGGTTCCTTCGTTAAAATATCCCATGTTTCACATTCAGGTGCTCAATAAAAGTATTTCATCAAAGCACTAGCCGAGCATATGGGATCCTTAGTTTTGTAAATAGAGGCATAGAGTACAAAGCAAAGAAGTTATGCTAAATTGGTGGTTGGGCCTCAGCTGGAGTATTGTGTCCAATTCTGGGCACTACACTTTAGGAAGGATGTCAAGGCTTTGCAGAGTGTGCAGAACAGATTTACCAGAATAATACCAGGGATGAGGGACTTGAGTTATGTGGAGAGGCTGGAGAAGCTCGGATTGTTCTCCTTCTAGCAGAGGTGGTTAAGGGGAGATTAGATAGAGGTGTTTAGAATTATGAAGGGTTTTTTTTATTCATTCATGGGATGAGGGAGTCACTGGCAAGGCCAGCATTTATTGCCCATCCCTAATTGCCCTTGAGAAGGTGGTGGTGAGCCGCCTTCTTGAACCGCTGCAGTCCGTGTGGTGAAGGTTCACCCACAGTGCTGTTAGGTAGGGTGTTCCAGGATTTTGACCCAGCGACGATGAAGGAACAGCGATATATTTCCAAGTCGGGATGGTGTGTGACTTGGTGGGGAACGTGCAGGTGCTGTTGTTCCCATGTGCCTGCTGCCCTTGTTCTTATAGGTTATGGAGGTCGAGGGTTTGGGAGGTGCTGTCGAAGAAGCCTTGGCGAGTTGCTGCAGTGCATTCTGTGGATGGTACACACTGTAGCCACAGTGTACCGGTGACGAAGGGAGTGAATGTTTAGGGTGGTGGATAGGGTGCCAATCAAGCGAGCTGCTTTGTCCTGGATGGTGTCGAGCTTCTTGAGTGTTGTTGGAGCTGCACTCATCCAGATGAGTGGAGAGTATTCCATCACACTCCTGACTCGTGCCTTGTAGATGGTGGAAAGGCTTTGGGGAGTCAGGAGGTGAGTCACTCGCTGCAGAATACCCAGCCTCTAACCTGCTCTTGTAGCCACAGTATTTATATGGCTGGTCCAGTTAAGTTTCTGGTCAATGGTGACCCCCAGGATGTTGATGGTGGGGGATTCGGCGATGGTAATGTTGTTGAATGTCAAGGGGAGGTGGTTAGATTCTCTCTTGTTGGAGATGGTCATTGCCTGGCACTTGTCTAGTGCGAATGTTACTTGCCACTTATGAGCCCAAGCCTGGATGTTGTCCAGGTCTTGCTGCATGCGGGCACAGACTGCTTCATTATCTGAGGGGTTGCGAATGGAACTGAACACTGTGCAATCATCAGCGAACATCCCCATTTCTGACTTAATGATGGAGGGAAGGTCATTAATGAAGCAGCTGAAGATGGTTGGGCCTCGGACACTGCCTTGAGGAACTCCTGCAGCAATGTCCTGGGGCTGAGATGATTGGCCTCCAACAACCACTAACATCTTCCTTTGTGCTAGGTATGACTCCAGCCACTGGAGAGTTTTCCCCCTGATTCTCATTGACTTCAATTTTACTCGGGCTCCTTGGTGCCACACTCGGTCAAATGCTGCCTTGATGTCAAGGGCAGTCACTCTCACCTCACCTCTGGAATTCAGCTCTTTTGTCCATGTTTGGACCAAGGCTGTAATGAGGTCTGGAGCCAAGTGGTCCTGGTGGAACCCAAACTGAGCATCGGTTAGCAGGTTATTGGTGAGTAAGTGCCACTTGATAGCACTGTAGACGACACCTTCCATCACTTTGGTGATGATTGAGAGTAGACTGATGGGGCGGTAATTGGCTGGACAGGATTTGTCCTGCTTTTTGTGGACAGGACATGCCTGGGCAATTTTCCACATTGTCGGGCAGATGCCAGTGTTGTAGCTGTACTGGAACAGTTTGGCGAGAGGCGCGGCTAGTTCTGGAGCAGAAGTCTTCAGCACTACAGCTGGGATGTTGTCGGGGCCCATAGCTTTTGCTGTATCCAGTGCACTCAGCCGTTTCTTGATATCACGTGGAGTGAATCGAATTGGCTGAAGACTGGCTTCTGTGATGGTGGGGATATTGGGAGGAGGCAGAGATGGATCATCCACTCAGCCCTTCTGGCTGAAGATAGTTGCAAACGCTTCAGCCGTGTCTTTTGCACTCATGTGCTGGACTCCGCCATCATTGAGGATGGGGATGTTTACAGAGCCTCTTCCTCCCTACCTTTGATAAAAATAAACAAGGAGAAACAATTTCCACTGGCAGGAGGGTCGGTAACCAGAGGGCGCAAATTTAAGATAACTGGCGAAAGAACCAAGGGGAGATGAGGAGAATTTTTTTACACAGCGAGTTGCACTGCCTGAAAGGGTGGTGGAAGCAGATTAAATAACAACTTTGAAAAGGGGATTGGATATATGGTTGAAAAGGAAAAATTTGCAGAGCTCTGGGGAAAGAGCAGGGGAATGGGAGTAATTGGATAGCTCTTTCAAAGAGCCAGCACAGGCACGATGGGCCGAATGGCCTCCTTCTGTGCTCTATGATTCTAGTTTAGAAGAAATCAGAATGAAATGCTTGGCTTTCTTCCTCTTGTATTTGTAAGTTTGGCGCGTCAGTGTGAGAAATTCACGCGAGCTGTGATGCCCTGTGGCATTGTTCACAGAGATTGAGATTACATTGTCGCCAAGGGGCAAGATCCTGTGTGTGAAAGTGATTTTTTTTTTGGAAAATAAGCCCCTTACTAGACCCGCTGGGAACTGCAAGCAACGAGGAACATAGAAACAGGAGTAGGCCATTCAGCCCCTCGTGCCTACTCTACCATTTGATAAGATCATGGCTGATCTGTGATCTAACTCCATTTACCTGCCTTTGGCCCATATCCCTTAATACCTTTGGTTGCCAAAAAACTATCTATCTCATATTTAAATTTAGCAATTGAGCTAATATCAATTGCCATTTGCAGAAGAGAGTTCCAAACGTCTACCACCGTTTGTGTAGAAATGTTTTCTAATCTCACTCCTGAAAGGTCTGGCTCTAATTTTTAGACTATGCCCCCTACTCCTGGAATCCCCAACCAGCGGAAATAGTTTCTCTCTATCCACCCTATCTGTTCCCCTTAATATCTTATAAACTTCGATCAGATCACCCCTTAACCTTCGAAACTCTCGAGAATACAACCCCAATTTGTGTAATCTCTCCTCGTAACTTAACCCTTGAAGTCCGGGTATCATTCCAGTAAACCTACGCTGCACTCTCTCCAAGGCCAATATGTCCTTCCGAAGGTGCGGTGCCCAGAACTGCTCACAGTACTCCAGGTGTGGTCTAACCAGGGTTTTGTATAGCTGCAGCATAACTTCTGCCCCCTTGTACTCCAGTCCTCCAGATATAAAGGCCAGCATTCCATTAGCCTTATTGAATATTTTCTGCACCTGTTCGTGACACTTCAATGATCTATGTACCTGAACCCCTAAGTCCCTTTGGACATCCACTGTTAATTAACTTTTTACCATTTAGAAAGTACCCTGTTCTATCCATTTTTGATACAAAGTGGATGACCTCACATTTGCCACAGTTTTGCCCATTCACCTAATCGATCAATATCCCTTTGTAATTTTATGTTTTCATCTACACTGCTTACAATGCCACCAATCTTTGTGTCATCAGCAAACTTAGATATGAGACTTTCTATGCCTTCATCTAAGTCGTTAATAAATAGTGAATAATTGAGGCCCCAAGACAGATCCCTGCGGGACTCCACCAGTCACATCCTGCCAATGTGAGTACCTACCCATTATCCCTACTCTCTGTCGCCTTTCGCTCAACCAACTTCCTAACCAAGTCCGTACTTTTCCCTCGATTCCATTGGCTTCTATCTGAGCTAACAGTCTCTTTTGTGGAACTTTATCAAATGCCTTCTGGAAATCCATATCAATAACATCCATTGACATTCCCCTGTCCACTACTTTAGTCACCTCTTCAAAAAGTTCAATCAGACACGACCTACCTTTCACAAATCCACGCTGGCTCTCTCTGATTAACTGAAAATTCTCGAGGTGTTCAGTCACCCTATCATTAATTATAGACTCCAGCATTTTCCCCACAACAGATGTTAGGCTAACTGGTCTATAATTCCCTGGTTTCCCTCTCTCTCCTTTCTTAAAAAGCGGAGTAACATGTGCAATTTTCCAATCTAGAGGGGCAGTTCCTGAATCTGGAGAACTTTGAAAGATTATAGTTAGGGCATCCACAATGTGCTCACCTACTTCCTTTAACACCCTGGGATGGAAACCATCTGGTCCTGGGCATTTATCACTCTTTAGTGCTATTATTTTCTTCATTACTGTTGCTTTACTTATGTTAATTTTATTGAGTCCCTATCCCTGATTCAATATTAGTTTTCTTGGGATTTCCAGATGCTGTCCTCTTTCTCGACTGTAAATACTGATGCAAAGTAATCATTCAACATGTCCGTCATTGTCAATGACAATATCACCACTTTCAGTTCTTAAGGGACCAACACTGCTCCTGACCACCCTCTTCTTCCTAATATAACTATAAAAGTTCTTTGTATTGGTTTTGATAGCCCTTGCAAGTTTCTTTTCATACTCTCTTTTTGTAACTCTTACTATCTGTTTTGTGACCCTTTGTTGATCTTTGTATCTTTCCCATTCACCAGGATCTGTGCCATTTTTTGCCTTTTTGTATGCCTTTTCCTTATGTCTTATACTGTCCCTTACCTCTTTAGTTGTCCATGGCTGTTTTTTTGGCAAGTAGAGTTCTTGCCCCTCGGGGTATAATCCGATTCTGTATCACGTTAAATGTTTCTTTAAACATTTCCCACTGATCATCAGTCGTTTTACCCATTAACAGATTTGCCCAGTTTACTGTGGACAGTCTCTGTCTCGTCCCATTGAAGTCGGCCTTACCCAAGTCTAGAATCTTAGCAGCTGATTCACTTTTTTCCCTTTCAAACACTACCTTGAACTCGATCATGTTATGATCACTATTGGAAAGATGTTCGCACAGTCAAGCTGTTAACTAAATCTGGTTCATTACTCATTACTAAATATAGTATGGCTTGCCCCCTCGTTGCCTCTAGGACATACTGCTGTAGAAAACTATCCCGGACACACAAGAAATTCACTACCTTTCTGACAGTTGCTAATCTGCTTTTCCCAATCTATGTGAAGGTTAAAGTCCCCCATTAAGACCACTATGCCTTTCTTACACGCTTGTCTAATCTCTGCATTTATACAATCTAGCACTTCAGAGCTGCTGCCAAGGGTCCTATATACAAGTCCCACTATAATCTTAGATCCTTTCCTATTTCTCCATTCAACCTGTAAGGTCTCTGTTGGCTGCTTACTTCTCATTATCTCCTCCTTTATCATTGAATTGATTTAATCTCTAATCACTAAGGCTACTCCTCCCCCTCTTCCATTTTCCCTATCTCTCCTGTGGACCTTATAACCCGGTATATTTAGTTCCCAATCCTGACCATCCTGCAGCCAAGTCTCAGTAATAGCTATCATGTCATACCCTCCAATTTGAATTTGAACCTGTCATTCATTTAATTTATTCCTTATACTCCATGCATTTGTATATAGAACTCTTAGTTGGGCCACACACCCTAGCCTGACCTTCAGCTTTGATGCTGGGTTAATCGCCTTACGCCTTCTCGTTTTCACTTTATCTGTCGTGCCTAAAGTACACTTTCTTTCTGTTGCTGTATGCTTTTCCCTTTCACTTGTTCTTGAACAACTGTTTGTACTATTTGTATTGTAAATTTCCCCTGGGTCTTCCCCTCTCTTGCTGCTCTCAACTTTACTCCCTTCTGACTCCCCGCTCAGGTTCCCATCTCCCTGCCACTCTAGTTTAAACCTTCCCCAACAGCACTAGCAAACACCCCCGTGAGGACATTGGTCCCGGTCCTGCTCGGGTATAACCTGTCCCGCTTGTACAGGTCCCACCTTCCCCAGAACCGGTCCCAATATCCCAGGAATCTAAATCCCTCCCTCCTACACCATCCCTGCAGCCACGCATTCATCCAGTCTATTCTCCTGTTCCTATACTCACGAACACGTGGCACTGGTAGTAATCCTGAGATCACTATCTTTGAGGTCCTGCTTTTTAATTTATCTCCTAACTCCTTAAATTCACCTTGTAGGACCTCATCCTTTTTTTACCTATGTCATTGGTACAGATATGGACCACGACTACTGGCTGTTCACCCGCCCCCTCCAGAATGCCCTGCAGCCGCTCCGTGACATCCTTGACTCTCGCACCAGGGAGGACACATACCATCCTGGAGTCACGTTTGCGGCCGCAGAAACGCCTATCTGTTCCCCTTACAATTGAATCCCCTGTCACTATAGCCTTGCCACTCTTCTTCCTCCCCTCCTGTGCAGCAGAGCCACCTGTGGTGCAACTGCCGAGACCCGGCACAACCAGGCCCTTGCCATTGACTGGAGGGTTCCGCCGGAGTTACAGCGGGAGGAGGGGTGCAACCTGTGAGGAGTTTCAGCCTGGGTAATTTCAACCACCTTTTAAAGCAGGCCAGCAGAACGCAGCTGTCAGTTGTGACTAGACCACAGATGAAACATCCATCTGCTGGCAATCTGCTGAGGGGTGCGTGTGAACATTCAATCTCTTACAGCACGCTAGCTGTATGTAGATCCCTTGTTGTTGCCAGTGTTTTGAGGGCAATCAGCACCACGAGTGAGCATTGTAGCTGCAAGTGTGCACTGGTTTTCCTATAGCGTTGTGTAACAATACAATTTGCAACTTAAAACAAGGTGAACTGGCTATCAAGTCTGAAGCAGGCTTTTCAAATATCTGTACACTGGAACTTTGAATCCTGAAGAAAACAGAACGCTTGCTAGTAAAACTGTAAAATAGAAATTAAACTGCTCGACAGCAACTCCAGTGGAGCAAGAAGCAATATTTGAAGAGTAATCGTCATAACTGGGAGACTCTGTCATTTCCTTTCCTGCTATTACACATTGACGTTTTGGAAAGATTGCTATTTCTTCCCCTCGCGTGTTGCTTCTTAAAGTCATGTTGAAGACATTAATGTGCCAGTTACTGGCTTTGGAGGGAAATGCTTAGTGTTCCATGAACAGCATTTAAATGAAACGGTCAGGAGATCGACAGAGCCGGTCATTTGACCCATCCTAGCTTGTCCATCCAGCAAAAAATTGACATTGCCACCGTCACAGCATCCAGCTGCTTCTTAAATGGTTCCAGGATTTTTGCCTGCACTACTCTACCCACAAGTCCTTTACAAATGGAGATTACTCTTTATGTTTAAAAACTTCCCGTCATGTCCTGGCAAGTTTGCCTTTTGCCAGTTTAAACTTGTGCCATTTTGCCCTATGGTCATGGTTTAACGTGGGGTCAAGTCCCAGATTAACCTTTTCTACACAAACCTCTTTTGAAAGCTCAAGAGCCTAAATTTCTCGAGTCTTTACTCAAAACACCGACATTAGGGATCAGTCTGCACTGCCTCCAGGACTTGAACTCATCCCTGGTGTCTTGTTGACTAGATTTGGGCACTCTGTCGGAAACTCCATACTATATTTAAGTGGAATCTAACTTTATCCAGTCCCTTGTAATCTAAGCAGCCAATACAATACTTCAAGTTATTAAGATTAGGGCTTTCCTGCAATATATACTTTTACATTCCTGAGAACTTGCAACATCCAACAAGGCTTGCGAGACACTCAAAGAATGGAGGATGAAACAGATCGAAAGGCGAGGGAATATAGTGGAAGAACTGAAGCTGGTAACACAAAAACACAGCAACATAATTAGAAAGAAGCAAATGCTATAGAAACTGTCAGAAAATTACTGATCCATGGGCAGAATAACATGCCAGAAAGTTGAGAGAGATGATTCAGGGTTGAATTGGAATGAGTTGAAAGCCAACAACTTGCATTTATATAGCACCTTTAACATAGTAAAATGTCCCAAGGCGCATCACACGAGCGTAATCAAATGAAATGTGACACTGAATTGCATAAGGAGATATTAGGACAGGTAACTAAATGCTTGGTCAAAGAGGTAGATTTTAAAGAGCGACTTAAAGGAGGAGAGAGAGCTCGAGAGACGGAGATGTTTAGGGAGGGAATTCCAGAGCTTGGGGCATAGTGAGCTGAAGGCACGGCCGTCAATGGTGGAGCAATTAAAATCAGAGCTGCACAAGAGGCCAGAATTGAAGGAGCGCCGAGATCTCGGTGGGTTGTGGGGCTGGAGGAGGTTACAAACAGGGAGGGGTGAGGCCATGGAGGGATTTGAAAACAATGATGAGAATTTTTAAAATCGAGGCGTCCCCAAACCGGGAGCCAATGTAGGTCAGCGAGCACAGAGGCGATGGGTGAACGGGACTGGGTGCGAGTTAGGATATGAGCAGCAGAGTTTTGAGAAACCAGGGAGAGCCAGTGAGAAATCAACAGAGAGAGTTAGGATGTGTGTCTTTTTTGGGGGGGCTTTATCTTTGCAGACACGCAACCACCACTTCATCACGCTTACATCATCAGCACTGTTGCCTTTGGCGTGTCAAGTACTTTGATGCTGACTGAGAGAGAACCTTGTATAAGTATATCCAACAGTGTAAGGCCAATCTTGTGTGACAGGTCAGTGAGATAGTTCTGGCAGCTTAGTGCTGTACTGAACTGACAACCAGAGGCTGCTCATTACAGCCGGGATTGGATTTGCCTCTTTGTCGCATATGGGAAATCAGCATTCCCCAGGTGCAGTGTAAAGGGGAAAGGAGCGGTTATGCCGGGTATTGTTGAGCCCACCTTTGCGTCCCAAGCCCAGCATCAGCATTACAGTAAGTTGGGAAGGGGCATCTGCAGCCTCCTGCCTTCCTTTCCACAGCAAATGACCAATGGGTACCCTAGTGCAGGGGCACCTGAAGAAACCTGGCACAAGGGCCTACACTCCGGGATCCTTGCTGACCAGGAGATTGTAGAAGAGGCTCGTAGAAACATAGGAGCAGGAGTAGGGGCCATTCAGCCCCGCAAGCCTGTTCCGCCATTCAATCAGATCATGGCTGATCTGTACCACAACTCCATTTACCCGCCTTTGCTCCATACTCCACAATACTCTTACCTAACAAATATCGATGTACTTCAGTTTTGAAATTTTCAATTGACCGAGCCTCCACAGCGTTTTGTGGGAAGTGTGTTCCAGATTACTTTGTGTGAAGTGCTTCCTGACATCACCCCTTAATGGCCTAGCTCCAATTTTAAGGTTAGATTTTAAGGTTCTGGGCTCCATCAAAGGAAATAGGGCAGATGGAGAGAAACTATCAACTCCTTTGATCATTTTAAACACCTTGATGCGATCACCTCTTAATCTTCTATACTCAAGGGAATACAAGCCTAGTCGTGTAAGTAAATCTTCAAAAGCTTTGACAACCAACCCCTCTCCAGTCCCAGAATGGACCCTGGCCGCTTCTGGGAACTGCTCTCCAGTTCTCTGGTCACAATGCCCACCCAGGGGGTGGGTCAGTGCTGGGGGTGTGCCTGGACCATACAAATGGCCCGGAAGGGGTGCAGGCCACGTGCTAAGTAACCAGTGGGCTCCTATAGATCAAAATCGGCCCTATTGTTCCAACATTGTTTCTACTGTTTAGAATTCCCTCCCTTAAAAATCTGCTCAACCCCACTTTTGGTCACCCCTCCAAAGCGCCTTTTCCAGCTAGAATCATAGAAGATTACAACGTAGAAGGAAGCCATTTGGCCCATTGTTCCTGTGCGAGCTCTCTGGAAGATTCATCCACTTATTCACATTTGCCTGCGCTGGCCCCATACCCTTTTAAATTTTCAACAAATATTTATCCACTGCCCCTTTGCCGTGTAATCACTGTTGTAACATGATGCTCTGATTTCCCCCCACCATGTACATTTTACTTGTACTAAAACAAAGGACTCTCCTCACATCATCATTCATCTTATCCCACCCTATAGTAAGGAACAAAAAAAGATGAAGTCCATGACTATGGAATTTTAAACACTGTTGCTATAACATTATGTTTAACTAACTACCCAACACACACCGAAAATATGATGCACTCTGGCTGGTTTGCAGCATAAACAGAGAGGTCCCAAAGTTATCAATTTTACAGCGCTGAAATGCTGCTAATAATTAACCCTCTTGGCCGACTTCACTCTTAACACGTCCACTACTCTAAAATCTGAATACTCTGAATGCAGGGCCTTTAATAGGGAGCTCTTCGGAGGAAACCAACAGGATAGAAAAAATAAGTAGGATTTATGCAGAGATAACGTACGAAAGAACTTGTATTTATGTAGCGTCTTTCACAGCCTCAAGATATCCTAAAGCATTTTAGAGCCAATTAATTATTTTGCAGCATAGTCACTGATATAATGTAGGAAACACAGCAGCCAATTTGCGCACAGCAAAGTCCCACAAATGACCGAATACTTTGTTTTTAGTGGTGTTGGTTGAAAGATAAATGTTCGCCAGGAAACCAGAAGAACCCTTCTGCACTTTTTATGAATAGCACCACTGGATCTTTTACATCCACCCGAGGGGACAGACGGGCCCTCCGTTTAAAGTCTCATCCGAAAGACGGCACCTCCAACAGTGCAGCACTCCACTTAAGTGTCAGCCTAGATGATGTGCTCAAGTCTCTGCAGTGGACCTTGAACCCATGACCTTCTGACTCAGAGGTGAGAGTGCTACCTCCGAGCCAAGGCTGACATAAGGACACACCAGTCCCAGAACTTAATCCTTGAAGAAGGTTCTCTTAATTGCAAGTTTTGAAGTCCCATATGCATGTGACACATTTTTGTTATCGGACACCTGCGGAGACTTTTTCCAGCTCCTGTAGGTAAGTGATGACAACCTTATTAACTGGCCTTCCATTTAAATTCAGAAGGTTGCTATCTAACCAGAACCACTTCACGCTGTAATCAATCAAGAAGATCTTGCCACTCCAAGTGTTTGAAACCCATTCCCCATCTATGAGGCAACTCCAGCTATAGGTCTGCAAGCCCCTGGACAGCAGCACACGCATCTCCCTAACCTTACTAGTTCGGCCATTGATGAGGCAAAGCCTAACCTACCCATATGCTTCCACCAACCCTAGCTTTCTTCAGCAAGTCTTGCTACCTACAACTGAAACTTTTTTGCTCCTCCCCCCCCTCCAAGTGATGGTGAAAGTCACAATCATGTCTGGGGAAGTCCCACTGCTTAACGGGACAACCTCGTTGGGTCAAACACGTCGGGGTGGAGTAGAAGCGGACTTCTCGGAGGCTCTCTGTGCTCCGATATGACGAGCTCCCACGTCAAGATTAGCTAGAGCTACCAAAGCCGATCTACCAGCATTTCTGGCCAACAGCAGGGTGGAGTCCTGCCTGACAGAAATGATGAGGAGGGATGGGGAAAATCGGCATTTTAAGTACATTTGTGGATCTTCTGTGGCATAGCGCCCGGGCTTAAGTGTGTGTCTGTCAGGAGCTGGTGTGGGTGGCGGCCGTGTCGAAGTGCAGTGCAGCGATGAGGCTTTATGGCGAGGCTGGTTTGAGGTTTCTGTTGTGTGAAAAGCAGGGGAGGAGAGTTGATTTTCAAAAGAAAGGAAATCAAAAAGCAAGTTATGCCAGGGAGAGGAGAACAGACGGGCGTCAAAGGGTAGCACAAGCAGAATTGGGTTAGAATTTAGAGCCAAGGCTTAGGGAACCCAAGGCAGTTGTTTTTTTTTTTAAAAACGGCAATAAGCTGTAAATGAAACCACAGGTAATCGCTGTCATTTTATTCCAGGGCACATCTGACAATTCACTTCACATTTCAAGGAACACTATTATCAGATGCTTTCCTCTCAGTCAGAGCCAGCGCAGCAAGTGGGTGAATCACAATCAGAGGTGAATACTGGATCAGCAGCACTTGGCAACAGCAGCATGGTGACAATTCTACTCCAAATGCTTGACCTGGAGATGTACGGTGAAAAGCTCCACAATTTATTATAAACGTAGCTGGTGCTACAGAAGGAAACTGCCAGTTTCCAAATTGCTTTAAAAGCCCATTGATGGAGGGAATGCTCACTTAACAGTATGCTATTTTGACACACTCTTAAAGCTATCCAAATCAGTTCCCGCTGTGTCGCTAGCAAATTGCTACTGTCAGAATGGGATAGCAGAGAACACAAGACAGCTCGGCCTTGACCTGTAACACCAGGGGTCCGAGTAAAGATGTGAAACAGTGGAACAAGCAGGTTTCTTTCTTCAAATTTTCTTGAGATAAATACAATTTCTTGGTAGCCAAGCCAAAGATTAAAAAATGATATGCTGGGAGCTTTACTGCGGTAAAGACAGCTTTTAAGACAATTGAACGAGTGACTATAGGGTCCCTCCCATGGCATTGCTCGCAGTAACTCAAATGATATATTGTTTTCTAATGGTAGAGATTGTAACACGCGATGTATTATTCAGTTGCTAAGCCAAGGCTGGTTTTCATCTGGCCAGAGTCTAATGGCTGTGAATAGGCACATTGTAAGGTCAATTAGAAGTTGACTGCTGTTGATGCCAGACATTTGTAGATTAGCAAGCGCTTGGACATTAACACTGGGTCCCTGGTCCACTAAATAACTTGTAACACAAAAGCAAAATACTGCGTGCGGGAGATCTGAAGTAAAAATACTTTCCGGTTCTGATGAAAGATTATTGATCTGAAACATTCCCTCTGTTTCTTTCCCCACGGAGGCTGCCTGACTTGCTGAGCGGTTCCAGCATTTTCTGCTTTTATTTCAGATCTCCAGGGTCTGCAGTATTTTGCTTTTGTTAAATAACTTGTCTTAGAAGTATTTTTTTTAAAAAAGAGATAAATACTTCAATATGTGACAGCTGCAGTGTGATGGACTTAAAACACATAGAGCTAGTGGGTGCCCCATGACATTGTCGCTGGGAAGTCTTTTTTTTAAGGATTGGCGTGTTACACCTTGTAATGTACAATGTATTACTCTGCTGCTAAGATGCACTTGTGTCCTCTTTAAGCTGAATTGTTGTAAAGTAGGCCACCGCTCAAATATTGCTCTTCAGGATGCAAGTCAGAATCGTGGATGAAATGTCTGGCTTTCTTTCATTGCCCATAGCAGGTCAGAAAATGTTATTCGAGAACAAGTGTGTTTGCCAATTAACATAATGTAATCCGGACTCCTGTGTTGGGAATGTGAAAGTGGTGGAAGAGGGGGTATGGTAGCAGTGGAGACAGCTGGAGTGTGGTCATGTTGAATCATGGAAAGGTTAAAGCGTGGAAGGAAGCCATTCGGCCCATCAAGTCCACGCCGGCTCTATACAAGAGCAATCCAGCTAGTCCCAATGCCCCACTATACCCCTGTAGCCCTGCAATTTTTTTTCCTTTCAAGTATTTATCCAGTTCCTTTTTGAAGGTCATGATTCAATCTACCTCCACCAGCCCCAAGGTGCATTCCAGATCCTAACCACTCACTGTAAAAAAAAGTTTTTCCTCAAAGGCAAACTTGGGGCTTTAATTGTGCTGGGGGTGGGGACAATCCTGGAGTTGGGCACCACTGGGGTGGGGATCCTGAAGGTTAACAGCATAGCGGTCTGGAACACTATGGAGGGGAAAACTGGGGTTTGGCAGAAGTGAGGGGTGGAATGGGGCATTCCTGGGGTCTGTCTGCAGTGAGAAGGTGGTAAGTATGGGCTTGACAATACTGCTTTATACGTTTCATAAGACTCTCTGTAAATATTTAATTGCATTTCGTGGTTGGTTCCTGGATGTTGCACACATACTCACTGTCACTAAGTAGAAGTTTACATTTTCTATCAATGAAATTAAAGCCTTCTTGTTTGCCAGAGAAACTTTCAAAATTCAATTCATTTGTTTTTGAATGAGGGAAAAAGGCAAATGAGGGTGAGAAAAAACAATGTTTCTGTCTGTATCGCTCTCTGGCTACCAACATAATTTAATTTTTACAGTCAGCAAAATAATAGAATTCTTATAATCTGAACACAAACAAAAGCTACAATCATTGTGCAATAAGTAGTCTGATATTTGAAGTGAGGCTCTTTTTTGCTACTACTACACACACACACATACACACTCTTTGTAAAAAAAAACCACATTATTCAGGCAAAGATTATAAAGCAAAGGAGAAACAACTGGGCTAACTGAATGGCACTGATGCCGCCTGGTAAATTGTACCGGTGCAGACTCTAGGATGTGCCTCCAGTTCATTTAGTCAGACTGTGCCCTTCAAGTAAAAATTATAATTGAGGTTATAGAAGTCAGGAAAGACAATTCAATGGATTAATTTAATCATGTTACTGCTAAATACGATTTTTAATTTTTATTTTAAGTTAGGAGCTTCATGACAAGATCCACGATGGGTAAAGAGCTTTTCTAATTGTTATTTTGTGATTTGCTTGGTTCACTTTTGTTTTTATTGGCAGGTTCTCCTGACTAGTCTTGCAGGATTGGTTGTTTTCATCAATTTTTTGCAGCCTCTCAGTGGCAGTTTTCTCATCATTTTGCTCGTTTTTGATCCATCGATTGGTGACCTCGAGTCCCTGTTTACTGCTGTTTTACTTTGAGTCACTCGACAAAATTGACAGATTACAGCTTGACAGATATATAACAATGGCCCATCTCTCCAGTGCCTGACTGATAAGCCTGCAAGGTAACCTTGCCTCCCAAGGGTAGAAGCCACTAGGTCACACAAGAATCAGGTGTCTTTACACTATCGGAGTGCAGCCTGAGGCAGACACTACACTACAGGAGTTTTGTCAGATTAAAAGAACCAACCTGTGAAGTCAATGCAGGGAGTTGGTGTCCAAGTTTGGATTTTTGTGTCTCCCCATCACAATGGAGCCCAGCGCAGTCGAGGGGCTAGTACCCAATTCACAGAGCAAGACATTTTTTAAAAGGCCCACAGAAATCCTTCTCTCAAAATAGAATCTCCAAATGCTGGCTTTGGGGGATGGCAAAATAACTTACCAACCCTACCCTGTACTTCAAAATATAACTCTTGGTTGTTTCTGCTGATTTTTGGCTGGACAGTCTTTCCATTTTGTGAGCTAGCAGGTGTTTTTCTTTAAGTCTGTGGCCTAATTTACAGCCACAGAATAGATCCCAAACTTATCAGCACTATGGAGACTCTTTTGAGCGCCTCAGAGTTCTGCCCATTTGAAATACACTTCTTGACTTGCCCATCTGATTCTACAGAACGTTCCCATAAAATGTGATACAAGTTATTTACAGCTATGTCCTTCTCTCCCTGCTATAAACTTGAATATTCTTTCATGGCCAGCAGTGCTGGTCACTCCCATAAGTAGTCAGAGAGTCTTATGTTCTGGAGTGTGCCCGAACTGCCCAATATCTAATTATATCATGTAACGTGGGGATGTAATAATATGATCCTTTTGCAATATGAACTGAATATTGTCTCTCTTACATGTACTTCTCCAGTTGTTCACTAGGCAGGCTGTTAACACTTTAGTAAAATAAGGCCAGATACGAATAGTCAAGCTATCTGATTTTGAAGACTGCAAGTGAACGTACAAAGTAACCATTGTCATTGAAACTCATTCATTTTATGTACACAAGGAAAATAAACCATGTCTCAGCACCCCACGTTAACAGCTAACTTTTTTCTTTCTGGTCAGCCTTCTCATTCTGACTGGCTTTGACTCTAAAATGAGAAAGCTTTCTTACTAGCTCAGGCTCCTTCCTCAGACCTATCTGGATTGATTCACATGTCCCTTTCTGTCATTTGGTCCTGTGTTCACAGATAGAGAGTGCGCTGACCCGCTGACTACTTCGCCATTCAGGGATTCACCCAGGACCTGTCAATAAAACCAGCCATCTCCTTACCAAGCGTATATTTCTCAACAGACAACCTCCTGCTGGATGCCCAAGTATCCCACCTTCAGTGGACGGCATACTGGAAGTATCTGAAGTGAGATAATAAATTACGTGCTGTTTTCCGTAACAACCAGAGGTAGTGAAGATAGTTAGTTCATTAATCCTAGCTTTGGCTCCAGCATGGCTGTAAGGAGAATTTTAAATCTGTGTAAGGCCACTGAATTTTAAAACACATCACTTAAACATAGTCATTTCCAAATAACTATGCAGTAACTCTGAAAATGCAATCAGTGAGTAATAAGCACAATTTCAGCAGCGGTTTAGTGAAGTGTTAGTATCATGTTTTGGGATATTTTTGGCCATATTTCCACAGGAGCAATCAACGAGGAGTCATTTTTAAAAACACAAACAGGGCGTACACGCCCCTCACCTTGGGAGGTCATCCTGCTCCTGTACGGCAGTGAAGAGACATCTTTAGTTTTTAGGAATGAACTGAGCTTAAGACAATATTTGAGTTTCTTGCTTTTCTGCTTTAACCCAAATGTTGGAATTCGTTGTTTGGTATTGCTCGTGTTATATCCTTAAAAAAAAACTCTACTTACAGTCAGAAATAGGGGAAATTATAATGGGGAACAAAGAAACGGCAGAACAATTAAACACATACTTTGGTTCTGTCTTCACAAAGGAGGACACAAATAACCTCCCGGAAATGTTAGGGAACCAAGGGTCTAGTGAGAGGGAGGAACTGAAGGAAATTAGTATTGGTAAAAAAAGTGCTTTGGAAATTAATGGGGCTAAAGGCTGACAAATCCCCAGGGCCTGATAATCTACATCCCAGAGTACTAAAGGAAGTGGCCCTGGAAATACTGGATGCATTGGTGATCATCTTCCAAAATTCTATAGACTCTGGAACAGTTCCTACAGATTGGAGGGTGGCAAATGTAACCCCACTATTTAAAAAAGGAGGGAGAGAAAAAACAGGGAATTACAGACCAGTTAGCCTAACATCAGTCGTGGGGAAAATGCTAGAGTATTATAAAGGATGTGATAACAGAACACTTGGAAGGCATTAACGGGATTGGACAAAGTCAGCATGGGTTTATGAAAGGAAATCATGCTTAACAAATCTACTGGAGTTTTTTGAGGATGTAACTAGTAGAATAGATAGGGGAGAACCAGTGGATGTGGTGTACTTGGATTTTCAGAAGGCTTTTGATAAGGTCCCACACAAGAGGTTAGTGTGCAAAATTAAAACACATGGGATTGGGGGGGAATATACTGGCATGGATTGAAAATTGGTTGACAGACAGGAAACAGAGAGTAGGAATAAATGGGTCTTTTTCCGGGTGGCAGACAGTGACTAGTGGGGTATCGTAGGGATCAGTGCTTGGGCCCCAGCTAGTCACAATATATATCAATGATTTGGATGAGGGAACTAAATGTAACATTTCCAGGTTTGCAGATGACACAAAACTGGGGTGGAATATGAGCTGTGAGGAGGATGCAAAGAGGCTCCCAGAGTTGGGTGAGTGAGCAAGAACATGGCAGATGCAATATAATGTGGATAAATGTGAGGTTATCCACTTTGGTTGTAAAAACAGAAAGACAGATTATCTGAATGGTGATAGATTGGGAAAAGGGGAGGTGCAACGAGACCTGGGTATCCTTGTACACCAGTCGCTGAAAGCGAGCATTCAGGTGCAGCAAGCAGTTAGGAAGGCAAATTGTATGTTGCAAGAGGATTTGAGTATAGGAACAGGGATGTCTTACTGCAGTTATACAGGGCCTTGGTGAGACCACATCTGAAGTATTGTGTGCAGTTTTGGTCTCCTTATCGGACGATGGATGTCCTTGCCATGGAGGGAGTGCAACAAAGGTTTACCAGACTGATTCCTGGGATGGCAGGACTGACGTATGAGGAGAGATTGGGTCGACTAGGCCCATATTCACTAGAGTTTAGAAGAATGAAATGTGATCTCATTGAAACATAAAATTCTAACAGGGCTCGACAGGCTAGATGCAGGGAGGATGTTCCCGATGGCTGGGGAGTCCAGAACCAGGGGTCACAGTCTCAGGATACGGGATGTGCCGTTTAGAAACGAGATGAGGAGAAATTTCTTCACTCAGAGGGTGGTAAACCTGTGGAATTCTCTACCACAGAAGGCAGTGGGGGCCAATTAATTAGCATTAAGAAATATATCTATTTCCTTCTTGAATACATCTAAAGGGATCAAGGGATTTGGGGAAAAAGCAGGAACAGGGTACTGAGTTAGACCATCAGCCATGATCATTTTGAATGGCGGAGCAGGCCCGAAGGGCCAAATGGCCTACTCTTGCTCCTATTTTCTATGTTACTTAAATCGTGTTGCAGACATGACTTCCAGCAAGTACAGAAGCACTTTCGTATAACGCCTCACTACTTAAAAGTCAATCGGAACTTTCTTATTGACCGTTCCTTCTATTCCCCTAGGATTACTTCCACTGGGATGGGCTGACTCACAATCATTCACGTGGCAAGAAAAATGGGTCACCACCTAACAGATTTCAAGTTCCTCAAATCCTGGCCCTTCTTGCTTCTGGATTAACCATGACTGACCAGTGTCACATAAATTAACAAGGATAATGAGAACTGAAATAAGTAAAAGTTCTTTCCTGTCACACACCCCTGCTTCCATTCCCCAAATCTGGCTACCAAAATAATTGCCAGACAAACTTTAAAACTGTGCAGTATTTACACAAGTAGAGCTTTGTAATTTGCACTATTGCATTAGAAATAAGACCTGCATTTACATGTCCCACTTATCAAGTCATTCAGAAACATTCAAGCAATTCAAATAACCAATTGTTTTGAAATCTAATGACTGTTGTCAGCAAACAGGGCATCCATCTTGCATATAGCAAGATCGCACAAACAGCAAATGAGATGAGTGACCAGTTAATCTCTTTTGATGGCGTTGGTTGAGGTGAGGGGGTTGTTAGCCAGGACACCGGGAGATCATCTTGTTCTTTGACCCACCTGAACAGCTGCAGCAGGCATACAGTCCAAACTCTTCAGCCTAGATTTTATGTTCAGCATTATCTTAACCCCGCCGCTAACCCATTCATTTTAAGCGAGTTAACGCTGGCATTAAATTACAAGGGCAGCCAGGAAATCTAGACTGCTATTTGACACAGCATGTCAAGGGTCTTTGATGAAAGGAATAAGGGTGCGTCAGGATCCGTGAAGCTCCTCCTATTGCTACCAAGTAGCTGCAGGAAGCCCAACCGTAAACTGACAACTGCACATCCCAAAACCATTGTACAGATATACTTGCGGTTTTCTATTAAGTGGAAGCTGGCTTCTTTGAAGAACTCAAAGCAAAGCACTCCTTTCCCATGAGGCCCATGGACATCAATTTCACCATCCAGGTACACAGGGTGTGAACAGCAGCCCTTTGGCTGGCTGGCTTGGTTTCCTTTGACACCTGTCTTGCATATCAAATAGCTTAGTTTCAACAACAACCCGAGAGTGCCCGACAGCCACCTGCAAGTTTCGCATACATCGAACGTTTCGAAAGACATGAGGGAATTTCTGATGCAATTAGGCTGTGTGTATATGTAATTACTTCCCTTCTGGAAACCAATTATCCCAGATTAAATTTATGAGAGAAGTTAATACCCTCAAACAGCATTTGTGAGCTGACCTCTCCCTATATAAAAAAAATAGAACTACTTGGATTCAACTTTAACACATTTTATCTTAAAGGCACATGAAAGTGTGGAACCAGAAGCTTTGCAAGTCAGTGCACTGCACCCATCACCAACAATATAAATGCAAGTATTATAATGTGACAGAATTATAATTTATTCCTTTGAGTTTTTGTTTTTTCATTTGGAACGTGGACCACAAAAGATGAGCATCGATTTGAATTTGTAACCCAAAGTGACCCGAACTAAACCCACTCAGATCTGTTGATTCAAGATTTGATACAAGTTTCTTTAGCTTCAGCTGCCCTCCCCATAGCCTAGTGCGTAAATGTGAGCTATAGAGGTTCAGATCCCTCCTCTGTTCAGAGATTGCTGGTCTCAGCCAGGGAATTAAACTATAGTGCTACAATTGACACGTGTCCCTGGGCTACGAAAGTGCAAAAAAATTGACCAGAGTCCCCACTCCTGATCTCCATCAAGCAGCAACAGATCGTTGAACTACACAGGCAAAACAATACCATTTCTGGGGTCCAGATGAGCTGAAAATCCCCCAAATTTCATTCATCTCCTTGCTGTTTGTGGTACTGGCTGTGTGCAAAAAGGCAAGTCACTGCATTTCAAAGTAATCAGTGTATGCAAAGCTCTTCGAGATGTTTCTGAACGAAATGATGTGCTACATGAATGCAAGTCTTTCTACGCCACATCTGCATTGATATCTGTTGCAACACCTGTTTTGGGCCACACGAGGGCGCAATATAGCAACTGGCAACAAAAAGGTTCCCTCATAGCGCCATCAAGTGGCTGAAATTAGGTACAACATTTGAACACAGCGCCATCAAATGGCAAGAAGCAGGCACTGCAGCAATTCGCTGGTCAGTCAAGCTTCAAGGTCGGATTTTCGCTGCTTTGAAGAGATGCAGTCCTTTACAAAGAGGCAACTGAAATAGAAATGATAAAGAAATTAAATTGCAAGAAAGTGGTCAGTAATTCCTCAGGAAAGAGGAATGCTCGTCTGGCTTTTCTTACCTCTGACTGGGCCATAATGCGCTAAAATAAAATCAACTCTGATTTAAGACAGAAGTGGAGTCAGTGCAGAAAGGTGGCAATCAAGGCCATGGAGCATTTAACACATTAAAGCTGTGCATGAGCCAAGAACAAAACATGTTAATCTCTCCTTCCGACGGCAGTAGTGCGTTTCAGGGCATTTATTTCCTTCAGCAGTCCTTACGATTAAAGCAACATCAAATTGCTGGTTTCACACACAGCTCTGGCGTCTTAAACACTGAGAAAGGAGGCTCTCAATTTAAAAGGTCATAAACCATTTCCGAGCAGAGCACAGCTTTCCCATCAGAGCGTGCACAGGGGTCATTCCAGCTGAACTTGTTTGTATTGAAATGATAGTAAATTACTTGTTGGGGCTTAATTGCACGCTCCATAGTTTGAGAAGCAGACTCAAAACGTGAGCGAAGTCCCAACATTGTTATTCTCCCCTCTACTCCCCTCCCCTTGCCCTCAAGACCCAGTCTACTGCTGGGGCATGATTGCCCAGGTAACCTTGCCCAAGTGCCCATTCTTTGCGCAGTGCCAGGACGGTCAGTGTTGGGGGTCCGGGCAGATGAGCTTGACCCTGCCCTCACTCCTCCAGCCATATACGACCTCCTCCCCTGCAGTCTCCGTTCTGCCAATACTAAAGTGGCAGAGTAAATGAGCACTTATAAATAGCCAAAAATGTCAATTGGAAAAGAAACACTGTCAGGCTTTTGAGTTGAATTTGAACCCATCAATATTAGCAAGGTTAGAGCTGTAAAAGATTGTCTTCCTGCTAAGGGGAACAAATCAATGCAACTATTCAACACCAAAACGTTAAATTGACAATCACATCTCAGTGTTGTAAAGGACATCACTCATTCAGATTCGGTGTGACAGCAGAACAAGGGGCACAGGTTCAAACCACTGAAAGGAAAATTCAGACTGATATCAGGAAGTAATTGTTCACCAAGAGTAATCAGTACAAGGAATGGACTTCCAGGGAGGGTTGAAGACAAAAATCTTCAAGTCAGTTAAGAGCCAGTTGCATGCTACGACGGGAGGGGTGTCTTTGGCCGGGGGGGTGGGGGGGGGAGGGTGGGGGGGTAGACTGTAGTTTCTTCCTGTACTGCTGAGCTAGGATGGGTCGAATGGCCTCTCATCCATATCCATCTTGTGATCAAGGTTCAGAGAACAAGTACGATTCGCAAAATATCTGCAGCGGGCCAACAGACAGCTAGACACAAAAACCCCACGGCAACGGACTGAAATAATGCGAGTTGGGGGGAAAAAAAATTAAATATTCAGGCACCAGGTCGCCTCATGTGAATTTATCATCTGCATTGATGATATCAGAATTAAAAACCTCACTCATCAGCCAAGTTGCTGACCCTGGAAGTTCAAAGCTCAGAGTTCAGGCTGGAAAAAGAATGAAGCACTGTCGGCCTTTGCACTGAAGTTAAAGACTCTATATGTAAACTGTCAGCAGCAACTATCAGGGAAGACTGAACTGGTTGGGGCTCTTTTCTCTAGAAAAAAACTGTGGGGTGACCTGATAGAGGTCTTTAAAATTATGACGGGGTTTGATAGGGTAGACAGAGAAGTTTCCACTTGTGGGGGAGACCAGAACTAAGGGCCATAAATATAAGATAGTCACTAATAAATCCAATAAGGAATTCAGGAGAAACTTCTTTACTCAGAATGGTGAGAACATGGAACTTGGTACCAAATGGAGTGGTTGAGGTGAATAGAATAGATACATTTAAGGGGAAGCTCGATAGGTGCATGAGGGAGAAAGGAATAGAAGGATATACTGATAGGGTGAGATGAAGTCAGCTGGGAGGCAGCTCGTGTGGAGCATAACCACCAGCATAAACCAGTTGGGCCGAATGGCCGGTTTCTGCGCTGTATATCTCTGTACTTTTATGTAATAACGCAAGTTCTTGTCACTGTGGGAAGTCCAGTCACCGATCACTGTGAAACGGTGACCCAGGGTTGTTGAGGCATCCTAGGCTCAGCACCTACCACCTTCCCAGAACAGTGATTAAAAGAAAAAAAAGGGAGGTAGGGGGAAATGGAGGAAAGAGCAAGCTTTTAAATGTTTTTTTTTAAAAGCACACCTAATCTGTTTAGAGCCTGAAATACGATATTTCTCTCCAACAGTAACAAATTGTTTTGAAGAAAAGCAAATGTTTTGGTCATTCTTTAGCCTCAGGAGGATCTTAAAACCGAATTAAGTCTTTGTAAAGAAAGGAAAAATAGGAGTTGACTCAATATACTGGCAGTATATTAACTGGTAACCATCACACCACCTGCAGTCTTTCCCGATAGGATATGAACACAGATTCCTGAAGTTTCCATTACCACAAATCCAATTGTAATTTAATTTTGGATGAAATCTCTACTGACTGCACAGCAGCAACTGTTCAGCCATTCAATGCCTGTTAAACTACCGCACTCCAGCACGAGGTGAAGACGTGAAGGGCTCGGCTACAACAGCAGGGTCCAGCAGGCTAGAGTCAGAGCTCTGAGCTGGGCCAAGCTGTGCCTGAAATTGCCCAGCGGAGCCCAGCAAATCAGCCCAAAAAAAAGGCACAGCGTCCCCATAATATGCCTGATGGGAAAGCAGCTAAAGGTAGGAAATACTGTTGGATAATCCTTATCCTTTTAATAGCAAATTCGTGGATACTAGAGACGGTTATGGCTTGGAAGTTGCTCATAAAATAAACGGCAATGGTAACAGGGCTGACCGTTATCACAGGGCAATTGGAAGAGCAAGTTCTGGTGAGCCCACACGCGCAGTCAAACCTGGAAATCGCTCCACCATTTGCCCTGCTCGTATGAAAGCTACGCGGGAAGGGCAGCTCATGGGCTGAACGAATGGACCAGTGTGAACACTTGCTCTTCTGCCCAGCTGGAAACAAACTAATCTCTACATAAAAAAATGCACGCTGGGTTTTCTTTTAAAAAAGGTCTGCACTAACTTAACGGTGTGCTAAGTTTTAATGACTGCCAAACAACCTCTCCGACACTGAAAATTAACAATGTGGAGTCTCATTCCTTCCGATTTTAAATTGATGTTGGACATTTATAAAAAAGTTCAAACATTTTTAAACCTTTTTCTACCCGTCTCTTTTAATTCGATAATTCTTACACTATTTTGCTTTCTCTAACGGATTTTTACATTGAATTTACTATTGTAGCTTTCACTTCCTGGTTCTGACTCTGAATGGCTTGTCAAGGATGCTTCAAGCCGTTTGGTCGAGGGGATAGAGATCCTTTCCCCGCTCTCCCAGCTGACAGAAGCCAAAGATCGTTGTACTTTTTGCAGCTCACCATTCAAGCAAGTTGCTGCCCAAAAGCCCACGTATAGTTTGTGGGCGGGTGTATTAACTAACGAGCGGTGGAGACGTTCATTCGCCACTCAGCGCAATATGTCTGACAATTATCTACATTTGTTATTTCAAAACATTCATCTTAAGACTACACAGAGAGTAGTACACCCCAGTCCTACTAGAAAACTCACATGTAAAGAACTCCCCAGTACCTCTCCGTGACGATAGCAAGTTCCTGAGTTTTGCTTTGTTTGCCTCATTTAAACCATTTTAGCAAACAGACATCCTCATGATTAACGAACACATTTCCTAATTCTCACTGCGTTTTAACGTTATCGCCCCATTCCAATGTTATCTCCGCAACCTTTGATCACTGATACTCCTGAGAACGCAAAGATAAGAACCAACGATGGGATCTGCAAGTACACAGTTTACATCTACTCATGTGGTTTAACCATAATTCCTACATTAGCTGTTCTGTCTTCGTTCTGTATTAAAAACAAATGTAAAAACATATCTATACTCTTACAAATACTCCACGTAATGACCACAAGATACTATTCTCTCCCCTCCCTCCCCCCCACTTCACTTCCTCACCTAAGGTCTCCTCCTGAGCTCTGGACCCAACAGCCACGAGGACTCCACTGAAGATGTCTTCTCTATCTATAATTGTAAACAATTTTACAACACCAAGTTATAGTCCAATGATTTTTATTTGAAATCTACAAGCTTTCGGAGGTTTCCTCCTTCCTCAGGTAAATGTTCATGAGCTCCTTGAAGCCTACGCATTTATACATCATAGAACAATACATGGTGTTTACAGACTGCCCCTGCAACTGCCCGTTGCCAAGGCAATCACCGTGTTCAGACAGAGAGGTGTCACCTACAGAACCCCCGAATACACATTCAACAAAAAAACAAACAGGAAAAAGAGAGAGAGAGAGAGGCAGAAACATCCGGAAGGCAGAGAAAGACAGCAAATGACCCATTATATTAAAAACAGATAGCTTTTGTTCGCTAGTGGGGTAACGTGTAGCGTGACATGAACCCAAGATCCCGGTTGAGGCCGTCCTCATGGGTGCGGAACTTGGCTATCAATTTCTCTATCTATAGACAGCTTTGTACCCAAGAAGAGAGAGAAGCACCTGATCCACACGCACTCACCCACAACACACCAGCCTACACGAACAGCTGGGGCTCCTACAGCTGATCTGCCAATTCCCAGCCTTTAAAAAATGCCAACGGCAGCTTTGCAACCAGCTGGAACTCTGCTGGGACCAGCAGGAGCACCGACGGCAGTGCTCACTGAACGGGAAGGCTCCCACTCCACAGAACGCCGGGGGCAGCCCAGCTGGAGACGTGAGCGCTGGCCCTCGCCCCTCTAGATCCTGCCAACTACGCCGGTGGTTGACCACCAAAGTTGAGCTGCAGGCCTGCCTGCCCAATGCAACTGCAGAGGCTGCACTGACTTAGAATCTGTTTGTACCTTTTCCTCCAACAGACTACTCACCGCATTCCACACCACTAACCCAGACATCGGCACATTCACAAGAGTAACCAATGTCCTCAAGTGTCCTATTATTAAGGACAGCGTGATTGAGCACTTAGAGACATTTGAGCTGATTAGAGAAAGCCAACATGGACTTGTAAAAGGTAGTTCATGTCTAACGAACCCAACTGAATTTTTTGAGGAAGTAACTATCATAGTAGACTGGGGATGTAGTTTACATGAAATTCCAGAAGGCATTTGATAAGGTTCCATATAAGAGACTGTTAGCTAAAACTAAAGCTCATGGAATTGAAGGCAAATCATTGACCTGGTTAGGAGATGGGTTAGGCGGTAGAAGAGTGAGCAGATAATGGGTATGTACTTCAATTGGAAGGAAGTGACTAGTGGTGTCCCACAAGGATCTGTGCTGGGGCCTCAACTATTCACTATATTTATCAATGATTTAGATAACATAGGTGAGAGCCATATATCCAAGTTTGCCGATGATACAAAGATAGGTGGCACAGTAAGTAGTGTAGATGGGAGCATAAAATTACTTGATATATTAAGTCAGATGGATTTCAACGCAGGACGAAAAAAGGATCGATCCAAGTATTTTTTTAAATGGTGGAAAGCGAGGAACAGTGAAAGTCCAAAGAGATTAAGGGGTGCATGTAATAGATCACTAAAATGTAGTTGTCAGGTACCAAAAAAATAAAATCAGAAGGGCTAATGGAATGTTCGCCTTTATAACTAGAGGACGAGAATATAAAAAAGGAAGGAAGTTTTGTTACAGCTATACAAATCCCTGGTTAGATCACAGCTGGAGTACTGGGCACCGCACCTTAGAAAGGATATATTGGTCACAGAGGGAGTGCAGCACAGATTCACCAGAATATTACCAGGGCTCCAAGGGTTAGCTTATGAGGAGAGATTACATAAACTAGGCTTGAATTTCCAAGAATATAAAAGGTTAAGGGGTGATTTGATTGAAGTTTTTAGGATTTAGAAAAGGAATTGATAAAGTAGATAGAAATAACTCTTTTCTGCTGGTGGGGGAGTCTTGGACAAGGGGACATAACCCCTCTATATTCCCTTGATTCATATATTGCTATGTACATGACAAGATTTATTGGACTTTTATAACTACTTAGCATGAAAATGGGCACAGTAAATCAAATCCGTTGCACTGTGGTAAATCCTTTTTTCAAATACTGCAGTGTATTTGATACCCATTTTTAGTTCTATGAAATGTTTACCCAGTGTTTTAATGCATTACTTCAATAGTAAAACTAATTGAAAAGAAGAGGGACTGGTTGACTTGCAGTTTAACATTCTCCTTTTACCTCTGGAAGCTCAGTTTAAATCCAGTCTGAACTGATGGAATGAATGCCTCCTCTCCCTGCTGGCTACAAGAAACTTAAGTGAAATGACAATTGCAAGTGGGTTTGTAACCACAGTACAAACTGTCCACAAGTTTAACACAAATTAGCAGCCTTATTCAGAGGGGCCACTGTGTGTGAAATGGGATGGTTCACACGGGCACAATGGAGGGCTCCTCCAATTGGAGTCAAAGTACATTGGTTAAACACAGAAGCAGGAGCTTCAGTTCACATATGGTTTCACGTTTTACGTGACCTAGGAGTGCTTGATGCTGACAGTGTGTCTAAATTGGGGATGTGTTGCATTCCCCAGCATTGATCCTCCTCCCCCACCTTATGTTACAAAAAATTCACCAAAAGATTTTAAAAATTAATTTGAAGAGTTAAATGAAGAGGCTCATGTGGAACATAAACCCAGGCATGGACCAGTTGGGCCGAATGGCCTGTTTCTGGCTGTACGTTATATGTAATATGTATCAGGGCCAGGCCATTCAGACGAGAAGTTCGAAAACACTTCACGCAAAGGGTGGTACAAGTGTGGAATTCTCTCCCACAAAAAGATGTTAGCTCAATTAATAATTTTAAATCTAAGATCAATGGACTTTTGCTAGTCAAGGGTATTAAGGGATTATGGAGCCACGGCGGGTGGATGGAGGGGCTGAATGGCCTACTCCTGTTCCTGTGAGTGCCAGGTGCCCAAGTCAGCACCCACCGCAGCACAAACCACGAAATGGCCAACATCGCCACTGGAGGACCAGGCTGCTCATAACTGCCGGGATGGCGACCCGAGAAAATTCAGGGCCAGTGTTTCTACACAGAAGATGGTTAGAATGTGGAATTCCCCGTCACAAAACAGTTGAGGCAGACTCCATAATTTGTGTTAAAAGGGAATTAATTACTTGAAAACAAGAAATGTTGAAGAGTACAGGAAGCAAGCAAGAAAGTGGGATTAGACAAAGTGATTCACGTGGAGAAAACACGCCAGCACAGATTTGATGGGCCGATTGGCCTGTTTCTGTGCTGTAACATTCTGTAACAACTCTGGGGGCCTGAAATCTAGCCGGCCCATACAACTCATGGCTGGGCATGGAGATCAAAGCCTCCAAAACAACTCTCTACACAGCCTGTCCTTCAAAGACTCCCAGAGAAGTTCAACAAAAGCCCAGAAACACCCCATAATAATATCATCATCAGTCTCTCTGAAAATCCCACAAGGCATATCTGCCCTCTTGCCAATCCCAACGGAAACACATTCACCATGGATGAATTCCTGGCAGGATAAATTAATCAGCAGCCTCAGCTAACTCAACAGGGCCCAGATCATCCCCTTCCAACAGCCCCCTCAAGACAAATTTCACCTTCCCAAACATAACCAATACCACTGCCTTCAAATGAAACACTTCCTCCAGGCCTCAGCACGTGCCGAAATCTCCAACGTAAACCAATCCCCCACAAACACATCTCAATCCTCTGCTCCATGCTAATAGCCATATCCTTCATTAAGATGACCACCTCTTAATTTTGAATTGAACTGTCCAGTTTTGCAGGCAGGAACAAAAGGAAGACAGTAAAAGTCTCTTTCAGTCACTGCAGTTAAAACACAAGTCTGTATTCATGCGCTAATCATGTAATTTTTTAGATTGGTAAACGTTCCCCTCCTGTCCAGTTTTAGAATGGGCATGTGCTTGAAAGGAGTCGGCCCTGGTTCAGCTTTCATGCAGTTTATTTACCCAACACCTCCTGTCATCTGATCGGTAAAAGATCTGGGACAGGAGATCAATGAGTTATTGACATCTCAGTACAATCTCCGGATACCCTGAGAAACAAAGAACAAACAAACTAACTTGCATTTCTATTATGCCTTTCACGACCTCAGGATGTCCCAAAGCGCTTTACAGCCAATGAAGTACTTTTGTAATGTAGGGAAATACGACAGCCAACTTGTGAACAGCAAGGTCCCACAAACAGCAATGTGATAATGACCAGGTCACCTGTTTTAGTGATGTTGGTTGAGGGATAAATAATTGACCAGGACACCAGGGAAAACACCCCTGCTTTTTTATGTCTACCTGAGAAGCCAGATGTTTAACGACTCATCCGAAAGAAGGCACCTCCGACAGTGCAGCACCCTCTCCGTACTGCACTGAAATATCAGTCTAGATTACTTGCTCAAGTCTCTGGACTTGGACTTGAGCCCATGGCTTCTGACTTCGAGGCGAGAGTGCTACCAACTGAGCCACGGCTGACACCTTGCGACATTCCTCAAGACAAGGGAGGTGTCCACTGGGCTAACATGATGTTTGTTGACGTACAGACTGACAAAGTGTTGATTGCTCTTGCACCGATGAAAGAACACATTTCACTGATTCCCTCATGAACCAATTCCAAAGGAACATTTGTCAAGCCGTAAATGCTCGTTATTTGACAGTTCTGCAGTCCGGGGTTAGCGACATTGGGAAATTAAAAGCAAATCAAAATGGAGACAAAAAAAATGCAGAGAAAAATTAAAATGATTCGGTATCCAAAGACTGAGCATGATGCACATTCTATCTGCGCTTTAATGAATGTCTTTTTCGCACTGCACAATTAATTTAAGAAATGTGTCAGCCTTTCGACTGACCTTTGAAAGCTCTGCGAGCCCCTTGACAACCCAACTCTTTACAGCACGGTACAGATGGCAAGAATGATAATTCAGTGCTTCAGCATTTCCTTCAAAGAGGTTGTTCATCAAGTCCCAGGGAGACAAGAGCCAAGCTGCAGCACTCAAAAGGAAACTGTCTTTCAGATCATCAGACATGGAGAAAAATGCTGCAGTATTTATGTGCACCAAGTCATTTGGAGTATTTACAGTCTGGTTTTATAATTATTTTAATTTTACACCATCACTGTCTGTTTCATTGACCAACATGTTTGCCGAGTTAACATGCTTGGTTGGCAGACTGGCATAGCGAGGGACACTTGAAGTTAAGGTCTCTCTTACCCCCATGGTTCAGTCAGTTTATCTAACGAGTAGCCGACCAGCAAGATTTAAACCCCACTCTGCGGCAGCAAGAGGGGACAATATAACTGGCATGATCGTTAGAGGGGAAATTCAACCAGGGTTGCTGCTCCAGATGACCCCTGCTGGAAGTGTGCATGTGTAACACTGAACCGGGATGGTATTGGCTTGACTTTGATGTCCTTCACATGTCAAAAAAACCTGATGACACTTACTGTCTAGGGTCACACATGAAGAATGACCGCTCGGGCAAGGCACCGGTGAGTGACCACTGCCTCAGTCAACCCTCCAGCTCCATATTTTGGGAATCCTGGATTCTTGCTGACTCACTCGTACTCTACCATTATTTTAATAATTACTAATTGTAATCCCCTCCTCTGAGCTTCCCTCACTCATCCCTCCAAAACTACAAATCCACCGCGCTCCAGGATCTTCCAGCTCCCTGCAACCTCACTGCATTGAAATCAAGGATTGCACTGCACCACCTCCAACACTGACTGATCCTTTCCCACAACCTCAAAACTGTGGCACTTACACCTCCTTCAGTCTATTCATCCTCTGACAGACTTCAGGATTTTAAATCCTATAGCATGTTCATACCCAACCAGGACTCCTCAATTTACCTGATCTTCACTCCCATTCTTTTCAGTCTTAAAGTCCATATAGAAAACACCTCTTGACACTTCACCTAAGGTTCCCAATGATTAAGACTCTTCACTCCTTCACCCTGATACAGAATATCCAAGAGTTTTCGGATTATCTCCATTTGCCCTTGGTCCACCCCAACCCCCACCACCACACCCCTCTCCCAAACTCTTAATTCTTGACTGAAAGACACTTCAGCGGGCAATTGGGGAATCACAGTACAAATGCAGCTGAACTAGAGTCAGTTTGACATTGAGTGCAAGATCGGCTCTGGGAATTAGTCTCACACCAGTTCAGCTTCTGTCGTTTCACTGATTCTGTTAAAATTCAAAATGTAAAAAGAGCACAGAGGACCCAAAGGAAAATCATGAAGTTTCTATTATTAGAACAGAGCAGAGTGCTTGTCAGCTTCCTTCTAACATCAGCGTAATGAAATTTCACTTTGAAATATGAATATTTAGGCTATCCTTACATTGGAACTGTACATTCGCTGGTTATGGTATTAATCCGGAGTTAGGGCCCCCCACCTCAATCTGGAATGAAGCAGGGTGAGATCCCCTTCCCCCAGGGGGCAGCATTCCAGTTTGGTCTGAACTCCATCCACGCCACAACTTGAGCATTGACGTGGGGCTGAACATCATCGCACTGACGCTGTATCTGGATGTACGCTTAACATGATAACGTGCTATATCAATGTTGCAATTAGGTAACGAGTTGCATCCAGACTGCAAGCTGGACTTTGAAAGCTGGCAACAGCTTCCACGTCAAATTTTAATCAAACTATTCCTTTATCATCACTCCTCTCTTGGATTTCAATCAACCTTGAGAGAACGCAATACGAGAATATAATTAGCCAAAGCTCTAAACATACCTGCATGTAATCTATGCACAGCCCTTGTACGCCCTGACTATAGATGGGTATTGACAGCTAGTATAGGAATAATTTGAGACATGACATGGGTTAAGTATAGAATGCTTGGGAGGAGCAGGTGACTTTGGACCTCCAAGGCTTTCTAACACTGGGGGTTTTCCTCACCTCATGTCTGGGTCTGTTGTAGACTAACTGATCGAGATTGATTGATGGAGTTGTTGACTAATCCCATCATTGCATCATACGACTACCAGATGTTACAAGGGGAACTATCTTGTGACTACTAGGATGGTCTTTTTTCATCTCTGAACCCCTATGTTCCTATAGAACTCGGAGCTCTCCTCTCCCAGTGCTCTTAAAGTGGGTACCAGTGTCTAATCATTTTTGCAGTATAAGGTTACATGTTTGATGGTTAAAAAAAACTCAGCCACAAAAAGATATAATCTTGCCTCAGTGATTTTAGTTTTTAAAAAAGATAGATTTGTAGCTTAGTACCACAACAGCTGGGTGAGGATTTGTGGCGTGCCACTGAAACCAAGATGGTATTACGAGGTCTAATAAAAAGGCAGTTTCCATTCAATCTTCTCACCAGCATGCACCTTACAGTAGTCAGTAGCAGGGTATCTCCATGGCAATGCAGTCGTGTACCCACCCAACTGGTGAGGTGCTGAAATAGGGTCTGAAGTGGCACTCGATGATCTCCCACGTCCTCCCACTAGCTCAGCAGGTGGCCTCCATTTTGTTTTTAGTATCTTTGAGCTTGCAAGGTCAGCTCTTAAGGAGACATGTCAATGTACACAGAGTTTCATTTAATTAAAAAAAATTGCAGTGTGCACAAGAAATAAACTAGTGATTGCTACAGACACAGAGCTTGTTTAAGTGAAATTGAAATGATTTGTTCTTACCGCAAGCGATGGGAGTCAGTGGGAGAAAACTATTCAGAACCTGAAGGTTGGCGCCTCCGAAATCTGTGGGTGAGGGAAGAGAATCAACAGTTGAGGTATCAAGAGACAGCACCTGGCCACAAGGACAAACTCTGCACAACGGGAGACAGCAGGGATGGACAAACAAACTACAGTTGTCAAACTAGATTTGAAAGAACAAATTTAACAATTGTTAAGAGTCGGCCCACACACACATGACCACGGTGCAGGAGTGGACAGATCACACGATAACTTGGGCACGTTGTCCAATTAAATCGGATATTACATTCTGGTCTTTTTAAAACTTCTGCAGATGCGCAGATCCTGATGAGTCTGGGGTTCATCCAAGATAAGGGATGAGTGTGCTGGGGAATGGAATGTTATTTTTGACTTCCGTCATGCATGTCAGAATCCACTCGGCCAGGACAGGTCTAGAAGGGGTTAGATAAAGGGCGAAATTCCCCTCACTATCCCGGTAATAAACTTCAACCCCGACTTCTGAAGAGCACACCCAACTGCATCAATGAGAGGTTTTTGCACATGTCATCCTAATGGTTCTTTGTGTGACAATTTGCTGCCGGTTTCGTACTGTGGATCTGCACCAAATAACAGGTCGAGTCGGCTCAAACTCATTTCATGCCACATCAACGCAAACTCAGTTCAAACCAAGGTTGCAGAGGCGACTGATCAGCGTCCTTATCCATTGCTTTGCAGCGTCTCATGCAAAGTACCTTTTTCTGGATACTGTGTTCTGCAAAACACATTTCCACAGCCATTTGATTGCTGCTTTTCTTCCTTATACTTAATACCAATTTATCTTCCTCCAACCCCTAGATTTATTCCACAAAAACAGATTTAGCTCTTCCATGTATTGACACTCCAGTGTACTTAGTTACCAGTTTGGGAAGGGGGGGGGGGGGGGGAAACAGAATGTCACGGGATCTCCAGCTACAACATTCATCTCTGCAGTTTTTCTTTATTCTTTGTTCTGGAGTTTGGTGGGGCAGGGGGTGGGGAAAAAGAGAGGGGGCAGAAGGAGAGAACTTTACAGATCACCCCGCTAGGATTAGGTTTGATCATTTCGGGCAATCCGAGGCTGCAGCCGGTCTAATGCTGGTCCCAGATTTTAAGAGAGCTAACTTTATAAAGATGGCTGAAGATCTGGGAAAAGTTGACTGGGCAACCCTACTCATTAGGCAACAAGTACGGAGGACAAATGGGTTGTGTTTAAATACATTCTCAAACGGAATGAAGCCATGAACACCCCAATGGTTAAAAGGCCCATGATAAAAGAAAACCATTATGGTTGACGAGGAATGTACGAGGCAAATTCAAAAACAGAAGGCATTCTAGACACTGGAGGCAATTAACTCAGGAGAACAGGGAAAAATATCGCATGCAATTAAGGAAGACAAAAACAGCCATAAGATTAGCCAAGAAATCTCTGCAAAAGAAGATGGTGCCTAATTGTGGCAGTAATAGCAAAACCTTTTAGCTATGCGAGAAGTCAGAAGACCATAAAAAAGGACCGTATAGGGCCACTAAAGGATACTGTAGGGCAGATTCAAACTGATTCTCAGGTTATGGCAGAGCTGCTAAATGACTATTTTGCATCAGTCTATATTCCTGTAGACAATGCTATGCTCCAGATGAGGGGTGCTCAGTATTGGATAGCATTATTAAGGTAGACAGTAATGTCATCTTGGATAGATTAGGAAAGCTCAAAATTAATAGGGCTCCAGGTCCAAATAATATCCATCCAAGGGTGATTAATGAGATGGGACAGGTGCTCTGTGAGCCCCTTGTGCATATCTTCAATAGTTCAAGAGTCAGGGATAATTCCCTTTGACTGGAAGCTAGCTCCTGTAGTTCCTATTTTCAAAATAAGGGGACAAATCAGAGCTGGGGAACCACAAGCCTATCAGCCTTACATCCACTATTGGAAAGGTGCTGGAAGGGATAAGATATGCTCTTTACGATCACTGGGAAAGGGAAAGGGAAAAGGGCCATTAGAAATACACACGGTTGCCAAACAAATGTGATAGTTTTTTTTTGAGGAAGTCACTCGGGTAGTGGATGAGGGTAAACCGGCAGGCATTGTCGACCTGGATTTTCTGAACGCCTTTGATAATGCACAAGATACGATCAGTAAAAATTTGAAAAGCTGGACTAGGAATTGGCTTCAATCCCGGAGCCAAGACGTTGTAGTAAACAGGTGTGGTTCAGCCTGGAGACATGTTATTAGTGGTGTCCCCCAGGGATCGTTCCGAGACCCGCTACTCTTCACAGTCTTTATTAGTGACGTGAACAGTGGTGTTGGGAGTTTGGTAAGTAAGTTTACAGATGGCAGCAAAACATGTGCAAGTGTTAAGACAGTAGAGACAGAATTGTGCTCCAGAACTAGCTGCACCTCGAGCCAAACTGTTCCAGTGCAGCTACAACACTGGCATCCATCCGGCAATGTGGAAAATTGCCCAGGTATATCCTGCCCACAAAAAGCAGGACAAATCCAATCTGGCCAATTACCACCCCATCAGTCTACTCTCAATCATCAGCAAAGTGATGGAAGTGGTCGACGACAGTGCTATCAAGCGACACTTACTCACCAATAACCTGCTCACCGATGCTCAGTTTGGGTTCCGCCAGGACCACTCTGCTCCAGACCTCATTACAGCATTGGTCCAAACATGGACAAAAGAGCTGAATTCCAGAGGTGAGGTGAGAGTGACTGCCCTTGACATCAAGTCAGCATTTGACAGAGTGTGGTACCAAGGAGCCCGAGTAAAATTGAAGTCAATGGGAATCAGGGGGAAAACTCTCCAGTGGCTGGAGTCATACCTAGCACAAAGGAAGATGGTAGTGGTTGCTGGAGGCCAAACATCTCAGACCCAGGACATTGCTGCAGGAGTTCCTCAGGGCAGTGTTCTAGGCCCAACCATCTTCAGCTGTTTCATTAATGATGGAGGGAAGGTCATAAGGTCAGAAATGGGGATACTTGCACAGTGTTCAGTTCCATTCGCAACCGCTCAGATAATGAAGCAGTCCGAGCCCGCATGCAGCAACACCTGGAAAACATCCAGGCTTGGGCTCATAAGTGGCAAGTAACATTCGCGCCAGACAAGTGCCAGGCAATGACCATCTCCAAAAAGAGTGCGTCTAATCACCTCCCCTTGACATTCAACGGCATTACCATCGCCGAATCCCCCACCATCAACATCCTGGGGGTCACCATTGACCAGAAACTTAACTGGACCAGCCATATAAATACTGGGGCTGCAAGGTCAGAGGCTGGGGATTCTGTGGCGAGTGACTCACCTCCTGACTTCCCAAAGCCTTTCCACCATCTACAAGGCACAAGTCAGGAGTGTGATGGAATACTCTCCATTTGCTTGGATGAGTGCAGCTCCAACAACACTCAAGAAGCTCAACACCATCCAGGACAAAGCAGCCCGATTGATTGACAACCCATCCACCAGCCTAAACATTCACTCCCTTCACCACTGGCGCACCGTGTACCATCCACAGGATGCACTGCAGCAACTCGCCAAGGCTTCTTCGACAGCACCTCCCAAACCCACGACCTCTACCACCTGGAAAGTTAAGGGCAGCAGACATATGGGAACACCACCACCTGCACGTTCCCCTCCAAGTCACACACCATCCCGACTTGGAAATATATCGCCGTTCCTTCATCGTCGCTGGGTCAAAATCCTGGAACTCCCTTCCTAACAGCACTGTGAGAGAATCTTCACCACACGGACTGCAGCGGTGGCTCACCACCACCTTAAGGGCAATTAGGGATGGGCAATAAATGCTGGCCTTGCCAGCGACGCCCACATCCCATGAACGAATAAAAAGGAGTGCAATCAAATCCAAAAAGATTCAGATGTGCTAGGGGAGTGGGCTACACATTGGCAAATGGCATATAATTTAGATAAACGTAGTGTTATGCATGTTGTTAGGGCCAACACAGAAGACACGTATCACTTGCAGGGAACAATACTGAAAGAGGTTGAGAGAGAAAAAGATCTTGGTGTTATTGTGCACAGATCACTAAATGGTCATGACCAATGTAGAGAAACTGTGGATAAAGCTAATAAGGTATTGGGTTCCATTAATAGAACCACTCAGTATAAATCAAGGACACCATTTTGACACTATACAGGTCACTGGTCAGACCACATCTAGAGTACTGTGCCCAGTTTTGGTTCCCCGACATGGTGGGTGATATAGCAGCTTTAGAAAAGGTCCAGAGGAGAGCTACAAGAATGATTCGTAGCTTAAAGAATCTCAGCTACTCAGATAGGCTCAAGGACCTTGGTCTATTTACTTTAGAGCAGTGTAGACTTAGAGGTGACCTGATAGAGGTCTATAAAATAATTAAAGAGATGGATAGCGTCCCTATTGATCGATTATTCCAGTTTAACAGGTTGGGAGGACCAGGGGACGAGTTTAAAGTATGGAAGAGTGGGAGTAGACTGCATGTTAGGCGGTGGTTCTTTTCCCAGAGAACTGAGTCTCTGGAATATGTTGCCGGTTGGTGTGGTGGGTGCTGACTCTCGGCATTGCTTTCAAGAGGGAGCTGGACCGGTTCCTGACTGGGGGCAGAGATCGCATCATATAGAAGGTAAATGTCTTTATAAATAACACTTGATCCTGGAATGATTTCAACAGGGGTTGGGGGGGGGATTTTACAGAATATTTTTTCCCTTATTGGCTCTAGGTTTTTTCTCTCCCAGGAGATTACATGGCTGCGGGGGTGGGTGTGAGGGGGGTGGGGGGGAAGAAGTGTTTAGCCATGTTGGTCTGGCCATCATGGTGTGGGGCAGGCTTGATGGACCCCCCAGCTGGTCTTTTCCTCCCAGTCATTTTTGTATGGTCTCTATAAAAAAGGAACAGGCACGATGATTCAAATTGTGACTGATCAAGGATTTTTAATTTGAATAGGGTTCTGGATTTAGTTTGGTCTTTCTCTTTAATTTTAAACCAACTGTCCAGTAACACTGTCACCAGCCAGGATTACAGCCACAGGTACTGTAACTAGGAGTGACCATAACTAGTACTGCAGACAGAGGCCAGCTACACCCAGTGATTCAACTCATTTACTGCTGAGAGTCCCCCATTAACCACAAACAGGCCCAGAGTAAATAAAGAATGATAGGATAGATACAGTTTAACACTGACAACGCAGTGATTGAACTATACCTTAAAAGGTAATGAAAATTGAGATCATACACAAGATGGCATTCTATTTTCATTATCAGAGAGGGAGCAATTCCTTTCAGGAATCCAGAAGAAAAAAGATTGCAACTGCAGTGTCACCATGGCAATGAATCAAACCGGTGACACTGCATCTAACATCAGACTTTATGTTAGAGTCCCATCGTAACATGAATTTCCCCTAACGTAGGCTCACACCCAATTCAGATCACGTGATCATCAGGCTGAACATGGTCGTGTCAATAGCAGGATTTAGATGCAAAACAGGAAAGGCACATTCACACAAGAAAAATGTCTTTCCTTCCTACTCTTGTTGGAGGAGGGGAGAATTTGGATCCTTTTACATGGAAACGGCTTCTACATTGTGGATCGTGGTCCTGCCTGGATTGACTGTCAAAACCTCCATCTATCTACCATTGTTCCAGTGCTATGGATGTGATTTTTCATTGACACAAGTCAGGAGTGTGATGAGATACTCTCCACTTGCCTGGATGAGTGCAGCTGCAATCACACTCAAGAAGCTCGACATCATCCAGGACAAAGTAGTCCGCTTGATCGGCACGTCATCCACTAGCCTGAACACCCACTCCCTCCACGGCTGCAGTGTGTGTGTATTATCTACAGGATATACTGCAGCAACTCGCCAAGGCTTCTTTGGCAGCACCTCCCAAACCCACAACCTCTACCATCTCGGAGGACAAGTTCTCCTCCAAGTCACACACCATCCCAACTTGGATATGCATCACCTCTCCTTCATTGTCGTTGAGTCAAAATCGTGCAACTCCTAACATTGTGGAAGCACCTTCATCACACGGACTGCAGCAGCTCAAGAAGGCGGCCCACCACCACCTTCTCAGGGGCAATTAGGGATGGCCAACAAATGCCGGTCTTGCTAATGACGCCCATATCGAAAGAATGAATTTTTTTTTTAAAAATACACATACATGCAGACATGAAAATAATGGCCCAGAAATTGCTCCAAGCGGCAAACCAACAGTACTCGTCACTTCATAGATTTATACTAACCCACTAACTTACCGCAGGCACTTTACTTCAGGCACTTCCTCTCATAGGAAGTGGAGGAGAGCCCAGCCTCAGTTCCAAAAAGCTGGGACCCTGGGGGAAGCGAGAGGATCGATCTCTCCCCTCAACCAGATTGGAGCATTTTTGACAAGCTGCAAACGGTTTCTGCAGGCTGGAACGTTAAATTCAGGAAGTGAAAAGTACAACACTGAAGTCATTTGTAAGAACAGTTATAGTCAGCAAAAAGAGAGGGTAAAAAATAATCAAATTAAAGAGAAAGAAGGAAAAATTACAAAAACAATTTTTTAAAAAAAATTTTAACGGCCAAAAACTTAACAGGAGAAATGAGACACCACATATTTAAAAGTTAAATTTTAGTTGTTTGACAGTATTAAGACTTGCCACACTGTTAAAACTTAGTTTAGATCCGTTTTTTTTTCAAAAACATGTACCGGTTTGGTGGCAATATTAGTTACTTTCCAGCTGGGCAGAAGAGCAAGTTGGCGCTGGTCTGCTGATTCCACTGACAGCCCTTTAATGCGAAGCTGTCATTTTGCCGGCGAACCAGGAAGAGCAAGTTCCGGATTTCCATGTTTGACTGCGCATGTGCGAACACCGGAACTTGCTCCTCGATTTCACCACTTACAGCGACTGCAATATTTTGAAGTGAATTGAAAGATCATCCAAGCTTTTTGCTAAGCTACACATTTACTCTATCGACACAAATTGGACACTTTATCTGGTATTGAATTATATGATACAGATCTCAAAGTAAATCAAACTGGTTATTCTATTTCTCCAATCCAACAGGTCTAATTCTGCCATACTAATTGTAGAAAATAGCACCGGGAATTAGAGTTTAATTATGTGTGCTTATGCAGAACCAATTTAGATTGAGGAACAATGTGCAGGAAACACATCTCCACCACCTGCTACCCCAGTGTCGATCACAAACAATGATGGGGGCAGAAGCACTCGGCTATGAAACTGTTTCTCAATCGTTTGAAAAGTTAAATCCATGACCAAAAAAGTTTTAAAGAAGTTGATTAGTTGTTCTTCAGCAAAATTGGGGTTGAAAAGAATTCAAATTATCTTGAACATACTATGGCTGCCTTTATACTCTCAATAACACAGTATCTATACTAATAGAGGGGTCCTTGGATATTGCAATGTGCAGCGGCAGACCCAAGTTAGACTGACGGCTGCGCTTCATAATGCGTTCAGCCACAAAGGAACGCTGGGAAGATGAGCCGAGCTCTGCTGTCTGAGCAGCTAATTTTTCACGTTATGAAGAGCCAGGAAGGGAGTTTCTTCCAACTCTACCTTTTATATATTAAAAAAACAAAAGGTCAGTTGTATATTAAGTTCTCAGTCGGTCCAAGGCAGTGTCTGGGAATTTTCATATGGGGCTTTGCACCAGCCATGCTGCACCCGGTGTGAAGCGAGTCTACCAACCTACAAGAGGTGGTCTCAACTCGTCAGATTGTTGGCCGAACTCATCGACACAAAAGTGATAATATAATTAGGTTGATACTAAACCACAGAGCTCCCCATATGATGCCCAGGCTGCATGGAATTAGCTGCAATGGTACAATTGGCCTCAGCTCTTCTGGACTGCAGGAGGTAGGGGGAGAAATCAAAGCAAATGGGTTCCCACTTACAACCGAATGACAAAAAAAAAAATCTGCCAGTGTTTGCTCCTCCTCACTGGTAACCAGCAACCCTTGCTGGGAAGAGCACGAGTGCAGACGTTGGGTGAGAACAGGAGTGAGGTTGCCAAGGATGCCCTCTGCAGTCAAAGAGCCTGCTGACATTCACTGTAAAGGCTCACACACAAACAATGGTCACCTGGGCTAGGCTTCTGGGGGTACTTAGGATTGGCAGCACTGAGGTGGGAGGGGTATGTACTCTGCAACCACAGTTGAGGGATAATTTGAGTTTTGGCAGAACTGGGGTGGGGGGGGGGTAGGAAAGAGGAGGTGGTTTGTACTGTGGAGTTTGTCTCACTGGTGGATCCTGGTGGTCTGTCAGCAGTGAAGGGTAGGAGAACAGGGAATGGGATGGGAAGGGAGGGGGGGGGGAAAAAGAAAAAGGAAGAGAAAGAAGGAATAAATAAGAAAAAAGGAAGGAGAAACTTGAGAGATCCCAGGTCTGGCAGCACTTTCTTTTAAAAAAAATCTCTGCAAACGATGAATTCAGTGATTTCTGATTCGTTCCTGGGGTTGAGTGTCTCTGTCACTCGCCCGGTGTCTCAGCTGTCACTAATTCGAATGTCCACGTTTTCTGACCAGCATTACCTGTGTTTTGTTACAAATCACAGCCCGTTTGTCTGAGAAGAACGCAACACATTTTTTTGCTGTTCATTTTGGGAAAACAAAAACTCAAATTATAATGAAGACAGATAGCATCACTGGCCCTCTTTCTCGCTCGGTTTGCCCTACTTCTTAAGTAAAATAATAAATAGCTTTTATTATAAAGTTTAGTTCAATACCTACTCAAATTCATTATCCAGTTTGCAGTCAAATCATTTTCAAAAACCACACAAACTGAAATCCTGTTGTACACAGACACAGTTTGACTTTTCCAAATGTACAATTGGTGTGCCCAAGTTATTTGAAGTCTCTACATGTCTATTTCTCTATCTCAGACACACACACATCTGTTTTAAAAGTAATTTAAAATAAACCTTAGCTGAATAAAGCTTTTCTTCAAATAAATTTTGAAAAAGAATCCAGTGGATACTGCTGATACACCCTGGGAAATGGTGCACACTGTATGTGCTCAGACCACAGGACTGACCTTCAACTAAAGAATGTCACAGCACTGGGGAAAAATATGAAATCCAAGCCCAGGCTTTGAGAGAGGATGAGGCCTTCAATGAAGTATGATGAAGGCATTAAAAGGGACACAAAGGCACCTCAGTGGGTAAATTTAATCAAGTTCGGAAATATGAGCCAAGAAATTGGATGATGCTGCACCCATTTTTAAAGTGTAAAACAACACTTAAGTGTCCAATATGGCGACCAGCTTGCGCGAACACATTCTGCGCTGTTTGGCAGAGTAGGTAGCAGGATCAAGCACTTTGCGTTACAGCCTTACATCCAACCTGTGTTATCGAGCAAGGCTGAAATTATCCTGCAAACAAACAATGCTGCTCTGATCTTTCCTTTCCTGTTCTGTTCTTCCCACATTATAAATGTGCCACCTGCATGCTCATTCTCCTCTCTACATCCTCACTGTGTTGAAAAGATTCATTGCACTGCCTCCGCTCACACTCATTGAACAACTGAACCCCTTACCCTCACCTTCCTCAGTATTTTCATCTTCCTACAATCTTCAGCTTTTTAAAACCTAAGCTTTGCATCACGTGATGTATAACTTTCCTCTTCTATCTTTTCAATCCTCAGTGGTGACTTGCTCTACGGCCCTCGACCCTGTACCCAGGTTTTGTAATCAAATGAAATACCTGAAAAAGTGTGAAAACCACCACTCTGGTTTATGAGCACGAGTTGAAACCAGGGACACTGAAGTTCTGAGGAGGTATCTGAACCCATCCATAAAACTAGAGCCTTCTAACTCACTCCCACTTGAGCCTTTCTAGAGAATCACAAAATTAGAATTCACTCCCAACTACCAGGCTACACTTCAAAGATTATCCAAAATAAAACAGACCAGGAGCAAGTCCAGTATCCCTGTTCATTCCAAAAACATCTTCTACATTTAATTAGGAGGCTGGAGTGCAGCAGTGCATAAATTAAGAAAAAAAAAATCAAAATTTTAAACGCAGCTTTCAAAACAGTTTTCACGTCAGTAATTCCCATCGAGAAGTCCTTTATCCACGGCAGTTTCAGGAATAATGAGCTTTCAGGTCAAGAGATTGTAGAAATACCCAAAGATGCAACAAATGGAAGGCCATGGCTCATCCAAGTTAAAGCAGCTGGTAAAAACAATTCACGCTGTAACACTGCAATCATTTTGCATCTCCATACTTTAAAATCACGTCTTAAACAGGAAGCAAAACCTTTTTTTGATGTAGAAGGTCTTGAATAATAGATGTTTGATATTTTGCTTGCAGCGAAGCAGCAGCTTTGAAAACCCTATGGAGAACAGGAGGTGCCGTACAAGTGAAGAATGATTCACTGATTCAAGCACGGACTGTACACGAGCAACGCACTGAGCCAGGCCAGAAATTGATGGGTTTAATCCTCATTCTGTCGTGAAGTAACTGGTCTCAGCCAGGGGCATATCCAACATTGACAAAGAAAAACTTGCATTTATATCACGCCTTTCACAACCTAAGGGCGTCCCAAAAGCGTTTTACAGCCAATTAACTACTTTTTGAAGTGTAGTCACTGTTGTAATATAGGAAGCGCGGCAGCCAATTTGGCACAGCAAGATCCCACAAACAGCAATGTGATAATGATCAGATAATCTGTTTTATTGATGTTAGTTGAGGGATAAATATTGGCCAAGACACCGGGGATAACTCACCTGCCCTTCTTCGAAACACTGCCATGGGATCTTATATATACAAGAGGGGGCAGATGGGGCCTTGGTTTAACATCTCATCCGAAAGACTGCACCTCCGACAGCCAAGGGCTATTGAGCACTACAGGGACGGAGGCAGACTCATAACATACATGCAGTTGGGCCCACACCCATGGGCAGGAGGGAGTTCCATGTAAAAGTACTCACCTTTGGTGGGGCCGAAGCAGAGGCTGCATCCTGCAGGCGGGAGGGATCGGCCATTTCAGGGGTGGATTGGGGTGTGGAGCAGAGTCCGAGGGAGTGAAAGATTGCAGCTGGCGTGCCAAGCCCAGGGCCAAGGCTTTATGGTTAAGTGGGAAAGGGGAGGGGACCACTTTAAGGCTGGGAATAGGACTGTTGTTGCTGGGATGTGGAGCAAACTGGGTCTCGGGATGGAAGACATAGGAACGTAGGAATTGCTGGACCAAAAAAGACCAAGGTCCATCTAGTTCAGGATTTTTTTTATTCATTCATGGGATGTGGGCATCGCTGACAAGGCCAGCATTTATTGCCCATCCCAAATTGCCCTTGAGGTGGTGCTGATGGTGGTGAGCCGCTGCAGTCCGTGTGGTGAAGGTTCTCCCACAGTGCTGTCAGGTAGGGAGTTCCAGGATTTTGATTCCAGTGACGACGAAGGAATGGCGATATATTTCCAAGTCAGGATGGTGTGTGACTTGGAGGGGAACGTGCAGGTGATGGCGTTCCCACGTGCCTGCTGCCCTTGTCCTTGTCCTTCTAGGTGGTAGAGGTCGCAGGTTTGGGAGTTGCTACAGTGCATCCTGTGGATGGTACACACTGCAGCCACGGTGCACCGGTGGTGAAGGGAGTGAATGTTTAGGGTGGTGGATGGGGTTCCAATCAAGCGGGCTGCTTTGTCCTGGATGGTGTCAAGCTTCTTGATTGTTATTGGAGCTGCACTCATCCAGGCAAGTGGAAAGTATTCCATCACACTCCTGACTTGTGCATGTAGATGGTGGAAAGGCTTTGGGGAGTCAGGAGGTGAGTCACTCACCGCGGAATACCCAGCCTCTGACCGGCTCTTGTAGCCACAGTATTTATATGACTGGTCCAGTTAAGTTTCTGGTCAATGGTGACCCCCAGGATGTTGATGGTGGGAGATTCGGCGATGGTAATGCCGTTGAATGTCACTGGGAGGTGGTTAGACTCTCTTGTGGGAGATGGTCATTGCCTGGCACTTGTCTGGCGCAAATGTTACTTGCCACTTATCAGCCCAAGCCTGGACACTGTCTCGGTCTTGATGCATGCAGGCTCGGACTGCTTCATTATCTGAGGGGTTGCGAATGGAACTGAACACTGTGCAATCATCAGTGAACATCCCCATTTCTGACCTTACGATGGAGGGAAGGTCATTGATGAAGCAGCTGAAGATGGTCGGGTCTTGGGCACTGCCCTGAGGAACTCCTGCAGCAATGTCCTGGGGCTGAGGTGATTGGCCTCCAACATCCACTACCATCTTTCTTTGTGCGAGGTATGACTCCAGCCACTGGAGTCATTACACAGGCAGCATCACAGACATGCCGTACCCTCCAGGGGTGAGTGCACCCCTTCAAGATCCTTCTCGATCGCATCCAATGAAGAATGTGCATTTATATAGCAGAATCTTTCATGATCTCAGGGCGTCCCAAAGCGCTTTACAGACAATTAAGTACTTTTATGATGTAGTCACTGTTATAATGTAGGGAACACAGCAGCTAATTTATGCACAGCAAGGTCCCACCAACAACGTGATAATGACCAGAGATAAACGACCAGATCACCTGTTTTTAGTGATGTTGGTTGAGGGATAAATGTTGGCCAGGACACATGTGAGAACTCCCCTTCGAACAGAGCCATGGGATCTTATACGTCCACTTGAGAGTGCCGATGAGGCCTCGGTTTACAGTCACAGCCAAAAGACGGCTCCTCCTACAGTGCAGCACCCACTCAGTCTGAATTTTGTGCTCAAGCCTCTGGAGTGGGACTCGAACCCACAACCTTCTGACTCAGGAGGAGAGAGTGCTGCCACTGAGCCAAGCCGGACACTAGTCTGGAGCAACCGTCGGAGGAGTGCTACAATTGGCCTCAGTGCCCTTGGGCTGCGGGGAGGGGGGGGGGGGGGGGGGCGCGAGCGTGGAAAGGGGAAGGAATCCGCTAGTTTTCCTGTACCTGACTGCTGTCCAGTGATCCTTACTGGGAAAAGTGGTTGCGTGGATGCCAGATATTCCACAATGCCCTCCATAGTTGGATTAGCCTGTTTATGCTCAAACAACAACTGTCATTTGGGCAAAGCACCCGAGGAGAGCTGCCAAGAGCCATCACCTTTAGGATGATGAGGAAGCAGACTGGACGAGGGAAAAAAGGTTGATGGAATTGGAGAAATTAAGGTAGTGAAACAGGAATGGAGGAGCGTGTCAAAAGCGTACATCATTTTGTAAAGCTGTAACAAATTGTTCTGACTGGAGAGCTGCAAATTGTAAATTCAGGCTTGGCTGAACTTCAATAATCACTAAGAATTAGAAATATTACGGACAGGGTGACAGCTAAAAGCTTCCAATTAAAATCTTCAATGGTTGCAGTTATCAAAACAGATAAAATGAGCACACAGGTTCATCGATCTGGAATGGAAACAACTGGGGAGAGAGACATCACCATAGGTACAAAAATAAGTAGAGCCTGTACAAGTTGTATGTATAAATGACAACACAATGACTTCCCATTATTCATATTGCTCCTCATCACATGGTCTCCATAAAACAAAAAGACTTCTTCAAACCAATCTTCTTGTCTTCTCTCCTGAATAGGTTGCCATGAGCAACGGCAGTTTGCGCTCTCTTATTCCAGTAGCCATTCTAAAATGGGTGAACCTGGACAGGGAGTGTTGGCAGGCTATTCAACCACAGAGAGCATCACAGCCGAGCCAGATCCGGTTCTCTTTCGACACCCACACATAGACACACTCACCAGCAGCATTGAATAGGCATCGGGGGGGGAAGGGGGGAGAAATCTGTTTGATGCGATAGTCCCTAGTCAAATGAGTGCTGAGGCCCAATTTTTACCCCCTCCCAGACGGAGATGAGCCTACTCAGCACTGACCCTGCAACCTTTTTCTGACTTGGTCCTCCACCAGACCATCAGGCCTTGTTAATCAAAACTGATATTTGTTTTTAATCTTGTTGTAACTTGTGTATTTCTAAGGATGGGCTGGTGATGAGATACCTCATCAAATGCTGCATTTTGAGCCCTCAGACTCATGACCTCAGTCTTAGGAACCGTCCAAAATGTTATTCTTTCTCCTTCAGTTGCTCAATTTACATCATTGTTTTATTTCAACTGTCCAATATTTGCAGCTTTTCTTTTGTCTGTTAACTTCAATGGATTGTTTCTCCAACATATTCTCAGTGTAATCTAAGCCCGGGTTATCAACCCACCTAGCCCAAGATACCCCAACCACCTTTTAAAATAAGCCAACATCTATTAAAACCACATTAAGTAAAGACTTGTTTCTATATAACACATTAGAAATGTCTCCTGGTGCTTTAGATACAATGAATCATTTCCAAGTGCAATGTAAGTGAACAGACAGCAATTTTCTATGATTCTATGGCGCACAGCAAGATGCCACAAACACCAATGAGATGAAGGACCAGTTAATCGATCTTTGGTGGTGTTGGCCAGGAGACTGGGAGAATCTGCCTGCAGTTCACCCAGGAGTGTCAAGGGATCACATGAACAGGCAAGCGGGACCTCAGTGTGTCATCTTTATTGAAGGGCAGCACCTCAGTACAGCACTCCCTCAGTACTGCACTGGAGTGCTAGCCTAGATTACACACTCAAGTCTTAGGAGTGGAGCTACAGTCAATAGTAGTCGACTCAAAGTACAGCTCTCAAATATTTTTTATTCTTAAATATAAACTAGAACAGATAAAAAGCTATAACTCGTAATTCAAATTAAAAAGAACTTTCTCAGTCGTGAAAAGATCAAGCGCCCTGTAGTTAAAATATGGAAAGGCATCTTCTCAGTCATGTCACAGCTGACGCTTGCTGACATTTATTTTTCTTTTGCTGCTACTGTTACCTGATAATATTAATAGCTACCTCACAGGTGCAGAAAATAATCAATAAGGCTAATGGAATGCTGGCCTTTATATCTAGAGGACTGGAGTACAAGGGGGCAGAAGTTATGCTGCAGCTATACAAAACCCTGGTTAGACCGCACCTGGAGTACTGTGAGCAGTTCTGGGCACCGCACCTACGGAAGGCATATTGGCCTTGGAGAGAGTGCAGCGTAGGTTTACTAGAATGATACCCGGACTTCAAGGGTTAAGTTACGAGGAGAGATTACTCAAATTGGGGTTGTATTCTCTGGAGTTTCGAAGGTTAAGGGGTGATCTGATCGAAGTTTAAGATATTAAGGGGAATGGATAGGGTGGATAGAGAGAAACTATTTCCGCTGGTTGGGGATTCTAGGAGTAGGGGGCATCGTCTAAAAATTAGAGCCAGACCTTTCAGGAGTGAGATTAGAAAACACTTCTACACACAAAGGGTGGTAGAAGTTTGGAACACTCTTCCACAAAAGGCAATTGATGCTAGCTCAATTGTTAATTTTAAATCTGAGATAGATAGCTTTTTGCCAACCAAAGATATGAAGGGATATGGGCCAAAGGCAGGTAAATGGAGTTAGATCACAAATCAGCCATGATCTTATCAAATGGTGGAGCGGACTCGAGGGGCTGAATGGCCTACTCCTGTTCCTATGTTCCTACCATTTCGCACATTCAATTTGCTCTCAAGTCATTCTCATCTCCGCTGTTCCTGAGTGAGAGAGCAACTGAGTGGACCTCATTTCTTGCTTCAGGATATCAAAGTCTACAATTCATCACTTCTGACTCAGTAGTTCATTTCTCCAACAGAACAGTGGTCCCCATCATTTGTTGTCTAGTTTGCAACAACATTTCAGTGTATCAGAAAATAGATGGTCAAACTTAAGACTGAACAGGCTAGGGCTCTTTTCTCTAGAAAAGACAAGACTGAGGGGTGACCCAATAGAAGTCTTTAAAATTATGAAGGGATTCAGTAGAGATGTTTCTGCTTGCGGGAGAAACCAAAACCAGGGGCCATAAATATAAGATAGTCACTAATAAATCCAATAAGAAATTCAGGAAAAACATCCTCACTCAGAGGGATAAGAATGTGGAACTTACTACCACATGGAGTGGTTGAGGTGAATAGCATAGAATGCGTTTAAGGGGAAGCTAGATAAGTACATGAGGGAGAAAGAAATAGAAGGATGTGTCGATAGGGTGAGATGAAGTAAATATAGAGTGGGAGTAGGCTTGTGTGGGGAAAAAAGCTCTGGCATTTTGGTCGGAATGGCCTGTTTCTGTGCTGTAAATTCTATGTAAAACTTCAGTTATAATAAGCAACTCAAACTGAAAGTGCTGCATTGTCGGAGTCAAAGCACAACCCAACAAAGATTATGCTCTCTGAGCCCAAATGGGCACTTCCTTCTTAAAGGATTGCAGGCTCCTGAAATCCATGGACGGAACTGGAATTAAAATGCTTTCAAATAATGCACTTCACGCAGAGTCGGGCAGTGCAGAGACGGTTTACATGATTGAAGGCTGGTGGAGTGGAGCCCTCCCCATTACCCACAGCCACTGAACGATCCTGAAGCTGAACCAGAACTGAATGAATTTAAACGGTGCTCTGAGTGCAGGAATAGCAGAACCACTTCAAGATGGGAATCATGTCCCACAAGTGCTCCGCATAGGGATTACATAGAATTTACAGTGGAGACAGTCCATTCGGCCCAACTGGTCTATGCCGGTGTTTATGCTCCACACGAGCCTCCTCCCACCTTAACATATCCTTCAATTCCTTTCTCCCTCATGTAGTTATCTATCTGCCCCTTAAAGGCAACTATGTTATTCGCCTCATGGAGAACTGAAGAACTCCAATGGGAATTTCGTGTCTCCCCTCACCACACAAAACAACCGAAAGGCCCACTGCTGACTCCACACCCTTGACTTCCAACAACCTCAGTACAGCCAATGAGGAATGTTGTTTTATTCTTCGAAGTGTGAGATGTTGAAAGCAGACTCAACCATTTCTTCCCACTCAGTGGTACAGAGCCAACAGCAAATGGAGCCTGATTGAGCTTGATTAAGTTTAGTGGATTTTTTAATATGTGAAAGGCCAACAGGTCTGCAGTAAAACACAGTAAACCTCTGCTGGGATTAGTTTATAGAAATGAAAAACAAAAGCAAGCAGATTAATAATGACAGAGTGCTGCTTACCGGCTTGTTTGCCCTTACAGAATTAATAAAGATTGCAATTTACTTCCTATACTTTCAAACTGAACTCAAGTGCCTTTATTCCCCTCTCCGAATTCGAGACTATGTTTGTATCTATCCATACCTATTAACATAGAATTTATAGCACAGAAACAGGCCATTCAGCCCAACTGGTCCATGCCAGCTCCACACGAGCCTCCTCCTACCCCTCTTCATCTAACCTAATCAGCATAACTTTCTATTCCTTTCTCCCTCATGTGTTCATGTATCTTCCCCTTAAATCCATTTATGCTATTCCCCTCAACTACTCCATGTGGTAGCAAGTTCCACATTCTAACCACTCTCTGGGTAAAGAAGTTTCTCCTGAATTCCTTATTGGATTTATTAGTGACTATCTTATATTTATGGTCTCTAGTTTTGGACTCCTCCACAAATGGAAACATCTTCTCTGTCCACCCGATCAGACCCTTTCACAATCTTAAAGACCTCCATCAGGTTATAAACAGCACTACACACATAATGGGCAATTTTCCCTGGATCCAGCAGGGGGCCTCAACCTGCTGATCGCACATACCAGGGAATCCCAGGAATGGTGCCCTCTATTTTCCATCTATTATAAGTAACGGACAGATAATCAGGAGACAGCGCACCTGGTTTCCCCCGATAGTCAAGACTTGGAAAAATTGGCCCTTCGTATTTTTTTTTTTAAATGCCACAGTTAGGTTTATTTAAAAGCCTAACTTCAGAGGTTTGGAGCTCACAATATGCGTATTATCCATTTGCTACACTTGGGACCATTAAGGAGTTTAAAGGTTTGACTAGAAGTACCAATCTAAAGGTCTAACCCTTTGCCTATTAGCTAATCAATGAAGGTCTAGCCTTTTTAAAACAGGCAGTAATTTCATTATAGAAAGAGCTCTTTTCCCTCCCCCAATATTTTGTCTTCTACTCAAGGCGCAAACTCTTGCTTGGATACAAGGGGTCTTGGCAAAACTCGTACCTACCCCATTCACACCACAAAGTCTCCAGTTTGGCCCCAAATCTGTACTGACTTAACTGACCTCTGCCTGGCTGGCAGTCTGTGTATGAGAGTGTAAACAGTGAATTTTCTTTGATTTTGGGAGGAGGGGGGCACTATTCTACCATGAGAGGATATCGTAGCCAAGCTCAATGCTGAGCTCACACAACAGCCATATGCACACACCTTCCAGCAACAGTTACTGGATACGGTCAGGAATGGGAAACCAGGATATGTTCTCCCCCCCCCCCCACCCCCCCAGTTGCCCATCCCAGGGGCCCTAAAGTCACAGTAGCATCCCACTGACCACCCAGGGCAAGATCAGCCATCACGGCACAGATCTGGCCCTAACCGTATAGTTCCATACTGCACCAGGCTATGCCTTCACTCTCAAACTTTCAGTTTATTTAATTACATGACTAGTGAATTAGAACATTCAACTCATTTCCCAAGAACAGAGCTTGTGGCAATGAACATTCAATTTTGCTTGGATTCAGCTCCGAAGATCCCAAAGTTCAGTTTTCTCAAAGTCAAATGCAAAGATCTCATCGTGCAGCAAATGCAAGAGGCCCCTCATCACCAGGAGCCATGGTCTTGTAGCCAAAGTAATGAGGGGGAAAATGGGCATGCGTTCAACTCTACCATACCAAAGATTCATGACAGACCATCGCTCCTCCCACCATCAGATTGCCAACAAGAAAAATGGAGGCCAACTCCATCACTCAACTAGCAGTAAATAGTATTTTGCTGGGGTGGCACGTGCACCAGATGCATGGTATATAAGCAAAGTGAGGAGTGTTGCCAATGTGCAACCAGCCTCCGACTGCCGGATATCAACATGTCTCAGATTTCCCATCATTTTTCCAACTTCTGCCAGAAAAAGTACATGATTTTCTTCGATTGGGCTGTTTTCTTTAATGCCTGAATCCAGAGATGGAATGGGAGTAATGCCCCTGCTACCCCCTCAGGGGATGCACTGATCAGGTACAGTTGACAGGGAACCCAGAAGCTTGACTGCTGGGACCTTCAGGGGTAAATATGAAGAGCCCCAGATGACACTGCCAGATGTTTTCCATATCATGCAGTACCTATTACCAGTAGGACTGAATCTTGGGATGCAACCAAATGTGAAGGATTGCACCCTCCTAATCTCAACTTCTCCACCATTCTATCAAGACTCTAGGGACAATTCTATGCATTCAGATAGGTAGGTATGGTATGCTCTGAAGCCAACTTTAACTAATACTTCTTTCAATTTATTTCAAACTGAGATTTTAGGCACTGCTTCTCAAATAGATTCCCAATTGTCATCAGGTAGCTTTTTTCCCCCAGGGTAGTTTTGCTGCCTTTATATTTTCTGGACACAAAGAAATAAATCAACTTTGTCAAGGGTTCTTACTTTTTTACTTTGCAGTGTGGGTAACTTCCATTTACTTCACGCCTTTCACATCTTCAGGATGTCCCAAAGATCTTCAGAACCGATGAATCACTTTTGAATTGCAGTCATTGTTGTTTTGAAGACAAACCCAATAGCCAATTTGTACACAGCAAGGTTCCACAAAAAGTAATGAGGTTAATGCTCAATTGATCTGTTTGTGGCAGTGTTGGTTGAGGGATGAATGTTGACCAGGACATGGAGAACTCCCTGACCTTCAAGAGTACCACGGGACTATTAAGATCTACCTGAGCAGACAGACAAGGCCTCGATATAACATCTCGTCTGAAAGTTAGCACATCGAATAGTGTAATACTCCCTCAATACTAGTGTCAACCTAGATTATGTGCTCAAGTCCTGGAGTGGAGCTTGAACCTATGACCTTCTGACTCAGTGGCATGAGTGCTACCAGGTGGGCCATGGCTGAACAATGCAAGTAGGAAACAATTACTAAAAAAGGACTAACTGGGAGAAATCTTCTTTTATTGGTGCCCTGTCAATTATAAATAAACAGCCACATTGTAGTCCATTTGAACTGTTCAGGTACAAATTGAATGAGTTAGTGCATTGAGTAACTGGGAATGAGAAACAGAAATCTCACAGCTAGAGCAACAAAACACTGGACAGAGTGCTAGTTTGCTGTATCTGGAGTTAGCATCACTTGTGATTGGGGCAGAAGGTGTATGAAGTTGCAACATCTAGTGGCAAAGGTAGTCTGGAGGAAGAGTTCATGGAATGCATTTGAGAGAGTTTCCTTGAACAATATATCATGGAACCAACCAGGGAACAGGCTATTTTAGATCCTGTACTGTGTAATGAGACAGGGGTAATTAGTAATCTCACAGTAAAGGATCCTCTAGGGAAGAGTGATCATAGTAAGTATGTCACTCTCAAACTCAGTGAAATTAAGTCAGAAACTAGAGTCTTAAACATAAACAAAGCCAATTACCTAGGTAGGAGGTGGTGAGTTGGCAAAGGTAGATCGGGAAATTAGATGAAAGGGTATGACGGTAGATAAGCAATGGCAAACATTTAAAGAAATATTTCAATAGTCTCAACAAATATACATTCCATTGAGAAATAAAAACTCCACGGGAAAAGTGATTCATCCATGGCTAACTAAAGAAGTTAAGGATAGTATTAGATTAAAAGAGGCCTATAATGTTGCCAAGAAGAGTAATAAGCCTGAGGATTGGGAGAGTTTTAGAAACCAGAGGATGACCAAAGAATTGATGACAAAAAAGGGAGTAAAATAGAATGAGAGTATGCTCGCAAGAAATATAAAAACAGATTGTAAGAGCTTCTACAAATATATAGCAAAATTAAACATTGGTCCCTTAGAAGCTGAGACAGGAGAAATTATAAAAAGACACAAAAAAGCATACCAGAAATAATGGGGAACCAAGAGGCTAATGAGAGTGAGGAACTTAAAAACTAAATGGGACTAAAAGCCAATAAATCCCCTGGATCTGATGACCTACATCCTAGGGTTCGAAGAGGTGGCTGCAGATAGTGGATGCATTGGTTGCAATCTTCCAAAATTCCTAGATTCTGGAACGGTCCTCGCGGATTGGAAGGTAGCAAATGTAACCCCGCTATTCAAGAAAGAAGGGAGCGCGCAAGCAGGGAATTACAGGCCAGTTAGCCGGACATCAGTTGTCGGGAAAATGCTGGAATCCATTATTAAGGAAGTAGTAAAGGGGCACTTAGAAAATCATAACATGATTAGGCAGAGTCAACATGGTTTTATGAAAGGGAAATAGTGTTTGACAAATTTATTAGAGTTTTTTGTGGATATAACTAGAGGGTTGATAAAGGGGAACCAGTGGATGTAATATATTTGGATTGTCAAAAGGCATTCAATAAAAGGTGCCATATAAAAAGGTTGTTACACAAGATAACCTTGAATTATTAGTAAACAATAAGGTAAACCCCACAAGCTCATGGGGTTGGGGGTGATATATTAACATGGATAGAGGATTGGTTAGCGGACAGAAAACAGAGTAGGAATAAACGGGTCATTTTAAAGTTGGCAGGCTGTAACTCGTGACGCAAGGATTGGTGCTTGGGCCTCAGCTGTTTACAATCTATATCGATGACTTAGATGAAGGGACTGAGTGTAATATATCCAAGTTTGCTGACAATACAAAGCTAGATGGGAAAGTAAGCTATGAGGATACAAAGAGATATAGACAGGTTAAGTGAGTGGGCAAGAAGGTGGCAGATGGAGTATAACGTGGAGAAATGTGAGGTTATTCACTTTGGTAGGAATAGAAAAACAGAATGTTTTCTTAAAATGATGAGAAACTATTAAATGTTGGTGTTCAGAGAGATTTGGGTGTCCTCGTGCAAAGATCACAAAAAGTTAGTAAGCAGGTACAGCAAGCAATAAGGAAGGCAAATGGAATGTTGGCCTTTATTGCAAGTGGGTTGGAGTACAAGAGTAAGGAAGTCTTACTACAATTGTACACTGCTTTGGTGAGACCTCACCTGGAGTACTGTGTACAGTTTTGGTCTCCTTATCTAAAAAGGGTCTACTTGCCTTTAGAGGGGGTGCAACAAAGGTTCACTAGATTGATTCCCAGGATGAGAGGGTTGTTCTATGAGGAGAGATTGAGTAGAATGGGCCTACACTCTCTGGAGTTTAGAAGAGTGAGAGGTGGTCTCATTGAAACATTAAAGATTCTGAGGGGGCTTGACAGGGTAGATGCTGAGAGGTTGCTTCCCCTAGCTGGAGAGTCGAGAACTAGGGGGCATAGTTGCAGGATAAGGGGTCAGCCATTTAAGACTGATATGAGGAGGAATTTCTTCACAGAGGGTTGTGAATCTTTGGAATTCTCTACCCCAGAGGGCTGTGCATGCTCAGTCATTGAGTATATTCAAGATTGAGATAGATAGATTTTTGGACTCTAGGGGAAATCAAGGGATATGGGGATCGGGTGGGAAAGTGGATTTGAGGTCGAAGATCAGCCATGATCTGATTGAATGATGGAGCAGGCTCGATTGACCGTATGGCCTACTCCTGCTCCTATTTCTTACGCTTCTTTCTTATTGAAGGGAGGTCTGACTCTATCCATAAGTTGACTTGCATCAAAGGCATTGAACTTTTGCAAATACTTACAATTGTAATTAAGTACCCACAAATAACACTAATCCAATTTTGTTTTGTATCAAGATAAATTGACAGTGGCCTGACCCTGGCAGTGCACAGTGCTGAGTCATGACACTCAAAAAAGATATCAAGGCACTTTCCCTTAACTATTGCTAAGTACTGCATGCTAAGTGGAAACTATTAGCTTAAGTCATCCATCCATACAAACACATCTAATATGTATTTAATATATTTTATATAAAATAATATCTCTATTAAATATATATATTAACATGAAGCATAACACATCATGTGTCGCATTCTGGGGATATGGGGGTCACTAGCAAGGCCAGCATTTATTCCCCATCCGTAGCTGCCTTTAAGATGGTGGTGGGTCGTCTCCTTCAACCATTGCAGTCCGTGTGGTGAAGGTGCTCCCACAATGAGTTTCAGGATTTTGACCCAGCGATGATTAAGGAACAGTGATATGTCCAAGTCAGGATGGCCTGTGACTTGGAGGGAACTTGGAGGTGATGGTGTTCACATACACCTGGTGCCCTTGTCCTTCTAGGTGGTGGTGGTTACGGGTTTGGGAGGTGCTGCCGAGGAAGCCTTGGCAAGCTGCTCCAGTCCATCCTGTAGAAAGTACGTGCTGCAGCCACGGTACACTGGTGGTAGAGGGACTTGTACAGTCAACAGATGGAGGAAGCTTTTGTCCCATCAGTCTGGGCTGGATTTCATAGAATCATAGATTTGTATCCACGTGAGAGATGAAAGGTACTAAAACATTTTCAAATCTAATTTAATTAGGTAAAACAGCAGTGCAAGTACAGTAACCCCATGCAGTTTGTTCAATCATACCCTGTTTAGACACATTCGGTATCGAACCAGGACTGGGCCCATGCCCATAGAAAGTCAGCATTGTAAACCATCCACGATATAGAAACCAATGGAAAACGAACACTCAAGAACTGACTTCCAAGCCTTTTATCTGATCGGTAGTTGCTAATTCTCAAGAGAGAGACTTGGAACAAAAAAAAACAAAATCTCTGCTGCAATCGGTCTCAGAGCAGTAGAGAGAGATGTGTCCTGCGAAAACAATGTACAGAAAGGAGGTAACCTCAGCACACTCAAAATCCCTGCAACCAATACTTAGTGGCCTCCATGGTGCAGAGAGAGAGACAGACAGAGAACATTTCAACCTGATCTTTGCATCAGCAGCAGGTTCCCTGTCTTGAAAACACAGTCTGGATTGCTCCTTTCTCTCGATTGCTAATTTTGCCTGATGCGGCGGAATTGGCAGGAATCGAGTTTAATCATTGTCGTCATGGTCTGCACTCTCCGAGCCACCTGCTTTTTCCCCAGCCTTCCTAACCATCTGCTCATCTGCAATATCACTGTGTCTCCATCACCCCCTGATGCAAGCTAAGCCACAAATGCCAATCCAAACACACATGCCAACCTAGAAAGCTAGCAAAATATGACCAACAGTTTGAAAAAAAACAAACTGGCAAAAAAAGCTGACAACTCAGTACATCAGCCCCAAGTACATCAGTGTTCCACCTCAGTCTCTTCTATTTCATAGAACCATACAGGAAGCGGCCATCGTGCCTGCTCTTTCAAGAGCATATCCAATTAGTCCCATTGTCCTGCTCTTTCCCTGCAAATTTTTTTTTACTGTTTATCAAAAATAAACGTCTGAACAACAAAAGCTATGGTGTGAGAAAGAAATTTTAACATCTCATCCAGAAGATACATCCAGCAATGCAGCGCTCCTTCAGTACTTGCATTGTAGTAGCAGCCTAGATCATGTGCACAGGTTCTAGAGCTGGATTTGAACTCACGACCCGAATGAGCCCGTAACCAAATAAGCTCGTAACCAAATGAGCCAACTGGCACTGGCAGCCAAACAGCCCGCAAACCTGAATGAATCTGGGGCAAACCCAGCACGCCATGATTAAACCTTGGCCATTCCATTCCAACATGCTGCGTCAATTATGGGATGGGGGTGAGGTTGGGAGGTGAGCAGGTTACGAGCCGCATGGTCCAATCAAGTCAGGCCAAGCTGGGAGCAAACACCAGTCTTCTGGACTTTACCTCCACCTCCCCACCACAGATTCCATTCGCGGTTTCTACGTTGTTTAACCTGCTCAGAGATTTCTCATTCTGCCAGTTTATGATTACCTTTCCATAGCCCACCCAATAATAGTGCCTTCCACCGAGGAATCCCTCCGCAGCTGGGTTAGTTATACACCAATAATCCATAAAAAGCTGCAGGCAAATTGTATCGCCACCCCCACTTCACCCTCTCCCGCCGAGCGCAGGATTCACACTATGGGATAGTGCACACACCGAGGTAATGGATTTAGAGAATCTGTGAGCAGCCTCCAAATTTCAGCCGATGATCTTTATTCACAAATGTGGACAGGCGATCACCTACTTCCACGTATAATAGGAATGCACTCTCGCCCCCTTCAGTTGTTGATGCCAAGATTTACAGGTAAATTTGCTCCGGGGAGAGGGTGGGAAGAGGTGACAAACCATGACGAGCTGCTCCCTCTAAGAAAAGTCCTTCCTCAAACCCAGCCTGATGATACAGCAGCTCAAAGCCATGCGGTAAGAAAAGGGTTAATCAGACTGCTAGCAGTCCAATGCTGTTGATTTCTCTTTTATATTCATTTTTAGCTTTTGCCTGTTAAGTGAGTTTCTGTTAGAAAAATGAAAGCGCAATCATAAGACAGGCTTACTTTATTTTGCATAAATGTGTAATATAGAATGGAGCAAAAAGCAATAGTCAGTTTAGACAGCAAACCTAATTGAAAGAAATTCCAGGCAGAGACAGTCAAAGAGCTTTAGCTGATAAATTCTGCAGCAGACACAGAAGCTTTCTTTGTTCAGTCAAGCATTGAAAGATAAAGACTTGCTTGAGTGTCAGCGTTAGCCAGCATGGCAGCCCCTATACGATACATCTTCCAGCTTCACAGGGAAGCAGGAGATGTGTGACATCTTTATGATAGTTAAGTGTCATTCCAGGCCAATGACGACAGGATGGGCAAGGATGTTTTGACCATCAATTCGTTCCAATTAATTTCCAAAGGATAGCATTCAACCGTGGGATGGAAATATATGCCAGGCACCGTTAATTCCTACAAGGCCACATCTGCCTATGGAATGTAGACAAATTATAACAATGCCTGTAGAGAGCCTTTCTTCATAACTCTCTTTCAGACTAATTATTTGATTGACTGATCAATTAGGGTGAAACAATAAAGTTGGGGAATTGTACTGGGAAGAGAACTAGTTAAAACTGAACTTATTGATAAGGGTAATGCATAAGCGTGTGGTTTGTCACGTAGAAAAGGTTGGGGGGAAAAAAAAAATAGTATAAAGGGTAGGTATTAGAACAGATACCTCAGAACTCGAAGGTCAGGCCAACCAAGCACAGAGCTCGGAACTGTAACGAGTTTTGAATTTCCCGGCTAAAAATTCACACGGTTTTGATGGTGTTAAGCATATGTTTAATCGTTGTCAATAATTATTATTGTCTGCTTAATAAATCTGTGAACATCTGACAATGTTGTGAACCCTATTATTTTGATTGACTTATAAGTAAGAACACCCATCCTCTAACACTGCCACCTCTGGTGCAAGCTCAACCGTTTTAGATATAGGGTGGTAAGGTGTACAACAAATGAGCACATCTGGGGACTCAGTGTACCCTCTGTGTAGCTGCGATGCAGTTGAGGACGCAGTACATCTACCAAATGTCTACTCATTTCATGCTGGTCTACCAGGAGGACTTTCCAGACTCCGCAGTGCTGACCCCGAGGCTGCTGAATGGTTAAAGCATGGACGATGCCAACCTAAGCTCCTTGCCCCCTTTGACATTTTTCATCTCTAGTTTATATAATGTATTTCCCCCCCCCCACCCCAGTCTTTATCATAGTAATAATTTCAACACAATTATGGTAGCAGCACAACTCTCTGGGCTGCCTTTTCCTCCAGCTGGACCACCAGTTGGAGCCCCATGGAGATGTGAGACACTCCCTCCTTTCTGGGGAGGGAAAACCAGCATCATTCAACGTCTACATAGAATTGCATGGAAAGTACAATATAGAAACAGGCCGTTCGGCCCAAACAGTCCGTGCTGGTGCTTATCCTCCACACAAGTGGTTGTCCTAATCCCATGTGTCCAACCTTGTTCCCATATCCCTTTTGTTCCCCTTTCCTTCAACCACCTATTCTTAAATGTTTACATACGTTCTGCATCAGTCACTAACTCAGGTCATGCCTTCCATAACCTCACTACCCTCTGTTTAAAAAAAAGTTTCTCCTGCTCTCTGTCCTCAATGTCTTGTATTTAACCTTATAATCTATGTCCCCTTGTTCTAGACCCCTTAAATCAGTGTTTCTATATACTCTGTCCCATCCCTTTGGAATTTTTAGCAGCTCTATCAAATCACTCTTTAATCTCCTCTGTTCCAACAAAAACATGCCCAATTTTCCTAGTCTTTCTTCGTATTTGTATTTCCTTATACCAGGCAACATCCCAGTGAATCTGTGCTGTATCCTCTCCAATGCCTCAACATAGTATGGAACCCAAAACTGCACACAGTACTCCAACCACATTTGAACTAAGATTTTATATAGATTTACATCTCAAATGTTATATTCTCTATCTCTTGCCACAAAACCCAATGGCTTTATCCACTTGAGATCCTGCTTTTATGTCTTTGAACCTGAACCCCCAATCTCTCTGTTCGGCCACATCACTCAGCCTTCCCCCATTAACCCTTTTTTAAAAATCCAAAATGCATCACCTCGCATTTATTGATATTGAATTCCATCTGCCACTTTTTGCCTATTTCACCATCAATATCCCCTTACAGTTTCTTGAGCCCTCAATTATTTACCATGCCTCCTAGTTTAGTACCATCTGCAAATTTGGACAGGACCCCCTATATAGTTCTGTACCTAAATCATTCAGGTATACAGTGAAGAGATGCAGTCCCAGAACAGAACGCTGTGGGACACTGCTACCCACTTCCAACCACTAGACAATGCCTGTAACTCAGACTCTCTGGATAGAAGGGAGGAACCAGTTTTTAAATTCGATTTCCCTAATTTCATACGCTTTAATCTTCTCCAATAGTCTCCTAAGGGGTGACATCTCCCATCAGGCAATTGTGGAATAATGTCCTACAGTTACAGTGCAGTTAGTAGTTCAAACTGACTCACCAGATGGAGGGTGGGTGGTGATAAGCAGAGAGATAAAAGCAAAAAAGGTCTTTATTAATGTTAATTCTTAAAAAATAGTACAGCTCATTAGAAACACAAAAATTTGCTCTGCCACAGACTGTTGTTGGATTGTCCCAACCATTTCAATTCAAATATCATTCCCAAAATACTAAAGATCGCCACGTACTTAAAACAGAATGTGGCTCAGTCACCATAAACTAGTGGCCCCACCAATCACTATACATAAGGATACGGTAGCCTACTGGTTATAGCACTGGGTAGCAACAGAGGTGGAGTTCAAATCCCACCATGGCAAGTTGGGAAATTGAATTCATTCAATCTGGTGATTTGTGGCCTGGCACCAAATCAAACAACCACAAAAGCTGCCAGATTGTCGTAAAAACCCAACCAGGTTCACTAGTGTCCTTCAGGGAAGGGAACCTGCCATCCCTGTGTGGTCTGATCCACATGTGACTCCAGTCCCATACCACATGGTTGACTCAATGTCCTAAAAGGCAACTAGGGATGGGCAATAAATGCAGCTTTGCCAGCCTCCCCCACATCCCAAGAACAAATTTTAAAAGAATACACTGAAGTAGCTGTTCAATGTTTCCCAGTGGTGAATTAAGAAGTAGGTTAAGTGTATGTGCATGGCTTCAGCAGGGCTGTTGGGTTTGCAGTTTCCAAAGAAGTTAAATTCGATTTTTTTTTATTACATGGGATTTTTACCAGTATTGAGGATCACAGTCCACCATTCCATCCATTGTTCCGTGAAAACTGGAAACCAGTGGCCTTGGTATTCAGGACCCTAAGATAGACATGCAATTGAGTTGCTTTACTCTGGCAACTAAAAGTCTCCCTCCCCCATGTACAACACTAAAGAACTGCTCGAACATCGCAGCAAATATTTCAGTAAATAATGTTGTCACTGCTTCAAAGGGACGTAATTAAAGTTGGCCATCGTACTGTACTTTCGGTTTTGAAGTTTCAGGAATTGTGTGCAAAGGCACTTCCCCACCCCCTGTCCTACCGATTATCGTACAGCAGAGGATCTCAAATTTAATTCCCCACTTGTGTAGAGTTCGCTGATACCAGCCAGGGCAGTGAGAAGGAGAGATGCAACAATTGACCTCAGTGTCCCTGGGCTAGCCAGGAAAAAAAGTTCTGATAGAAACACTTAATACCTGTGTGCATGTCAGGAGAGTAGAGATGGAGCTTAACTATAATGATCCTCCCAAAGTCAAACAGCCCATCAATATTAATGGTCTAGGCTCACATAAAAAATGGCCACTTGGGTAAGGCATCAGATGTTTGCAGGGAAGTATTCATACCTTGACATTAATTTTCCACCTCTCAAGGTATGAGAGCTGACTTGAAAGAAATTGCTGACAATGTGAAAGAATTCATAACATTAATCACGGTACAGGTTGCTTGTCTTTAGCTCCGATAGAAGATCTAAACTCCGTAGAGGACTGGAAATTTGTATCACCCATGTACACCATTATATGAAATGAAATGAAACAGAAGTCAATGGCAATCAGGGGAAAAAACTCTCCAGTGGCTGGAATCATACCTAGCACAAAAGAAGATGGTAGTGGTTGTTTGAGGCCAATCATCTCAGCTCCAGGACATTGCTGCAGGGGTTCCTCAGGGCAGTGTCCTAGGCCCAACCATCATAAAGGTTAGAAGTGGGGATGTTTGCTGATGATTGCAAAACGTTCAGTTCCATTCGCAACCCCTCAGATAATGAAGCAGTCTGTGCCCGCATGCAGCAAGACCTGGACAGCATCCAGACTTGGGCTCATAAGTGGCAAGTAACATTCACGCCACACAAGTGCCAGGCAATGACCATCTCCAACAAGAGAGAGTCTAACCACCTCCTCTTGACATTCAATAGCATTACCATCGCCAAATCCCTCACCATCAACATCCTTAGGGTCTCCATTGACCAGAAAATTAACTGGACCAGCCACATAGCTATTGTGGCTACAAGAGCAGGTCAGAGGCTGGGGATTCTGTGGCGAGTGACTCATCACCTGACTCCCCAAAGCCTTTCCACCATCTACAAGGCACAAGTCAGGAGTGTGATGGAATACTCTCCATTTGCTTGGATGAGTGCAGCTCCAACAACACAAGATGCTCGACACCATTCAGGACAAAGCAGCCCGCTTGATTGGCACTCCATCCACCACTTTAAACATTCACTCCCTCCACCATTGGCACACAGTGGCTGCAGTGTGTACCATCTATAAGATGCACGGCAGCAACTCGCCAAGGCTTCTTCGACAGCACCTCTCAAACCCGTGACCTCTACCACCTAGAAGGATAAGAGCAGCAGGTGCATGGGAACACCACCACCTGCACGTTCCCCTCCAAGTCACACACCATCCTGACTTGGAAATATATTGCCGTTCCTTCGTCGTCACTGGATCAAAATCCTGGAACTCCCTATCCAATAGCACTGTGGGAGAACCTTCACCACACGGACTGCAGCGGTTCAAGAAGGTGGCTCAGCACCACCTTCAAGGGCAATAAATGTTGGCCTTGCCAGCGACGCCCACATCCCATGAACGAATAAAAAAAAATACAAAAATACTTGCCTTCTGCCCTTTGAAGACACAGGAGAACATGTTTAGCACCCCACATGATATCCAATGTGTTAATGCTCCGATTGCTAATCCTGGACATGCTCCTCAACACACATACAAGGCCACAGGTTTGATCAGAGACTTTGTTTGTTTATAGCAACATGTTTTCATAATGAGCACAAGACAAAGAAATGCTGGAAAAAAAGCCTGAACACACATTTCCCCTAGACAGAGTTTCATCCAGATAATGGATTCCCTTTATTGCTCAGTATTCAGAGATTAGAATTGTCTATTCCACCATCTGTCAATCTTCATATATTAACATTTTAAATAATCTGTTTCAGCCACCAAAGCACCTTATGGGATTAATTGGTTTCTAAACAAAAGCGTTGGCTGCTTCACCATGGACACATCTGCAGTCCTCCACTTTTGGCCAGGAAAACAATGTCCATTTTAACTTGCATTAATTTTTAAAAACTCAGTGAAATAAAATCAGAAATCTCTTATTGGTCACACTAAAGTCAGTCAACCTTAATATGGAAATGATTGGCACCTATGAATAAAGGTGAGTGTCAGGTTTAAGGTTATGAATAAGACAAATACAAAATCTACACAGTGAAATGCATCAGGAGAGTGAGGCCAAATGTGCAGCACTTGTCGAGATCTACGAACTCAGCACAGACCAAGGATCAAACCAAGAACTTTCCAGTCCATATAGTTCAATACTGGCAGTCCATTTACCCACTAGAATTAATACCTCAGCTTTCTCTGGTGGTCTGGACACTGACCAATTCTTGTGATTCCAGCATTTCAGTTTTAATTTGTACACTGTTGGGACATTGTGTCTTTATTATTTTTCCATAACCAATTTGAAGAAAATTGACTGTTTGCACTGTGAAAACTGTATACTGTTCCTTTATGTATTTTACGTAAAATGAACCAGATATTGGATCGAAGATGGGCTTCAACTCAGCAGAAATGCTTTTCAGTCCACCTTCCATAAAACAGGACAACACGATAGCATGCATTGTATTTCGGTCTCTTGTCTACGGAGTGAGGGTTCTCTGTTGCTCAGGTCATGCTATCGTTTGACTAGATCTTGCACGGTGGAAGGTGCACACCAGATTGTAAGTGGCAAGAATTCCGCTTGTGGGAGTGACCAGTGACAATATCTCATGCAAAACCCAAAAATTATGAGGACATTTTCAGCCTCAGCAGCCAAGTTGCTCATGAGCTGTAATTAGGAGGAGTTGCGAGCTATTGTAGTCTCCTGGAAGCTTGTTTGAATGCCTTGGGGGTTAAGACATATTTCCCAGAGCTTTCCCTGAATTGGCTGCTTATTGTTCCTTTTGCCTCTGCCAGGAGATTGTGTTGTTACAGGGTGGGTCACTGATGCACACGATTGCAACATTGTCTAGACAGGGCAAGCTTGGTAGGCCCGATGGATCTACTCTCACCTTACTTTTTATACGTTTGTATTTCAGAGGTAGCGCCCTTTGGATGAGATTTTAAACAGAGGTCCCATCTATCCATACCTGGAATGAAGATTCCATGGCACTCTGATGTTCTCCTGGTGTCCTGAGCAAAACCTCACTCAACCAACATCACCAAAAAATTTAAAAAATCGGTCATACATTATGCGACTGCTTATGAGATGTTGCTAGTGCCACATTTCCCTACAGAAAAGTCATCACACTTTACAAAGGGGAGGCACGACATAAATACAGGTATCAGAAGCTCTGAGGCAATAAATATGTCCTCTATAAATCATACCAGCTTTCACAGAGCTTCAACATTATTTCCAATTGTCACTTCAACCATCATAAACCCAACCTTCAAACCAATCAGACATTCAGATTACACATAACAAGCCAACTGCATTCATTAAGCAATCTTATCAAGCAAAACTATGAATAAATAAACCAGGCAGCTCCACTCAACATGCACAATCTCACAAATGCATGTTATCATCATTCATATTATTTTTCCTATTTCATAAGCATTACCATTCGCCATGGCAACAGGCACATCATCACCTCAGAATCATCTTAAATTTTTTAACTTCGCTTGTGGTGTCCAAGTTAAAAGTAAGAATTTAAAAAATGCCAAGTCTCTTCAATGTTCTTAACAATCGTGGTTGGCTGATCCTAGTCATGAATCATGAGAGTTGAACAGTTGATACAGTTAAAAGGTGCAATTTTCTCAAGCCCAAATGACCCTCCGCCGACTGCGGAGATATTCCAGGGTCAGTCCAATTCTGACATTCAGGACGGGCTCCTGGTATTGTCTACGCCTGAATGGAAGTTTGCCCATTTGAGGGTAGGAAATGGCATACTGCAGCAGCTTAAACGGTCAGGCATATTGAAAGGAAAACAATTTGGGAGCAGAGGCTTAAGATTTGTAACAGAAAACATCTTTTGTAGGAGGGCACAGAGCACGGTTTCATAGAGGGAAATCTGAAAGTGCTCCTTGAGCAAGTGAGGCAGAAAAAAGGGTCAGAACAATGACCAAAGAGGATCGGCTCAGTGGAAGGTGGTAGCCAGGGCAGCGCATGCCAACTGCACAATCCCACACACAGCAACTTAGCATTGTAAAGAAGTTCAACGACCTTACAGGTCAGGGAAACTAAGAGGGGCCAGCTACATATTAAGAATGTTAACTGCTAAGCTGGTCTCCCACTTATACAACTAATTGAGGGGTGGAGGTTATATCTTACCATTAATGCCCAGGAGGTAGCACCTAGCCATTTACAACTACAGCCTTCACCTGAAAATGTTGAACCTACAACCTGCTAGCTCAGAGGGCAGAGTGCTACCACTGAGCCAAGGCTGACGCCTTTTTTTTTTATTCGTTCACGGGATGTGGGCGTCGCTGGCGAGGCCGGCATTTATTGCCCATCCCTAATTGCCCTCGAGAAGGTGGTGGTGAGCCGCCTCCTTGAACCGCTGCAGTCCGTGTGGTGACGGTTCTCCCACAGTGCTGTTAGGAAGGGAGTTCCAGGATTTTGACCCAGCGACGATGAAGGAACGGCAATATATTTCCAAGTCGGGATGGTGTGTGACTTGGAGGGGAACGTGCAGGTGGTGTTGTTCTTCTAGATGGTAGAGGTCGCGGGTTTGGGAGGTGCTGTCGAAGAAGCCTTGGCGAGTTGCTGCAGTGCATCCTGTGGATGGTACACACTGCAGCCACAGTGCGCCGGTGGTGAAGGGAGTGAATGTTTAGTGTGGTGGATGGGGTGCCAATCAAGCGGGCTGCTTTATCTTGGATGGTGTCGAGCTTCTTGAGTGTGGTTGGAGCTGCACTCATCCAAGCAAGTGGAGAGTATTCCATCACACTCCTGACTTGTGCCTTGTAGATGGTGGAAAGGCTTTGGGGAGTCAGGAGGTGAGTCATTCGCCGCAGAATACCCAGCCTCTGACCTGCTCTCGTAGCCACAGTATTTATATGGCTGGTCCAGTTAAGTTTCTGGTCAATGGTGACCCCCAGGATGTTGATGGTGGGGGATTCGGTGATGGTAATGCCGTTGAATGTCAAGGGGAGGTGGTTAGACTCTCTCTTGTTGGAGATGGTCATTGCCCGGCACTTATCTGGCGCGAATGTTACTTGCCACTTATGAGCCCAAGCCTGGATGTTATCCAGGTCTTGCTGCATGCGGGCTCGGACTGCTTCATTATTTGAGGGGTTGCGAATGGAACTGAACACTGTGCAGTCATCAGCGAACATCCCCATTTCTGACCTTATGATGCTAACGTCTGGGTTTGACTGCATTCTCTCAGCACCAGAGGTCATTCTCATTTTAAAAAAAACTAGCCATCACCACAGACAGTGGCCCCATCAATCTCGACCCATCAATCTCGACCCATCAATCTCGACCCATCAATCTCGACCCATACAAGGAGGAAAATTTGGGGAGGCAGCCAATATAAGAAATGGGAAGGAAGGGGACAAGTGCCCAGAACAGTTTCATCATGATTTCCTTCTCATTTTCTTTTGCAGCCGACTGTGCCCCGCACTCCCCGTCAGCAAACCAGATTGTGAAAACTTTGCATCACTACCTCCACTGATAGCCACGCGAACTCTTCCCCTCAGCAACCGATTTATAACTTCTTTTCATTGCATACATACATATCAGTGACTGCACTTCAAAAGTACTCCTTTGGTTTCAACGCACCTTGTCCTGAAGACACAATGAAGCATTGTATAAATGCAAGTTCTTTTCTCCTCCTCTAGATGTGTCAAAGCAGCAGAGGACGACAACCAGGAACCCCTGCTTCTGAGCCAGCTGGCACTTCATTGCACTGTCAATCTCTCACGCCAAGAGTCATTCACCCGGTGACAAGTATTGGAAGTGAGCCAGAGACAAACACACATGGTGATGCATGGAGCATGTGTAGGCAGGGAGAACTGACGGTGGAACATGAAGCAGAAGAGATTGCTGACCGAAGGATCAGGAGACATCAGCTGTCCAATCAAGAGCCCGAGTACCCGGATCTCTCAGGCCCTTCTGCCAAAATCCTTCTGCAAAGCATCAAACTTATATGCAGGCACTGCAAATGGTCGCCAGCATTAAGCAGATGTCAGGTCAAGCGCAGTTCATTACTCGCATCTGTAGTCCACGATGGATGGGTTCCCTGCTCTGCAGTCCACCCTGGAGCGTGTGGCAGCTCTAGGCTTATCTCCAGCCAACATCCCCACCAGAGGGGCCTTGAAGACAATCTTCTGCCATAGATGTTCAAAATATCTCCATAGGGGCCTTGGGCACCACAATGGAAAGTACTGTCTCTTATAGCTTCACGAAGTTGCAGCCATCTCTCAGGGCTTCACTGATCTGGCCAGTATCATTTTGCTGTACTTTCCTGCTAAAGGCCACCCAAAGCCAGTACCAGTAGCATAACAGAAATGCAGTCAGATGATGTGACTGTTCCTCAGGATAGCAGCACACGCATGGCCTCCCGCCAGCCCCCTCATATACCTGCATGTCTAAAAGGGAGGCAGAGCCAGGCTGCCCATTGTAGCGGCACAAGTGATGCCACTGACAGCAGGTCCATCTCAGGACGCAGCTGCTTGAGACGACAGCCTTCAGTCCCAAGAAGCTGCAATAGTAACATAGCAGCTAGCTACCTCCAGCACACCCGCCATTCAGGTAGCGCTTAGGAGAAGCATGAGGCCAAGTTGAAGAGGTCAAACATCTCACATGCACCAAGGGGAAGCATGGGGTGAAGAGTCACAAAGAATCCTGCCACTCAGTCACACTGCTGCAGGTTCCACAGTGTTACCTAGTATTTACAGCACAAAAACAGGCCATTTGGCCCAACAGGTCTATGCTGGTGTTTATGTTCCACACAAGCCTCCTCCCGCCTTAGATGTCTCACCCTATCAACATATCTTTTTATTCCTTTCTCCCTCATGTATTTATCTAGTTTCCCCTTAAATGCATTTCTGCTGTTCACCTCAACTGCTCCATGTGGTAGCAAGTACCACATTCTAACCACTCTCTGGGTAAAGAAGTTTCTCTTCAGTTGCTTATTGGATTTATTAGCGATTATCTTATATTTATGGCCCCTAGTTTTTGACTCCACAGGTGATGAACTGGCTTGCTTATGCAAATAACGCATCTGCAACATGCTTAATGCATCCGTTCACAACGGTGTTGCTAATGCTACCAACATCTCCAGTCAGTGCGGTTCCTACGGTGGAGATGGGCTGCAGGTCAGGTTGCAACAAGTGATCTAACTCCCTGATGGCTTCCCTCGTGACATACCATCTCCACAAGCGCTGCTCCTGGGTCTACTGGAGGGAGGACCACCATATTATTCTGGAGTGGGGATATCGCTGAGTGGGTGATGCACACCTCCTGTGTAGCCTAATCAGCTTGACCTCCCTCCATAAAACAAAGATATATCACTAGTCCCAAAAAGGAAACCCATTGCGGGCTCTTTTGAATTGAAGGAGGCATAAGTGGAAGCCCCACAACAGATGGCACAAAATGGTAGATTTAAAAGTGAGTTAGATTCATCTTAAGGGGTATGAAGTAGCAGCCATTACACAGAGCCCTGGCGACAAGCCTGGCATGATTGGGAGCTAAATATTCTAGGCTATAGGATCTTTAGAAAGGACAGAGAAATTAGGTAAGGAGAAGTTGCAATATTGATAAGAAAGAAAAGACATGGGTATGGGTGAACAGGCTGAGGAAATAGTAAGGGTTGAAGTAATGAACAGTGAAGGTTGCAATACTCCAGTGGGTGTAGTCTACAGACCTCCTGATAATAATGGTGTAGTGGGGGGGATGTGTAAATACCAAGATCAGGGGAGCATGTAGCAGAAACACTGTGGTTGTAGAATGGGGAAGATTTTAATTTTCACATTGACTGGGAGAAGCAAAATAGCTCAAATAGTAAAAGGCAATAAACTTCTAAACATATTATGTACAGTTTTCTAGAACAATATGTTCTAAAATTGACAGGGGATAAGGCCATACCAGATTTAGTGATGAGTAATGAAACAGAATCTGACTGCAAGGGAACATCTGGCAAATCATGACAATATGATTGAATTTCACATTACGTTTGTGAGGGAGAATCAAAAACCAAGATTTTAAGCTTAAGTAAGGCAAACTTCAAAAAGGGGTGAGAAAATAAATTGACCACAGTAAACTGGGCTGAGCTGTAAATGGGGCAACCCGACTGCCAAAAGCAGTGAGAAGTATTCAAAGAAGTGTTGGTAGGATGCAAAACTAGTACATACTCCTAAAAAGGCAAAAGCTCCACTTGCTTGGTTAAACAACAATGGTTAACAAACCAAGAAAAATATAGTATCAAGCCATAAGAAAAAGCTTACACAAACGCAGGGAAAAGCAGAAATCCAGCAGACTGGGAGAGCTATGAAAAGTAACCAAGGGATATAAGAAAGTAGTAAGAGCAGCAAAAAGGAAATATGAAAAAAAAAACTTGCAAGGGATATCAAAGCTAACAGTAAACATTTTTAGTGGATTTTGAGAGTGTGGTAAGGGGGAATGTGGGCCCAGTAAAGACTGATACCATAACAGATAATAAGGAAATGGAAGACTTATTTAATGAATAGTCTGCACCTGTTTTCTCAGTAGAAGAGGACAAAATACCAGTGGTAAAAGGGAACCCACATTAAGTCAAAGGGAGGAACTTATTGGATTCAAGTGAAAATGGTAATGAAGAACGTAATAGGACTTAACATAGGCACATCGCCAGGATCTGATGGTTTCTATCCACGGGTATTAAAAGAAACAGGTAGAAAAATTGCAAATTCATTAAGTCATAATTTTCCAAAGCTCTCCAGATGCAGGAATTGTGCTGCTGAATTGGAAAATTGCAAATGTCACTATTATTTAAAACAGGAGGGAGGAACCAGGAAACTACAGACCTGTCAGTTCAATGTCCATTGCAAGGAAGTTACTGGAATCCATAGTCAAGGACAGAATGACTGAATACTTATTATTGAAGCTTTGTCTGAAAACTTGAAAATCAGTTGTGCTATTACGGGTTGATGTTATGACCGAGCTATAATTTTGTGTGTCTCTGTATTTATCCATCTCCTCCTATATCTCTTAGCTTTGCTCTCCTTTTTAAACACTATTTCCCAGTTTTGCTTTCCCTGGTGCATCTTACATATCCTCACTGTACCCTCTTTCTCTCCATGTGCTGCACAAGTCTGCTTTGTTGCTGCTGAATCAGTCCACTTTATATTCCATTTTTCATCAGAGTAAACACTTTCCCTTTGTGGCCTCTTCACTGCCTGGTTTAGGATGATTACTTATTGGTTACCTGCTGGAGTGGAGTGTGCTACACTTCTGGGGTATAGCTTTCATTTTATTTTAGAAGGCAAAAAAGACTTGATAAAATTGCTTTTCAATTCAACGAGCTTTACTCTTCCATATTTCCAAGAAAAAAATTAAAATAAAACTTGTACTATTAAAGTCAAAATTTTAATAGAATGTACAACCATCATGCCTGTACTAGATCTTCAACTGGAAGCATCTATTCTAATCCCATTTGTCCAGCCCTTTTCTTCACCCCCCCCTCCTCAAACCACCAAATATCCTTTCATCATCGTCCTCTTCAAATGCATAATCCCTTTTAAACAATGTACTATTCCCCAATTTAGTATTCCATTTTCTAATGACCATCTTGTGGCATTTTTTTTAAAATCCTCCCTTCATTCTTCTAGTATGAATTCTCAGTCTATGCCTTCTTAGTACTCAATCTGCAACTAGTGGAAACAATCTTTCATTGTTTACCTCCTCAAAACCTTCCAGAATTTTGACAACCTCGACTAGCTTCCCTCTTGACCTTCACTGCTTCAGTGAAAAAGCCCTGACTTTTTGATCCTTTAACCTCTAATTCCAGTCTATCATTCTAATGAATTTTCACTGCCCTTTTCCACATCTCTAATATCCTCCTGTAATGGGGTGCAGAGAACTGCACACAATACTCCAACTGTGGTCTAACCGAGGTCTTGTGTAAGTTCATCACTTCATTCAATTATCTGAATATAAAAGCAATGTGAATTCAGAAATACTAGGGGCAAAATGCCAGAGGGAGCATTTTAAACAATAATTGTTCCCCTTTTAAATAATTTACTGTTTCACAGAGTGGTTCTTACTTTGTATATGAGTAGTGCAAGTGGAAATGGGCAAAAAAAGATTAAGCATTACTTCACGTCATCTAATGAGCATTAAAAAAACAATCCCTCATACTAATATTGCCTCCAGATCAAAATAACTAGGATTAGAACAAAATTTATGCACTGTGTTTTACATCATAATGAGGTCTCTGTGCCAAGCTATTCAAAGAATTTGTATAAAAATCAAGAGCACGTTCGGCACAAGGCTGTCTTATCGACTGCTCCCTTAATGCCATTGCTTCGTCCATGCACAACTTGAAACTAGGTTTCCATATCAATCAGGTTCAGGTTTCAGTACAAAGTTGTTCTGACAGAACAGAAAGTTTCATGGATCATTAACTCTTCAATCAGAAATGGAAACAAACACAATCAGTATCTTTCAGGTGAACCAATAGTTAGTGTAGTTTAGCAAAGACTTAATTATGCTGTAAAATCCAGTACATAAGTTGCACTTTAATACAGGCTGAGAAAGAACAAACTAGCATTTATATAGCACCTTTCACAACCTCATGATGTCCTAAAGCGTATAGTAGCCAATGAAGTATTTTTCAAGTGTAGTCACTGTTGTAATGTAGGGAAACACAGCAGCCAATGCGCGCACAGCACGGTCCCACAAACAACAATGAGATAAGTTATCAGATAATGTTCTTGGTGGTGTTGGTTGAGGGATGGAATGTTGGCTCAGGCACCAGGAAAACTCCTTTGCAAAACTCAAAACATCCATTTCCATAATTCAACCCTGGCTGATTCTCCTTCATGGGCAACATTACCCCTCCCCATGTTCTTGGGCTTGTATCTTGCACCGTGTCATATAGATATTTGATAGTCCTGCCACATCCAGTCATGAATGGCGGTGGACAATTAAACAACTAATGGGAGGAGGAGGCTCTGCAAACATTCCCATCCTCAATGATGGCGGAGTCCAGCACGTGAGTGCAAAAGACAAGGCTGAAGCGTTTGCAACCATCTTCAGCCAGAAGTGCCGAGTGGATGATCCATCTCGGCCTCCTCCCGATATCCCCACCATCACAGAAGCCAGTCTTCAGCCAATTCGATTCACTCCATGTGATATCAAGAAACGGCTGAGTGCACTGGATACAGCAAAGGCCATGGGCCCCGACAACACCCCGGCTGTCGTGCTGAAGACTTGTGCTCCAGAACTAGCCGTGCCTCTAGCCAAACTGTTCCAGTACAGCTACAACACTGACATCTACCCGACAATGTGGAAAATTGCCCAGGTATGTCCTGTTCACAAAAAGCAGGACAAATCCAATCCGGCCAATTACCGCCCCATCAGTCTACTCTCAATCATCAGCAAAGTGATGGAAGGTGTCGTCGACAGTGCTATCAAGCGGCACTTACTCACCAATAACCTGCTCACCGATGCTCAGTTGGGTTCTGCCAGGACCACTCTGCTCCAGACCTCATTACAGCCTTGGTCCAAACATGGACAAAAGAGCTGAATTCCAGAGGTGAGGTGAGAGTGACTGCCCTTGACATCAAGGCAGCATTTGACCAAGTGTGGCACCAAGGAGCCCATCTTCAGCTGCTTCATCAATGACCTTCCCTCCATCGTAAGCTCAGAAATGGGAATGTTCGCTGATGATTGCACAGTGTTCAGTTCTGTTCACAACCCCTCAGATAATTAAGCAATCCATGCCCGCATGCAGCAACACCTGGACAACATCCAGGCTTAGGCTGATAAGTGGCAAGTAACATTCGCACCAGACAAGTGCCAGGCAATGACCATCTCCAACAAGAGAGTCTAACCACCAACCCTTGACATTCAACAGCATAACCATCGCCGAATCCCCCATCAACATCCTGGGGATCATCACTGACCAGAAACTTAACTGGACCAGCCATATAAATACTGTGGCTACAAGAGCAGGTCAGAAGCTGGGTATTCTGCGGCAAGTGACTAATCTCCTGACTTCCCAAAGCCTTTCCACCATCTACAAGGCACAAGTCAGGAGTGTGATGGAATACTCTCCACTTGCCTGGATGAGTGCAGCTCCAACAACACTCAAGAAGCTCTAAACCATCCAGGACAAAGCAGCCCGCTCGACTGGCACCCCATCCACCACCCTAAACATTCACTCCCTTCACCACCGGTGCACTGTGGTTGCAGTGTGTACCATCCACAGGATGCACTGCAGCAACTCGCCAAGGCTTCTTCGACAGCACCTCCCAAACCCGTGACCTCTACCACCTGGAAGGACAAGGGCAGTAGGCACATGGGAACAATACCACCTGCACGTTCCCCTCCAAGTCACACACCATCCCGATTTGGAAATATATCGACGTTCCTTCATCGTCGCTGGGTCAAAATCCTGGAACTCCCTTCCTAACAGCACCGTGGGAGAATCTTCACCACACGGACTGCAGCGGTTCAAGGCGGCGGCTCACCACCACCTTCTCAAGGGCAATTAGGGATGGGCAATAAATGCCAGCCTCGCCAGCGACGCCCACAGCCCATGAACGAATTTAAAAAAAAATCCTACCTCTAACAGAGGCTCTTCAAATTTCCAATCCAAGTGCTGTAGAGATGCTGTCTCACTTTACTGTTGACAGAATCATGCAATTCTACTACCGTAGCCAAATCAGCTGAACGTTCAGATTAAACATCCAGCTACATATTTCAACTGTGTCAGAAGTACAATTAGCTCATTGTTCAAGTCACTGCTGACAACATTTAAAACCGATAGTCTTGAAATATTGCCATCTTTGGCGCTACGTTATTGGTGATTCTCAGCCATCAATGCGATCATATCAACATAAGGCGGCAGGGGTCAGTCCACGTTTCAGAAAGCAAGCGGTCAGTATCAGGACCAAAATTCCAAAACATGCTTCCTCCTCACGGCTTCAATTTCCAGAGAGAAAAAAAGAGCCATCCTGCATCTCAGCTGGCGGCACTCAGAGAAGCCAGATAGTGAATTCAAACCCCGCACCAGGATTGAGCTCTAATCCAGGCCGACACTTTGTGCAGGCCAGAGGGTGAGCTGCACTGGCGAAGGCCCCATCTGCCTGATCAGGTGGATGAAAATTCACCCCATGGCAATTTAAAATGCTCCAAACGTTCTGGCCAACATTTCCCCCTCAACCAAAAGCAGCTCAACTCATCTCATCTGCTGTTTGTGGGATCTTGCTGTGTGCAAAAGTGCTTTGGGATATCCCATGAACATGTTGCACAAGTTTACAATAAAAAGTTGTTGCCCCTATCTTTTTCATTTTATATTATTGTTGAAGTGAACACAAATCCAGATCGCCTGAAACTAATGGTTGCAGAATAATTGAAAAAAGATTGCTCACCATTTAAAGAGGGAACACTCGCCTGCTTTCCACGTGTAACACTTCTATCACAGCAGCCATTTTTCCACATCTATCCTTGGCACCCCCTTTTCATGAGTGATTCTATGCTCCATGGTCGGTTGGTGTGATTTTATCCCAATCTGTTCTCTACCCACATACCCCCGATAAAGGGACAAAGGCTCTTTTGGAAAGGGTGGGAACATCTGGAAGAACCAGTTAGGTTTTTTGAGTCCGTTTGACCAGTTTTGCTATACATATTTTTTGCTTCTATGTTTTGAACTACTCTCATGGGTGAGCCTAAGCTCCATGTCCCAGAAAGTGTTCTCACTTGATTATAGAAGTAAAATTTGTCATGTGCTCAGGAAACAAACGGAACCCTTTCTAGATTACTTCTGCTACTAGTTCTATCCCATGTCTTCATAGCATCCTTCTAGTCTTCAGAAGGCAGCAGAGTAACATTACACTCACCATACTTTAGGCTTTAACTGCTTAAAAGAGTGGTGATACAAATAACAGCCGAACCATCCACATACCACGACTGCAGTGTGTACTATCTACAGGATGCACTGCAGCAACTCGCCAAGGGCTTCTTCGGCAGCACCTCCCAAACCCGCGACCTCTCCCACCTAGAAGGACAAGGGCAGCAGGTGCATGGGAACAATGTCACTCCACAGGGGCAATAGAAAGATCCAGGCAGAAATTAGAAAATTCACAATGGTACAGGAGGGAATGTTCTTTGCACGTTCATCACTAATACAACAGGAGGCACTCTGAAGATTGAAGGTTAGTACAGATTGTTAGGCCAGAACAAGGGGGAGCTTTACTCTACATCTAACCCATGCTGTAACCAGACCATGTGCTGATGGTCAATATTCAGCATCAGCACACCCACGATAAACACCTCAAAAACTGCATTTCTACATGGTCTACAAGTATTACCAAGTACCAATAATGTCAGAGGTCTATTTTGAGTGGTGGTTTGCAATGTTGGGCTGGGACTAGTCCAAGAAGGGTTCAGGGGAACAAGGACAGCAGCAACCAAGTCCACAAGAGGTTCCCACCACACAGATGCACCCAACAGCGGGGATGTTCTCAGATTGGAAGCAACCTCGGAGGAAAGTCAGTTATCGGGATAGAGCGAACCACATTCCGAACGTAGGAACGACTGCGATGATGCTTCGGAAGCTGTCAAGGTGATGGGCCGGGTGGGGGAGAAGAAGAACAAAAGGCGGCTGTGGAAGCATCTGGTACGAGGTGCAAGCTGGCATGGGAAACCCATTTGAAGTGAAGGAAAAGGAGCACAGAATTAAGGAACAGTAAATGCTCTGAAGCGACTGATGCAGGGCGTGCTGCCAGGAAGGAATCCCTGAGGTGGTTATGCCCGAGGCACAAAGCAGCCAAGGGCTACACAAGAGCAGCCGACACAGACTGGATACACAGCGGTTTACAACAGTGTCCTTTAAACAATTGAGATTGAAGAACGAAGGTCTTCAGTTAACTCAGACTCCAAAGCATAATAAAGAGACAGTTTCTAGCACAGGATGGGTACAAGTTCACAGCATAAAGATTCTGTAATCTGCCACAATGAGAACTAAATTAACAATCTCAAGAGAGCGAGGCAGCCAGCCTGAACAGCCATCCCACACTCATTTGCATTCAAAGACTCCAATGTACCAGTCACATCATCAAGCCAGGAGGGACAGACAAACCTGCAGGTAGAGAGTTGGGCTAGTCCAAGCCTGCATCTAAGGTCCCAGAAGGTGCTGAACTACATTACTTGTCAAGTGAAGTGGAAGGATGTACTGCGAAGCTAATTGTACAGTGGCAGAGATATCAACAGTATTTGGGGTGGGGGGGTGGGGGGGGGGGGAAGGTAATCCAGTCCCACTTTTAGATAACTAGTTAATAAAGTTTGTGAGTTGGAACTGCCACAGGGGTTTAACAGTCTCCCACTGTAACTTCAGTGGAAAATAGGCAGAAACCCTGGAGAAACAGATAAACATTAGGTAAGGTATTTATTATTAATAATAAATGAGGCGGGTAGGTGCACCACAACCTTCCCAACAGGTTACAATGGAGAGATTTATTTCCCCTCAACAAGCCAGTCTCTTGTACAAATTACTCTAAGTGCAAAATTCATAACTCATGGTACAATTTGTAGAACTAATAACCATCAACAGCAAACTATTTATCAATATATTCATGTGCAAGGTTTAGCTGGTTAAACTCCAGCAATAACCCACTGTACTTTTGGGAGATCCCTAGGCCTTGGTTGTTGCCAGCCTTAAATAGGCTTTGCAGACTTAAGTGGAGTGTGTCCCTGTAGGGTGGGTGGGGGGAGTGTGAATTATACATCAGGTAAACTGAAACTATAGCCTTGGCTCAGAGGTAGCATTCCCACCTCTCAGTCAGAAGGTTATGGGTTCGAGCTCCAGCGAGCGGAGAGGAGCGTTCCAGTCTCTGAATACTGGGTTAACATCCAGCGGGGTGCTTGGTCAGGCTAACGGCCAGTCATATAAAAAGGTCTTGGTACAGAGATATTCACATTCACTGAACACTTCGCTAAATTTATCAAAAAAAGGTGAAAAAAATGTTCCAATCCATATCATTTTATATATTCTGTAACTATGATGCAAATATTTGATAAATGCCTTTACTTTTTTTTTTAAAAAGTTAATGAAATGATTCCAAGAGAATTAAAATCCATGTTTCAAACACCAGGAAAAAAAAAACACATGGCATTGCACAAATCCACAGGTTTTATTCAGCAATAGAAAAAGTACAAGGGTTTTTGAGAATCTACATGGAACTCCATTGTAGAAACAAAAAGTGAGCAGGCTATTTTACATCCAGAACATCAATTTGGGCAGAGAACATCAGAAATCAAAACTGATCCTTTTGTTATAAAACAGTAGGATAACACACTGCCCTCTATTCACTTGCAATGGTTGCGAACGGTATTTATCAAGTTTCAGTATGTCGAGCAACACTTACATGCTCAGACTGAACTTCAAATATTTAGCAATTGCATACTCCCATATTGAAATGGTCAAGTTGTAGTGCAGTCGTGACGATTTAACGCAAGACTAAACGGTCAGCTCCTACTTTGAGAATGCTGATTGGCTGTCCAAGAGTCTCAAGGCAGTGCTGAAGTGGAGCTGGAAAGGGAGAGATTGGGCTGCCCCTCCCGCTAACAGCTACTCCTTACAGAAACTGTTGGAGTTGCATCATCTCAGTTCTAGCATTTAACCCAAATCGCAGTAAATCACTTAACATAAGATGTCCACCACATCCGCTGTCACCTCACAGCAGAAAACTACACAGTGACAAGACTGCGTACTGGTTTTATTTGCAGATAAAATGGCTGGAATTCAAAAGATCGCCTTGAACCACGGATAAACTGTGGTTCGTGGTTACATTATAAAAGAAAATTCCGAAGTTCTTGCATCTTCTCTCGGCAAGACACAGCCCCTGGTAGTACACATGGAGGCAGTCTTCGATCTTCTTATGGAGCTCCAGCCAACCCCAACCTGTGTAGAGACACCAATGACCAGAACACCGATGAGTGGATATGAGGCCTGACATTTATACATTGGATCTCTCAGAGCAGTCCCTGCAGATGGCTTTTTTTTTAAAAAAACAAACAAGCAGATGCTGTCAGGGTCAATGTTTCAGAAAACATTAGCTGATATCTCCTCTCTGTTGCTCATAATTTAGATCCATTTTTTAAACAGCTGAAAATTATATTTTTAGACTGCAATCACGGATGAATTCTCGTACAATATCCTCGCAGACGATCCCATGGTAAGAACTGGCTTCATTTAGGGGCAGCCAGGCACAAATACAAAACAAGAAAAATACATTACAGTCAGACATCCACTTCAAGTTAACAAAGGCTCATGACTCGCATGGGCCAGTCATTCACAGACAAGCTGTCACAGGATCAAGGAAGTTGGTGAAATGGGCAGACGAAATTTAACAGAGAAGTGTGAAGTGATGCATTTTGGGAAGAAGAATGAGGAGAGGCATTATAAACTAAATGGGACAATTTTAAAGTGGATGCAGGAACACAAAGACCTGGGAGTGTACGTACACAAATCTTTGAAGGAAGCAAGACAAGTTGAGAAGTCTGTTAAAAAAGCATACGGGATCCTGAGCTTTATTAATAGAGGCATAAAGTACAAACGCAAGGAAGTTATGGTCAACCTTTAGAAATTACTTGTTTGGCCTGGAGTATTGTGTTCAATTCTGGCCACCACACTTTCTGAAGGACGTCAAGGCCTTGGAGAGGGTGCAGAGGAGATTTACTAGAATGCTATCTGGAATGAGGGACTTCAGTTACGTGGAGAGACTGGAGAAGCTGGGATTGTTCTCCTTACAGCAGAGAAGGTTAAGGGGAGATTTAATAGAGGTGTTTAAAATTGAGGGGCTTGACCGAGTAAATAAGAGGAAACGGTTTCCACTTGCAGGAGGGTCGCTAACCAGAGGACACAGATTTAAGATAACTGGCAAAAGAACCAGAGGGAAGATGAGGAGAATTTTTTTTCTTTATAAACACAGCGAGTTATGATCTGGAATAAACTGCCTGAAGAGATGGTGGAAGCAGATTCAACAGTAACTTTCAAAAGGGAATTGGATAAATACTTGAAAAGGAAAAATCTGCAGGGCCTTGGGAAAAGAGCAAGGGAGTGGGACTAATGGACAGCTTTCCCATGATAGCACTAGTTTGATGGGCCAAATGGCCTCCTTCTGTGCTGTAAGGTTCTATAATTCTACATCTCATAGACACCACTGACTGGTGTCATTTTTGATGAAGATCTACCCTTCATTTAAAAACAAAATCAAAAAAAAAATCCCATTTTTTCCCCCAACATCCTGTACACTTGGGCACAACCTTGACACTCCCGCTTGGACACAGTTCTGGGTCTGAATTTGAAAACCATGTGTTGGCAAAGCTGCTGCCCATCAAGACCAATCCTTACACCATCTTCCCCATAATGGGCAAACCTCCAAAAGAAAGTCCTACGGTCAAATATTGATCTGTCCCACAACACCATTATTGAACCTGAACTGAATGCTTTTCACAGGGAACCAGCACAACGATACCATTCCATGCTCTTATCCAGGAAACCTTCAATCCCCTTTCTGATCTGATATTTAACCAGCTCGGTTTTGGAGTTAATTGGTACAAGACTAGTTTCTTTTGACAGTCAGTTCTCACCCAGTGTCCCCACAGGGGTTTCTGGACACTGATTTTATTTTTTATTCGTTCATGGGATGTGGGCGTCGCTGGCAACGCCAGCATTTATTGCCCATCCCTAATTGCCCTTGAGAAGGTGGTGGTGAGCCGCCTTCTTGAACTGCTGCAGTCCGTGTGGTGAAGGTTCTCCCACAGTTAGGAAGGGAGTTCCAGGATTTTGATGATGAAGGAACGGCCATCTATTTCCAAGTCGGGATGGTGTGTGACTTGGAGGGGAACGTGCAGGTGGTGTTGTTCCCATGTGCCTGCTGCTCGTCCTTCTAGGTGGTAGAGGTCGTGGGTTTGGGAGGTGCTGTCGAAGAAGCCTTGGCAAGTTGCTGCAGTGCACCCTGTGGATGGTACACACTGCGCCGGTGGTGAAGGGAGTAAATGTTTAGGGTGGTGGATGGGGTGCCAATCAAGCAGGCTGCTTTGTCCTGGATGGTGGCGAGCTTCTTGTGTGTTGTTGGAGCTGCACTCATCCAGGCAAGTGGAGACTATTCCATCACACTCCTGACTTGTGCCTTGTAGATGGTGGAAAGGCTCACTCACTCGCCACAGAATACCCAACCTCTGACCTGCTTTTGTAGCCACAGTATTTATAAGGCTGGTCCAGTTAAGTTTCTGCTCAATGGTGACCACCCGGGATGTTGATGGTGGGGGATTCGGTGATGGTAATGCCGTTGAATGTCAAGGGGAGGTGGTTAGACTCTCTCTTGTTGGAGATGGTCATTGCCTGGCACTTGTCTGGCGCAAATGTTACTTGCCACTTATGAGCCCAAGCCTGGATGTTGTCCAGGTCTTGCTGCATGCCGGCACAGTCTGCTTTATTATCTGCTGTATTCAGTGCACTCAGCCGTTTCTTGATATCACATGGAGTGAATCGAATCGGCTGAAGATGGGCTTCTGTGATGGCGGGGATATCGGGAGGAGGCAGAGATGGATCATCCACTCGGCACTTCTGGCTGAAAATGGTTGCAAACGCTTCAGCCTTGTCTTTTGCAGTCACGTGCTAGACTCTGCCATCATTGAGGATGGGGATGTTCACGGAGCCCCCTCCTCCCGTTAGTTGTTCAATTGTGCACCACCATTCACGACTGATGTGGCAGGACTGCAGAGCTTTGATCTGATCAGTTGGTTGTGAAATTGCTTAGCTCTGTCTATAGCATGTTGCTCTGTTTAGCATGCACGTAGCCCTGAGTTGCAGCTTCACCAGGTTGGCACCTCATTTTTAGGTACACCTGGTGCTGCTCCTGGCATTCTCTTCTACACTCCTCATTGAACCAGGGTTGATCCCCTGGCTTGTTGTTAATGGTAGAGTGAGGAATATGCTGGGCCATGAGGTTACAAATTGTGCTGGAATACAATTCTGCTGCTGCTGATGGCCCACAGTGCCTCATGGATGCCCAGTTTGAGCTGCTAGATCTGTTCTTAATCTATCCCATTTAGCACGGTGATAGTGCCACACAACACGTTGGATGGTGTCCTCAGTGCGAAGACGGGACTTCGTCTCCACGAGGACTGTGCGGTGGTCACTCCTACCAATACTGTCATGGACAGATGCATTTGCGACAGGTAGATTGGTGAGGACGAGATCAAGTAAGTTTTTCCCTCGTGTTGGTTCGCTCACCTGCCACAAGCCCAGTCTGGCGGCTATGTCCTTCAGGACTCGGCCAGCTTGGTCAGTAGTGGTGCTACCGAGCCACTCTTGGTGATGGACATTGAAGTCCCCCACCCAGAGTACATTCAGTGCTTCCTCCAAGTGGTGCTCAACATGGAGGAGGACTGATTCATCAGCTGAGGGAGGGCGGTTGATGGTAATCAGCAGGAGATTTCCTTGCCCATGTTTGACCCGATGCCATGAGATTTCATGGGGTCCAGAGTCAATGTTGAGGACTCCCAGGGCCACTCCCTTCTGACTGTATATCACTGTACCACCACCTCTGGTGGGTCTGTCCTGCCGGTGGGACAGGACATACCCAGGGATGGTGATGGAAGAATCTGGGACGTTGGCTGAAAGGTATGATTCTGTGAGTATGGCTGTGTCAGGCTGTTGCTTGACTAGTCTATGGGACAGCTCTCCCAATTTTGGCACAAGTCCCCATATGTTAGTGAGGAGGACTTTGCAGGGTTGACTGGGCTTGGTTTGCCTTTGTCATGTCTGGTGCCCAGTGGTCCGTCCGGATTTATTCTTATGACTTTTTTTATGCAAGATTTTACAACTGAGTGGCTTGCTAGGCCATTTCAGAGGGCAATTAAGAATCAACCACATTGCTGTGGGTCTGGAGTCACATTTAGGCCAGACCAGGTAAGGACAGCTGGTTTCCTTCCCTAGAAGGACATTAGTGAACCAGATCAGGAGCAGGAAGCCTGGGTGATTTTGCCCCCACTCTAACTCAGGTACACTGAGAACAACTGCTATCCCAGCAGAGATCACAAGACAGCAAAGACCAACTGGGACTGCCAACTCCAAGGCTCAGTGAAATACCAAGCACGGCTTTACCTACTTCACCACCAGGGGAGCTACAGGCTGGTCTGCTTAATGATCACTTGCGCATGAAACTTTCCAAGTCCTTCACTTAAATTTGATGTTGGGGGAGGGGGGGAATAATCAAATCCCCCTTTTAAAATCACAATTACCCCCACTTGGATGAAAAAAACTGAAAGCATTGTGGGGTCCAAAAATCTATCAATATAGATCAGTCTTGTGCATAGCGCAAAGCTCCTCTATGTGTTGCACTTACCTGTTCCATTTTCACTGTCGCACTTTTTGATTATGGCCTTAAGAGTACCATCCCAGGCTTGAATCGCCCTTGCATAAGCCCACAGCTATCCTCTGTGCCCACTCTGCATTCTGTAGAGAGTCCACCGAGGAACCTGTAGCTGGCTCCTTATGAGCAGCAACCCCAACTCTCCCATCCTCCTCTCTTGCCAACTTTCTCACCCAGTGGGGGCTAATCTGGCCAACCTCCTTGTCTAGCTCACCCCACCCACCAGTGCCACCTTGGACTCTGCCAGATCAATCAGTAATTCCTCTACATTTTTCGCCATTGTTTTCATGTTATATATAAATGACCTGGGCTTGGGTATGGGGAGTACAATTTTGAAGTTTGCAGATGATACAAAACTTGGCAATGTAGTAAATAATGAGCAGGATAGTGGCAGACTTCAGGAGGACATAGACAGACTGGTGAATTGAGAAGACACATGGCAGATGCAATTTAATGCAGATAAGTGTGAAGTGATGCACTTTGGGAGGAACATGGAGACAGCGTAATCTAAATGGTACTATTTTGAGGGGCATGCATATTCAGAAATCTTTGAAGGTGGTAGGGCAAGTTGGTAAGGTGGTTAAGAAAGCACATGAATACATGGCTTTCTAAATAGGAGCACTGAATACAAAAACAAGGAAGTCATGCTAAATCCTTACAAATCACTGGTTAGGCCTCAGCTGGAGTATTATGTAAAATTCTGGGCACCACACTTTTGGAAGGATGTCAAGGCCTAGCAGAGGTTCACCAGGGATGAGGGACTTCAGTTATGGGGAAAGATTGAAGAAGCTGGGATTGTTCTCCTTAGAGCAGAGAAGGTTAAATGTGGCCCAAGGGATATTCAAAATTATGAGAGGTTTTGATCGAGCAAGTAGGGAAAAACTGTAACCTCTGGCAAGTGGGTCAGTAACCAAAGGTCATAGATTTAAAATAATTGGCAAATGAACTGGAGGGGAAATGAAGTGAAATTTTTTCAGAGGGTCGTTAAGATCTGGAACGCACTACCTGAAAGAGTGGTAGAATCAGATTTCATAGGAACTTTCAAAAGGCAACTGGCCATTTACTTGAAGGGGACTAATTTACAGAGTTATGGGGAAAAAAGCTGGTGTGTGGGACTAATTGGACAGCTTTCAAAAGAGCCAGCACAGGCACGATGGGCCGAATAACCACCTCCTGTGCCGTAAGATTCTATGAAAGTCCATACACTCACGAGCAAGACCTTTATCATCCATTCTTTTGTTGACATCCTGGCTTTGACTGGAACTTGGCTCACAGGTGAAGCCTTCCACCTGGCTACACTCAACTACCTGCCCCGCCCAAACTTCCACGGTGGCATTGTGACTCATCACCAAATCACATTTTGCTCACTGCTCCTACTACTCAGGCACCTTCTTCACACACCACACCTTGTTCCACCCCACTTGCCTCTCCATCCCAGGTTTCTCGGAGAAATCCTTCCTCCTCTATCACTTCCAGAATTTATTATTCCAACAAATTCCACTCACCCAACACTCATCCTCGCTGACCTATATCAACTCCCAGTCCCCCAGTGCCAATTTAAAATTCTCATCTGTGTGTCTAAATCTCTTTGTGGCCTTGCCCCTCCCTATCTCTAACCTCTTCCAGCCCTACATCTTGCCTGACCGCTCATTCCTCCGACTCTGGCCTCTGTCCCCCACCCCCCCTCCACTGACGGACGTGCATGCAGCCATCTAGGCCCCTGCTCTGGAAATACCTCCCTGACTCTGATAAAGCTTTTGGTCACCCCTAATATCTCTCTTGGCTCAGCATTCATTTTTGTCTAATTAATTAGACCTCTGAAGCATTGAGGTTTTTCTACAGTAAAAGGCACAATATAAGTGTAGTTGTTGTTATAAATATGTATCCTCTGACTTACAATCAGCAAAGGTGTGGGAGATCCAATAGTAAAATTTTGCATATAGCACACATGTCCACTTTACATTAATTCCAGCATCATGATTTAGTGTAACACTGAATTAGTCACACCTGACTGTTGCACACCTATATCACATTTCAAAACATGATTTCAACCTTTCCTGACTTCTCATTGGCCTATTCTGGCTAGATGACTAAATCCCTCCTGAGCTTAATGTCCGAACTCCACTTGGCCCAACGCACAACCTGCTCCAACATGCCAAGATTTCATGCAACATCTATTTTTGTTGAGCATTTCATCTGAAAATACTTAAGGATTCCCAGAAATTTATTGCATCAAAAATGTCCTTGGCACTGATTCTGTTTGAACAAATGTAAACATTTTTTCCTGTGCATTAATGGTTTCAGGCTAGAGCTGTAATCAGTTCAAGGCTCCGTGCTCTATACATGCTTCATATGAACAGGGTTGTACTGTTGGTAGAGAGCAAATTTATTTTAAGTTGGCTGTAGACACCTCATTAACCATATTGAGATTCGCTTGGAAAACTCAATAGGCCAGAGACTGTGTCCCTCTAAGAGGCCCATCTCCACATGAGACACAAGGGAGGAAAGCAAAAAGAAAAAACACCCTCCCAAATTATTTAGAGTCACACTGTGCAATGTAGAAATTAACTCTCTCCTCTCGAAAGCAGCAAGCTGAAGCCAACTGTACTTTCACCACCTGATTGTACCTAATTGCTAACTTAACACATCCACAGCAGTCGTACCACAGGCAACTCAAGACCAGGGGAGGGAGGCGGTGGCAAATGTAATCCTTGAAGTTCCATATAACAGGCAGAGATTCAAAAAAAAACTATTTCACGCTCACAATCGCAGACACATGCTTGCACAGTTATCAGTGACAACCTTGCACTATAATCCTGGTTTGTCTACTCAAACAAAATGAGGAGAATGGGTAATAAAAGGCCAACAAAGAAACTGACGGCCAAATGAATAGTAACCAAGATCTGTGCAGTTTGACTATTTCTCGTCTTGGATACTCTTCAGCACCCTGTGACTTTTTGCCATTTCTTTGCATTGACTGGTGAACTTGGGCAAGATCAGAACACAGTGAGGCAGGCATTCAAAAGGGAGACAGTGAGCAAACATTTTTTTTTTTGGGGGGGGTGGGGGGGGGGGGGGGGGAGAACAAAAAGATACTAACACACAGTTACAATTCCTCTTCCCCCACCATGGGGACAGACTAACAACCGACTGACTACAAAGGACCACTGAGAAAATTGGTGCTCTGGATCAACAGGATCTGTTGCTTGTTCTGCGTTGGCAAAGTTGTCCACGTGTATTGGTGGTCTGAGTTAAACTGCAGAGTGTTCAGCAGCTCTGCCTATTACAAATCCTCTTCGCATACACAGATAGCGCATGAGCGCGCACAGAACCTGCAACTGAAAGATCAGTCACGAACGATTCACAATCTGGACAAAAAGGGGTCAGTCAGCCATCTGACAAGTTTGCTTCTCTAACAGTGACTGCCCTTACAAAGCACTTCATTGGTTGTGAAGCACTTTAGGACATTGAGGATAAGGTCCTACATAACGTAAGCTCTCGCTTGCTTTCCTTCCAAGTTCCAACTATCCCCACACTCCTGATGGCGAACAGTCTGGCCAGTACGGCAACAGGGATCTGTATTAGTCGCAAAGGAGTATTTCACATGGGATGGAAACCACCAATGTGCGACATTCGGTTTGCTCCCTTACTTGTTGCAGAAATTCCCCCTTGCTGCTTCCTTCAGATAAGGCCGTTCTCACTCCACACTGTAGCAGACTGCTTTCGCAACTCAAATAAAGTTGATCTCGTTTCTAGATTGTGGGAGATTTCCTTCCCATATGTGAAAGCATGTGACGTGAAATCCCACAGGACGAAGATTCCTATCCTGTCCAGCAGGCAAACAGCCAACCCTTTATCGTTCGCCAATTCAAAATTGCAACAGAGATTTCTCATTTGTGACAATGTTACAACATATTCTGTACCTTCGCCATCCCACTGTTGCTCTACAGCTAAAGGTTGCCAGCCCTCCCAGATTGTCCAGCCCTCTCCCGGAATGGAAGATGAATCTCCCGGGCACTGCTGCGAGTAACCAGGAAGAAAACTCCTTGGAAGTAGAGTTCGCAGATTGTGCATGTGGACTTCATTTTCCAAACTGCTTTGTCTCTGCTTGCGGTGTCCCTTCATATGCCATTAGGTCCTGCTCGGTCCTCCTTCATTCAAAATGAACGAGGTCACTGTCACTCAGCGGCAGGGAGCTTGCGGTGTTTGCCCTGAGTACAGGTGCTATTGCACTACTCCTGCACTTCGCCCTTCATAGTCCTCTGATCAATCTTCACCTCCCCCCACCCAACCTCTCACACACTGCCATCGGTCTATGCTTTAAACATAAGAAATAGGAGGAGTAGGCCATACGGCCCCTTGAGCCTGCTCCATCATTCAATATCATGGCTGATCTTCAATCTCAACTCCACTTTCCTGCCCGATCCCCATATCCCTTAGAGTCCAAAAATCACTCAGCCTTGAACATATTCAACAAATCAGCACCCACAGCCCTCTGGGGTAGAGAATTCCAAATATTCACAACCATCCAAGTGAAGAAATTCCTCCTCAGCTCAGTTTTAAATGGCCGACCCCTTATCCTGGGACTATGCCCCCTAGTTCTAGACTTTCCAGCCATGGGAAACAACCTCTCAGCATCGACCCTGTCAAGCCATCTCAGAATCTTATATGTTTCAAAGAGACCATCTCATTCTTCTAAACTCGAGTGTACAGGCCCATTCTACTCAACCTCTCCTCATAGGACAGCCCTCTCATCCAGGAATTAATCTAGTGAAATTTCCTTGCACCACGTCTAAAGGCAAATATATCCTTCCTTCGATAAGGAGACCAAAACTGTACACAGTACTCCAGGTGTGGTCTCACCAAAGCAGTGTACAATTGTAGTAAGACTTGCTTACTCTTGTACTCCAACCAGCTTGTAATCTTGCAATAAAGGCCAACATGCCATTTGCCTTCCTTATTGCTTGCTGTACCTGCAAGCTAACTTTTTGTGTTTCTTGTACGAGAACACCCAAGTCTCTCTGACCACCAACATTTAAATAGTTTCTCACCATTTAAAAAATTTGATTGAAACCTGGGCCCAGAGACTAGAGGCAATCGGCTAAACCACCCAGTTACCCCACTGAGGGTAGGAAAAGAGTACTTCGGGGGGAGGGGGGGGGTCTCCCAATTGTCCGCCATAAGCGCCAGGAAACTCTGGGAGAATGGTGGCAACAAGTTATGACAGACGAGCGGGGGAATTCTTACAGACGGTCTCCATTCCTAAAAAGGAACACTGGAGTTTGATGCTTTCTTCAGGAGGTAATGCATACGGAGATGGGTGATAAAATTAACAGAATTCAGCCCCAATACAAAACTACAAGGCAACCCGCATTACATTTATAATACAAGAGCTAATTTAAGACAAGTCAACAAAAAGTAGAAATCAACAAAAAAAGTCAAACTCAAAAGAATAAAAATATACATAAGGGGACTGTACCGGACCCATTTGCGCTGAGATCAGAAAACCTGGCCCAGACCTCCAACCAACAATAACTACCTCTGTGCAAAGGTGGGGGGGGGTGGGCAAGGAAACCTTTTTCCAGCTGGCTTGCACCCAGGATGAGACCATTGCAGAAACCAGTAAAAGACAGCTTACTGACCCAATTCTGCAGATACTTGATGGCTGTAGTGAGGGAGCTACTCTGGGGCTGAACCTCCTTAGGAAGATGACCAGGAGTTGTGAGTGTGATTCAAATAACCATGGTTGCTCTAAAACTGCCATGTAGGTTTTAATGGATGCACAGGAGCGATAGAGGAATGTATGGGGCCAGACAAGAGCATTGCAATCCACCTGTCGTGTCATGTGGTGCATAAACGCCATACCCTGCTCACACACTCTCTCTTGCACATAGCCCTTAACTCCTTCCTCTGTTAAATATCTATCCAATTCCCGATAACCTTCTGACATTATCCACTGACACTGTCTCCCTGCTTACCATCTGTTCCATTCACCATCCTCTGCGCAAATTAAATCTAAACTAACCTTCTTCGAAGGTTCAGTCCACACTTTCCTGTTGAAAATAAGATGCAATGAAAATTTGTATTTTTTTCTGCATGATCATAGACATACAGGGTCGACACAATCTAAAAATAGCCCCAATATCTTAAGTTTCTTAGAGAGGCTGTCTTTAGGCCTGTACTTAGAAGCTGGTTAGGTCAAACTGTACTTGGAGGCTCAGTCATCTTTTTTTGAAATGCCAGTGTGCGCACCAAGGTAAGTGAACAAAATTTATTCTCTCAAATGGCTGGATCATCAAGAGAACTGTCTTATCAGAGGAGTCAGATGTCAAAAACAAATGAAAGGAGTCTGACAACACCAGGTCATAGTCCAACAGCTTTATTGGATTCACAAGCTTTCGGAGCTTTCCTCCTTCGTCAGGTGAGTCACAAATGAAGCAGTTGTCCAGCAAACTTAAGTTCACTCCTTACCTACTGGTGTATCAGAAATGGTGAATCTCTCAATTGCCAGACCAATAAAAAGAATGGGGTTATCAAATGGCTCGCTCCAACATCAAAGTAAAAAACACCATTTCTCATTTACAGAACCAGACCGGACTCAAACTCAGTGCAAATTTGCAAACAAGGCAAGGCAATGGAATTGGATGATGCAAATCAAAGAACAGCATCTAAAAAAGGAGGCATATGACAGATATCAGGTCGCTAACACAAGTGAGAACCAGGCTGAATATAGAAAGTTCAGAGGGGAAGTGAAAAAGGAAATAAGAGGGGCAAAGAGAGAGTATGAGAATAGACTGGCAGCCAACATAAAAGGGAACCCAAAAGTCTTCTATAGGGCATGTAAACAGTAAATGGGTAGTAAGAGGAGGGGTGGCATGATCAGGGACCAAAAGGAGATCTACTCAGAGGCAGAGGGCATGGCCGAGGTACTTTGTATCGGTCTTTACCATGGAAGACGATGCTGCCAGAGTCTCAGAAAAGGAAGATACAGTTGAGATACTGGATGGGCTAAAAATTGATAAAGGAGGTACTTGAAAGGCCAGCTGTACTTAAAGTAGACAAGTCACCCGGTCTGGATAGGATGCATTCCAGGTTGCTGAGGGAAGTAAGGGTGGAAATTGCGGAGATACTGGCCATAATAGGAACACAGGAACAGGAGTAGGCCATTCAGCCCCTCGAGCCTGCTCCGCCATTTGATAAGATCATGGCTGATCTGTGATCTAACTCCATATACCTGCCTTTGGCCCATATCCCTTAATATCTTTGGTTGCCAAAAAGCTATCTATCTCACATTTAAATTTAGCAATTGAGCTAATATCAATTGCCATTTGCGGAAGAGAGGTCCAAATGTCTACCACCCTTTGTGTGTAGAAATGTTTTCTAATCTCACTCCTGAAAGGTCTGGCTCTAATTTTTAGACTGTGCCCCCTACTCCTAGAATCCCCAACCAGCGGAAATAGTTTCTCTCTATCCACCCTATCTGTTCCCCTTACTATCTTATAAACTTTGATCAGATCACCCCTTAACCTTCGAAACTCTCGAGAATACAACCCCAATTTGTGTAATCTCTCCTCGTAACTTAACCCTTGAAGTCCGGGTATCATTCCAGTAAACCTACGCTGCACTCTCTCCAAGGCCAATATGTCCTTCCGAAGGTGCGGTGCCCAGAACTGCTCACAGTACTCCAGGTGCGGTCTAACCAGGGTTTTGTATAGCTGCAGCATAACTTCTGCCCCCTTGTACTCCAGTCCTCCAGATATAAAGGCCAGCATTCCATTAGCCTTATTGAATATTCTCTGCACCTGTTCATGACACTTCAATGATGTACCTGAACCCCTAGGTCCCTTTGGATATCCACTATTTTTAACTTTTTTACCATTTAGAAAGTACCCTGTTCTATCTTTTTTTGATCCAAAGTGGATGACCTCAGATTAGGTGAATGTGGCAAATGGAATTCAATGTGAACAAATGTATCAATATCCCTTTGTAATTTTATGTTTTCATCTACACTGCTTACAATGCCACCAATCTTTGTGTCATCGGCAAACTTAGTTATGAGACTTTCTATGCCTTCATCTAAGTCATTAATAAATATTGTGAATAATTGAGGCCCCAAGACAGATCCCTGCGGGACTCCACTAGTCACATCCTGCCAATGTGAGTACCTACCCATTATCCCTACTCTCTGTCGCCTTTCGCTCAGCCAACTTCCTAACCAAGTCCGTACATTTCCTTCGATTCCATGGGCTTCTATCTTAGCTAACAGTCTGTTATGTGGGACCTTATCAAATGCCTTCTGGAAGTCCATATAAATAACATCCATTGACATTCCCCTGTCCACTACATTAGTCACCTCTTGAAAAAATTCAATCAGGTTTGTCAGGCACGACCTACCTTTCACAAATCCATGCTGGCTCTCTCTGATTAACTCAAAATTCAAGGTGTTCAGTCAACCTTTCCTTAAATTATAGACTCCAGCATTTCCCCACAACAGATGTTAGGCAAACTGGTCTATAATTCCCTGGTTTCCCTCTCTCTCCTTTCTTAAAAAGCTGAGTGACATGTGCAATTTTCCAATCTAGAGGGACAGTTCCTGAATCTGGAGAACTTTGAAAGATTATAGTTAGGGCATCCGCAATGTGCTCACCTACTTCCTTTAAAACCCTGGGATAGAAACCATTTGGTCCTGGGGATTTAACACTCTTTCATGCTATTATTTTCTTCATTACTGTTGCTTTACTTATGTTAATTTTATTGAGTCCCTGTCCCCGATTCAATATTAGTTTTCTTGGGATTTCCGGCATGCTATCCTCTTTTTCTAATGTAAATACTGACACAAAGTAATCGTTCAACATGTCCGCCATTTCCCCATTGTCAATGACAGTATCCCCACTTTCAGTTTTTAAGGGGCCAACACTGCTCCTGACCACCCTCTTTTTCCTAATGTAACTATAAAAGTTCTTCATATTGGTTTTGATGTCCCTTGCGAGTTTCTTTTCATGCTCTCTTTTTGTAGCTCTTACTATCTATTTTGTGACCCTTTGTTGATCTTTGTATCTTTCCCATTCACCAGGATCTGTGCCATTTTTTGCCTTTTTGTATACCCTTTCCTTTTGTCTTCTACTGTCCCTTACCTCTTTAGTTGTCCATGGCTTTTTTTTTGGCAAGTGGAGTTCTTGCTCCTCAGGGGTATAAACCGATTCTGTATCACGTTAAATGTTTCTTTAAACATTTCCCACTGATCATCAGTCGTTTTACCCATTAACAGATTTGCCCAGTTTACTGTGGACAGTCTCTGTCTCATCCCATTGAAGTCGGCCTTACCCAAGTCTAGAATCTTAGCAGCTGATTCACTTTTTTCCCTTTCAAACACTACCTTGAACTCGATCATGTTATCATCGCTATTGGATAGATGTTCGTGCACAGTTAAGCTGTTAACTAAATCTGGTTCATTACTCATTACTAAATCCAGTATGGCTTGCCCCCTTGTTGCCTCTAGGACATACTGGTGTAGAAAACTATCCCGGACACAAGAAATTCACTACCTTTCTGACAGTTGCTAGTCTGCTTTTCCCAATCTATGTGAAGGTTAAAGTCCCCCATTAAGACCACTGTGCCTTTGTTACATGCTTGTCTAATCTCTGCATTTATACAATCTAGCACTTCAGAGCTGCTGCCAGGGCTCCTATATACAACTCCCACTATAATCTTCCAATCATCCTTAGACAGGGGGTATCCAGAGGACTGGAGAATTGCAAATATCATACCCTTGTTCAAAAAAGGATGCAAGGATAAACCCAGCAACTACAGGCCAGTCAGTTTAACCTTAGTGGTGGGGAATCTTTTAGAAACAATAATCCAGGGCAGAATTTACAGACACTTGGACAAGTGTGGATTGTTAGGGAAAACCAGCACGGATTTGTTAAAGGCAAATCATGTTTAACTAACTTGGTAGAGTTTTTTGATGAGGTAACAGAGGGTAGATGAGGGCAATGCAGTTGATGTGGTGTATATGGACTTTCAAAAGGCGTTTGATGAAGTGACGCATTATCGGCTTGTCATCAAGATTGAAGCCCATGAAATAAAGGGGGCAGTAGCAGCGTGGATACAAAATTGGCTAAGTGACAGGAAACAGAGAGTTGTGGTGAACAGTTGTTTTTCAGACTGGAGGGAGGTATACAGTAGTGGTCCCGAGGGGTTGGTACCAGGACCACTGCTTTTCTTGACATATTAATGACCTGGACTTGGGTGTACAGGGCACAATTTCCAAATTTGCAGATGACAAAACTTGGAAGGGTAGTGAACAGTGAGGAGGATAGTGGTAGACTTCAAGAGGACACAGACAGCCTGATGGCATGGGCAGACACGTGGCAGATGAAATTTAACGCAGAAAAATGCGAAGTGATACATTCAGTAGGAAGAACGAGGATAGACAATATAAACTAGAGGGCACAATTCTAAAAAAGGGGGTACAGGAACACAGACATCTGAGGGTATATGTGCACAAATCGTTGAAAGTGGCAGGGCAGGTTGAGAAAGTGGTTAAAAAAGCATAAGGGATCCTGGGCTTTATAAATAGAGGCATAGAGTACAAAAGCAAGGAAGTCATGATGAACATTTATAAAACACTGGTTCGACCACAACTGGAGTATTGCGTCCAGTTCTAGGCACCGCACTTTAGGAAAGATGTGAAGGCCTTAGAGAGGGTGCAGAAAAGATTTACTAGAACAATTCCAGGGATGAGAGACTTCAGTTACGTGGATAGACTGGAGAAGCTGTGGTTGTTTTCCTTGGAACAGAGAAGGTTGGGAGGAGATTTGATAGAGGTATTCAAAATCATGAAGGGTCTAGACAGAATAGAAAGAGAAACTGTTCCCATTGGCGGAAGGGTCACGAACCGGGGACATAGATTTAAGATGAATTGAACCAAAAGGTGCCATGAGGAAATTTTTTTTTTTTTTTTTTAAACGCAGCGAGTGGTTAGGATCAGGAATGCACTGCCAGAGGGGGTGGTGAAGGCAGATTCAATCATGGCTTTCAAAGAGGAACTGGATTGCTCTTACATAGAGCCGGCACGGACTTGATGGGCCAAATGGCCTCCTTCCGTGCTGTAACCTTTTTATGATTCTAACAGAATGAATTGGACAAAATAGATAAATGTTCAGAACAATGGCAGATCAAGTTTATTGCAGACAAGCGTGAAGTACTGTACATGGGAAGGGAAACTGGGCGACACACATCCTCCATGAGTAACACCGAAATAGCCACCAATGCAATCGAAAGAGACCTTGGAGTCTTAGTGGACTCGCTAACCAACATGGTCAACCAAGAATCTCCTTATGATCCCAACGGATATTTGTTCCTTTTGCGCGTGTATTTCTTCAGGTCAGTCGTGGCTCAGTGGCAGCACCAGAGAGTCAGAAGGTTGTGGGTTCAAATCCCAAGCCAGAGACTTGAGCACGTAACTGAGTCTGATCAGCGCAGCACTCCCTCAGTACTGCGCTGAAGTGTCAGAGATGCCGTCTTTCAAAATGAGACATTAAACCAAGGCCTCGTCTGCCCTCTCGGGTGCATGTAAAAGGTCCCATGGAACTAGTTTGAAGAGCAGGGGAGTTCTCCTGGTGTCCTCACCAATATTTATCCCTTAACCATCACTAAAAACAGATTATCTGGTCATTACCACATTGTGTTTGTGGGATCTTGCTGTGCTCAAATTGGCTGCCATGTCTCCTACATTACAACAGTGACTACACTTCAAAAGTATGTCACTGAATGTAAAGGGCTTTGGGACATCCTGAAGTTGTGAAAGGCACTTTATAAATAAAAGTTCTATTTTTTTTTCCTAGATATCAATGCTAAATTTGCCTTTTGCTAGTTTGAACCAGTGCTCCATTACCCCATCAAGATTTGCCTTGAAAAACTTGGTGGAGTCCTTCGGGTTTGGCTAGATCCGAGAGGTTGAGGGCCCATCATACAGATGAGATGTTAAATTGAGGGCCCCCCTGCATGTTGATGTGGACATGATCGATTCCGTGGCAGTCTCCGAAGAGCAGCAGTGAAGTTCTCCCCATGTCTTGGCCGCACTTATCCATCACCCAACACCACAAAAAATGCAGATTAACTGGTTATATCTTTAATTTGCTGTTTGTGGGACCTTGCTGTGCGCAAATTGGCTGTCGCGTTTCCCTACATTATAGCAGTGACTGCACTTAAAAAAGGACTTCATTGGCTGTGAAGCATTTTGGGATGTCCTGAGGCCACGAAAAGGTGGGATATAATGCAACTTCTTTTCTTTCCGAGATGGAGAGAGTGGATCTCGCAGAGTTGGGTTATTGCCTTGTCTCAGGCTTTCCGGGCCAATAAAATGGCAGTGTTCAATGTTGGTTTATTATTACCTTCTTTGGTTGGGCAGTCTAGGGGAGTGTGGGCCTTTTGGGGGGGGGGGGGCGGGGGAAGAGAAGGAAGGAAGGAAATGACTGGGTTGTGAATTACCTACAGCACAGAAACAGACCATTCAACCCAACTGGGCTATGCTGGTGTTTACACAGCATACAAGCCTCCTCCTGCTACATTACTTCCTCCATTCCCAAATCCCTCACGTTTGCAAACATTTCAGCCTGGTTTTGAACGAGGGACCTTTCAAGTAGGGAACAGGTCAGTTGGAACAGGTAACCCAAGGACTTTGCTTGGAGTTCTGGACAGTCTGCAGCCCGTGACTCGTAGCCTGCTCAAACTCAGTCGTTCCACTACCCTCTACGTGTGAGGTAAACATCCTTAAATCCTACATTTCCCATCGCACCAGTTGCTGTCACGCATGACACATCCATGGTCCCAGCAACTCAGGTAGTACCATGTTGATGGAATATCTGAGCCTCTTCTTGTAACTGCAAAATCCATTGCTAACTTGAACATCATTCTGCTATCTTAAACATTTACCAGAGACAGCATTCAGTGTTTTTACTGAGTCTGAGCCACATCGCCACCCATGTACAGGGGGAAATATAATCTTCTAATCTCCTACCTTGCTTGAGATTCATGAACATTGTACTCACATCACAATCAGGTATAACAGCCTGCTTACATTTACCTTCTCAATGCACCTCAGCATTTAGAAACAGATTACATTTCCTCTCAACATTCAATGAAAGGACACCAGTTCTTTGCAAATGTTGAAGATGATGGGCCTGGTGCCACTCCTGTAATATTCATGTTTAATTAAATGAGTGTGAGGCGGTTAAGCCTTAATCCATAATGGTTATATTACTGATGGAACCACTATCAGCTGAATCACGTCAAGCCTTTCAAGTTTCATTAAGCCTGTGAAACAGTCTGCTGGTGACCATGACCTCCCATTCAACATGAAGATTTTCATCCTTCTAGTCCCATTCATGGAGTTTCAATAACTCGACAATGTTCTTGTTCAGTCTTTTTTTCTTTAGAAGAAAATGAACTCCTAGTTCCAGCCTCCCCTCTCCCCAAGATCTAAAATAACTCTCATTGCACCTACCTACTACCCCAATAACTTTTCATAGGCACAGTGACCACAGTGGGACGTAGTGCCAAAACTGCAGTCTGGTCAATGAAGGGTTAGGGGTCACTTCTTGACTCTGTCTGCGCATCCCCACCAATCGATTTTTTTTCCCCAATCATCTACCGCAGAATGTGACAAAGATTCAATGTTTGGTCAGCTTCCACACTCAGGTTCCTCCTGCTTCACTCTCTCTATTGACTCATCTCTTCCAATCTCACTACTAGGTCGCCAAGGGTGTTGCTCACTGGAAAATTCTATAAACTGCACATGCTCCAAACGCACAGGTGTGTTTGAAAATTCTCAACTGTTGTGGGTACAAATACCTAATCAAAGCTTGTGCTTTCGAGACAAAGTAAAAACTTTAATAAGCGTCAGCCTTGGCTCAGTGGTCGGACTTTCGTCCGTGAGTCAAAAGGTTGTGGGTTCAAGTCCCACTCCAGGACTTGAGCACATAATCTAGGCCGACACTTAACAGTGCAGTACTGAGAAAGTGCTGCACTGTCAGAGGTGCAGTCTTTCGGATGAGACGTTAAACCTAGGCCCTTTCAGGTGTGCGCAAAAGATCCCATGACACTATTTGAAGAGGAGGGGAGTTCTCACTGGTGTCCAGGCCAATATTTATCCGTTGACCAAGATCACTAAACACAGCTCACCTGGTCATTATTTCATTGCTGTTTGTGGGATCTTGCTGTGCACAAATTGGCTACATTTTCCTAAATCACAACAGTGACTATTCTTCATTGGCTATAAACCGCTTTGGGAAGTCCTGAGGTCATTAAAAAGGAGAGATATAAATACATCCTCTTTCTTTCAATAAAGTGCAATAAAATACCAAAGGCTATTCAATCGATACATTTGATCCGATTATTCCTGAGGGTATAAAATTGCATTTGAAAAGTTTCGGATAAACGTTGACAAATCTGCTCCACACTGCCACCTGGTGGCCAGAGCATGACTAGAGTGTCACATTAATGGAAAAATCCTATTTTCAATTCAACAGGGGACATAATCAGTATGAAAAAAAACTTATGGACATAGGACTTTTGAATGGAAAAGATGACAGGAACATACCATTTTTAATATAACTATTGGCAGATTGCGCTCAGAGTCTTTATTCCTAATTATAATTAATTACAAACAGGGCTTAGTCGTTTCCATCCAAGTGAGCTCTAAACAGAAGCACTGTAATTTTTGGTGACACTGAAGTTACTGGAGCACAAGCTTATTTGTTTAATTATTTTTTCAAACTAATGCAGATTTTAGCTTGGAAATTATTCTTTGTACAGCTAGCTATAGTTTGCTACAGATACATGTTGTATAAATCTTAGCTTATGATGTTATTTTGCTTTTGACAGATGCAATATATAGATATGTAAGCAATATTTTAAGCAACACACAAGTTGCACTGAACAATCCAATTCTCTATAAATCGAAGATTCAGGAGGTAAAAGACAGACCTTGTATTCATATAGCGCGTTTCAGGACCTCTGGTTGTAAAGCGCTTTGGGACATCCTATGAAGCACTTTTTAAAGTGCAGTCACTGTTGTAATGTAGAAATTATGGCAGTCAATTTGCACACAGCAAGGTCCCACAAACAGCAATGAGATAATGAACAAATAATCTATATTAATGACGTAGGTCGAGAGATAAATATTGACAGACACCAGGAACACTCCCCTGCTCTTCTTCAATAAGTGCCATGGAATCTTTTATGTCCACCTGAGAGGGCAGACAGGGCCTCGGTTTAACATCTCATCCGAAAGACAGCATTTCCGATAGTGAGGCACTCCTTCAGTACTATACTGGAGTATCAGCCTAGATTTTGTGCTCAATCCTCTGGAGTGGGACATGAACCCACGACCTTCTGACTCAGAGGCAGGAGCGTTGACAATGAGCCACAGCTAACACCATTATAAAAAGGTTAGCATCAATGCTCAGGATTTTCATTTCTTCGATCACACTCAGCCCAGACCATAAAACTGCATAAATTACTTACTGTAAGTCAGATAAAAATGTACATAAAACAAGTTCCTTTTCCCCCTGCTCCCCCCACAATTTTCTTTCCTTCTCTGCAGAAGACAGTGAAGGCCAGCACTTACTGTTCATCCCTAGTTTCCCTTAAGATGGTGACGAGCCACCTTCTTGAATCACTGCAGTCCATGTGGTGAAGGTACTCCCACAGTTGAGTTCCAGGATTTTGATCCAGCGACGAAGAAGGACAGACCAGCCCCAATCTTATCCTTAACTACTCTCATGTGTGCACTTGCTAGTTGAGGGCAACTGCACAGAATCAGGAGCAGGAATCTCAATTGCTTTTTTCATTCTCTTTACAAAAAGGGGTACAGAGGCCAATTAATGCCCCTCAACTACTGCCCTGACTGAGAGCAGCTATCTGAGGCAATGTTGGGCACGTACATAGGATCTGATGCCTGAACTGTGCCGGTTGGAGCAAAGGAATGACTGCAATGCCACAGAGACACACATTGATGTCGTAGTGGCAGTACGAACTGCAACAAATTGCAACTTTGCACCACTTGGAAGACCCCCACTGCAACCCTGATTGGCTCTCTGAGCGAGCATTGAGCACACGTAAATGAGCTGCAGCACCAGGCACCATGTTTTATCCAGTCAGCCATGAGTGGAACTACGCAATGGTTACACACCGCATTTGTTTTTAATTACACAATGTCACACTTAGCTCAGGGTACAAGTTCTCTTAAGCAGTAACAGCTTGGCCCAGTTGATAGCACTCCCACTTCTTGGCCAGGAGGTTGTGCGTTTGTGCCCATCAACTAGGCTGACATTCGAATTCAGTACTGCGGGAGTGCTGCATTGCCTGCGGTACCAAACTTTCACCGAGATACTAAACCAGGATCCTGTCTGCCTCTTTAGTGGGTCCCACTCAACCAATCAACTTCCTCTTTGCGGTTGCAATATCGGATAGGAACAGGAGCAGGTTATTCAGCCCCTCGAGCCTGCTCCATCATTCAATTAGATCATGACTGATCTGTACCTCAACTCCATATCCCTCAATACCCTTACTTAACAATGATCGATCGATCGATCTCAGTCTTGTTGGTTTGCTCCTTTCTGTCTGACACTATTTTAGGGCTTTCTTGTCTAACTAAAGCTCCACGCCTGAAATTCTAACCGGTCTTTCTTTCAGATGCAAATGGACCTGATGTGTGTTTCCAGCCCCTTCTCTTTAGCTGGACCTTCCTTGCGATTTATTTTTGTGAGCTCATGTTCTTATCATCGAGAGACATTCACTGCAGGACGAGAGTGGAGTGGAGATCTGAAGCAGGGAAACATTAAACAAAGCTGCAACGCTACACAAATGGAGACTGGATTAAATGGAGTGAAGTCTTTGTTTTCAAGAGGTTAGTAATGATAGGGTCCCTGCTGTGCCTTGGCTGTAGGCATCCATTTTAAACTGATTTTCCAATGACCTAATAGAGGAGGAGGAGGTAGCACAGATAAAAAATTCTGTTGCAAGAGCACACCCAACTGCATAATACAAGGAACGTGCCAAGCAACCACTGCTCAGTTTCCCAGTTAACATACAAGTCAGATCATTTCACGGAAAAGGTCTCGTGTTTTGCGAGATACAGCAGTGACCGATTTGGCATCAGTTCAGTGCGACAGTGGCTCAAATATCTCGCTATTTGCCGCTTCAAAATGCAAAACTAAAGGCTGCAGCCGGTGTAAAGAGGAGGGTTTCTGACACACTGCATCATTGAAGCTGCTGCCATCACGAAAGTCCTTGAAATGCCCTTAAACTGCAGATGTAATTAGTACAAAAAAGGTGCCGCTGATCACATTAAGCGAGCACCGTACACACCAACATAATGGCATTAGTTATGGGTTGCTGAATACTCAACCTCTGCAGAGTTTCAGCCCTAGAATTATTTTAAACATTAAAATAGACAATCATTCAGCATCATATTGTTTAAAATTAATCTGCAATGAATAGGCAGGCAGGAAATATGTAGAAAATACGACCTGAATAATTTTTTAAACTTTCGCAAGCCCAGAGAACAAGGTTAATTATTTTTGCTACATAAAAGTATTTATTTTAAAAGGCTCCTAGATGATTTTCTGTCCCTTCCCCCACAATTTTTAATCCATTCTCTTGAAGGTGCTTGACTCTTGCTGAGGTACAGTTCCACACACAGCAGCAGCCCCTCCCCCCATGAACCTTGGTCATTCTTCACGCGCCAGTTAGCAGGCTATTTGACTGTCAAGAGCATCACATCCGAGTCCAATCTTGTCTTCAGCCAATATGGGATCTTTCCAGCAGAGGACAGCAATCAAAATAATAGGAATCCTAGCTTACTTCTTCCTCTTTCCCTAGCCCAGGGATGCGGAGGCAAATTCAAGCATCTATACTGCTGCCCTGGGTGATATCAACTAACTTGGCAGAGGCCAGGAATTGAACTTGGGATCTTCAGGTCAGTACAGCTCAGTATCACATCAGGAGGCGTATTTAAGAACAAACTTGCATTTATACAGCACATCAAACGTTTCAACATCCCAAAGTGCTTCAAAGCCAATGAGTTACTTTTGAAATGTGGACATGGCATTTTGCAGGCATCAAGATCGCAAATCCAGCAATGAGATTAAAATGACCAATCTATTTTCATGGAATCAGTTGAGGGAAGAACCTTGGCCAGGACAACAGGAGAATGCCCTGCCATTCTTCAAATAGTACCATGACATCTTAAACATCCACCTGTACAGGGCCTCAGTCTAACATTTCATCCAAAGGACAATGCATCACTCCCTACTACCAGCCTGGATTGTGTGTTCAAGTCGTGGAATAGGACATTGTGAGTTGGGCTCATCTCAACCCTAGTTATTCATGCTCACTGCAAAAGGCTGCTTCCTCAAACAGACCTGCACTCATGAACCGAAACATAACCTTATGCGTGAAGTGACTGAAAATGGCACCTTTCAGGGTCAGCGGTCCATCCTTGTACCAATGGGGCAAAAATCACTGGATATAGTACTACCACCTCTACGGTCCAGACCATACTTCACAATCAGATTAATTACACAAATAGTTCAGGCTAAAATCACTAGATCAATTTATTGCAAGACATAAATTTATACTAAGTGGACAAAACTAGAAATACAGCACTTACCTCACTGTTTCTTAAAAAGGAAAAACTGTCCTCTAGAACCAAAATAAATGTGATTCAGAATTCTGGATCCATTGTCAGAGTCATTTAACTGGATCCTGAATTAATAGCAACATGGGAGTATTGGCTCCAAGGAATTTGGTCTCACCACTACGAAGCACTTTCAGTTCAACTATAAACAGACAGTATAGCAAAAGGCTGCAGTAAATATACCTGTTCCAGACAGCTTCTTACACTTACAATCAAAGTCAGACCTTTGATAATGAGCAAGTGGTTTAGAGGAAAACTCCAAATCTTAACAACTCACTGATTACTATTAAACATGTACCTCTATCATCCAAGTAGAAGTAAAATGGAAAATTATGTAATGAAATGATTACCAGTTAAATCTACTAGAATATCATCAATGCCTGTGGCAATCCTGGACTCACATCCACCACTATTTACCAGAAGGGTCAAGCTCATTTTATATGGTGGGCCTGATCCACTATCTCGGAACAAGCTACATTCAGCAAAAGTTATTAAAGTAGAAATAAAGATAAACCGTATTAGGCCCTAGACAATAATCCTTAATTAATTCATTTTTTCCATTCATCTTCAATTATATTTTACAGATGTAACCTTTTGAACATTTTCTACATATTTGTTCCCCAAGTTTTTCCCCTTCCTTTCGCTGTTGGATTCTTGCAGCACATTTTCTCTCTTACCTCCATTTTAATTTCTCGGTTCTTCCATTTTGGAGACAGCTTGTATCCCTTACATTTATTTCCCTTCAGTATATATATGTTTGTCTTTCACAGTTACTGTTAAATTAGCCAACTATTTAAATAATAAATGATTAAGAAGCTGCTGGTTGAATTTAATAACTAACTTAATAAACCCAGTCAGTAATGAATTAAGTGATTAACGTGTAGATTTAGAGTGGATAGCTATTTACACTGCTGACTGATTTTTAAAAAATTGCTGAGACAACTGTATTAATTTAAGGAACCCCTTTTTGTAAGTGCATTACATGTCGATGAGCTGTTGATAGCAATTAGTAAAGACTGTAATAATTGGCCGGTTTTATTAATTAGACGGGTTTGTACTAACCCATGCATCACCTCCCTTCTGCTCTTGGCTTTCTGATCCCCATCCATTGGTTCAACCTGCTGCCGCTATTCCAGATTAATTGCTGCTGGTTTCTCTCTGGTAGCCACTGCTCAAACTCACCACACTTTCTGCTTCTGCTTCCGCACCCCCCCCCCACCCCAAACATCTGTCAGTCTCTATGACTGGTACAGTCTCCAACTCTTCCCTCCAATTCACATGCGCCTGAATCAGCCTAGCCTCTCTATTCCCCCACCCCGGGCATCACCCAAACATTTATGGGAATTCTGCAGGCCAGAAGAAACTGTGCCGTAGGCCAGATCTGGCCTCTGGGCTGTACGTTTGGCACCCTTGCTATTCAGCTTTGTATCTGTTCAACCCAGGGGCACTCAAGACAAGGACAAGGGAAATCTTAGCATGAATAGCAGCCACATTTCCAATTTAAAAATCCCAACACCCTGACCAAGCTACAATTGCATATGAAGAGGTCTTTCTTGATCTTCATTATCAACCTCTCTATTTGGCTACGTGCATATACGAGGAGGAGTTTTCAGTATCAAAAGGAGGCCAAACGACAAAAGAACTGACCTTAACGCAATTAAAATAGCTAACAGTACATAAATGGTCAAGCCAGAACCCAACTTGAAAGGATACCATAGCAGTGGGACAAGGGTACTATCAAGGAGGCATAAGCAAAAGGTAAAGTTAGAACTGATGTCAGGAAGTTCTTCACATAAGAGTCATCACCATCTGAATGGTAACCTGAATAGAGTAGTGGAGGGAAAACTCGAGTGAGAAACAAGTGGATACTGTGATGGAGAGTGAAGGAACAGTCACTGATTCCCCACATTGCCAGGAGTCAGTTCCACTCAAATAGTACATGGGTCAGAGAGTCTGTGACCATCTCCATTCCGTACTCACTTTGGTCACGGCTGCCCATGAGCATAGCTTCCTGCTGAGAGCACGGAATGGGTGAATTTACCACAAAAGGCTCTTTCTGGAAGAAATGAGCCAAGGTGGATCAACTAGCCTTGCTCACTTGAATCTGTATTGTGATAGGGGGACAAATCAAGATCTAGACAAAATGTTCAGACTTCAATTTTAAGCTCTGCTCCCTACCAGAAAGCCTCACTTTGTCCTTTAGTAGAATGTAGCATGAGAATTTACACACAGATAGCAACTTTATAGTGTTACTTGTGATAATTTGACAGTTTTGCAGCAACCATATCAACGTCCAAGGTTTTGCCTTGTCTCAAAATCACGGCAGTAAACTTATCCTTGTTTCCCATTCCCTATTGTACATACAGGTGTCATATCCTTCCTCATGTTCCTTAGATGTTGCAGTGTCAAAAGCAAGCTGTTTATCTCATTGAGCAACACTGGAGTACGCTGGGGTTTTCTAGTAAAGGAGAACTTAGAATTGAAGACCAAACATTTTGACTAGATCTTGATTTGTCCCTCGTCACAATGCAGATTCAGGTGAGCAACGCTATTTGGTCCATCATGGGTGATTCAGTCATAATTTAAGTAGAAAACACTTTACATACACCTCACACAATACAGCTAAATGTACTTCACACGTGTGTATTTAAAAATTTACCACCATTCAGTAATCAAGGAAGTAAAGTACTCAACGATCAAGAAACACCCCCACACTCTGCTTTTCATTTTACTTTACCAATAAACGCACAAAAAGTTTAAAGTATGCATACGCCATGTGAATATGAGTATTGAGATCACATGCCCAACAGTGTGAATTACTCATTTTCTATTTGTGAATTGGAAATGCAATTAGCCATATCTGGATTCCCAATTAGCCATAATGTATTGGACAACATTGGATTATAATAATAAACATCTAATATAAGCCAGGTGTAGTTTGAAAAAGAAAGCTGTGGGGATTCAGGGTAAATCTTGGATATGGATAAGAACTTGGCTCAGGAGTGGAAAACAACACATACTTGGTGGAGGAGTTTATGTCAGGGCGGGCAGAAGGGAGGGGGGGCAGAAGGGATTGGGTTGCCGCAAGGCTCAATGTTGGGTTCACTTCTGTTTCTAACTTACATAAGTGACCTGGATTCAGAAACTCGATGCAATGCGGTCAAATTTGCCAATGATCCCAAACTAGGAGGGGCAATGGAATCAAAGGAGGAGGCTGAGAATTACAGAATGAGTTGGATAAAATGGGTAGATGGTTTAACACAGACAAATGTAAAATGTCACACATTGGAAAGAAATGTGACCAGCACACATGTTCATGACCAGTATGTAAAAGAACAAAGCAAAGTTGAAAGAGACCTAGGAGCCTTTGGCACAACACTCACGACCAACCATTCCATAACAGCAATCAACAAAGCCAATAGAATATTGATGGTCCCCGTTAGCAGCATCAGTGGGCGAGACTGGAGAACAGACAAGAGTGGTACATGTTGCCATGACCAGCTGAGCTATCAGCTCAACTAAAGTTTAAATGGATACCTATCCACGGCTACATCCCACACATACAAATAGCTATCCTTGTTTGTTGGCCTCCTCCCAATCCTATAGCAGCAATAACTTGCAATTCTATAGTGCCTTTAATGTAGAAAAACATCCCAAGGCACTTAACAGAGGGAAAATAAGCAACAGACGTTATGCCATAATGGGAAATTTAAGCTAGGTGACCAAAAGCTGGGTCTGAAGAATGAGTTTCAAGAAGGCTTTTGAAGGTGGATAGAGAAGCAGAGAGGCAGAGGTTTAGGGAAGGAGTATCAGAATACAGCCAAGACAGCTGAAGGCTCTGCCACCAATGGCGGTGTAAATGGTTGGAGGTGGAGACATAGATACACAAAAGGCAGGAACAAAGGGTTTAGGAGACTAGAGGAAGTTGTAGAGATTAGGTGAGGGGAGGCCACTGACCTGAATCCGAAGGTTAGGATGATTATTTTACATTCAATGCACCAGCAAGGAGGCAGTGTAAGTCAGCGAGGAGAGGGGAGACAAGCAAGTGGGACAGGCATGGACAGCTGAATTTTGGTTGAGCTGGAGTTTACGGACAGTAGAAGTTCGGAGAACAGGAAGGAGAAGTTACATCAGGAGAACCCCCGCAGACATTTCACCCCAAAGAATTAAAGGGGAGGTAAGAAAAAAAGTGTCCACACAGCTGGTGGTTAGAATGTGGAATTATTTGCAAGTCATTGTTGAAGCAGAGTCCATAAATCATTTTAAACAGGAATTAGTTACTTGAAAAAAGGTCTGTTAAAGGGTATGAGGAGTGAGCAGGAGAGGAGGTTCGGTAGGTCACACGGAGAGAAACAGCCACGCAGACTTGATCGATCAAGTACCCTGTTTCAATGCTCTCCTTGCTGGCCTTCCTTTGTGCATGCTTCATAAACGAACTTGTCTAAAATGCAGCTGCTCATATTCTGTCTCACACTAAACCATTATCACCAATCATTCCCTCTGTCCCTAAGTGCCTTTAAATTTAAAGTCCTCATGTTAAAATCCCTCCATGGCCTTGCTCCGCACTAACTCTGTAAGCTCCTCCAGACTCACTTTCCCTCCTGCACCCTTCATTCTTCTGATTCCAGTACCCGGTGTATCACCTCTCCCCTCGGTGGCAAAAGCTTTCAGCTATCTTGGCCTTGCTCTTTAGAACTCCCTTGTTAAATCTTCAATCAGCCCTCCTAAACTCTCTCTCCCTTGATCTGGCATTTCTGTTCCTCTTACTACTACTCTGGTGCATTCAAGGCAATGTATAAATGCAAGTCATTCTTTCTATAGGCCCTGTTAGCAGCATCAGTGGGTGAGACTTGAAAATGAATAAGAGCAGCACACTGTTGAAGCCAAGGTTAGGTAGCACACTGGCACAAACTTGGAGCTCTAGGAGAAGCTCGGATTGCATACTTATAAACCTTTTAAAAATCAAGTATCACGAGGACAAATACCCAGTCAATAAAAGGATCCATTTGCAAGACTTCCGTTTCAGAGGAGCTCCACCGGGTTAAAATCCTTTGAGCTGGACTACCAGACTAGTGCATTCGAGCCCACTTCAATAATGCATTCCCGGCCGCTTCCACAATCCCTCTCCACGCCACCCCCCCCCCCCCCCCACTATTACAATGAATCATGAACCACTGCCCCAATCTGTACCTTCCTCCAGGATGTTCATTAACAAAAATGAGCGTGCATGGAATTGGAGGGAACCTATTGGCTTGGATAGGGAATTGGTTAGGAAGTAGGAGACTTGGATATGAATGTAAAAGGTATGATCAGTAAGTTCGCTGATGATACAAAAATTGGTAGGGTGGTAAATAGCGAGGAGGATAGCCTCAGTCTGCAGGACGATATAGATGGGTTGGTCAGATGGGCGGAACAGTGGCAAATGGAATTTAACCCGGAAAAGTGCGAGGTGATGCACTTTGGAGGGACTAACAAGGCAAGGGAATACACAATGAATGGGAGGACCCTAGGCAAGACAGAGGGTCAGAGGGATCTTGGTGTGCAAGTTCACAGATCCCTGAAGGCAGCAGAACAGGTAGATAAGGTGGTAAAGAAGGCATATGGGATACTTGCCTTTATTAGCCGAGGCACAGAATATAAGAGCAAGGAGGTTATGATGGAGCTGTATAAAACACTGGTTAGGCCACAGCTGGAGTACTGTGTGCAGTTCTGGTCGCCGCACTACAGGAAGGATGTGATCGCTTTGGAGAGGGTGCAGAGGAGATTCACCAGGATGTTACCAGGGCTGGAGCGCTTCAGCTATGATGAGAGACTGGGAAGATTGGGTTTGTTTTCCTTGGAGCAGAGGAGGCTGAGGGGGGACATGATTGAGGTGTACAAAATTATGAGGGGCACAGATAGGATGGATGCTAAGGAGCTTTTTCCCTTCGTTAAGGGTTCTATAACAAGGGGGCATAGATTCAAGGTAAAAAGCGGGAGGTTTAGAGGGGATTTGAGAAAGAACCTTTTCACCCAGAGGGTGGTTGGAGTCTGGAACTCACTGCCTGAAAGGGTTGTGGAGGCAGGAACCCTCACAACATTCAAGAAGCATTTGGATGAGCACTTGAAATGCCATAGCATACAAGGCTACGGACCAAATGCTGGAATATGGGATTAGATTAGACAGGGCTTGATGGCCGGTGCGGACACGATGGGCCGAAGGGCCTCTATCCGTGCTGTATAACTCTATGACTCTAAAGTAGGGATTACTCAAATTGGCAGGATATGACTAGGGGTTTCCTCCAGGGATCGGTACTGGGGCCTCAGCTTTTCACTATATCTATAAATGACTTGGATGAAGAAAGAGAGAGCTGTATATCTAAGTTTGCTGATGACACTAAGTTAGGTGAAACAGTAAATGTAGATGAGACATTGCAAAGGGGCGTTGATAGATTAAGTTAGTGGGCAAAACTGTGGCAGATGGAGTTCAGTGTGGGGAAGAGTGAGTTCATCCACTTTGGACCTAAGAAAGATAGATCAGAGTATTTTCTAAATGGTGAGAAGCTAGGAACTGTGGATGAGCAGAGAGATTTAGGGGTCCATGTACAGAAATCACAAAGCTGATGGACAAGTACAAAAAATAATTTAAAAGGCTAATGGAATCATAGAACAATACAGTGCAGGAGGCAACCATTCGGCCCATCGTGCCTGTGCCAGCTCTTTGAAAGAGCTGTCCAATTAGTCCCATTCCCCTGCTCTTTCCCAATAGTTCTGTAATTCTCCCCCCCCCCTTCAAGTATACATCCAATTCCCTTTTGAAAGTTACTATTGAATTTGCTTCCACCACCCTTTCAGGCAGTGCATTCCAGGTTATAACAAAGTTGGCCTTTATCTCGAGGGCTGGAATACAAAGGGGTGGAAGTTGCGTTACAGCTGTACAGAGCTCTGGGGTTAGACCCCATCTGGAGTACTGCACCTCAGGAAGGATATATTGGCCTTGCAGTGCAGCGTAGATTCACCAGAATGACACTGGGGCTAAAAGGGTTAAATTATGAGGACAGGTTGCGTAAACGAGGCTTGTATTCCCTTGAATATAGAAGAATATGGGGTGATGTAATTGAGGTGTTTAAGATGATTAAATGATTTGACAGTAGGTAGAGAGAAACTATTTCCTCTGGTGGGAAAATCCAGAACAAGGGGACACAACCTTAAAATGCGAGCTAGGCCATTCAGGGGTTATGTCAGGAATCACTTCTTCACACAAATCTGGAAAACTCACCCCCAAAAAGCTGTTGCGGCTGGGTCAACTGAAAATGTCAAAACTGAAAATGATAGATTTTTGTATGGCAAAGTTATTACGGGTTACAGAACCAAGGCAGGTAGATGGAGTTAAGATACAGATCAGCCATGATCTAATTGAATTGCAGAACTGGCCTGAGGGGCTGAATGGCCTACTCCTGTTCTTATGTTAACTCATCCTTGGTGATTTCGACTTACCCCTAAACAATCCGCCACACCCAATTTGATATTGCCATTAAATTTTGGTATTGTTCCCTCAATTCCAGATCATCTAAAGTAAGCACCACTCACCACAACTTTCCAACCTCACCAGAAACTTCCCTTTACCCCTAACCTTTGCTTTCCATCCTCCATTCTATCCAACTGAATACAATGACCTTAATTTCTTGTACCGTTACTTTTGCAGTAAGTTTGAGGTCTAGTATATCAAATTACTTATTACTAATGGACCTTCTGTGGCATTGCAGGATAGAGTGGAAATTTAGCATATGTTAAAACAAAACAGATCAGAAATTTTTTTTAAATTATTCGTTCATGGGATGTGGGCGTCGCTGGCGAGGCCGGCATTTATTGCCCATCCCTAATTGCCCTTGAGAAGGTGATGGTGAGCCGGCTTCTTGAACCGCTGCAGTCCGTGTGGTGACGGTTCTCCCACAGTGCTGTTAGGAAGGAAGTTCCAGGATTTTAACCCAGCAACGATGAAGGAACGGCGATATATTTCCAAGTCGGGATGGTGTGTGACTTGGAGGGGAACGTGCAGGTGGTGTTGTTCCCACGTGTCTGCTGCTCTTGTCCTTCAAGGTTTGGGAGGTGCTGTCGAAGAAGCCTTGGCGAGTTGCTGCAGTGCATCCTGTGGATGGTACACACTGCAGCCACTGTGCGCCGGTGGTGAAGGGAGTGAATGTTTAGGGTGGTGGATGGGGTGCCAATCAAGCGGGCTGCTTTATCTTGGACGGTGTCGAGCTTCTTGAGTGTTGTTGGAGCTGCACTCATCCAAGCAAGTGGAGAGTATTCCATCACACTCCTGACTTGTGCCTTGTAGATGGTGGAAAGGCTTTGGGGAGTCAGGAGCTGAGTCACTCGCCGCAGAATACCCAGCCTCTGACCTGCTCTCGTAGCCACAGTATTTATATGGCTGGTCCAGTTAAGTTTCTGGTCAATGGTGACCCCCAGGATGTTGATGGTGGGGGATTCGGCGATCAAAATGCCGTTGAATGTCATGGGGAGGTGGTTAGATTCTCTCTTGTTGGAGATGGTCATTGCCTGGCACTTATCTGGCGCGAATGTTATTTGCCACTTATCAGCCCAAGCCTGGATGTTGTCCAGGTCTTGCTGCATGCGGGCTCGGACTGATTCATTATTTGAGGGGTTGCGAATGGAACTGAACACTGTGCAGTCATCAGCGAACATCCCCATTTCTGACCTTATGATGGAGAAAAGGTCATTGATGAAGCAGCTGAAGATGGTTGGGCCGAGGACACTTGTGAGCAATATAATTAGATATAGAAAGTATTAATGTCATCTAATTGATACAATTGATGTTTGACACATACTATAGGCAAGACTTGCTGGGACAAATTTTCCCTTCCAACGTGCCTCGGGAGTGCTCAGTTACCAGACGCAAAGCAGAGGAAAAGTGTGGGGAGGGTCCTGTGACACCAGTCTTCGTCCCCTCTATGTTGCCTGTGGATTTCTAGGGCTTCGTCCAAGTTGGCGGAAATTATTTGTGACTAACGGGAGGGAGCGTGGGCATTACCATGCCTCGCTTTCTTCCCCCAAATCCAGAAGGGCACCCAGAACAAGTGGGCCTTACACCCTATGCCAGCCCCTCTCAGAGGACGGGCAGACAATAAAGACCAGAAATAAGTCCCTTTTTCTTACAGCGTCAGGGAGTGACACTAGAAGGGACAGCAGCTTGAAGACCCGCAACCAGTTACCAGGGCCAGCAGCTGACACACTTTCACATCCACTTCCAAGTGCATGGCCCTGCCAAGGGGTGTACTGGGCCTAGGCCTATAAACTGAACCCACAAATACAGCCATCTCCAGGTTGGGCAGAGTGCACTCCATCTCCATGGTTCTCAGGCTGAGGGAAAAGTGGGCAAATCAGCCCTAGTGTGCGCTAAGGGCACATTATATGCTATTATATTAATATATCAGCATATCTCCTGTGGCACTGTTCCCAGTATAATGGAGGTATATTATTTGAATAAGAATATGAGTGTCACACCATGCAACACAATTGATTATTCTGCCAAGAGGGACTGTTTTTTAAAAAACTGATGTGTCCCTTTAAGACCACAAGGTCTAAATGTTGCATAGACACAACGTGGTCAATTAAAGGCTAATTATTCTTGGTTAAATCTAGAGATCAATGAGACCATATTTCCTCTTACTGCAGAAGTTCATCTGAAACCTGAAAGAAATGATTCACTTTTTGCACTCTTTGATCTTTTTTTTTTAATAAAGTGACAAAAAATTTGCATGTATGCCTGAAGTGTGAAGGATATATTTCAATGCAGAGCTTAGGATCGCTGCCTTAATCAAAATGACAAACCTGAGAGATCAAAGCCTGATATTAGCTTATTTATCAAAGACAAAATATTCAGTAGGCATAAGGATGATTTTTTTAATTAAATGAGCAAAGCAAGATTGTTATGACTTTAGAATGGTTAACAACAGGATTGGGTAGCAAGTGAGAAACCAGGAAAGTTTACTGTCCTACAGATTGAAATTATGCATTTTTTTAAAAAATGCAAGAAAGAAAATTTGTAAAGACATTTAAAACAATTTTATTTTGGAAGATTTCACTGATTAAGTAGCCCAATATTCCCATTCTGTGGCTGTTTCCAATGTCATGCTCCTAGTTCCAGTATTCATATCAAGAATATCAGAAGCAGAAGTGGTTTCCCAATTTCTGTAAGCTTCAGCTACATTTTGTGCTTGGTGGCACCCACAAGTGGACACCAAGGGATCACAAGCAGTGATGGCTGTTGACATGCAACACTGTGCAGCAACACCCACCATGCCATAAGACAGGTCATAACCAGAGTCTCATGCATGAGATTCTTGAGCCACTTACTAGGGAAGAGTAGCTCAGATGGCATTCCTTTTCATCTTCAGAGTAAGAAAAAGAACAAATTGCTTTTATATTGTGCCTTTCACGACCTCAGGACATCTCAAAAGCACTTTACAGCCAATTAAGTACTTTTTTTTTTTGAAGTGTAGTCACTGTTGTAACGCCAGATGATGTTTTTGGTGGTGTTGGTTGAGGGACAAATATTGGCCAGACCACCAGGGAGAACTCTCCTGCTCTTCTTCAAGATGTGGAGATGCCGGTGATGGACTGGGGTTGACAATTGTAAACAATTTTACAACACCAAGTTATAGTCCAGCAATTTTATTTTAAATTCACAAGCTTTCGGAGATTTTCTCCTTCCTCAGGCAAATGTTTCAAGATCTTCTTCAAAATAGTGCCGTGGGATTTTTACATCCACCTGAGAGTATAACGTCTCATCCAAAGAGTACCTTCTCCTTGGTGGGCTGCAACTAAGGCTAAAGAGCCCCGCCCACCCTTTACACCCCAACGGAGGCGAGTACACCGGCTGGATGTTAACCAGCATTCAAAGCTGACACTCTCCACTTGTCGGCACCTACATTTTATTGCACCAAACTGCTGGCGAGAACTCCTACCAAGTACCCAATCTTAAAAAAAAATTCTTGAGCACATGTTCAATCCAGACTTATTCTTTTATAAACACATTTGCTCTTGGTGCTACCTAAGCACTTAACATTTTCTCATTGCCTCCTGGGACTTTGCGCTGCAGAGTACAACACACACTCCACACTAGACTTATTAAGGGAGATTTTCTGGGGTCGGCCCCCCATTTTGCCATACACGCTGCCCCCATCCATTCTGCAAACCCAGGGAAATCTCCCCATGCTGTGTTAATAGCAGTGGTTCTTTCACAATGCAGCTCATATAAATAGGAGGATATTCTGTTTTAGAAAGGCACAAGTGTTATTCCATGGAACACAGAATATATTACTCTGCTACTGAGATTCCTGGTAATGACTAGCAGAATTCTGTGTTTCAACATCAGCAACAGGCAGGTTGTAAGGGAGATGCAAACCCGAGCTCGCCGTCCCCACCCTTCCGAATAACCAGACGATGCTTATTTGAAATCACTCATCTGGTAGCTCATTGGGAAAGTTTAGACACATTCCCTGGAGTGAACAAGACAGAAGAGAAGCAGTTCACCGAAGTGCTCCCCTGGGGGGGGGGGAGAGAAAGAGAAGAAAGAGACCCTCAATTTACTCTAGGTGGTTGATGGTTTCAGTAATCACTATCACAAGCATTCCTTCCACCCATACTGAGCACTGCACTTCTCCAAACTCTGCAATGCTTCTGCTTTCAAAGTTCCCTTGCACTAAAATAAAAGAAATCCAGCGACTGTTAAGGAATGACATAATGCCAACCAGAGAGTGCAGTAAGCCAAATCATCTTGCACCCACTGAATCAAATGCCCACCACAAATGCACAGTATATATTTTTGTTGCAAGTTTCAAAAGATATTTTAAAATAGGTGAGTAAACTATGAGGTGATGAGACATTAATCAGAATTTTACACACTGGGTGTTGCCAGTATATAGGTTGTTCGTGAGACTCACTCTCCCGTTGATAAGCTCTCTCCTTGAAGTGTGATGGATCATGAACCCAGCATGTTACTAACACACTGGCACACTCCCGAGTGAGAAGCACACACACAAACACACAGATTTACAACACAACCAAGCATTTAATTGCAGTGAATGTGTCTAAGGCTGGGCTTTAAGACTTATTTTGAATGGATATAACAGGTTATTTTTCCAGCCACCAGTAGTATACATTTAAATCGTGTCCCAATTTATAAAGCTGGAAAAAAATGAAGAAAATAGCCATCTACTGTCGCAATAAAGCTAAAATATAATTTAAGAAACTCAACCCCGCTGTCCGGTCGAGACGTTACCTTGGACAGCTTCCCCTGCCCCGAGGCACCGCCTCATCTTTTATTTTACACACACAAAAAGTGAATTAAATAAATTGCTCCTTAAAGACTTTTATTCATAGATTTTACTGATTGGGTTTAACCTACACGTGCAACTTTGAACGGTGTTCAAACATCATTCAAACAAGCGAGCGACATCAGAAAGAATTAAAATAAAATGTCAAGAATTGAATTGAACTGCAATGCAATGTTAAAATTAAACACAGCAGGAGTTGCTTCTCGTACGTTTAATACAGTGCCAAAAGCAGCTAATTTTTGTACCGACTGCTCAGCTCCTTAAATTAATAATTGCTGCATTTTTCACTTTGCACTTACCGGTAACGGTTTACAAACCGTCCTGGAGCCCGAATTGGAAGTGAATCCGTGCCACTGCACACCTGAAGCGAGCCAGCTCTCCCGGCCAATCTAACTTAAGCCGGGGCTGACAGCTCGCTCACCCTACCCCACTTCCCATCATGATTGACAGCTGGTTGCCGCGCAGCGGCGGCCCTGATTGACGGGGCGCGGCGTCAATCAAGGGCACAGCGACCTATCAGCTGAACATCACGGGGCAAGAGGGGCGGGATCGCTTCGCCCCGCCTGCTGCAGTACCTTGCCGGCTGCGTCAAACGGGACGGTCACTGCATCAGCCCGAGGATCGAGTGCAATAAGGATCGGCACTGCGGAGGCACACGGACACGGACCCCCCCCCCACACACACAGACACCACGTCCCCTTTGCACTAGCAAACTGGTTTGCCACAATCAGTTGCAACAAGGAGACTAAGACGATGCAAAAATGCAATCGAGATCAGGGGAGGCCAGAGAGGGGAAAAAATGCAAGCAGCCATCCATCTGCATCGCATCCATCCTTTGCAGCTGCACCTGGATTGCGTCATGACATTGCAGAGAACCTGCAACCCAGACCCTGAGAAGTAGCCCATCCTCCTCATTGGTGTACTGGGATTGCCAACATCAGTTCAAGCCCATCGCTGCGATCAGGCGGTTAAATCTCAGGAGAAATGGCCCCCTTTTTTTATTATTATTAACACCAGCTGCAGCATCTCCCAGGAAAGTCAGCCCAATTTAAGGTTTAGCGAGTTGTGTCATCTGGAGACTGACTGGCAAAAAATTGGATGAGAGTCGGTGACTATCACAGCCCACTGGTGTCCCACACCAGCGAGTTACCCTCAGCACAGCGCCATGTGATTAAACTGTTGCAGGGCTGGGCGGGTACAGTGGGATCATTAACTCGCTGATCCAACACCCTGGGAGGAATGGATAAATCGGCGAGAACAAAAGATCAGCCCATGAGTATGAAAGCATGCAATCATCTGTATGATAATACACTGCAACCTAGCAATTGTATCACAGCAACATGTTGCTAGGAGCAACATCAGAAGGGAAGCAACCAGGCAACATGGCTCCCTCCCTCCAGAAAACAATGCACAGACATCTATTCTCACACACTTAACACGCTAAGATCATGCAGCCAATCTGCCCTCAATATCATTGCAATATATTAGCAACATCACTATACAGATTCAGAACATTGGGATAGACCTGTAAATGGACTGTCTTTTAGGATGTGGGCGTTGCTGGCAAGGCCAGCATTTGTTGCCCCATCCTTAGTTGCCCTGAGAAGATGGCGGACCTTCTTGAACCGCTGATAGCGGTTTGATACAACGGAGTGGCTTGCTAGGCCAGAGGGCAGGTAAGGGTCAACTACGCTGGTTGTGGGACTAGAGTCACATATAGGCAAGACCAGGTCAGGATGGCAGGTTTCCTTCCCTAAAGGACCATTCGTGAACCAGTTGGCTTCATGGACACTTTTACTGATACCAGCCTTTTTCAAACTGAATTCAAATTTTCAAACTGCCACGGTGAGATTTGAATTCACGTTCTCTGGACCACTAGTCCAGTAACAATATTCTCTGGAGTTTAGAAGATTGAGAGGTGATCTCATTGAAATATATAAAATTCTTAGAAGGCTTGACAGGGTAGATGCTGAGAGGCTGTTTCCCCTGTCTGGAGACTCTAGAACCAGGGGGCTTAGTCTCAGGATAAGGGGTCGACCATTTAGGACCAAGATGAGGAAACATTTCTTCACTCAGAAGGTTGTGAATCTTTGGAATCCTCTACCCCAGAGGGCTGTGGATTGTCAGTGGTTGAGTCTATTCAAGATTGAGATCGATAGATTTTTGGTCACGAAGGGAACCAAGGGATATGGGGATTGGGTGGGAAAGTGGAGTTGAGGTCGAAGATCAGCCATGATCTTATTGAACGACGGAGCAGGCTCAAAGGGCCGTATGGCCTTCTCCTGCTCCTATTTCTTAGGTTCTACACTACACCCTGATTAAAGATCAGCTTGGTCCACTTGTCCTCGGCTAGCCTCAGCTGTAGGTATTTGTTGGTTGCTGTTGACCTGGTGATGGGAGTGAGTTGGTGGTGGCTGAACTGCTGCTGCTGCTACATGGACCTGGGGAGGAGGAGAGAAAAGAACAAGCAACGGCAAAACAAAGACTCTTGCTCTCAAGATCGGAGGAGGTGGAAGAGGGAAGGAAAGGAGAAAAACAACAATAACAACGTCTTTCCAGAAAGGAGGAAGTATTGATTATTGCATTGATCGCAGAGGTGTGGTTACAATCAACATGTCACGGGAGCAGGAGGTGGGCACTGGTGGACTTTTTCTTTTGGGGACTATTGTTATTGTGTCAGCCTTAGAGACCTACAAAGAGATTGAAGAAAGGAGGGGGGAGGAAATGAAGGACAAGGCCTAAAAAGGGTGTGTGTGTAATACATAAACACACTTTATAAATTGTAAACAATTTTACAACACCAAGTTATAGTCCAACGATTTTTATTTGAAATCTACAAGCTTTCGGAGGTTTCCTCCTTCCTCAGGTAAATGTTCAGGAGCTCCTTGAAGCCTACGCATTTATACATCACAGAACAATACATGGTGTTTACAGACTGCCCCTTTATAAACACCACATTGCCTGGCCCAGGACAGCTGGAGCTCCCTGGGTGGTTTCTTTTTCTGCAAACAATATCCTGTGGAGGACTGAGCTAAGGCAGTTTCAGCTGTCTGGATGAAGTCATCTCCTCCCCCTGACCAAGATGATCACCACCGTCAAACATCTTAAAGGACAGTCCCTCCCACTTATGCAGCACCCCACCCCTGCAGCCTTCCTCCTTCCCTCCTCTCCGCTCTCTCTCCTCTTGTAGAGAGAGCCCTTTGTTGTTTAAAGGAGGGGAAAAAGCCCCTCTCCCATTGCTGCCAACTCAGGAAGAGGTGGTTTTCATTTTAAATCCTCCCCAATATTATAAAAGGCCATTTTAAAATTTGGCCTGAGACTTGGGGTGAGTGCAGCTCTCAATAAAAACATGGCGGCTCCATCTTCGCCGGTACCGGGTCCTGCCAGGACATACGCGGGCGTGGCCTCTGCAGCTGCACCGGCTGCTCCTGCTACCCTGGCACCTCTTAACAAAAAAGTACTTGGCCAAAAGCTACACTCAACCCAACATGAGCATAGAGACTTGGGTGAAAGTCATGGCTGAGGTTGTCAGCCCCTCATTCGTGGTAGTGGCCTCCAAAATGTACGGGAAGGTGGTAGTCTTCCTGAAGTCTGAGCGGGGGGTATCCCTGGCCCTCGATAAGGGGCTCATGGTGGGTGGGACCTTCCTGCCGGTGGGTCCTCTTGAGGCCACTTTGCAGAGGGTTGTACTTTCTAATGTCCCGCCCTTTATATCTAACGAGCTCCTCCTCCCCCACCTGTGTCAACTGGGGGAGGTGAGGTCAGAGGTGACGCTGATCCAGCTCAGCTTCAGGGAGTCCAGCCTCCGTCACATCTTCTCCTACCGGCGCCAGCTATTCTTCCAGGAGGACACCGAGGGTGGTTTTTACATCCACCACCAGGGGACAGCCTACCACGTCTTCTGGACGTCCCAGGGAGGTGGGGGCACATTCACAAGAACTGCCCTGCTCCCGGGTTGCCAAAACAGCCAAGGAGACCAAGGCTGGCTCCGCCACCGGTCCTCCCCCCCCCCCAACCCTGCCCCCACCTCCGCCCCCAGCATCTGAAGCAAAGACAGTGCGACTGACGGCGGAGGCACGCGCCTGGGAGGGGGGAGAGCGTCCTCGCAGAAAGAAGGCACAGAGGAAGCAGAAACGCCCCGGGGCGGGGTCCCCTGGTCAGGGAGTGTGATCCTGTGACCATAACTGATCCAAAAAACGGGGCCTTGCTCCGTCCTGTGGCCGTGCTCGATATATATAAGGGGGGTGCGGAGGTGGAGGCCACATCAGACATGAAGACCTCCCTCCCTCCAGAGTCCTCTGGGGAAAAAAAGACAAACGCGCCACTCCTCGGAAGCGGAGGGGAGCCCTGCAAAGGGACGTCCCCCTGTGGCAGAGGAGTCGGCGCCTGATGGTGATTCTGCGGCCCCTCCCTCCTCCCCCTCAACACCACCTCACACCGTCAGCGGAGTCATCAACCTCGCAAGAGGGTGAGGCAGACCCTTCTGTCCAGCCTGCACCTCCTGGTGGGGAGGGGTGGGAGGAAGCCCCGCCTATGGGGTGGGGGGAGGGGGCCGCGGATCCATTAAATGAACCGTTCCTCGTCGCTGGGTTGTCCTGGGACCAGGGGCGGGCGAGGCCGAGAAGGCTGAGCTAGACCACCCACAACTCGACATCGCCCAGGAGCTGCTCGACCCGGTCGATAATTTTAATAGAAACAGCCTCGCCGGTGGGCTGGTCGATGGTGGTGAGGGAGGGGAGGCCCCCTATCCCCATCTCGGACCGTGTTGCCAAGAGTGTTGGTGGAACTGGGGATAGTCTTGTTCCCGGTTTCACCCTACAGCCCGGTGCCAGAGTGACACTGGTCGGAGGCGGGAGAGGTCCTCGATATGATGCCGCCCTCTGACCCAGGCCCCCCGGAGGAGCCCAGGGAGGACTCCACTGTCCCCGATCCTGGGCGTGGGATGGTGACAGAGGAAGGCTGGTGCAACCGATCCGTTCTCTGCACCCAATGCAGCGGACGGGTCGCGTGGGGGCGGTGACAACCTGGAGGACGATGGCAACTCGGTGGTGGGCAACAGGGACGATTTGGAGACCATCATCAAGGAGGTGCTCGATGCCCTCGTGCCCCCTATCGAGTCCCCCCTCATCCCCATTGAGGAACTCCAGGAGTTTGGAGCCAACAGTTTGCGTTGCTGCGATAGGGTCCAGTTGGCCCTCGACCAATGGTCGGAGCTGGCGCTGCTCATCTGGTCCGATGTGGTCAAAACCGTGCGCACGGGCGAGGACATCGACGGGGTTGGGCTGCGCTCAGGAATCTCCTCACTCGGCTCCTGAGGGAGTGGAGGTCAAATCGTGGCCCCGCTCCCTCTGCACAGAGAGGGTTAGGTAGAGGTTGTATAAGGCTCTTGTCATGAAGGTAGCCAAAGCCAGCCTCAACATTAATGGCTGGAGACCCACACCATTCCGGGAGACGTGGCTGGCGGAGAGGAGGTTCCTGGCTGCCAAGATGACCAAAGTCAGGGACACCTTGGGTGGCAGAGGAGAGGGCTGGATGTTGCCCAGGCTTTGGCAGCAAGGATATCCCGGTGCTACGTCCGGTCTACGGCCAAAACCATCCAGCCCCTAAAAGTCGCACTCGGCTCTGACTCCACTAGGTGTGTGGAGGAGGCTGAAGCGCGTGGAGCGATATCTCCCCACCCACCACCCCCACCCCCCCCCACCCCACCTACCTATGGTCTGACCTCCATTTGGATGGAACTTCCCATCGGCACTAGACCCCAAAACCTCCCTCGGGAACCTGCGCCTCACAATTTGAGCCTTCGCTCGGAAAACCCCCCGTGCTATTCCACTTTATACTGAGGGATTTCCTGTACGGGCTGCTCCTGCACACTCTCCATTTCCCCACCCGCATCTCCTGTCCTGGGTGCTATCTTGCAGTCCAGCAGAGGCGGGGGGGTTCCCCAATGGAGAGCTCTCCACGCGGGAGTCCTCCCCTGCACCACTGGGGATCTGGTGTGGAGAGTTTTTCACGAAGCAGTTCTGTCAAATAATTTTTTAAGTCACTTCACGGACCCCCGGCTACTCCTGTAGCTTTTGCGGCCTGGATGAGTACGTGTTTCATGTATATGTTGAATGTGAGAGGTTTCAGCCCCTCTTCCACTATTTGAAGGGCTGCTCCTCCACTTCTGGCTCCACTTCAGTCCCGTGCTCCCAGTTAGGAGGGGGGTAGGCAAGTCAGAGTACCTCATATTATCATAGTATAGTATCATAGGATGGTACAGCACAGAAGAAGGCCATTCGGCCCATCGTACCTGTGCTGGCTCTTTGAAAGAGCTATCCAATTAGTCCCATTCCCCTGCTCTTTCCCCATAGCCCTGTACATTTTTTCCCTTCAAGTTTTTATCCAATTCCCTTTTGAAAGTTAGTATTGAATCTGTTTCCACCACCCTGGTTTGGGGAGAGAGAGCAGCAATGGTTTTAAATAGCAGGTTCTTCCCATTCTGTCTCCCTTACCCTGGGGGGCACAGCCCGAGAATGGCCTCTCACTTCCCCCGCTCGCTCCATGTTCCGGGACCAGTTCCTGCTCCACTCCACCTCTTACAAACAGCCCCCAGACTCCCCTGCACCTGCCCCGGACTCAATGCCGATCTCTCAGCCCATCTGCGGACACGGTCCCAAAGCGATGTGCTGCTGTAAGGATGGCTGCTGTTTGCTCGCTTACCCCGGGGGGTGGGGGGAAGAGCCATGATGTCTCCATTCCCGGCTGCTCCCCATGGATCTGCTCCTGGGCCTGGCCAAGCTGGCCATCCACAGGTCCAGGTTGGACGCTGCCCGCGGGGGTGGTCGCTCCGACTGCCTGCCTCTCTTCTGCGGCCTTGTCCGTACCCGGGTGACCCTGAAGAAGGAGCACGTGCTGTTCGCCAGTAAGCTTGAGGCCTTCCGCAATCGGTGGGCACCGCAGGGACTGGAGGGCATAGTGGATGGTATAAGTAATATTATTATTTAATTTGATGAGTTTCCTTTGTTTTTCATGATTTGGTTTTCTATTAGTTGTGCCCCTTTTAAAATGGGGCACTTTTGTTAGATTTTTTTTGTTTGATAACACTGGGGCAACCCAGTGTCTCCTTATTGTTGAATCAAATTTAAAAAAAGATTTAGTATCCTAGCAACCCATAGTCAGAAGTTAAGTAGAACAGCACTTGAATAGCATCAGAACCACTGAGATATCTTGACCATAGCAACAGACCAGGCAGCTGGTTCCATATCAGGAGGGTACCCTCCAGTACCTTGCCCTTGTAGCTGTTCTTCATACATGAGCCTGGAGTGTATGGTCATGGGGAGGCCGTATGAAAGCTGAACCAGATCCTGTCCACACTCGACATCCAAACGCACACCTCCACATGGTCACTGGGAAACATCAATATGCTGAAATATGGTACCAAATAACACAAGCAATGGATAGACATCAACTAGTATCGATATGAGTATCAGTGGAGATAAAATGGGGACAATTTTTAACTCCCGCCCCATTTTCCAGCATAAACGAAGCAGCCAGCAGTTGAAAATTAGAAAAGAAATCTCCCATCAATTGGCCGCCTGTGGCTCACCCAATGGAAACACCGATTTGCATTTATATAGTGCCTTTCATGACCTCAGGTCGTCCCAAAGCACTTCACAGCTATACCCGACTGTCCCCCGTTATCGCCTCCCCACCCCCCCTTTCACCTATTCGTCCAGGCTGGGCTCCACACTGGAGCCACCGGATTTCTGGCCCCCTCCAATCAACAATTGAAATGTGGGAGTACCCACCGATGGCATGGACATTGGTTGGGTCTCTCACTGCAGCTATCGGGAGGGTGCAGCAGACACCCTGCCCACTTTGGGCCTCTTTTGGGTGAAAGTTCCAATTTGCACCCCCCCCCGCCGATTAGTCTGGAGCATAAACCTCGCAGGAATGTGTCCGAAGAAACACTGCCTAGGTCAAAGCAGCAGTAGAAGTACTTTAGTATCAGAGTGCAGAGTAGCAGTAATATAAGACAATTAATTAGATTAGTGTATCATTTTATACACAATATTTAGGCAACCCAAGCACTTGAGGGGATGATGTCGGCTCGCACCTCAGTGCTGTACTGAGATGATTCTGAATTGTCAGAAATGCCTCTCAGGTGAGACAATGTCCCTGCCTTTGATTGATGCACACAAAATCAGATTAATTGGTGATCCATCTCATTGCTATTTGTGGGATCGTGCTGTGCACAAAATGACCACCGCATTTGTCTACAAATAACAGTCGCTTTAGTGTTTGCGTAGCGCTTTGAGACGCTAATTAAACACAAGTCTTTGTTTATAACTGCCGGGGTCTTAACAGGTAAAATAAGTCTAACCCAGAGGTACACAACCTCATCTGAAAGTACTAAAAGAAACTTTAGCTTCAAAGGGGAGTTAATTTGTAATCAGTCTACCATTTCAGTAGTTCAGTCGGCATTTGAAAAGACAGGCCAAAGGTATTGGGTGTGAGACCCTTCCTCAGAATCTAATTACACTAATGACTGAGCTGCTGCTGCTTCCTACTCTCGCCCTGATTTTGAGAATTACATTAACTGTGCTCCCAATTCCCACACATCGCTAACTTTTATGTGACTCATCTCTAACTCTTCCCTTGCTGGACCTCTCTCTCTCTCAGTCTCCGGCAGTGGATTTTCCACAGGCATCAACTGCAATCCCTCAGTCTCTCCCACAACTACCTGGAGTATACTTCTTCCCACCTTGCTTCCTGTAAAGACTACATCCTGCTCTCCCACTTCCTCCATCTCCATCGCATCTGCTCTGGCGACTCTTGTTTCAGGGTTTCTGAAATGGCCTCCGTTTTCCTCTGCCGAGGCTCCCCCTCGACAGTAGTTGACAGGGTCCTGAACCGTATCTGCTCCATTTCCTATGTCTCTGTTCTCATTCCCTCCCCGCTCACAATGATGACATAATCTCCCTTTTCCTCACCTTTCATCTCATCAGCCTCCACATTTGTCATATCGTTTGATATTTCCGCCACCTACCATACGATCCCACCACCAAGTATGTTTTCACTTCTCCCCTTTCTGCTTTGCAAAGAGAACGTTCACTCCAGGAAACCTTTTTTCATTCTTCATCACCCCAATTAAAAGTTGCCCTTTCCCTCATACTTTCCTTTGCAACCCCAGGAGATGTGGCACCTGTCCTGTTACCTCTTTCCACACCATTGTCCAGGGCCCGAAACACACTTGTTTGAGACATCGATGAATGTGGTCTCTCCTGATGGTCTAGTGGGTGAAGGTATGCAGACCATGACATCCCAGATCATGATCTGTGTTGAGTTGGCTGATCTCAGCTGAGGTGCCAGAGTTGCCCAACGCATCTACAGAAGGGAAATATTACACAGACATCTGCTCCTGATTGGTGTCCGGTGACCAGTGCGTGTGTGTGTGTGTGTGTGTGTGTGGCTGTTGAGGGACAACAGGAGTGATGTTAATGTCTTAAATGTAGAGCCCAGTAACACTTACTGTTTGGGCTAACACATGAAGAAATAGCCACCAGCTTCCAGCCTTTGTAAAACTTCACCGCAGCAAGAATCAGCGCCTTCAGGTGATGAGGGGAGAAAGTAAAGGAAAAAAGTGTTCATCTTTTCCACGGAGCTCTCCTCACATTAACATGAGTGGTTCTTACATACATTAGCATCTCATTCTTTTAAGTGGCTGATATCCCTAACCATATCTTTGCGCTCTCATTTTAAATCACACGGTTTCTCACAATCACACGTCGGCACTTCAGAATTTCACATTAAAGCACATCTCTATCAATTTTACTTCATCAAAAGACCTTTCCTACTTATTCATAAGATCAGTGATGAGTAAAATAATTTTACAGTGTCAAGTGTCCATTCATCTGTTTGGATCATTTTGATTTTCTGCAGTTTTATTATCTTGTTCTCTGTATCTCAGGAGAGAGAAATGAGCAGCAGCTGGATTATTCAGGTTTTGATGCTAATTTTTAACAGACTTGCAAAACAAGGTCAGCTTTCAAATGATTCTGGTTTAGGTTTGAGAACATTGTACTCTGAACCCGACCACCATTTCGGCAATTTATTTTAAAGTAATTTCCATTTGTCAATAAAAACATTTGGAAGACTGGTTTCATTTCTTTTGATCTATGAGTCCACATTGTGCAGCTAATTTTGTCACTCGATATTTGATTCTGCTTTCATATATTGTTCAGTGTAGAACAACAACTTTCAATTAACTTTAACTTAGAAAAACGTCCCAAGGTGCTTCACGGAAGTGTAATCAGAACACCGAATGGACATCGGAACAAAGAAGGAGATATTAGGAGGGGTGACTAAAAGCTTGGTCAAAGCTGAAGACACATCTGCCAGAGATGGGACAAAAGGAGAGGGGTATGCACAAGATACTGAAGTCGGAGGGAACAGAGAGTTATGGGGGTTGCAGTGCTGAAGGAGGTTAGAAAGATAGAAAAGAGCGAGGCCATAAAGGGATTTAAACATAAGGATGAGGATTTCAAATTTGAGGTTGGAGGACCGGGGACCAATGTTGGTCAGCGGGGATGGGGTGATGGGTGAACAAGACTTGGTGTGGGCTAGGATACATGCAGTGGATTTTTGGATGTTGAAGTTTATGGAGGGTGGGAGGCCGGCCAGGGAGGAATTGGAATAATCGAGTCTGGAGGTGACAAAAGCATACATGAGGGTTTCAACAGCAGATGGGCTGAGGCAAGGGTGGAAAAAGGCAATGTTACAGAGGTGGAAGTAGGCAGCCTTTATGATAGAAAGGATATAGGGTTAGAAGCTCAGCTCAGGGTCAAATAGAAGGCTGAGATTGCGAATACTCTGGTTCAGACTGAGACAGTGGCCAGGGAGGGCGATGGAATCGACGGCAAGGGTTTGGAGTTGTGGCAGGGGCCGAAGACAATGGTTTTGCTACTTGGAATGGTTAACGGAAAAAAACTGTGGCTCATTCAAGACTGGATGTCTGACTACATCGAGGTGGTGGAGAGAGAGGAGGTGAAAAGGTGGATCTGGATGTGGAAGCTGAGCCAATGGCTGCGGATGATGTCACGCAAGGGGCAGCAGGTAAATGAGGAAGGGGGGGGCCGAGGATAGATGCTTGGGGAGTTTCGGAGGTAAGAGTGTGGTGCAGGAAGAGAGCCATTGCTTGAGATGCTTTGTCTACAATTGGGTATGCAAAAGCAGAACCAAGCGAGGGCAGTTCCACAGAGCTGAACAATGGAGGAGAGGCATTGGAGGAGGATGGTGTGGTTGACCGTATCAAAGGCTGCAGAAATGTGAACGATTGTGCACCTTGGTTACAGTCACGGAGCATGTCATTGTGACTTCGGTTAGGGCTGTTTCAGTGCTTTGGTGGGGCCAGAAACCTGATTGGAAAGATTGAATCAGGCAGTTGCAGGAAAGATGGACACAGAATTTGAAGGCAAAATCACATTCAAAAACTTTGGAAAGGCAAGGGAGACTGGAGATGAGGTGATGGTTTCCAAGAACAGAGGGGTCATGGATGGGTTTTCTGAGGTGGGAGGCGATAATGACTGTTTTGAAATGGAGGGGAATAGTGCCTGAGAAGAAGGAATCTCTATTGCTGTTCTAGTTGAGATCAATTAGCTGAGCGCAAAGTCAGAGCTGGTCTGTCTGCCTCAGCCACTCACTGGATAAATTTGCCGAGCCACCAGTGGAGTCCATATCAGTCCTCGCTGATGATACCCAACATCAAAGATGAGATATCACAGCTGCAGTCAGGCTGTCTGAGGGAATGGTTCAGCTGTGATAGATTTATGCATTGTGCTTAAACCTTAGAATAAGATAACGGGCAAGAGAAAGAAATAGAAGGTGGTAGAAGAAAAGATGAAGATAAAGAAAGAAAACCACAGATGGTTCGCTGAAGACCAGAGCCTAAATCAGCACATCACGAAGAGAGACTGAACTGTTTTGATACATCAGTTAACCTTAACAAAGAGCTTGTATATATTCATGCCAATGTCTATGAAGTTATCGACTTACGGCAGGAATCCTATGAATGTTTTTACCTTGCAACTCTGAAAGCGTCAGAGTCTTGAGTCCTGCCGTTACTTGAGTCGGAACCACAACAGTTACCTCTCAAGTCCTGTTCTCAAAGAATAACACAGGATCTCAGCCAGAGAGAGAGAGAGAGAGAGAGAGAAAAAAAGCTATTTCCTCTTTAATTTTCATTCAGTATTCTCTGAGGCACTCCACCTGCACCTGGCGCCTCCTGAACGTTCATTTGCTCTAATTTTTTAATAGCATTTTCTGCACTCTGTTTCATTATATACTCTGATTCTCCCCTGACAACTTATTTTCAAGAATCAAGTGCACTGCTGCAATTTTCTATTATGCATACTGATTGGAATTTATTTTAAGGGTGAGCTGGATCCTATCTTCTTGGAGCCCCAATCCTTGAGAGATCCTAATTGCTCTAAGATGCTCACCCTACCATGAGCATACAGAAAGAAAACATTATTTTTCCCCACATCCACTACGGTTTGTTTTCTCATTTTCTTCCTAACAATATAATTCAACCAAATATTGCAATGGAGAGACAGTCAGGTTGGTATTCTGAAGGGATAAGATCAAATGGCCTGAAGGACCTTCATCCAAACTAATTAAAAGAAGAGGCCTATAATGTTGCCAAGAAGAGTAGTAAGCCTGAGGATTGGGAGAGTTTTAGAAACCTGCATAAGACGACCAAAAAATTGATAAAAAGAGAGAAAATAGAATATGAAAGTAAACCAGCAAGAAATATAAAAACGGATTGTAAGAGCTGCTACAAGTATGGAAAAAGGAAGAGATTAGCAAAAGCAAACGTTAGTCCCTTAGAGGCTGAGACAGGAGAAATTATAATGGGGAATCAGGAAATGGCAGGTACGTTAAACAAATATTTTGTATCTGTCTTCAGAGTAGAAGACACAAAAATCATACCAGAAATAGTGGGGAACTAAGGGTCTAATGAGAGTGAGGAATTTAAAGTAATTAATATCAGTAGAGAAAAAGTACTTGAGAAACTAATGGGACTAAAAGCTAATAAATCCCCTGGACCTGATGGCCTACATCCGAGGGTTCTAAAAGAGGTAGCTGCAGAGATAGTGGATGCTTTGGTTATGATCTTCCAAAATTCCCTAGATTCTAGAATGGTCCCCGTGGATTGTAAGGTAGCAAATGTAACACCGCTATTCAAGAAAGGAGGGAGAGAGAAAACAGAGAACTATAGGCCAGTTAGCCTGACATCAGCTATCAAAAAAATGCTGGAGTCCATTATTAAGGAAGTGGGAACAGGGCACTTAGAAAATCATAATATGATTAGACAGAGTCAACATGGTTTTATGAAAGGGAAATCGTGTTTGTCAAACCTATTAGAGTTTTTTGAGGATTTAATAGCAGGGTAGATAAAGGGGAACCAGTGGATGTTGTACACTTGGATTTTCAAAAGGCATTTGATAAGGTGGCATATAAAAGGTTGTTACACAAGGTAAGGGCTCGTGGAGTTGGGGGTGACATATTAGAATGGATAGAGAATTGGTTAACGGACAGAAAACAGGATAGGGATAAATGGGTCATTTTCAGGCTGGCAGGCTGTATCTAGTGGGGTATCGCAAGGATCGGTGCTGGGGCCTCAGCTATTTACAATCCATATTAATGACTTAGATTAAGGGATTGAGTGTAATGTATCCAAGTTTGCTGACGATACAAAACTAGGTGGGAAAGTAAGCTGAGAGGAGGACACAAGGGGCTCCATTTTATCACCCGCTATCGGGTGCGTTCCTGGCCGGGAGGGGCTCCGAAAATCGAGGAATCCCGGAGCGGGTCGGAAGCCCGGCTCCAACCCGCCCACTTCCAGGTTCCCCACAGACGCGCCGACGTGCGCGCGCAGCCCCCGCATGTGGGACTCCCGCAGGTAATTAAAGCCAGCGGGGTGCCACTTAACAATATTTATCTAGCTATTTCAGGTCATTAACAGACCTGATTAAGGGAATATGTCAGGAGGGGTGGGATTTTAGAAACAACAGAGACTGTTTCCCATACTGGGGGAAACACTCCCAGTTGAAATGGATGTGTTGCAGCCATCAGCCTGTGGCAGCTGCAAAGGTCCATTTGATAGGTGGGGGGGGGAGACCCTCACTCATTGCAGGAGGCCACTCTGTCACTTGGGACAAAGTTTGGCCTCCACCACCCTCCTCCTGACAATCAAATTCACCAACTTGCACACTTACCCTGGGGTCCAGAGACATGTACCTACCTTGCGGACCCCCTCAGATGTACATCTTCCGGATGGGGGCCGCCGTAGCTGCAGTCATGACCTCCTCGGAGGGTGAACAGACTCACCAGCCTCACCAGCCTCGCTAGCCACGCCGTCCACCTCTGACACGTGGAGCTCAACAACACAGTGCTGTGACACATCCACCTGCACAGCAGGAGGGAGGGCTACCGCAGAGAGAGATGCGTCGCAGGGGGCACTACCCTCGCCACAGGGTCCACAGACCGAGGCTCAGCTTCCTGGACCTCTCTGAGCAGCAGTGCACACGGAGGCTCAAAGTCACTTGACATGTAGTCGTGGACATCTGCAGCCTCCTTCATGCCAAGCTGCTCCCGGCTGGCCCGAGCACCATCTTCTTACCTGTCGCTGTCAAAGTCACCACTGCCCTCAACAACTTCTACTTCGCATCCTTCAAGGGTGCAACCGGGGACATCGCCGACATCTCTCAGCCGTCTGCACAAAAGAGCCCTGCAAATACACCTACACCCACTCTGCAGTGACACAATGGGTGGCATCAGTTGTGGGTCTTCATAGTGATCCTCAGGAAAGGGCATTATTGCACAAACCAGACAAGATTCACGAAGACGTGGCAGTAGTGGTGCCAATATAATATGTAATGTGAGTTGGTCAGAAATTCAATATAAGTAACAACCATGACAAACCCTCAAACACCCTTGTGCATCCCCTTCATGCTCACGACACGTTTGCCTTACGCTGCCTACTGCACATATGTGATGCATGCCCTGTGGCTGCAGCACAGGTAGTGGCAGGTTGAGTGAGGCTGACCGTGAAAGTGATGCATGAGAGGGTGAGTATGAGCTAGAGCCATGAGATTGTATGAGGATTGGGTTGAGTGGTAGTGGCGGGATGAGTACTGGCGAGGTGAGTAAGTGCAGGTAAGATGAGGATGAGGTTTGAGTGGGTGTGAGGGGTGATGTGACAGAGTAGTGTTGGCAGTGCAGAAGGAGATGTGGGGTGGGGGCGGTGATGTGGCAGATGGAGTGTAGGGGAATGAGTAAGTGTACTCACTTTGGCTGACCTACTTAGGTCATTGAAGCGCCTCCTGCACTGTATGCAGGTGGGCGATATGTTGGTGGTGCAGGTGACCTCCTCTGCCACCTCGAGCCAGGCCTTCCTGGTGGCAGAGGCAGGCTGCTTCCTCCCGCCCGCCGGGGGGAAGATCTCTGTACTCCCCCTACTCCTCACCCCATCTAATGATACCTGGAGTGAGGCATCATTAAACTGGGAGCAGCCTACCCCCTGGGCTGCTCCATGCTGTAATTTTTCCTATTTTCTGCAGCATCAGTCAGTGGAGGACTTCCCCTTTAAATAGAGCTCCTCCAGTTGACAGATCTTACTGCGCATGCGCAGCCCGCCCGACGCGCAGATCAGCAGCGGGGAACCCGGAAGACCAGGTAAGTGGATCCAATTAGGCTGCGATCGCGCGCGGGGCAGACTAATTTCACCGGGTGCGTTACCCACGCGCCCAATAGCCCTCGCCGTGAATCCGCAGCCCTGGCAATATCGAGCCCAAGGAGTCTGCAAAGGGATATAGACAGGTTAAGTGAGTGGGCAAGAAGGTAGCAGATGGAGTATAATGTGGGGAAATGTGAGGTTATTCACTTTGGTAGGAAGAACAGAAAAACAGAATATTTTTTAACTGGTGAGAAGCTATTAAATGTTGGTGTTCAGAGAGATTTGGGTGTCCTCGTACAAGAAACACAAAAAGTTAGCGTGCAGGTACAGCAAGCATTTAGGAAAGCAAATGGAATTTTGGCCTTTATTGCAAGGGGGTTGGAGTACAAGAGTAAAGAAGTCTTACTACAACTGTACAGGGCTTTGGTGAGACCTCACCTGGAGTACTGTGTACAGTTTTGGTCTCCTTAACTAAGGAAGGATATACTTGCCTTTAGAGGCGGTGCAACAAAGGTTCGCTAGATTAATTCCTGGGATGAGAGGTTTGTCCTATGAGGAGAGGTTGAGTAGAATGGGCCTATACTCTCTGGAGTTTAGAAGAATGAGAGGTGACCTAATTGAAACGTATAAGATTTTGAGGGGGCTTGACGGGGTCGATGCTGAGAGGTTGTTTCCCATGGCTGGAGAGTCCAGAACTAGGGGGCATAGTCTCAGGATAAGGGGTCATCATTTAAGACTGAGATGAGGAGGAATTTCTTCACACAGAGGGTTGTGAATCTTTGGAATTCTCTACCCCAGAGGGCTGTGGATGCTGAGTCATTGAATATATTCAAGGCTGAGACAGACAGATTTCTGGACTCTAGGGGAATCAAGGGATATGGGGATCAGGCAGGAAAGTGGAGTTGAGGTCGAAGATCAGCCATAATCTTATTGAATGGTGGAGCAGGCTTGAGGGGCCATATGGCCTACTCCTGCTCCTATTTCTTATGTTCTTATGATGCTGTGATCTGTTGAATTACTTTTCATTTATATTTCCTGACGTCGCAGTCCCTCATTGTACAGCAAACATCTGAATTAGGTATTGGTTGAGGGCTAAATGTTGGCCAGGACACAGGGGAGAACTCCACAGCTCTTCTTCGAATAGTGCTGTGAGATATTTTACATTCACCTGAGAGGGTAGACGGGGCCTCGGTTTAACGTCTCATCTGAAAGACGGCACCTCCGACAGTACAGCACTCCCTCAATACTTCACTAAAGTGCCACCCTAGATTACGTGCTCAAGTCTCTGGAGTGGGTCTTGAAGTCACAATTGTCTGACTCAGAGGTGAGAGTGCTACCAACTGAATCAAGGCTGATACCTAAACTAATGAATTACTTTTGAAGTACAGCCACTGTTACGTAGGGAAGGCTTGCAGCCAATTTGCGCTCAGCAAGGTCCCACAAACAGCAATGAGATAAGTCACCAGTGCCATGATTTTAGCCTGGAAAAACGGGTGGGTTGGGGGCAGGGGGTGCAGTATAAATTGCAAAGATCAAAACCCGCCCCCAACCCCGCCTCCATTTCCGTTTTTCACGGGGTCGAGATGAGGGGCGGGCAACCAACCCGCTCCCGGGAGGCGGGTCAGAGGTTAAAAGCTTTTAAGGAGGCTGTGGGCCTCCATTTTCAAAGTTGTTTTGATTTTAGCCCTTGGGGCCGGGCCTTCTCCTTCCCGCCACGTGAGAAGAGGCGAGAAGGCCCGAAACTGCAGGTGAGTGCCTTTATAGCACAGCTTGTGAGCCCCGAGGAGCAAGAGTGCTTTCCCCAGGCCCAACAAGCCTACCTGCAGCGACCCCCGACCAATGATTGCCGCCCCCCCCACCAACGATTGCCGCCCCCCACCGCCCCCCAGTGACTGAACCCCCCCCGATGACTGACACCCCCCGATCCCCCCTGATGACTGACCCCTCCCAATGATAACTGACCCTGCCCCCCCGGTGACCCCCATGCCCGCTGATGCTCCCCCATGCCCCCCCATGCCTACCGGTGCCCCTATGCTCCCCGGTGCCCCCCATGTCCCTTCCCATTCCCCCCATCCATCCCATCTAACACCTACCTGAACACATTCCCTTCCATCCTGGTCTCCCGTCCGACTGAGACCAGCCTGTTAATCAGGCCGGCCTGCCAGGTGGGAAAATGTCAAAAAAAAAGACGTCCTTACATCAAAATCATAAGGATATCCGGGAAACCCGTACTTCCGTGTTTCCTATCCGCAATTCAACCCCCTCATCACCTTCCTGGCTCCAGGCTAAAGTAATGCACCAGGTCATCTGTTTTTGAAGCTAACAAAGTGAACACCACTGCTGCTTTGTTTTTTAGCGTAACACTGTTAAATCATTCACGCGCGGGAGTAAAGAACTCTTTTAGGTATTAATCTATATCTTACTGATTTCCCCCACTATTGCAGGCCAGGACACATCCATTTATTGCCTGTGCCACTGTATCTGCTTAATGTTACAGGCTGGCCAGTGTGTTCAATCACATGGAGGGAAGTAAATGTTTCTATACAGTGCAGTCCACATATTATGAAATTGTCCTTCATAAAATATCCCATGCAGTAAAATTAGACAGCAACAGTCACTCCGCTCTGAAGGGAATTCATCATGTGAAGTGCTTTGAGATATGTTGTGATAAATGTAAATATCATTATTATTTACTAGCAGACCTCCCGTGGCATTGCTCATGGTGAGTTGGGGTGTTAGGAACAAAGTGTGATGGGTAAAGTGTTACAGGAATCCAAGTGTGACACTTACAGGACGTGCATGTCATGGGCAAGACTTTTAACATTGATTATTACAATTACTTCTACGGACAGGAGTTTTCACATTTGTTTCAGATGCTGAAAAATGTCAGGAGCTTTTTGATGTCTCATGTAAAACAATTTTTAGCCAAGAATCCCCCTCCCCTCTGTACCATTGTATCTGATTCTGCAGCTTTGAGCTCCATATTGGTGTGTGGATCAGAGATGGATTCTAAAGGTGAGAGGGTACATATGAGGAAGAGATGATTCTCCAAGCCAAGATTGGGACATCTTTACTCCCATTCTTGTTAAATGAGATACAGTACTGTATTGAAAAGCTAAAATGGATATATTGTGGATTTTTTTGATACAAATGTGTGCAGTTCAAATCCCACCAGGGCAGTGTGAGAATTTCAATTCAGTTTAAAAATTCTGGAAAAAAAGCTAGTATCAGTATGTATTGTAATTAAGTTTAAATTAACAAAAAAAAAGGGTTTTAATGTCCATTTAAAATGTATGTATTTTTATTGGGGAGTATCGCCCACAGAGGATGAAGTTTGTTGAGAATAGTGTACTCTTAACCCAGATGTCACATTCAGGTCAGATGTAAAATGGACCTATATTCTCTGGAGTTCAGAAGAATGACTCTAGTATCAGTAAAAGTGACCATGAAGCTGTCGGATTGTCGTAAAATCCCAACTGGTTCACTAATGGTCCTATAGGGAAGGAAACCTGGTGTCCTTACCTGGTCTGACCTATACATGACTCCAGTACCACACCAATGTGGCCAAGCAAACCACTCAGTCAAGACAACTAGAATTGGGCAATAAATTCTTCCTTGCCCAGTGATGCCCAATTCCTGAGAATGAATTAAAAAAACTATAAATTAATCCTGAGTGTTCAGTAATACTGCACAATATCATCTCTGAACAAGTCTTATTACGAGAAAATATCAATCTGTATATACAAAGTATTAATTACTATTAATACTGCAATGCAGAGGAAAGACAATGCATGAACTAATTTAACACAAATCGGATTTAACAAACTCACTTTGATAGCTACAGTGTTCTCGTTATCAATGGGTCTGACCAGAAATAGCAACATTAAGACTGGACAAGGCATGACCACTGTGGATGTGTCTTTTCAAGCTGTTCTCCATCAACCCACTTGAGGGCTGAATATCTTTTGCAGCTGTCAAAAATGGACATGCTTGGGGACGGCTGTCGGGGAACGACCATTGGGCTCAGCACGTCCAGGCGTTGGACTGCTAGGGCTCGAATTTAGCAGGCCTGCGGGTTCCCAGCGGGTGGTCCTCCGGGAGCGTGGTCAACACGCTCGGCGAAATTAGTGGGTTGCCCGCGCGATCGTAGCAGGCAACACACTAATAGGAATCAATTACCTGCTCCTCCGGGGTCCACGGCGCTGGCCTGCGCGTCGGTCGGGCTGCGCATGTGCAGTACGATCTGTCAGCTGGAGGCTCTCTAGTTAAAGGGGCAGTCCTCCACTGACAGATGCTGCAACCAATGGAACAAATTGCAGCATGGAGCAGCCCAGGGGGAAGGCTGCTCCCAGTTTAATGATGCCTCACCCCAGGTATCATCAGATGGGGTGAGGAGGAGGGGGAGGACACAGATCTTCCACCCGGCGGGCGGGAGGAAGCGGCCTGCCTCTGCCACCAAGAAGGCCTGGCTCGAGGTGGCAGAGGGGGTCACCTGCGCCACCAACATATGGCCCACCTGCTTACAGTGCAGGAGGCGCTGCAATGACCGCAGTAGGTCAGCCGCAGTGAGAACACGAAGTCTTTCCCCTACACTCCGTCTGCAACAACACTGCCCCCACCCCACATCTCCTTCGGCACCGCCAACACTATTCTGTAATATCACTCTTCATACCCACTCAAACCCCATCCTCATCTTACCTCCACCTACTCACCTCGCCAGTACTCATCCTGCCACTAACACGCAACCCAATCCTCATACAATCTCATTGCTCCATCCCATACTCACCCTCTCGTGCATCTCCCTCACGGCCAGCCTCACTCAACCTGCCACCACCTGTGCTGCAGCCACAGGGCATGCATCACATATGTGCAGTAGGCAGCGTAAGGCAAACGTGTCGTGAGCATGAAGGGGGTGCACAAGGGTGTCTGAGGGTTTGTCATGGGTGTTACCTATATTGAATTTCAGAGCAACAAACAGCACACATTATATTGACACCACCACTGCCATGTCCCCGCGAATCCTGTCCGTTGTGTCCAATAATGCCCGCTCCTGGGTATCACTATGAGGACCCACCACTGATGCCACCCATCGTGTTACTGCAGAGTAGGTGCAGGTGTATTTGCAGGGCTCGTCCGCGCAGACGACTGAGAGACATCGGCGGTGTAGCCGGCTGCACCCTGGAAGGATGCGGAGGAGAAGGTGTGGAGGGCAGTGGTGACTTTGACAGCGACAGGTAAGCAGTTGGTGCTGGGGCCAGCCAGGAGCAGCTCGGCATGAAAGAGCCTGCAGATCTCCACGACTACATGTCGAGCGAATCTGCGCCTCCCTGTGCACTGCTGCTCGGAGAGGTCCGGGGAGCTGCGCCTCGGTCTGTGGACCCTGTGGCGAGGGTAGTGCCCTCTGCGATGCGTCTCTCTCTGCGGTAGCCCTCCCTGCTGCTGTGCAGGTGGGCGTGCAACAACACCGTGTTGGGGGGATCCACGTCTCTGCGGCGGATGGCGTGGACTGTGAGGCTGCTGGGGCTGGTCATGCTCTTCGTCCTCCGAGGGTGTCCACACACCACCCATCTGGCAGGTGTTGGTCTGAGGGGTTGTGCAGGGTTAGGTGGATGGTTCCTCGGACTGGGGCTGCGGTTTCGTGTCGGTCTGTCCTCTGGCTTGGCGGGGGGTGGTGGGGGGCAGGGGTTGCCCTATGTGACGCGGTGGCCTCCTGCGTGGGTGAGGGCTGCCCCCCGTGGAGTGCACCTTGGCACCTGCCACAGGCTGCTGGCTGCAACACGCCTGGTTGGAGAGAGACTGTTTCCCCCAGTGTGTGAAGCTCACTGCCTTGAACCTAAAATCCCACACTTCCTCTTTTGACAGCTGATTCAGCTCATTAACTGACCTCAACAAGCAAGGTAAGTACTCTCAAGTGGAACCCCGCTGGCTTTAATTGCCTGCGGGATTCCCACCAGTGGGGCTTGCGCGCGCAGCCCCGCACGTCAGCGCGGTACCCGGAAGTGGCCGGGATTTCGTCGCGATCCGGTCACGTGACCGGATATCGGGATTTTCCGGGCCCCCCCGCTGGAAACCCGCCGGAAACCCGACGCCAAAATCGAGCCCCTAGTATCAAACTAGTGTCAAATCCTGAAGGCTATCTAGTGGCCTCTGCTGGCTGATTGAGGCCAGGATTAGGCTTGGCAGTGATACGTCCCATAGAGCCTGCCAACATCTCACTGTCTAGGCTTGCACCTGAAGAATGGGTGAATCACCTATCAGGACATGAGGGGAGCAAGAAAGGTATACGTGTTATCAAATATAAAATATCTTCAAAAGTGATTTTCCATAGATTGTTAAAGTGAAATGCAATGAAATTGAATATTGCAAATGTGTACAATCACAGCATGTATTGTAATTAAGTATAAATTAACAAAAAAAAAGGGTTTTAATGTCCATTTAAAATGTATGTATTTTTATTGGGGAGTATCACCCACAGAGGATGAAGTTTGTTGAGAATAGTGTAACCCAGATGTCACATTCAGGTCAGATGTAAAATGGACCTATATTCTCTGGAGTTCAGAAGAATGAGAGGTAATCTCATTGAAACTTATAAAATTATTAGAGGGCTTGACCGTGTAGATGCTGAGAGGTTGTTTCCCCTGGCTGGAGAGTCTAGAACTAGGGATCATAGTCTGAAGATAAGAGGTTGGCCATTTAGGACTGAGATGAGAAAAAATGTCTTCACTCAGTTGATTGTGAATCTTTGGACTTCTCTACACCAGAGGGCTGTGGATGCTCAGTCGCTGAGTATATTCAACATTGAGATCGATAGATTTTTGGACACTAAGGGAATCAAGGGGTATGTGGATAGGGCAGAAAAGTGGAGTTGAGGTAGAAGATCAGCCATGATCTTATTGAATTGAGGAGTAGCTCGAGGGGCCGTATGGCCTACTCCTGCTCCTATTTCTTATGTTTTTTTGTGTTGGCAGATGCAGTGAGGACCCTATTTGTGTCTGCTCTGCATGCTGGGAAGCACCAGAAATAATTTATGCCACGGTGGATCTCTGTAATATCAGCCAGGGTGTGGAATTTGTCAAATCTGATGCACTTTACAGAAGAGCTGGGGAATTCATCAATTTTGGCACCACAGAAAGGCAGCAATGAGATAAGGCCATCCAGTTACAGAGGGGTGCTGGCTTTCCCAAAGTCTAGAGTGCACGAGATGGCTTCCATGTTGTTTTGCAATTTCCACTGCCCAGCTGGACAGACTCTGTGTGATGACATGCAAAACATCCGACACATCAACGTGACATTTGCTGGAAGTTGCCCAATGCAGTTATCCTTCGAAATTTGGCCTCCCTGACTCTTCAAGGAAGAAAATCATGGCAATGAATGGCTTGTGGGTGACAAGACCACCTCCTGCTCACATGGACCCCACTAAGAGTGGCCTAAATAGCAGCCCTGGTGCAATACACTGAGGCACATGCCTCTACCAGAATGGTCATTGAGAGGCCCATCAGGGTCTTACATGGGCACTTTCACTGCCTTGACAGATCGTAAAGGGCTTTGCAGTACCCTTCAACTCATGTATCCCTAAATAGTTGTAGCCTGCTGTAACCCTGCCCAACTTTGCCACACAAAAAGGCCTGGACATGGACATCCATGGGGAGGTAGTCCTACCTACATTGTAGCGAATCAAGCTGACTGTCACTCAGTGACCGCTGCAAGGGGCATCAAAGCACAACTGATCACCAAAATCTTCGTCACTGTTTAATACAGTCTAGTTTTGTCACCACTGACTTAACACCTGCTCCCCCAACTTCAAATAAAGGTCCAATCGTTCAATCAGGGAACATCACTACACATCAGACCTCTTTGCCCCAACATGACCGCGCCAATAATCATCATCTGATTGAATAGGTCAGCGCTAACTCAGTGCATTCTTTCCTGTATAAGTCTTAACCTACATGAATAACAAAGCACGACATAAGTGCACATTCTGTTTTAATACAACACACTCCAAAGTGAGCACAAGCCAACCTATTCTTTCCTGACACCATGCTTCCCTTGGTGAGCTGCCCGTCTTGCTCCTATTATGGTGCTTCTCCCAGGTGCAGCCTGAGGGCTAGTACCGGAAGGGGCGATTGACTGCTCTTGGGCTACAAAACGCTAATGGGCCTGAGGTCCACTTCTCACAGCAGTTTGCTCCTGGGATCCAGCTGCTACTGGCTGCATCGCTGAAACGTATACCTAGGCCTCCCACGTTTCACTGGCTTGGTGCTCTGAGGAGGAAGGCCGGAGACCTGGCATGTGCTGCCTTTCTGAGAGACAATAGTCTCAGGCAGGTCCACTCCAGCCATCATAATTCCACTGGGCCCTGGATCTGTGTCCCCACTGGTCAGCGGGCTGGCTGGTCTCGTGGCAGCTATCAGATCCTGAAAGCCCTGAGAGACAGCCAGGGTCTGGAAGCCTGTACGCAGGGTGCTGTCCATTCTGTCCCCAGCTGCCACCAGAACTGCAGTCTGTGCAGGTGGTGGCACTGACTGGTCCCTGGCCATTTTTTAGGTGGCGGTCTGCCGCAGAGTCTAATGAAGCTGTCACATGCTCCATTAAAAGCTGCAACAAAGCAAAAAGCTGCCCTGATGTTGTCACAAATGAGAGCTGTAACCTGCAGTGTTCTACCTGTCAGCTGCCTCACATCCTCGGAGACTGACTTCAGAACCTGCACGTAGGTACGATGTTCCTCAAAGATCCTTCTTTTCAGGCAAGTACCCATGAGCTCTAGGTCGCACAAATCCGAAACCACGGCAGCTTTCTCCTCAGTCTCCATTGGGAAGGTGGCACATCCTTATCCGCTCTCCAGGTTCTCTCGTGGTCTGCGAATCATCCAGTGCCACATCCCCACTAACACGATCCAATTCCCCCCCCCCCCCCATCCCAGAACTTTTGCGCAGGAGTGAGAAAGGAAGTGATGCAAGGGGGTGAGATCAAGGGGGTCGTGGCAGAGGAACATGGGGTAGGATGTTGGTGCAGGAATGCTTGGATGGACTTCACCTCAGCTTCCTCTCGCTCTTCACCATAATCCTCACAATCTACAAGGAAGAAGTTCCATTTTCCTCCTTCTCCCCCCACTATCCGTCCACCCCTCATCATCCTCTTTGTCTGTCCCCCATTGCTGTGGTGGATTTGCAGGGAAGTGTGTACAAGAATGGTTGAACATTACCCCCTTGGGATTAAGGAGACAGAGAAAGGGGGTGGAAGCTTGTGGATCTGCAGTGTTTCACGGGGATGCTGGGACGACTGTGCAGGTGTACAGTTACTAACCTGGTACGGGCACTGAGCCCCTGATCTTATCATCTCCCATGGCAGAGACTGAGTACCCCCCCCATCAGCTCCATGACTGCTCCTTGTAGGGGGGCGAACTCCTTAATGTCAGGGATGTCCCCCCTGTGCCCTGCTTCTCTTAGACATTGTGAACAAATTTCTCCTGTAAGAAGATTAAGTGAATTAGGTTTTGCAATTGAGGACTGTCTCCCATATGGAATTAGATAGTTAATGTAAGAGATGAAATGATATAGAACAGAAGGAGGCCTTTCGGCTCTTTGGTAGAGCTATTCAATTAGTCCCACTCCCGTGTGAAGTTTTTCCCTTCAAGTATTTATCCAATTCCTTTTTGAAAGTTACTATTGAATCTGTTGAAATTATACCCTGTATATCAAAGTCCAGGTCATTAATATATAACGAAAAGAACAGTGGTCCTAATATCGATCCCTGGGGGACACCACCGTATACTTCCCCCCAGTCTGTAAAACAACCGTTTACCATTACTCTCTGCTTTCTGTCCCTTAGCTAATTTTGTATCCACGCTGCCACTGTCCCTTTAATCCCATGGGCTTTAATTTTGCTAACATGTCTATTATGTCGTACTTTATCAAATGTCTTTTGAAAATCCATCTACACAACAACAACCGCATTACCCTCGTTGCCGGGTTTATCCCTTTCCCCTTTTTTGAACAGGGATGTAGAATTTACAATCCTCCAGTCCTCTGGCACTGTCCCCCATACCTAGGGAGGATTGGAAGATTGTGGCCAGAGCCTCTGCAATTTCCACCCTTACTTCCCTCAATAACCTAGGATGCATCCCATCTGGACTGGGTGACTTTTCTACTTTGAGTACTGCCAATCTTTTAAGTACCTCCTCTTTATTTATTTTTATCCTATCCAATATCACCACTACCTCCTCCTTTACTGCTACAATGGCAGCATCCTCTTCTCCAGTGAAGACCGATGCAAAGTAGTCAATTAGTAGCTCAACCATACCTTCTGCCTCCACAAGCAGATCTCCTTTTTTGTCCCTAATCGGTCCCACCCTTCCTTTGTCTACCCTTTTACTATTTATGTGTCTGTAAAAGACTTTTGGGTTCTTTTTATGTTGCCCGCTAATCTATTCTTATACTCTCTCTGCCCCACTTATTTCCTTTTTTAGATCTCCTCTTTACTTTCTGTATTTAGCTTGGTTCTCAACTGTATTATGAACTTTACATTTGTCATAAGCCTCTTTTTTCTGTTTGGTACTATCACCCTCTTAATGTGGAGGAAGAGGTTTTAAGATTGTAATTGCTGTTAAGGGAGATGGGTAGCATACTGCATGATCCGAAGATAATGCTAGCCTGAACCAGAGTACAGTGTGAAGGGTTAGTTGTGCAGCTGTTCATTTTAGAGGGTGAAGAGTGTGCTGGCACCCAAAGAAGAGTGGTTGATGTATTACCTTGCCCTGGTCAGGTCATTGAACTTCTTGCAGCACTGGTCTGAAGTTCTGGGGGTGAGAGAGTTGACGCTCAGTGCCAATGCTGCCTCCCTTCTCATGGCACCGGACACATTTTTCTGTGGCTTCCTCCCATGAAGACCAAGCAGTCAGTCTCTCCTTCGCACAATCACATTCAGGAGGGTTTGTAGGCCTCTGTCAGAAGAATTGTGTGCTCACCTTCTGCTCCTCTTTATCTTGCTCTTGCCCCTCTTTTGGCTGTCACTGCCATACCCTGCATTTGTAAACAATTTTACAACACCAAGTTATAGTCCAGCAATTTTATTTTAAATTCACAAGCTTTCGGAGGCTTCCTCCTTCGTCAGGTGAACGATGTGAAAATGATTTTTCACATCGTTCACCTGACGAAGGAGGAAGCCTCCGAAAGCTTGTGAATTTAAAATAAAATTGCTGGACTATAACTTGGTGTTGTAAAATTGTTTACAATTGTCAACCCCAGTCCATCACCGGCATCTCCACATCATGAATACCCTGCATTGTTAGCCATTCTTCAAAAGTGAGGAAAAAGGACACATGAGCCATCCAGTGCAGCCAGCTGACACTGAACAGAGTGATCCAAACACTCTCCTGCTGTTCCTCCAGCCTGCTGCTGCTGCAATCTTCAACCAGAATTGGCTTTTTGAAGATTGCTGGCTGTAGCCCCAGCACATTACATCAGGGGATTTGCAAATTATGGAGTATACAGCTCTGCAAGGCCTCAATGGACACAAGTCAGGACTCATTGGCACTTCACCGTGTGGAAATGTCCGTATAATCTAATAGTGTGTCAGACAGGTGTGACAGACAAGTGTGACAGAATAGTGTGTCAGGCAGGTGTGACAAAAATCGCATAACAGCAGAGTGCATTTGTACAGACATCCTAAAAAGCTTCACAGTCAATGAATTATTTCTGAAGCAGTCACAGATGCGGCAGACAATCCCATCTGTATGATTGTGGAATAGTGAGCGCCAGAGTCAGTTTATTGGAATTCTGGCTCCACATGTACATTTAAATGTAGGATCAAGGCACAGTTAGCTCTTTCTCCCAAGACCTAGGCTATAACATAACAGCAGCTTCTGTGTCACACATCCTGTGTATACAAACACCCAGGGTTTAAGCAGGATCCTATTTTCTCAGATGTTGATGGATCTTGCTCCATGTTTCCTTCAGATTTCCAGCATTTATCATTTATTTTCTTCTCACCCCCAGTGTTAAGCCCAGATCAAAACTATCCAGGACAAAGCAGTCCGCTTGTTCAACACCCCATCCACTGGCATAAACTTCCACTCCCTCCACCATTAGCGTTCCATGGCTGCAGTGTGCACCATTCACAGGATGCACTGCAGCAACTCACCAAGGCTTCTTTGGCAGCACCTCCCAAACCCGCGACCTCTACAACCTAGAAGGACAAGGGCAGCAGTTGCATAGGAACACCATCATCTCCAAGTTCCCCTCCAAGTCACATACTATCCCGACTTGGATATATATCTTCATTCCCTCATCGTCGCTGGGTCAAAATCCTGGAACTCCCTTCCGAACAGCACTGTGGGAGAACCTTCACCACACGGACTGCAGCGGTTTAAGAAGGTGGCTCACCACCACCTTCTCAAGGGCAATTAGGAATGGGCAATAAACTGCCAGTGACACCCACAACCTGAGAGTGAATTAACCAAAACACAGCCTGCTACTCACAACTGCCAAGAGTCTGAGGGTAGTGTTACATGGCCACTTTTAAGCTGATGCAAAGCAATTCCAAGGCAAAAGTGGCGGTGTAATTGCAGGAGACTTACCCCAGCTCTGAAATAAAAGAATCCCTCTAGAAGGCCATCTCACCCCGCTCGTGTCTGCAAAGTGCACAGTATAACTCCAGTCCGAAATTCACATCCTGAACTCTGCGTTGGTTGACACTTCAGTGCAGTACTGAGGGAGTGCTGCACTGTCAGAGGTGCCGTCTTTCGGATGAGACATTAAATCGAGGTGTAAAAGATCTCATGGCACTATTCAAAGAAGAGGAGGGGCGTTCTCCCTGGTGTCTTGGCCAACGACCTGGATTTTCCTCTGAGCAGCGAACGAATGGCGCCTGCCGCTCGTTAGACTTGCACTTACCCATAAACTAGTCTTGCTTTTTTCATGGCAAGTTCCTCTCACGGGCACTGAATCCAAAACGCTGCCCTCTCCCGGGCATCTGGGAGTTGTGTGAACGGGGCAAGCGACTGTCTATCCCCTTAACCAAACAGATTAAAGCATCTGAGGAGCAGCGAAGAGTCAAACCAGGAAGTGTAAGTTTTAATAGTGAAATCAATATCAAATCAGATACAGAAAGTGAAATAAAGAGAGGGTAAGAAATATTGAATTAAGAGACAGAGATAAAAGAGACAGAAAAAGTAAAAAAATAAAAATAATTTTGTTTTAAATGTCAAACAATTAAAATCTGAAGGAATGAGCCTCCACACTTGTAAAAGTTAATTTTCACTGCCAGAGAGGTTGTTTGGCAGTCATTAAGACTTACCACGCCATTAAAGGGGTGCTTGGACTGAAATGACTTGACATATCTTTTTTTGGTGAGATTAGTTAGTATCTATCAGGTCAGTACAGGAACTTCAGGCCGTTCCATTCATTTGAACAGGGAATCAGCTGGCGAGACGCCATTCTCGCAGAGTTTATGGAGGAGCCGGGCATCTGTTACAACAACTTCCGGATTTCCGCGTTTAACTGCACGTGTGCGCTCGTTGGAAGTTGCTCTACCACTTGCCCTGAAATAATGGTTAGCGCTGTTATTTTCACAGCAAAATCCAGCCCAATATTTATCCCTCAACCAACATCACTAAAACAGATTATCTGATTATTATCACATTGCTGTTTGTGGGACCTTGATGTGCGCAAATTGGCTGCCGTGTTTTCTACATTCCAACAGTGACTACATTTCAATAGTACTTAATTTGCTGTGAAGCGCTTTGGGATGTCCAGAAGTTGTGAAAGGTGCTATATAAATGCAAGTTGTTTCTTTTTAGCTTCATGAAACAGCGCAGGTGTCACTCATCTCAGGAATAAAAGAAAAAGCCTGCTAAGTGGGTGAAAGTCTAAAGCACATTTATTTCCCATTTGTTTCTTCCTTCTGATACAAAATCAATAAGCTCTTAATGGCGATACAGAACAGCGAGGCACAGCAGAAACCTTTCCGTCTGACTGCACGCCTTCTCATGCAAAGAGAAATCTCACATCCACATCACCAGTGCTCGAAATTAACTTTGTTTCACCAGCCCCATTAATAATTCCTTCAAAAGAAATCCATTAGCTAGTTGAATCTGCCAAGAATAAAAAGTCCCACGGACTGTTTTCCGACAATGGCCCTATCTCCTAAGTAAATTGAGAGAAAAAAAATTGATGACTCCAAATAATTGATTTCTAAAGAGGCATTTTGCAAACAGCAGTTAATTTCGAGCAAGGTGTAAAAATAGCCTCTGCTGCACAGTAAGCTGTTACTGGAGGAGCACACTAATATATTGGAAGTGAGATGTCCTGGTTATTTAGAAACAGATTACTATCACAGCCAGTGAGTTTGCAGCTTTACAAATCCGCAGCATAAAATACAGTGAGAAAAAAAAGACCTGTCCAGTAAATAGGGTTGCCAATTCTGGTTGGATGCATTCCTGGAGGTTTCATCACATGATCTTCTGCCTCCAATTGCCCCCACCAAGTCAAACAGTCTTTTTTCCCCTCTCCAATATTTTTATAACTAATAAACTAAAAGCGTTCAAAGAAAATGAAGAAAACACAACATCTTTTAATGCCCCTACGATTTTTCTCCTGGGTGTTGCTCACAGCAGCGTCCAGGAGATTAATCTTCAATTTCTGGAAATTCCAGGACAATCCTGGAACGTTGGCAACCCTATCAGTAAATCCCATGCACTCGATCGGATATATATCACTTCATACACGATACAAATCGAGCTGCACTGGAGTGATCTAGAAGCCTGTGGCATCCACAACAAGTCAAAGTATATTTACAAAATACAACATAATATCTACAACAACAAAAAAAAAGCTTAATTAAACTTGATGCAAGTTATGAAAAAAAATCAATGGCAAACAAAACAGAACAACATTCTTGCGACCAAGAGCTTGTAATCCCAATTTGTTTTATCCCTCGTGTTTCTGAACTAACGCCCTGCAAAGGATTTGAATTTGGTTAGTCCAAATTGGTCAGAAAAAACCCCCCATTATTTTTAGATTAAAAAGAGAGGCCACGTCTGTCAAGTTTTTTTTTCTTCTTTTCAATTTGGATCTTAAAAGGCAGTAAAACTAACAGTAATAACAAGTAGAAATGACCAGCAGGCGCCATAATAAACTGCGTGTTGCGCCGTTGTGTTAAAATGTCTATGTGAAGTGTGGCTAGGTTTAATTTACAAAAAAGGCGTGTAAGGCTTTGAGAGGTTTAGCGTGCTCATATCGATAGTGTGTGATATGTGCCCGTCAGTGTGGTGATACAAGAATTCCCCTGTTCTATACTAATTGGATAAAATATTCCCTCCTGTTTTCTCCCTTGAAAGAATAGGAACCACAACATTATGGTACAAACAAGGGCTCGGTCACCATCCCTACACGTTCCACTTCAAATATTTCACTGGGATTCAATACAATCAGCACCCTCCTCCCTCCCAACCACCTTTTGCTGTCTTGCAAGAAAAGAAACGAACAGTTGTTATACATTCAAAGAAAAAGGTCATTACCATCTTCACAACAACGTCCCGCAGACATTGGTGATCTCTAGAATACCAATCGAACACTGACGACAAAACGAGATTCATTTTCAGTCACTGCACTGTGCACTTTATAAACAAATATTATACAGACCACTGTCATCACAGCATACACTCATCTATCTTAGGTGGCAGTGAGATACACGTTGTTCTCATGCACTATGTTAGCGCAAACCAATAGGACACAAAGAAGTGAACCCAACATATAAGGTGCCAGGTCCAACTCTATATACACAGGAGATGAACTTCTGTTCCAGATTAGTGTACAATAATTCACAATCCCTCTCTGCTCAGCTGCATTCTTGAAAGCTCACGTTAGTTTTTTCCTTCTATTTTTCTTTCTTTCACTGTTTTGTTCATCTATACACTCAGGACCTTTAGGCACTAGCTTCCCATCATTCCTTTATTTCTTAACGTGCATGTAATGACAAGTCAGGAGATAAGTGTGAATGGATAAACTCTACAATTTATAGGTGCATGGGCGTTGGATGATTCCACGTTTCCGCCCCGTTAGACAATCCAGTTCATTGCATTGACCGGGGATGGGGCCTCAGAGCTTTCGTTGCCCTCCACCGCTTCCTTTTCCTTCTTCCCGCTGTACTGTCCAATAAAAGAGCCATCTTCGTTGAACTGCCCTTCCCCTCCTTCACTGTATTCAACCAAGCTGTCGTCACTCACACCCTTCTTAACCGTCCCGTCAGAAGGCGTCCGGCTACCTTTAAGTGGTTTATGGTCTTCTGTGTCACTGGAAAGGAGGACAACATTTAATAAGGGTGCAAGTCTTAAAATGTGAATGTAACGCAGAGCTAAGTTATCTTGCAGCAAGATCAATATGCGTACTAGCAAACATATGCATTACTAGATTCAACCATCTGAATGAATTGGGAAGCCAATCTAACAAGGCACACACCATTACATTTCATGGTATCTGTAGTGCGAGGGGTTACCATACATCACCCAGTCTGATGGATCTCATATCCCACTCCATTTACAACCAGTGGGTTACAATTCCAACTCAAAATGCTTCAAGGTAGGAAGGAATCATGGAAATGAAAGTGAGCAGCTCATGGAGTGACATGTTTCACTATCAAGGAAAGGATGGCAGCAGCATTTATCAAATGAGAAATGGCTGTTGGAATATCCTTTTCTAGCCCAGGCCTCGTGTTGCTACTCAATGGCCATTTTCAATGGTCGTTCCAATGACCAAGATTTTCAATCAGATTGTGACTAGAGCCTAGGTTCTTTATTGTCCTGTAGGGCCATTTATAATTGGCACAGCCGGTCAACAGAAATGCAAAATAGCAACAAATATTAGTCAGCGGGTTCAAGGATACGTTTGGGACCTTTGGGCTGGAAAAGGGATGATGTTAATCGGCGGTTAGTTAGCAGGAACAGTCATCAGCAGGTGGGTTATATGAAAGTGGGAAAGGAAATGGAGATTACTCTGAAATGAAAAGAGTTTGTATTGAATTCATTCCATGAAGTAGAAAGGTTAAGCAAATGCTGTAGGGGCATTCAAGTCATTCGGTGTTACTCAAAGCATGCCAGACTTTCAGTTGCCACCTTACCTTTCCAGAGACCTACATTTTCCATTAAAGAATGCAGAAGAAACAAATGAAAACAGTCAGAAGCAGCAGCAAGGTCGGTCTGTTGTCAGGTGCGCGTAATTCTTGGACAACGGGCCCGGTTTTTTAATAGGAGAGTACATCTAATGGCTGCATTAGTAACACGGAAGAGAAGAGACCAACGGAAGCCAAACACATTTGAACACAATGCTTGCGGAGTTCCTTGCTATCCCACACTGCTAGCCACTGGCGGTGCTCCATGGGCAGTCGAGAAAGACCTGAATGCTGGTCTGACTGAAGCAGGACAGCTGTGCTCGCCATGCTTAGGGGCCATTATGAAAGAGTTCAGGAAGACTCCCCCTATGATTTCGCAAGAGATTCCGCGCAGATCTCCATGGGTCCCGACACATGCCAACCATAAGCAATTCTTCCCCATTATGGGTAGAAAGAAATGGGAGCCTGGCAATTTATTTTGAACCAAAGGACCAATACCCAACAGTGGCACTATAAAAAGATGCAAAATGCATCAGCAGTAATTTGTTTAAGAAACAAAGTTCATAGCAGGCTTGGCCACCATCAAAACCAACAAGTTGAGTTGCCTGTATCGGATTTGTTCAACCGTGGTTTATTACTTTAGAAAGAAAGCAAGACTTGCATTTATATAGCGCCTTTCATGACCTCAGGATCTCCCAAAGCAGTTAAGAGTTAATGAAGTACTTTTGAAATGAACAACCTTTTGTGTGTTGGGGGGCGGGGTGGGGGGGGCGGGCGGTGGCGGAAAAAGAGAGTTCCAGATTTCCACTACCCTTTGTGTGAAGAAGTGCTTCCTGACGTCACCTTCAGGAGAACCTTCACCACACGGACTGCAGCGGTTCAAGAAGGCGGCTCACCATCACCTTCTCAATGGTAATTAGGGATGGGCAATAAATGCCGGCCTCGCCCATGAACGAATAATAAAAAAAAAACCTCTGTGCGGCCTGGCTCTAATTTTAAGGTTGTGTCCTTGTTCTGGACTCCCTCACCTGAGGAAATAGTTTCTCTCTATCTGCCCTATCATATCTTTAATCATCTTAAACACCTCAATTAGATCATCCCTTAATCTTCCACACTCAAGAGAATACAAGCCTAGTCTATGCAACCTATCTTCATAATTTAACCTTTTTAGCCCTGGTATCATTCTGGTGAATCTGTACTGCACCCCCTCCAAGGCTAACATATCCTTCCTGAGGTGCGGTGCCCAGAACTGAACGCAGTACTCCAGATGGGGTCTAACCAGAGCTTTATATAATTGTAGCGTAACTTCTACCCCTTTGTATTCCAGCCCTCTCGAGATAAAGGCCAACATTCCATTAGCCTTTTTAATTATTTTTTGTACCTGTCCACTAGCTTCTAATGATTTCTGTACTTGGATCCCTAAATCTCTCTGCTCCTCCACAGTTCCGAGCTTCTCATCATTTAGAAAATACTTCCATCTTTCTTAGGCCCAAAGTGGATGACCTCACACTTCCTTATATTTAGAGGAATTTAGATTGAGAGGGTTCCTTGTGAAAAAACAACAATTGGTTCTGGGCATCCCCGATGGTTCAGCTGGTGAAAGCAGTGAGTAGGAGAGTCCCAAGTTCGATCCCCGCTCTGTACCGAGATACATGATCTCAGTCAAGGGGAGCTAGAATCAGCCTCAAAGCTCTTGGGTAAATCAGCTATGGTTCGCACTCCAGACATCTCCTGACAAGCACACTTGTGGGCCTCAAATGAGGAGAGGTCTCGGTTGTGATTCCAATCATGGTTGAATAGGCTGCGGATGGTGTCTAGCTTCACACCTAAAGAACAGCCACTTTGGGTGAAGTACTGCAGGGTGAGCAGTGGCCATGGAAACATGGGAGCCAATGCCTTCGGGAGGGCAGAAAATTTGGGCAACAAAAATGGTGGAGAAAGACAGGTCAGTCAGGGTGTGTGTGTGAGTGTGAATGTGTAATTTGAGCCTGCTCGCTCTATTTTGATAACTCCTGTAGATGTAAAGTGCTGAAAACAAGCTCATGCTCTGCACGATATGTGAGAAATCAGTTGTGAGAGGTTTAATCAACGATAGCAGAATCAAGTTAAAAGTCCAACATTTTTAGTTGAGTTTCAGCTTTCCAGACAAGCAACATTATAGGCCGAGAACATTACACTCTGTCTCAGCACTGACACATGTACCTTTTATTTCTATTAGGGTGCAACAATCTTCATTTTCTTTTTAAATCTTTCCCTTCTCCCTCCCCCTCCCTCTGGATTTGTTAGCTCGTGGCCTCACGGGCACCAATATCTCTCTAGCATCCCACCCAACCAGCCATTCTTCACCTGTGAGGCTAGAGAGGGAGCGCTATCAGGTTAGTCGACCGTGGAGGGCGTCACAGCCGAGCTCACCCTGTCCTTTCCAGCGCTGGGGAACAATCAAGAGTGGGAAATGTGGTTCTCACCTGAACCCAGGGTCAATGAGGCCAAAGATAGCGCCCTCTGACAGGCCCACTGAGATCAGCTAACTCAGCACACACAGGCAATCAAACCTGATCACTATGTAAAAAGTACAGGTCCCCACTAGGCTATGGAGGGAGCGTATCCTTTGACCCAGTTATAAAGTTGCGGGTAAAATCTTGGAAACATTTTTGGTCTTCCCTTTACGTTGTCCTGATCCCCTCCAAACGAGCTTCCCACTGACTTGGCCTGTCAACAGTAGTGGGGGCTTTATGCCTTGCTCCAGGTAATTTCAAAGCAAGTGGTTCCCCCCCGACTAGTGATAGTAATACTACCACAAATGTTTACCCATCAATTAATAACTTGTTGCACCCTAATGTTTCGCAGAAATAGCAAGGCAGTGTAGATGGATATCAACATACAGCTAATGATACAAAACAGGGGTACAATGTGTGTATATATATATATATGTGATATAAATAGCAGTAATGTACATCACCATTACAAAGCTCGTACAGCTTAGGTATCATACAAAATCCAAAAGAACTTCAAATACAGTTATAATAATAATTACAAGAACACATAAGGCTTCAATATCACAATATCCCTTTGACACTGTATTGGAGGTGATGCTCTTCATGGTTTAATAAGTGCTTACCGTGTAAAGGGACACTGACTTTGTGAAAAATGGTTCGCCAAACTTTAAAAAAAAATTCGCCAAATGCACAATGTAAACTGTGTTGCTCTTGCAATAAAGTGTCACCAAGTGACATGGGCATGATATAAATGGCACATAGCTCTTCTCTCCCTTGTGATGTACCCAGAGCCCCCTCCCTTTAAGGGATAGAAGGAACCACCCATCAATGCCAGCATTCCACGACATCAAAGGATAATCTCTCCCTCACACCACGTTCATCCCCCCATCTCTCCTGAAATTGTCCACTCACGCTGGGATAGTGTTCCCACAGGTGCTGACTGTCCTCACCCAATTATTTATGGGAGTGCATTGCCAGAATGTGCCAGCAGGGTATTCAACCATGAAAAGCATCACAGTTGAGCTCGAACCCGCCCTCGGCTGACATGAGCAGCACACGCGTTCATTTTCCCACTGGATTGTGACCGGGAGCAGGATCCCCGGCCTGATTTTCCCCCTTACTAGCCCAGTGGAAAGAAGTCAATGCAGATCTGCTAACTCAGCACAGGCCAGGGATCGATCCTGGGACTCTCTTGGTTTTGTGACTCGACTACTCACTGAGTAAATTTGCTGAGGCAGCAGAGGATTTAAAGAAGCTTAATCTCTCCCCACTCAAAAATATACTCCCAAATATGGGCAATGAAAAATACTGAATACTATGACAGGAATATTAACCCCTATCCCCAAGAAGTCTTTGAACTACTGTCAAAATGACAATAAATTGGGTTACCTCAAGGGCATATTTTAAAAGGAAGATACTTTTGGGTTCCACCAAAAATAAATCAATACTTTCAGAAGAGATTTTCCACTTATTGAGCTCAAGGTTGGATTCTGGCTGCAGATCTGGATGTATTATTTTTATGTGTATAAAAAACACATATTAAAGCACACGTGGGCTTAGTAACATCTTGTTTCATGAATGTATTATTTTGCAAGCCTTCCCCACTGCAGAACAAAATAATCAACCCTCACAAAGTACTGGGACAGCATGAGTGAGGGAGTAAAGGGTCACCTCAGGGAGGGGTGTGAGCAGTGTGTCACGGAGTAAAGTGTCACTCCAGGGAGAGGTGTGAGCAGTGTGTCAGAGAGTAAAGTGTCACTCCAGGGAGGGGTGTGAGCAGTGTGTCAGAGAGTAAAGGGTCACCCCAGGGAGGGGTGTGAGCAGTGTGTCAGAGAGTAAAGGGTCACCCTAGGGAGGGGTGTGAGCAGTGTGTCAGAGAGTAAAGGGTCACCCCAGGGAGGGGTGTGAGCAGTGTGTCAGAGAGTAAAGGGTCACCCCAGGGAGGGGTGTGAGCAGTGTGTCAGAGAGTAAAGTGTCACTCCAGGGAGGGGTGTGAGCAGTGTGTCACGGAGTAAAGGGTCACCCTAGGGAGGGGTGTGAGCAGTGTGTCAGAGAGTAAAGGGTCACCCCAGGGAGGGGTGTGAGCAGTGTGTCAGAGAGTAAAGGGTCACCCCAGGGAGGGGTGTGAGCAGTGTGTCAGAGAGTAAAGGGTCACCCCAGGGAGGGGTGTGAGCAGTGTGTCAGAGAGTAAAGGGTCACCCCAGGGAGGGGTGTGAGCAGTGTGTCACGGAGTAAAGTGTCACTCCAGGGAGGGGTGTGAGCAGTGTGTCAGAGAGTAAAGTGTCACTCCAGGGAGGGGTGTGAGCAGTGCATCAGAGAGTAAAGGGTCACCCTAGGGAGGGGTGTGAGCAGTGTGTCACGGAGTAACGGGTCACCCCAGGGAGGGGTGTGAGCAGTGATTTAGGCAATGAGGTAAAACAGAAAATGCTGGAAAAGCTCAGCAGGTCAGGCATCATCTGTGGAGAAAGAAACAGAGTTAACGTTGCAGGTCAATGACCCTTCGTCAGAACTGGAAGAAGTTAAAGATGTAATGGCTTTTAAGCAAGTGCAGATCCAGGGAAAGGCGGGGGGAGGCGGGGCAGGGAGGAATGAACAAAAAAGAGTGGGTGGCAGGAGTTTATTAAATGACAAAACGGATGATGGTGTTAGGAAAGGAGGGTGGTAATGAGACAGGTTAAGAAACAAAAGATGGGTCTAGAGGAGCTGTAAATGGCAACAGCAGAACCATTACCAGCACCTGCTGTCTGAAAAAATGGGAGCAGTGTTTATAGTCTGAAGTTATTGAAATCAATGTTGAGTCCAGAAGGTTTTAAAGTGCCTAAACGAGAGATGAGGTGCTGTTCCTCGAGCTTTCGTTGAGCTTCACTGGATCAGTGTAGGAGGCCAAGGACAGAGAGGTCAGAGTGGGAGTGGGACGGAGAATTAAAATGGCAAGCGACCGGCAGGTCAGGGTTACGCTTGCGGACTGAGCGGAGATGTTCAGCAAAGCGATCACCCAATCTGCGTTTGGTCTCCCCGATGTAGACGAGATCGCATTGTGAGCAGCGAATACAGGATACTAAATTCAAAGAAGTACAAGTAAATTGCTGTTTCACCTGGAAGGAGAGATTGGGGCCCTGGACGATGGGATGGGAGGAGATGAAAGGGCAGGTGTTTCAACTCCTGCGCTCGCATGGGAAGGTGCCGTTAGGAGGATAGTGGGCATTGAGGGTGATGGAAGAGTGGACCAGGGTGGCATGGAGGGAACAGTCTTCCTTTTTTCCTCTCCACTGTAGTTAACAGGGCCCTTGACCATGTCCATCCCATTACCCGCACTTCTGCTCTCACCCCTTCCCCTTCCTCCTAGAACCACGATAGGGTTCCCCTTGTCATCACTTTCCACCCACCAGCCTCTACATTCAACCTATCATCCTCCGCCATTTCCGCCATCTCCAGCACGATGCCACCAACAAACACATCTTCCCCTCCCCTCCCGTTTCAGCGTTCCGAAGGGACCGCTCCCTCCTCGACACCCTGGTCCACTCTTCCATCACCCCCAACACCCGCTCTCCTTCCCATGGCACCTTCCATGTGAATGCAGGAGATGCAACACCTGCCCTTTCATCTCCTCCCTTCCCACCGTCCAGGGCCCCAAACACTCCTTCCAGGTGCAACAATGATTTACTTGTTCTTTGAATTTAGTGTAATGTATTCATTGTTCACAATGCGATCTCCTCTACATTGGGGAGACCAAACACAGATTGGGTGATCACTTTGCTGAACACCTCCGCTCAGTCCACAAGCGTGACCCTGAGCTTCCGGTCGCTTGCCATTTTACCTCTCTATCCCATTCTGACCCTGACCTCTGTCCTCGGCCTCCTACACTGATCCAATGAAGCTCAATGGAAGCTCAAGGAACAGCACCTAATCTTTCGATTAGCACTTTACAACTTCCGGACTCAACATTGATTCCAATAACTTCAGATCATTACCATTGCTCCCATTTTTTCGGATAGCAAGTGTTGGTAATGGTTCTGAAGTTGCCATTTACAGCTCCTCTAGACCCATTTTTGTTTCTTTACTTGTCCCATTACCACCCTCCTTGCCTTGCACCATCATCCCTTTTGTCATTTAATCACTCTTGCCCTCGACCTGATCACAGACCTTCCCTTTTGTTCTTTCCTCCTCTCCCTTTCCTTTGCCTGGCTCTGTACTTGCTTAAAAAACTGTTACATCTTTAACTTACATCGAGTTACATCGAAACTACAGCACAGAAACAAGCCATTCGGCCCAACTGGTCCATGCTGGCGTTTATGTTCCACACGAGCCTTCTCCCTCCCAACTTCATCTAACCCTATCAGGATATCCTTCTATTCCTTTCTCCCTCATGTGCTTATCTTGTTTCCCCTTAAATGCATCTGTGCTATTCGCCTCAACCATTCCTTGTGGTAACAAGTTCCACATTCTAATCACAGTTTGGGTAAAGAAGTTTCTCCTGAATTCCCTATTGGATTTATTAGCGACTGTTTTATATTTATGACCTCTATTGTACTCCCCCACAAGTGGAAACATTTTCTCTACGTCTACCCTATCAAAATTGGATGACACAAAGATAGGCCACGTGGTTGATAATGAAGAGGAAAGCTGTAGACTGCAGGAAGATATCAATGGACTGGTCAGGTGGGCAGAAAAGTGGCAAATGGAGTTCAATCCGGAGATCCCTGAAGGTAGCAGGACAGGTAGATAAGGTGGTTAAGAAGGCATATGGAATGCTTTCCGTTATTAGCTGAGGCATAGAATATAAAAGCAGGGATGTTATGCTCGAACTATATAAAACACTAGTTAGGCCACAGCTTGAGTACTGCGCACAGTTCTGGTCACCACATTACAGGAAGGATGTAATTGCACTAGAGAGGGTGCAGAGGAGATTTACAAGGATGTTGCTAGGACTGGGGAATTTTAGCTATGATGACACATTGGATAGGCTGGGGTTGTTTTCCTTGGAACAGAGGAGGCTGAGGTGTGATTTAATTGAGGTGTGCAAAATTATGAGGGGCCTAGATAGAGTGGATAGGAAGGACCTATTTCCCTTAGTGGAGGGGTCAATAACTAGGGGGCATAGATTTAAAGTGATTGGTAGAAGGATTAGAGCAGAAATGAGGAAATAAAATTTCACCCAGAGGGTGGTGGGGTGTCTGGAACTCACTGTCTGAGAGGGTGGTAGAGGCAGAAACCCTCAACATATTTTAAAAATACCTGGATGTGCACCTGAAGAGCTGTGACCTGCCGGGCTACGGACCAAATGCGGGAAAATGGGATTAGGCTGGGTGGTTCGTTTCTCAGTCAGCGCGGACATGATGGGCCAAATGGCCTCCTTCTGTGCCGTAAATTTTCTATGATTCTATGATTCTAAAATCTTAAAGACCTCGATCAGGACACCCCTTAGCCTTCTCTTTTCTGGAGAAAACTGCCTCAGCTTGTTCAGTCTTTCCTGATAAGTATATCCTCTCAGTTCTGATACCATCCTTGTGAATCTTTTTGCACCCTCTCCAATGCCTCTACATCCTTTCTATAATATGGAGACCAGAACTGTTCACAGTACTCCAAGTGTGGTCTAACCAAGGTTCTGTACAAGTTTAACATCACTTCTTTGCTTTTCAATTCTATCCCTCTAGAAATGAACCCCAGTGTTTGGTTTACCTTTTTTATGGCCTTATTAACCTGCGTCGCTACTTCTAGTGATTTGTGTATCTGTACCCCTAGATCCCTTTGCTCCTCTATCCCGTTTAGACCCTTACTATCCAAGCAATATGTGGCCTCCTTATTCTACCTACCAAAATACACCACCTCACACTTATCTATATTGAAATTCATTTGCCAATAACGTGCCCATTTTGCCAGTTTATTAATGTCCTCTTGCATTTTGATGCATTGCTCCTTTATATTAAGTATATCCCCCAATTTGATGTCATCTGCAAATTTTGAAATTGTACTTCCGATTCCCGAACCCAAATCGTTAATGTAAATTTTGAACAGCAGTGTCCCAGCACCAATCCCTGTGGAACACCACTTCCTATCTTTTGCCAGTCTGAGTTGCTACCCTCAACCCCAACTCTCTCTGTTTTCTGTTTTGTCGCCAACTTGCTATCCATTCTGCTACTTGTCACCTGACTCCAAATGCTCTGACCTTAACCATGAGTCTACAGTGTGGTATCTTATCGAAGGCCTTTTGAAAATCCAAATATGTTACGTCTACTGCATTACCCTTGTCTACTCTTTCTGTTACTTCTTCAAAGAATTCAATAAGGTTGGTCAAGCATGACCTTCCCTTCTGAAATCCATGCTTTATTATACTTTTGTTCTCTAGATGTCTTTCTATTACATCTTTGAGTAAAGATTCCATTATCTTTCCTACCACTAATGTTAAGCTAACTGGTCTGTAGTTCCCTGGACTGGTTCTATTTCCCTTTTTAACATAAGCTGTTCACCAGTCCTCTGGCACTATTCCCCTTTCTAATGAATCTTTATATATATGTAATAGTGCCTCTGCTATCTCCTCCCTAACTTCTTTTAATATTCGCGGATGCAATCCAGGGATCTTATCCTCCCTTAGTTTGATTAGTTTATCAATTATCTCCCCACTTTCTGTCTTAAATGTTTTAATATCTTTTCCGATCTTTTCTTCTAATGTCATGCCCACTTTGTTAGTCTCCCTGGTAAATATGGAGGCAAAGTAACTATTCAATATTTCTGCCATTTCGCTGTCATTATCTGTGAATTTATTTCGTGTATCTCTAAGTGGCCCTATCCCTTTCATGATTTTTCTTTTGTTATTTATGTGTCTGTAGAATACTTTACAATTTCTTTTTACATTCCTTGATCATTTAATTTCATAGTTCCTCTTTATCTTCCTAATTATTTTTTGACTTCTTTCCTAACCTCTTCGTATTTTCTTTTGTCATCTTCTCCTTTATTGTCTATGCATTTAGTGTAAGCCTTTGTCTTTAATTTCAATTTTACCCTCATCTCTTTATTCATCCATGATGTTTCATTATTGGTTCGTTTGTTCTTGCCTTTAGAGGAATATATTTCTCCTGAACTCTATTGATCACCGTTTTAAGTATTACCCACTGCTGTTCTATCTCTCTGTCTGTCAACATTTTTTTCCAGTTTACCTTCCTTAGTTCCATTCTCATCCCTTCAAAATTAACCTTTTTTCAATCTATTACTTTGGTCTTTGTCTTTCTCAATCATTATTTTAAACCTTATTATGTTATGATTGCTATTGCCTAGATGTTCCCCATGGCTTACTTCTCTCATCTGTTCTGGTTCATTTCCCATTACCAGACCCAGCAGTGATTCCTCTCTTGTTCAGCTTCTCACATACTCGGTAAGAAAGGAGCTCTATACACGATGTAAAAAGGGAATTCCCCTTTCCCTACCTCTTCTTGCCAGTTTATTTGAGGGTAGTTGAAATCTCCCATGATTATTATTCGATTTTTTTAAAGCATTTAATAGATTTGCCCACATATTTCTTCCTCCACTTCCCTTCCACTATTAGGTGGTCTGTGGAATATGCCTATTAACGTGATCGATCCCTTCTCATCCTTTGTCTCAATCCACATGGATTCTGTTGCTATCTTAATGTTACTTATGTCTCTTTTTTCTATTGCCATTATGTTGTCCCTAATTAGTACAGCTGCTCCACCCCCTTCTTCCTTCTCTATCCTTTCTAAATACATTATATCCTGCAATATTTTAATTGCGGGTCCGGCTCTTTATGTAGCCATGTTTCAGTTATCCCCACCACATCTGGCTCCTCGCTATGAATTATTACCTCCAGTCCCCCCGTTTTGTTTCGGATGCTGTGTACATTGCTGTACAGGCAAATTAATTTGTTTTTAATAATTGTTCCCCTCATTTTATTTCTAACAGTCATTTTGCACTTATGTTCTAAATTTGTGTTTGTTCCCTGACCCTTATTCCTTAACTTGGTCTGACCTTTGATCTCATTTCCTATTTCCTAATTTCTGATATTCTCTTAGAAGGATCTCATCCCTTTTCTTCTCCACGTCATTGGTCCCAACATGGACCACGACAACTGGATCCTCCCCCCTCCCTTTCCAAGTTCCTCTCCAGTTGCTCCGAGATGTCCTTCACCCTTGCACCAGATAGTCAACACACCCTCCTAGAATCTCGCTTGCGACTGCAGAGGATGCTATCTATCCCGCAATTATCAAAGCCCTTATGACTACAACCTTTCCATTCTGTTCTTCGTCCTCCCCCTCCTTGGACTGCCTCTTGCTCCATGGTTAGCATGCTGGCTGTCCACCCCGCAGCCTGCATCCTGAACCTCACAGGTAGCAAGTGCAATGTTGGATAGGACAATTGTCTGTGGGACCTCCTTCTCTAATTTCCCTTGGTTCCCATTTCCTTGCTGAGCTATGTATCAATAAACGAAATACTTACACCGACTTACCCTCGGTGCTCCTCTGTGATGTCACGTTTTGTCTTTTTCTTGATTTTTTTTATTCATCGCTCAGTCCCGCTCTCCCCGTGTCCCTTTAATTCACCGCTCAGTCCCCCTCTCCCCGTGTCCCTTTAATTCACCGCTCAGTCCCCCTCTACCCGTGTCCCTTTAATTCACCGCTCAGTCCCCCTCTCCCCGTGTCCCTTTAATTCACCGCTCAGTCCCCCTCTCCCCGTGTCCCTTTAATTCACCGCTCAGTCCCCCTCTCCCCGTGTCCCTTTAATTCACCGCTCAGTCCCCCTCTCCCCGTGTCCCTTTAATTCACCGCTCATTCCCCCTCTCCCCGTGTCCCTTTAATTCACCGCTCAGTCCCCCTCTCCCCGTGTCCCTTTAATTCACCGCTCAGTCCCGCTCACCCCGTGTCCCTTTAATTCATCGCTCAGTCCCCCTCTCCCTGTGTCCCTTTAATTCAGCGCTCAGTCCCCCTCTCCCGTGTCCCTTTAATTCACCGCTCAATCCCCCTCTCCCCGTGTCCCTTTAATTCACCGCTCAGTCCCCCTCTCCCCGTGTCCCTTTAATTCACCGCTCAGTCCCCCTCTCCCCGTGTCCCTTTAATTCACCGCTCAGTCCCCCTCTCCCTGCGCCCCTTTAATTCACCGCTCAATCCCCCTCTCCCCGTGTCCCTTTAATTCACCGCTCAGTCCCCCTCTCCCCGTGTCCCTTTAATTCACCGCTCAGTCCCCCTCTCCCCGTGTCCCTTTAATTCACCGCTCAGTCCCGCTCTCCCCGTGTCCCTTTAATTCATCGCTCAGTCCCCCTCTCCCCGTGTCCCTTTAATTCACCGCTCAGTCCCCCTCTCCCCGTGTCCCTTTAATTCACCGCTCAGTCCCGCTCTCCCCGTGTCCCTTTAATTCATCGCTCAGTCCCGCTCTCCCCGTGTCCCTTTTATTCACCGCTCAGTCCCCCTCTCCCTTCGCCCCTTTAATTCACCGCTCAGTCCCCCTCTCCCTGCGCCCCTTTTATTCACCGCTCAATCCCCCTCTCCCCGTGTCCCTTTAATTCACCGCTCAGTCCCCCTCTCCCCGTGTCCCTTTTACTCACCGCTCAGTCCCGCTCTCCCCGTGTCCCTTTAATTCACCGCTCAATCCCCCTCTCCCTGCGCCCCTTTAATTCACCGCTCAGTCCCCCTCTCCCCGTGTCCCTTTTATTCACCGCTCAGTCCCCCTCTCCCTTCGCCCCTTTAATTCACCGCTCAATCCCCCTCTCCCTTCGCCCCTTTAATTCATCGCTCAGTCCCCCTCTCCCCGTGTCCCTTTAATTCACCGCTCAATCCCCCTCTCCCCGTGTCCCTTTAATTCACCGCTCAGTCCCCCTCTCCCCGTGTCCCTTTAATTCACCGCTCAGTCCCCCTCTCCCTGCGCCCCTTTTATTCATCGCTCAGTCCCGCTCTCCCTGCGTCCCTTTAATTCATCGCTCAGTTCCCCTCTCCCTGCGCCCCTTTTATTCACCGCTCAGTCCCCCTCTCCCTGCGCCCCTTTTATTCACCGCTCAATCCCCCTCTCCCCGTGTCCCTTTAATTCACCGCTCAGTCCCCCTCTCCCTGCGCCCCTTTTATTCACCGCTCAGTCCCCCTCTCCCCGTGCCCCTTTAATTCATCGCTCAGTCCCCCTCTCCCCGTGTCCCTTTTATTCACCGCTCAGTCCCCCTCTCCCGTGTCCCTTTAATTCATCGCTCAGTCCCCCTCTCCCCGTGTCCCTTTAATTCACCGCTCAGTCCCCCTCTCCCCGTGTCCCTTTAATTCACCGCTCAGTCCCCCTCTCCCCGTGTCCCTTTAATTCACCGCTCAATCCCCCTCTCCCCGTGCCCCTTTTATTCATCGCTCAGTCCCCCTCTCCCCGTGTCCCTTTTATTCACCGCTCAGTCCCCCTCTCCCTTCGCCCCTTTTATTCATCGCTCAATCCCCCTCTCCCCGTGCCCCTTTTATTCATCGCTCAGTCCCCCTCTCCCTGCGCCCCTTTTATTCACCGCTCAATCCCCCTCTCCCCGTGCCCCTTTTATTCATCTCTCAGTCCCCCTCTCCCCGCGCCCCTTTTATTCACCGCTCAGTCCCCCTCTCCCCGTGTCCCTTTAATTCACCGCTCAGTCCCGCTCTCCCCGTGTCCCTTTAATTCACCGCTCAGTCCCGCTCTCCCCGTGTCCCTTTAATTCATCGCTCAGTCCCCCTCTCCCCGTGTCCCTTTAATTCACCGCTCAGTCCCGCTCTCCCCGTGTCCCTTTTATTCACCGCTCAGTCCCCCTCTCCCTGCGCCCCTTTTATTCATCGCTCAGTCCCCCTCTACCTGCGCCCCTTTTATTCATCGCTCAGTCCCCCTCTCCCTGCGCCCCTTTTATTCATCGCTCAGTCCCCCTCTCCCTGCGCCCCTTTTATTCATCGCTCAGTCCCCCTCTCCCTTCGCCCCTTTAATTCATCGCTCAGTCCCCCTCTCCCTGCGCCCCTTTTATTCACCGCTCAGTCCCGCTCTCCCCGTGCCCCTTTAATTCACCGCTCAGTCCCACTCTCCCCGTGCCCCTTTTATTCACCGCTCAGTCCCCCTCTCCGCGTGTCCCTTTAATTCACCGCTCAGTCCCCCTCTCCCTGCGCCCCTTTTATTCACCGCTCAGTCCCCCTCTCCCTGCGCCCCTTTAATTCACCGCTCAGTCCCCCTCTCCCCGTGCCCCTTTTATTCATCGCTCAGTCCCCCTCTCCCCGTGCCCCTTTAATTCACCGCTCAGTCCCACTCTCCCTTCGCCCCTTTTATTCACCGCTCAGTCCCCCTCTCCCCGTGCCCCTTTTATTCATCGCTCAGTCCCCCTCTCCCTGCGCCCCTTTAATTCATCGCTCAGTCCCGCTCTCCCTGCGCCCTTTTTATTCACCGCTCAGTCCCCTCTCCCCGTGTCCCTTTAATTCACCGCTCAGTCCCCCTCTCCCTGCGCCCCTTTTATTCACCGCTCAGTCCCCCTCTCCCTGCGCCCCTTTAATTCATCGCTCAGTCCCGCTCTCCCTGCGCCCCTTTTATTCATCGCTCAGTCCCCCTCTCCCTGCGCCCCTTTTATTCATCGCTCAGTCCCCCTCTCCCTGCGCCCCTTTTATTCATCGCTCAGTCCCCCTCTCCCTGCGCCCCTTTTATTCATCGCTCAGTCCCCCTCTCCCTTCGCCCCTTTAATTCATCGCTCAGTCCCCCTCTCCCTGCGCCCCTTTTATTCACCGCTCAGTCCCGCTCTCCCCGTGCCCCTTTAATTCACCGCTCAGTCCCACTCTCCCCGTGCCCCTTTTATTCACCGCTCAGTCCCCCTCTCCGCGTGTCCCTTTAATTCACCGCTCAGTCCCCCTCTCCCTGCGCCCCTTTTATTCACCGCTCAGTCCCCCTCTCCCTGCGCCCCTTTAATTCACCGCTCAGTCCCCCTCTCCCCGTGCCCCTTTTATTCATCGCTCAGTCCCCCTCTCCCCGTGCCCCTTTAATTCACCGCTCAGTCCCACTCTCCCTTCGCCCCTTTTATTCACCGCTCAGTCCCCCTCTCCCCGTGCCCCTTTTATTCATCGCTCAGTCCCCCTCTCCCTGCGCCCCTTTAATTCATCGCTCAGTCCCGCTCTCCCTGCGCCCCTTTAATTAACCGCTCAGTCCCCCTCTCCCTGCGCCCCTTTTATTCACCGCTCAGTCCCCCTCTCCCTGCGCCCCTTTAATTCATCGCTCAGTCCCGCTCTCCCTGCGCCCCTTTTATTCACCGCTCAGTCCCCCTCTCCCCGTGCCCCTTTTATTCATCGCTCAGTCCCCCTCTCCCCGTGTCCCTTTAATTCACTGCTCAGTCCCCCTCTCCCTGCGCCGCTTTAATTCATCGCTCAGTCCCCCTCTCCCTGCGCCCCTGCGCCCCTTTTATTCACCGCTCAGTCCCCCTCTCCCTGCGCCTCTTTTATTCATCGCTCAGTCCCCCTCTCCCTGCGCCCCTTTTATTCACCGCTCAGTCCCCCTCTCCCTGCGCCCCTTTAATTCATCGCCCAGTCCCGCTCTCCCTTCGCCCCTTTTATTCACCGCTCAGTCCCCCTCTCCCCGTTCCCCTTTTATTCATCGCTCAGTCCCCCTCTCCCTGCGCCCCTTTTATTCACCGCTCAGTCCCCCTCTCCCCGTGTCCCTTTAATTCACTGCTCAGTCCCCCTCTCTCCGCGCCCCTTTAATTCATCGCTCAGTCCCCCTCTCCCTGCGCCCCTTTTATTCACCGCTCAGTCCCCCTCTCCCTGCGCCTCTTTTATTCATCGCTCAGTCCCACTCTCCCTTCGCCCCCTTTATTCACCGCTCAGGTCCGCTCTCATGAAACGTTAACTCTGTTTTTTTCTCCACAGATGTTGCCAGACTTGCTGAGCATTTCCAGCATTTTCTGTTTTCATTTCAGATTTCCAGCATCCGGAGTATTTTACTTTTAATTTCGGCAATGAGGGCTTGTTTGGGAAGTACTGGGGCAGAAGTGGATCAAGCAGATGTCATGCAGGCTATGAACCCCATACTATTGAGATCTTTTGATGTCGCTGATTATCAAAAGAAGGAACTTTCCACAATTGCTGTTACAATCTGTTTGCTATAATTGACTGCATCTAGCTGAATTGTGTTTGAGTTTATGCCATAAATTGCGACAAAAATTGAATCAATTGAATTCAGGAACCACAGAGGAAAGAGTGTCACTTTAAAATCATGCAACAATTTGAGGTTTGAATAGAGATATTGCAAATCAAGATACATTAGGATAAAACTGAACATATTGAGATCACACCCGTGCCTCATGGGGCTCATTTCTAGACTATGCTCAGCTGCCTTAAATTGCTGTATTCCACAGAAGTTGAAGGTACATGAATTTAAGTAGCTAAATTGAGGAGGAGGCCTCGGGGAGCCTGAAATACACACGGCCTATGCGGGGGGTAACCTAGTGTATTCAGGCCTAATCATTGGGTCTTACAAAGGCTCAGGTTCGCCTCTGAAGTAACACTTCCCTCTCTTTAGAAGACTGCAATTCCTGGGGCGAGGGAGGGGAATATCCACCATTCTGTATGTTTGACTTTCATGAGTATTGTGCTCGGTGACTTCATTTGCTCAACAACACTTCATTAAATACCGTTTCATGCCATATATTCCCAGGCACCGTCAGATTTCATCGAAGTACGACTCGGACTATTACTGCCTTTTAAATGTTAGATTTGTGCCGAGATAAAATTATGTTCGGCTGTAAAAGTCATCGCTCGCTGTGGGATTCACATAAACGCGAGTTTTCATTCTGCTATGCGCTCAAACTAAAGCTGCTCAGCCTCACGACTTTTATCGTGCAGGAAAATCAGTTCAGCAGGCCCGACCTAGGGTTAATCTCCAGAGGCTGCATCTCTATAAAACAAAACATTGCGCCTCAGACTAAATGTATTCTGCAGAAAAAAAAACCCACGCAGTAATAATGCAGAGGGCTGCTGTGTTCCTGTTCCCAGAGTGTAGCACTTTCATAGGTATAATTCCAAAACAGTGCACAGAATAAAAAGGCCCTTCAGTCCATCGCTTCTCCCCCAACCAGAGTGCCCACCTCCCCCTGACACTCACCCCGCCTCCCCCCCCCGACACTCACCCCGCTTCCCCCCCCCGACACTCACCCCGCCTCCCCCCCCCGACACTCACCCCGCCTCCCCCCCCCCGACACTCACCCCGCCTCCCCCCCCCGACACTCACCCCGCCTCCCCCCCCCCGACACTCACCCTGCCTCCGCCCCCCCGACACTCACCCCGCCTCCCCCCCCCTGACACTCACCCCGCCTCCCCCCCCTGACACTCACCCCGCCTCCCCCCCCCTGACACTCACCCCGCCTCCCCCCCCCTGACACTCACCCCGCCTCCCCCCCCCCCGACCCTCACCCCGCCTCCGCCCCCCGACACTCACCCTGCCTCCCCCCCCCCCGACACTCACCCCGCCTCCCCCCCCCCGACACTCACCCCGCCTCCCCCCCCCGACACTCACCCTGCCTCCGCCCCCCGACACTCACCCCGCCTCCCCCCCCCGACACTCACCCCGCCTCCCCCCCCCGACACTCACCCCGCCTCCGCCCCCCGACACTCACCCTGCCTCCCCCCCCCCCCGACACTCACCCCGCCTCCCCCCCCCGACACTCACCCTGCCTCCGCCCCCCGACACTCACCCTGCCTCCCCCCCCCCCCGACACTCACCCCGCCTCCCCCCCCGACACTCACCCCGCCTCCCCCCCCCGACACTCACCCTGCCTCCCCCCCCCCGACACTCACCCCGCCTCCCCCCCCCGACACTCACCCCGCCTCCCCCCCCCGACACTCACCCTGCCTCCCCCCCCCCCCGACACTCACCCCGCCTCCCCCCCCCGACACTCACCCTGCCTCCGCCCCCCGACACTCACCCCGCCTCCCCCCCCCCGACACTCACCCTGCCTCCGCCCCCCCGACACTCACCCCGCCTCCCCCCCCCGACACTCACCCTGCCTCCCCCCCCCCCGACACTCACCCCGCCTCCCCCCCCCGACACTCACCCTGCCTCCGCCCCCCGACACTCACCCCGCCTCCCCCCCCCCGACACTCACCCTGCCTCCGCCCCCCCGACACTCACCCCGCCTCCCCCCCGGCCACTCACCCCGCCTCCCCCCCACCCGACACTCACCCCGCCTTCCTCCCGAAACACTACCCATGAAGCAGGGCCACATTCCTAGGGTTTCAGGAGAGCTGCTTACTTCCACGATGCCAAAGCAATGTCCAGCCTAAGCAAGGGATGGAGACTTTATGGTGAGGCCTGATGTCAGATGCTCATTCCTCAATGATCCCACGTGAGACCACCCTTAACACAAAGGGGGAATGGAAAGCATGCTCCTTGTGTCACTAACGATACAGTACTAGGCCTTAGCAAGTCCATAACAAATCTTTAGCAGCCAGCTCCAGCCACAGGATCTATTTGGCCCCAATCAGTTGATCCTGGAGATGCAGTCTACAGAGCAGTGAAATGTATAATATGTGCACTTATAATGCAAGTGCTGACATTTACCAGCTGTTTTCAGTGTGCAATCAAGACAGCTGTGTTCCAATAACACAATCTAGACAATTCCTGAATCTAACTCATACTTGGCACACGAATGACTTCAGGACTGGCACATTATCTATACCCTACCCATTGTGTATGATCTACATGTAGTCTCGTAGTAACGAACACGCTAAGGGGCATTAAACGGCTGGTTTTCTGAATGTGCGTTCCCAGTGTGGATCCTTGCCCACCTGTTTTGTGCTCCCCACGATTTTCTCTTCATTATGTGAGCACACGCTATTTCCCAATATACTCTCCCAGCGGGCGATTTAAGGTTTGCTTTAGGGAGCTGTCCATCATACTGAACAGGAGAAGCTGAGCAGCTTTCAATGTGTTTTTTTAAAAAACTGATTTTGCAAGAACATTAAAAGCTGCTCTCTCTCTCTCTCCTCCCCCGATGCTATGCTCAGTGTCTGAAGTGCGAGTCAAAATATATAGCTGATTAGCTGGTTGCTGAATGATCAAAAATGTGCTACCATCAGAACTCTGAATCAGTTGAGCAGCACATTGGGGGAGGAAATCCTGAGCAGCAGAAGACTTTCTGACAACTCAACGTGTATCAACTGCACACCATATACAGGGTGAGGAAGTCATTGTGTGTCCCATTTTTCAGAAAGCTTTCAGTTGCACTAACAGCCCAAACTGCGTCTCCAATTACTTTAATTATCAGTTCAATGAAACCTTCCATTCCACTTACATAGTGGCACAATAGAGAAATCGATCAGAGAAATCAATCAGTGAAATCAATCAGTGAAATTAAGGAACAGGTAACTGACGAGCGATGGCTTCTTTATAACAACAACCTGCATTTATAAAGCGCCTTTAACATAGTAAAACATCCCAAGGCGCTTCACAGGAGCGATTATCAATCAAAATTTGACACTGAGCCACATGAGGAGATATTAGGACAGGTGACCAAAATCTTGGTCAAAGAGGTGGGTTTTAAGGAGTGTTTTAAAGGAGGAGAGAGAGGTAGAGAGGTGAAGAGGTTTAGGGAGGGAATTCCAGAGCTTTGGGCCTGGACAGCCAAAGGCATTGCTGCCAATGGTGGAGCAAAGAAAATCGGGGATGCACAAGAGGCCAGAATTGGAGGAGCACAGAGATCTCGGAGGGTTGTAGGGCTGGAGGAGGTTACAGGGATAGGGAGGGACGAGACCATGGAGGGATTTGAAAACAAGGATGAGAATTTTAAAATCAAGGCGTTGCTGGAGCCAATGTAGGACAGCGAGCACAGGGGTGACGGATGAACAGGACTTGTTGCGAGTTAGGATGCAGGCAAAGTTTTGGATGAGCTCAAGTTTTTGGAGGGTGGAAGGTGGGAGGCCAGCCAGGAGATGTTTGGAATAGTCAAGGCTAGAGGTAACAAAGGCATGGATGAGAGTTTCAGCAAAAGCAGAGGCCGGGGTGGAGAGGGGTGATGTTATGGAGGTGGAAGTAGGCGTTCTTGGTGATGGAGCGGATGTGGGGTCGGAAGCTCATCTCAGGGTCAAATAGGAAGCCAAGGTTGCGAACAGTCTGGTTCAGCCTCAGGCAGTGGCCAGGGAGAGGGATGGAGTCGTGGCTAGGGAACGGAATTTGTGACGGGGACCGAAGATGATGACTTCGGTCTTCCTAATATTTAATTGGAGGAAATTTCTGCTCATCCCACACTGGATGTCGGACACGCAACATGACAAATCAAAGGCAGTGGAGGGGCTGAGAAGGTGATGGTGAGGTAGAGCTGGGTGTCGTTACAGTACATGTGGAACCTGACGTCTTTACATCTGAAAACAACAGAAGGCAAACCTGTGGGTTCTCACCATTCAAAACATGAACCATCCAACTTGCTTACATGCTATCGGTAGCAGCAAAGGCCCACTTTTCCAGGGGCCTTGCAAGCTGCCACCAGATATAATGGCTCCACCTCTGCCTGTCACCCAATAGAGAATAGGACCAAGTGGAATACTAGTACCAGGAAGAGGAAGTCCTCACTCGAAATCTATGCTTCAGTGGACAAGTGACACAATTGTAGTGAGGAGGGAAGTAGGGAATTGGAGTAGGCCATTCAGCCCCTTAAGCCTGTTCCGCCATTCAATTAGATCATGGCTGATCTGTACCTCAACTCCATTTACCTGCCTTTCCTCCATATCCCATGATACCCCTACTTAACAAAAATCTATCAATCTCAGCCTTGAAAATGTCAATTGTCCCAGCATTCACAGCCTCTTGGGAGAGAGTGTTCCAGATTTCCACTATCCTTTGTGTGAAAAAGCCCTTCCTGATTTCACTCTTGAACGGCCTAGCTCTAATTTTAAGATTGTGCACAATTGTTCTGGATTTCCTCATCAGAGGAAATAGCTTCCCTGTATCTACTCTATTGAATCCTTTGATCATTTGAAACACCTCAATTAGTTCGCAGAGAACTACAGGGGACATGAATTGTGTTCATTATCTTTGATTGTTCTCACTGAAGGGCCACGTTACAGCAAGACTACAGTATATATATTACAAACACACTGCTCCCTCCATTCAATCAGCCACAAGGCCACACCCTCCCTCTACACCTCCACCCCTGTCTTCAAAAGCCGAATAACAAATCTTCCCTTCGACTGTGCTCTCACCCTCTGCCCCAGCCCCTAGTTTCCCTTTGATTCTCCCCCACACTCCCCTTCCCAGTCGGGGTCTGCTCTTTATCCAGTGCCCTGAGACATGTGAGGAAGTTTGTGTTATATCCCACCCACTGTGTCCATTTTCTCAACTCTCTGCTTTAGCAACCTGGAAGATGTGAACTTTGTAATGTCGCACAAATCGAGTAACAATTATTTTCAAAATGTTGTTAAATGACTGGATTTTTTTCCGTGCCTTTTTTTTTAAAAGTCGGTACATAATTTCAGTTGCATTGAATTTAAAAGTCAGAGGCAGAGAGCAGTTTTAGTTAGATAAAGTGTTATTAGCCAAGATTTCCCATGAATTGGGGTTGCCAGGATTTACGTATGAAACATTGATATATATATATTTATGGGACAAAGGAGGAACTGTACAACTGTGAGTTCAGGTTTTGTATCTCAAAAGGAAATGGGAAGAAACAAGGTATTGCAAAAAAAGCCACAACCCCAACACAGACCATTCACAGATTCGAAGCTCACTACGTTGAACAGGCCCAGGACTAAGGATTCCGTCCAGCTGGGTAGGTCTTCAATGAGACAGTATAGAGAGGCAGCTGACAGGGTACAGGACAGGTGCTCACCTGTATTCACCGAAGGCTCCATCGTCCTCTTTCATAGGCTGGATCTCAGGGTCTGCGTGCGCATCCTCTTTCTCCTTTACTGCAAATGTTAAAGGTCAAAAAATGGGGAATGCGTTACATTTGTGTGTGGTTTTCTGCTGAGGAAAGTGTTTGGGGGAGAGGAGAGAAGAGAAGGGGGGGGGAGAGAGAAGAGGAGAGAAGGGGAGGAAAGGAGAGGGGATGAGGAGAGGAGAGAAGGGGAGAGGAGAGGGGAGGAAAGGAGGGGAGGAGAGGAGAGTAGAAGGGGACGAGAGGACAGAAGGAACCTCATAGCCTGGCATATTCCTCACTCTACCATTACCAACAAGCAAAGGGATCAACCCTGGGAGTGTAGAAGAACATGCCAGGAGCAGAACCAGGCGTACCTAAAAATGAGGTGCCAACCTGGTGAAGCTACAACACAGGACTACATGCATGCTAAACAGCGGAAGCAACATGCTATAGACAGAGCTAAGCGATTCCACAACCAACGGATCAGATCAAAGCTCTGCAGTCCTGCCATATCCAATCGTGAATGGTGGTGGACATTAAACCACTAACGGGAGGAGGAGGCTCTGTGAACATCCCGATCCTCAATGATGGCAGAGTCCAGAACGTGAGTGCAAAAGACAAGGCTGAAGCGTTTGCAACCATCTTCAGCCAGAAGTGCCGAGTGGATGATCCATCTCGGCCTCCTCCCGATATCCCCACCATCACAGAAGCCAGTCTTCAGTCAATTCGATTCATTACACATGATATCAAGAAACGGCTGAGTGCACTGAATACAGCAAAGGCAATGGGCCCCGACAACATCCCAGCTGTAGTGCTGAAGACTTGTGCTCCAGAACTAGCCGCGCCTCTCGCCAAACTGTTCCAGTACAGCTACAACACTGGCATCTGCCCGACAATGTGGAAAATTGCCCAGGCATGTCCTGTCCACAAAAAGCAGGACAAATCCAATCCGGCCAATTACCGCCCCATCAGTCTACTCTCAATCATCAGCAAAGTGATGGAAGGTGTCGTCGACAGTGCTATCAAGCGGCACTTACCCACCAATAACCTGCTCACTGATGCTCAGTTTGGGTTCCGCCAGGACCACTCGGCTCCACACCTCATTACAGCCTTGGTCCAAACATGGACAGAAGAACTGAATTCTAGAGGTGAGGTGATAGTAGCTGCCCTTGACATCAAGGCAGCATTTGACCAAGTGTGGCACCAAGGAGCTCTCGTAAAATTGAAGTCAATGGGAATCAGGGGGAAAACTCTCCAGTGGTTGGAGTCATACCTAGCACAAAGGAAGATGGTAGTGGTTGTTGGAGGCCAATCATCTCAGCCCCAGGACATTGCTGCAGGAGTTCGTCAGGGCAGTGTTCTAGGCCCAACCATCTTCAGCTGCTTCATCAATGACCTTCCCTCCATCATAAGGTCAGAAGTGGGGATGTTCGCTGATGATTGCAGTGTTCAGTTCTATTTGCAACCCCTCAGATAATTAAGCAGTCTGTGCTCGCAAGCAGCAACACCTGGACAACATCCAGGCTTAGGCTGATAAGTGGCAAGTAACTTTTGTGCCAGACAAGTACCAGGCAATGACCATCTCCAACAAGAGAGAGTCTAATACCTCCCCTTGACATTCAACGGCATTACCATCGCCAAATCCCCCACTATCAACATCCTGGGGGTCACCACTAACCAGAAACTTAACTGGACCAGCCATATAAATACTGTGGCTACAAGAGCAGGTCAGAGGCTGGGTATTCTGCGGTGAGTGACTCACCTCCTGACTTCCCAAAGCCTTTCCACCATCTACAAGGCACAAGTCAGGAGTGTGATGGAATACTCTCCACTTGCCTGGATGAGTGCAGCTCCAACAACACTCAAGAAGCTCGACACCATCCAGGACAAAGCAGCCCACTTGATTGGCACCCCATCCACCACCTTAAACAATCATTTCCTCCACCATCGGCGCACCATGGCTGCAGTGTGTACTATCCACAGGATGCACTGCAGCAACTCGCCAAGGCTTCTTCGACAGCACCTCGCACAACTGCGTCCTCTACCACCTAGAAGGACCAAAGCTGCAGGTACACGGGAACAACTCCACCTGCACATTCCCCTCCAAGTCACACACCATCCTAACTTGGAAATACATCGATGTTCCATCATCGTCGCCGGGTCAAAATCCTGGAACTCCCTACCTAACAGCATTGTGGGAGAACCTTCACCACATGGACTGCAGTGATTCAAGATGGTGGCTCACCACCACCTTCTCAAGGGCAATTAGGGACGGATAATTAATGCTGGCCTTGCCAGCAATGCCCACATCCCATGAATGAATTAAAAAAAAGGGGAGCAATGGGGAGGAGAGGAGAGAAGAAGGGGTGGAGAGGGGAGGGCGAACAAGAGGTGGGAGGGGTGAACAAAAGGGGGGTGAACAAAAGGGGGGCGAAGAAGAGAGGGGGGGCGATGAAAAGAGTGGAGGGTGAAGAAGAGAGGGAGGCGAAGAAGAGAGGGGGGCGAAGAAGAGAGGGGGGCGAAGAAGAGAGGGGGCGAAGAAGAGAGGGGGGCGAAGAAGAGAGGGGGGCGAAGAAGAGAGGAGGGCGAAGAAGAGAGGGGGCGAAGAAGAGAGGGCGGCGAAGAAGAGAGGGGGGCGAAGAAGAGAGGGGGGCGAAGAAGAGAGGGGGGCGAAGAAGAGAGGGGGGCGAAGAAGAGAGGGGGCGAAGAAGAGAGGGGGCGAAGAAGAGAGGAGGGCGAAGAAGAGAGGGGGCGAAGAAGAGAGGGGGCGAAGAAGAGAGGGGGCGAAGAAGAGAGGGGGCGAAGAAGAGAGGGGGCGAAGAAGAGAGGGGGGCGAAGAAGAGAGGGGGGCGAGGAAGAGAGGCAGCGCGAAGAAGAGAGGGGGGCGAAGAAGAGAGGGGGGCGAAGAAGAGAGGGGGGCGAGGAAGAGAGGCAGCGCGAAGAAGAGAGGGGGCGCGAAGAAGAGAGGGGGGTGAAGAAGAGAGGGGGGTGAAGAAGAGAGGGGGGTGAAGTAGAGAGGGGGGTGAAGAAGAGAAGGGGGGTGGAAGATAAGGGAATAGAGCTAATTGTCATGGAGAGGGTAGAGTAGAGGAAACTTTACAATGTTATTAATTGACCTCGGCAGTTAATACTAAATCTGGAAAAGCAGGAATCTTATCATGAAATTTCCTCAGCTGGGATTGGAGGTGGTAAACATTCAATCAGGACGTTCACATTCTTGTCAAAACCTGCAGTATCGTTACATTCTCCCAAATTCCGCAGTCCTAAATTCCCAGCAGAGGCACAAGGGAAGGATCTCGATGTTCAAATACCGTAATTGGCTATGCAAGACCTGGACCATCAACCTGTGGAAAATTAGACTCCTTTTTTTCCCATCTATGAATAGAGGGGTAATTCTGCAACGCTGTGCTCCCAGCAGGGAGCTCGACTCGCAGGGAGCTCTGGTCAGAGATTGAGCCACAACATTGTACCCTGATCCTCTGACCCACACTTCTTATAGAATCATAGAATCATAGAAGTTTACAACATGGAAACAGGCCCTTCGGCCCAACATGTCCATGTCGCCCAGTTTATACCACTAAGCTAGTCCCAATTGCCTGCACTTGGCCCATATCCCTCTATACCCATCTTACCCATGCAACTGTCCAAATGCTTTTTAAAAGACAAAATTGTACCCGCCTCTACTACTGCCTCTGGCAGCTCGTTCCAGACACTCACCACCCTTTGAGTGAAAAAATTGCCCCTCTGGACCCTTTTGGATCTCTCCCCTCTCACCTTAAATCTATGTCCCCTCGTTATAGACTCCTCTACCTTTGGGAAAAGATTTTGACTATCTACCTTATCTATGCCCTCATTATTTTATAGACTTGTATAAGATCACCCCTCAATCTCCTACTCTCCAGGGAAAAAAGTCCCAGTCTATCTAACCTCTCCCTATAAGTCAAACCATCAAGTCCCGGCAGCATCCTAGTAAATCTTTTCTGCACTCTTTCTAGTTTAATAATATCCTTTCTATAATAGGGTGACCAAAACTGTACACAGTATTCCAAGTGTGGCCTAACTAATGTCTTGTACAACTTCAACAAGACATCCCAACTCCTGTATTCAATGTTCTGACCAATGAAACCAAGCAAGCTGAATGCCTTCTTCACCACCCTATCCACCTGTGACTCCACTTTCAAGGAGCTATGAACCTGTACTCCTAGATTTCTTTGTTCTATAACTCTCCCCAACGCCCTACCATTAACGGAGTAGGTCCTGGCCCGATTTGATCTACCAAAATGCATCACCTCACATTTATCTAAATTAAACTCCATCTGCCATTCATCGGCCCACTGGCCCAATTTATCAAGATCCCGTTGCAATCCTTGATAACCTTCTTCACTGTCCACGATGCCACCAATCTTGGTGTCATCTGCAAACTTACTAACCATGCCTCCTAAATTCTCATCCAAATCATTAATATAAATAACAAATAACAGCGGACCCAGCACCGATCCCTGAGGCACACCGCTGGTCACAGGCCTCCAATTTGAAAAACAACCCTCTACACCCACCCTCTGTCTTCTGTCGTCAAGCCAATGTTGTATCCAATTGGCTACCTCACCTTGGATCCCGTGAGATTTAACCTTATGTAACAACCTACCATGCGGTACCTTGTCAAAGGCTTTGCTAAAGTCCATGTAGACCACGTCTACTGCACAGCCCTCATCTATCTTCTTGGTTACCCCTTCAAAAAACTCAATCAAATTCGTGAGACATGATTTTCCTCTCACAAAACCATGCTGACTGTTCCTAATCAGTCCCTGCCTCTCCAAATGCCCGTAGATCCTGTCTCTCAGAATACCCTCTAACAACTTACCCACTACAGATGTCAGGCTCACCGGTCTGTAGTTCCCAGGCTTTTCCCTGCCGCCCTTCTTAAACAAAGGCACAACATTTGCTACCCTCCAATCTTCAGGCACCTCACCTGTCGCGGTGGATGATTCAAATATCTCTGCTAGGGGACCCGCAATTTCCTCCCTCACCTCCCATAATGCCCTGGGATACATTTCATCAGGTCCCGGAGATTTATCTACCTTGATGCGCGTTAAGACTTCCAGCACCTCCCTCTCTGTAATATGTACACTCCTCAAGACATCACTATTTATTTCCCCAAGTTCCCTAACATCCATGCCTTTCTCAACCGTAAATACCGATGCGAAATATTCATTTAGGATCTCAACCATCTCTTGTGGTTCCGCACATAGATGACCTTGTTGATCCTTCAGAGGCCCTACTTTCTCCTTAGTTACTCTTTTGTCCTTTCTGTATTTGTAGAAGCTCTTTGGATTCACCTTTGCCTTATCTGCCAAAGCAATCTCATGTCCCCTTTTTGCCCTCCTGATTTCTCTCTTAACTCTACTCCGGCAATCTCTATACTCTTCAAGGGATCCACTTGATCCCAGCTGCCTATGCATGTCATATGCCTCCTTCTTCTTTCTGACTAGGGCCTCAATCTCCCGAGTCATCCAAAGTTCCCTACTTCTACCAGCCTTGCCCTTTACTTTATAAGGAATGTGCTTACCCTGAACCCTGGTTAACACATTTTTGAAGGACTCCCTCTTACCAGACGTCCCTTTGCCTGCCAACAGACTCTCCCAATCAACTTCTGAAAGTTCCTGTCTAATACCATCAAAATTGGCCTTTCCCCAATTTAGAATTTTAACTTTTGGGCCAGACCTATCCTTCTCCATAGCTATCTTAAAACTAATGGAATTATGATCACTGGTCCCAAAGTGATCCCTCACTAACACTTCTGTCACCTGCCCTTCCTTATTTCCCAAGAGGAGGTCAAGTTTTGCCCCCTCTCTAGTCGGGCCATCCACATACTGAATGAGAAATTCCTCCTGAATACACTCAACAAATTTCTCTCCATCCAAGCCCCTAATGCTATGGCTGTCCCAGTCAATGTTGGGAAAGTTAAAGTCCCCTACTATTACCACCCTATTTTTCTTGTGAGAACAGCATCCCACTGGAAACACAGGACCGTGGTATTAGCAGAAAATAGTGTCTGCAAGGAGAGCCTGTTCCTTTGTAATTTGCAACCTGCCCCACAAAATAAAGAAATTAGTTGTAATTCTTGGTGGTCCTTCCATTATGAAGATGACTGGTTGAAAGTTCTCCCTTTTTTTAAAATGGACCTAACCTTTTTCCATCACATTAATGCTGTTTATGTAGCAACCATTTTCCTTATTGTTCTTGACGATGCTTATGTCCAAGTTGTCCACTCCATGTTGTGGTATTGGATGCCATCCTAGTAGCTCTGTCGCCCTAAACAACGCTGAACCTGTGCCCTCTTGCCCTGGCATATCTGAAATCATTGTTTCCGCTTTACTTTCTTTATCCTGTTATGTATCTGACCTATCTCTATGGGGTCCCTTTTAAGTGTATCTTTTTGAAGCCCTACCTTATCAGCTCATCCCTCATGGAATATCCCTCGAACACTAGGCCCTAGTGGTCTCCTCTGCCACGCCTCTAAGGCCTGGATGGCTCTCTTATGTAACCGTGACCAGAACTCGCCACAGCCCCTGAATATCTGCGCCTGTAGAAGGTGCACTTACCTGGGTATTTTCCTCCTTTATTCCTTTTGATGAAGCAGACAATCAAGAGAATCAGGATCAGGAGGGCGATGGCGCACATTAAACCAATGAACCAACCCTGGGTGGCAATGTCTACCTGGCGGCTTGCCATGGCTGAGGTAACGTTTATTTGAAAAAAAAGAGGGAAAAAAACTGATTAAGATGTGAATCGAAGTGATTACAAGTGGAGATACTAACCCAAGGTATTTTCTGTGTTAAATTTTAAAGATTAGGATTCAGTTCATTGCACACGGGGAATAGGTTACTTTATATCAACAAAGGACAATTCAAACAGAATACATCAAATGGTAATTAGATTTCCATTACTGATCTCAACCACAGGCAATACTTTGAAGAAAACAAAAACAACACAAAAGTGTTTGACGTGGATTCGTAACCTTAAACTGTACAACTTGGAGTTAATCACTGAAGTAAAAGAGTTGTTTGTCATTTTTAATATCAGCCGTGAGGAGCTAAAATTCACTGAAACACGTGCCCCTTTTGGAAAGAATGGGGGTAGTTTTGACTTTGGGCGATCGTGTAAAACATAGCGATATTGATTCAGCCACCCATTATACATCTCTCCCGATTTTCATTTCTACCGACTTCAATGAAAATCGGGAGAGATGTATAACGGGCGGCTGAACAGATATTGCCCGATTTACACTATCACCCAAAGTCAAAATTACTCCCATTCTTTCCAAAAGTGGCACATGTTTCATTTGTTTCTTTCCAGTTTTCTCCTCTCCTGAAGGCACTAACCCATGCCAGGGTGCAGCTCAACAGGACAAGTGGCCATTCTTCACATGTCAGCCAATACTCTTGAGTGCCAGCAGCCATTCGACAATGGGTGGGGGACTGGGGGTATTACAGTAGAGCCCAATCCCGCTCTCACCCAAAACCCACACACATTTTCCAGCAGGGATCACTGAGCGGCAATCAGGAGAGAAAAATCTGTCTATTTATTTCCCCAATTGAACCTGAGACCTTTTGATATAAACGTCTAGGTACCACACCATGCACCTTATATACCCATCAAGCCATTGGAAGGGTAGGAGGAGCTTTAGAGGAACACTTGAAACAGTCACACACTAACTTTAAAGAGAATTTCATGCTGCTTTTTTGTAATGGGGCACAAGTACATGAAGTGGAGAGCCAGGTGCTTAATGAACTAACAGGAACAACAACATGACCTGGATCCACTGAGTGTCGGGAATCCAGCAGCCACTAAAAATGGCTCTGCAGTTCTCTGGTGGGGTTTGAGAAAAGCCATCTTGTTGCTTTAGTGCCACAAGCATCGTGTCTCAATGTGTCCTGCCAACCCCACAAAACAGGAAAAGGCCGAGTTTTGATGGACTTGTATTATAAGTTGAATTGTATTGATGCTTCAGAAGAAAAACATAATGGTCAGCTAGATAATCTATGGATGTGTAAGGCCTTGCCAGTTAAGTCAACATTTAGCTCATGCTTTAGGAAAGGGGGTGGTGATATGCAGGGTCTGGAAGAAGGCTACAGCTGCGGAGATGAGGGGGCATGGAGATGAGGGAGCATGGAGAAGGGCAAAGTAACCAGCAATCAAAGCAAGACTTTAGACTTTGTAACATCTCACAGAAACGTCTCAAAGCACTCCACATACAATTACTTTGAAGTGCAAACACAGCTGTCATTTTGTGCACAGCATGAGCTGGTCTGTTTTCTGGTGTGGGTTGAGGGAGGAATGTTGGCCAGGACAAATAGCTGCTCTTCTCAGGATAGGAGCAGGCAGACAACGCCATAGTTTAAGATCTCATTCTAAGGAGAGGACTTTGGACAGTGCAGCAGTCCCTCAGTACTGCACTCGTGTCTGCCTAGATGACGTGTACGATACTGGAGTGGAGTTTGAACGCACAACCTCCTGATCGAGAGGTGGGAGTGCTACCAATTCAGTCAAGTTTAGGCTTCAACTTTGTCCAAGTTTTTTGGGAGGTGGGAAGGGAGGAGAGTTCCTTTTGGGAAGTGGAGGAAGGGGAATAAAATGATTGATGAAGGGGAAATGGTACTATTTTCTCATTCACTTTTAGAATGATACTAAAAATTGAGAACAACCCTTAAAGTTCTACCTGCAGGTTATGTGAAAACACTGTTGTGCTTTCATAGAACTGGTCATGAAAAAAACAGCACTGGACATACCATCTCTACACGACATGCAAAGCCTCAAAATGGTCACCATACTTGGCATCTGCAATTCCTTGTGGGGAAAAAGGTTCAACACATCTTTGGTGAAGTTCCTTTTAGAAAGCTTTTCTAGACTTCGATCTTATACTAGGATACCATTCTGTATTATGGTGTTAGAGATAGCTGTAGGAGCCAGTCCTGCTTTTAATTAGAGTGGAACCTCCATTATCCATACTCCGATTATCCATCTTCTCCATTATCCGTCAGAATTTTCACAGAACAAAGGCTTGTATGAGACACTGTCTCATTGCACAGCTGCCAATACCAGTCTCCTCCTATCTGACATAAACCAACCTCACAGCCCAAGATTCAATTGAATTTGTGTTGTTTTTTTATTCTAGTTGGCTTCATTCATGTACCATATAGTTAAGACCAAAAACTGGGGGCTGTTGATTATCTACTGGTTTTCATTATATTCTAGGGGGTCAGCGGGGGGGGGGGGGCGGGTGGTGGAAGAGAGGGGATTCACTCCATTATAATGGAGGCTCCACTGCATAGTCAGTGTCAGGGAAAACTCATTTTGAAAGCCAAAAGAACGAAACATATGGGTGACAAATTGACAAACAAGGACTGAACGGAGGCAACAGAATGAAGATATTCAACCAAACAAGGAGCTCCATCAGCATCAAAGCAACTTACAACATCTCGATTACCACCTGGACTTCTACCGACAGCAAATTTGTGTTCAGTTAAAAACACCCAACAAATGAAGTACACATAGCAGCACACGGAGGTGCTCCTCTCCCCTGAGCCCCAGTTCAAGGATGCTCCTGCCATTCATCACAACTGAAAACAAGAAGCAGCCGGGCCACATTATATAAAAAAAAGTCCCATCAAATCTCTCATTTGTCAATATTTAAAAGGACTCTGATGCCAGAAATACCAGCAGAACCTTGAAAGATCATGCAGTATATGTCTCATGAGTATATGCCAAGTCCTGAATGTAGATGGCAAGCTGTTTCACCATTTCTCTGGCCAAAACCTATGTTCACATTAACCTCCACTTTATGCGTTTTTACTTCTATGTGTTCCTCAGAGTTTGGATAATTATCATCAGATGAAATAGGAACCGAAATGTCTCTACTCAGCAACCAGACATGATAACAAACCGGTAACAGATAGCACGAGGATAAAGCTGGCCAGTGAAAGGGTTAAAGACACAGTATCCCTTTTTGTTCGTCTTGACAGTTGTTCCTGTAACTTTCTGAGGGAACTTCCCCTCCTACATGTCCAGTACAGCTGCTGTTCACCCCCAGATTATGTGCCTTGATTAGGAGGGTGGGGAACAGCAACTGCAGTTATGGTCATACATGACCAACGGCCAACTTTTCCTTCCTTTCCCCCTCCAACCCAGCTCAACCTGGTGTAACTCACTCCCTAAGGGACTGGAACTCATGTCCCTGGATGAGAATCGATACCCAGGCAGTAAAGCCATCATAGGGTTACCAAAAGCAGGGTAAGAATTAAGCAATGATCACTGCAGTTTAGATTACACGACAAATTAGCCAAATACAAATGTTTACTGAACACCCTGGGGACCAATTCTCATAAATGAAGTTAGTGAGGGGAGCAAAAAATGCAAAGAAAGTTAAGCACAGCTGGGGCAGCATCTGGCGGGTCAATGCCTCAATCCTTAACTCCTCGTCTTTCGCCTGGTATGAGTGGGATGCCCCTAATCTGCGTTTTAACATGCTGCAGGCCTGGTCCATTTTAAAGAGAGAGAATTTGAAAGGGAAAGAGAGGAGAATCATGTGTCTGATTTATCTGTGACAAACTTTGTGAGCTTACGGCCAATTAACGGGAGAGGAGTTGATCTCTTGTTGCATTGCTTGCAATGAATCCCGAGCAAGGTTGTGATGTTTAGCCGCTAAGAGAGAGCTGAGCTTAACCTGGCCTGTGCTGTTAAGACCACTGCTCAAGAACTCCCTGTAGGGAAGTGAGCTAAATAGGCACAAGTTGAGACCAATTAGAGGCTAAATGTTCAAGGAAGTTTCTGTAGATTGGCAGCTGCTTGTAAATCCCCACTTCTTTCCCTTGGGGAGAGGTCAAGTTATCAAGGTCAGAAAAAAAACAGCAGAAAATGACTGGCTTTCTTTCTCTTTTTATCTACTTTTGACCCCATGGAACTGTGACGGACACCTCTTAGATCTACACTTAAAGAGAGAGAGAAAACAAACACATTTCTTACACTACTGAAGGGATGCTCCATATGGGCTATACATAGGCTCCATAGCTCCATGTGAGCTATTTAAAGTGAACTTAGGGTTGTCCTTAGTGACTACAGTTTTAGAATTGCAGGAACTCTCCCAACACAGCCCAGTGGAAAGTGTCGAAGGGAAGAAGGTTAAACTGGGTTTAATTTGACAGTTCAGAACCCTAGCCGGAGTAGATTAATAGAAAAAGGACACTGTCTCTTTAAAATGCTTCATATATTACTTTAATGCACCAGGCTGCATCAACATGACTGTTTTGCTATATAACAAACTCAAATTTAATAATATAGAGGTTGTAAAATAAAACCGCAGATTTACGCAAAATGCCCTCAATCAGCACTGTGCAAAAGAATTCACATACAACTGTCATGTTGGTTCAGCGAGATATGGATGAAGTACAGACATAATAAAACGAGCACTAGGCCCAACGTACAGCCTGCTGAGTTATGCCATTGACACAGATAAAAACGTTTTTGACAAGACCCTCAATGCAAACAGACGTCAGGACCATTGCAAGACGTACTAAAGTTCCGAGGCAGCCCTACGACTGGACAGAAACCAGCCGTCTGCCCTGCAGCAGGACTGCTAACAACTCAATCGAGGGGACTGATTTCATAACGATCAAGGCCAATCGTTTCTGGTTTTCACAAATAATTTAAAAAAAAATAACTGGATGGAATTGCGGAATGTGCTCCCCGGGTAATCATCCTGGAATCCCATGCAGTAAACCAGAATTAGATCTATTCAGTGCCAGAAAGCAGTGGTCCTGTAATGTAATGCTTACTGTGAACTGCAACACTTGACAAACACACAAGGATTTCTCATAGTCTTTCAAAATGGCACTTACAAGGTTAAGGAACATAGGGACAGGAATAGGCCATTTCGCCCCTCGAACCTGCTCCACCATTCAATTAGATCACGGCTGATCTGTATCTTAACTCCATTTACCCGCCTTTGCTCCATATCCCTTAATACCCTTACCTAACAAAAATCTATCAATCTCAGTTTTGAAATTTTCAATTGACCCCCAGCCTCAACAGCTCTTAGAGGGAGAGAGTTCCAGATTTCCACTACCCTTTGTGTGAAGAAATGCTTCCTGAAATCATCCCTGAACTAGTTTTAAGGTTATGCCCCCTTCTTCTGGACTCACCCACCAGAGGAAATTTTAACAGAAAGCAAAACAATTTTGCCAGGATTATCCCTGATTAACGATGGACGTTTTTAACCAAGTTAACAAAAAAAGACTTATATTCCAATTTAAAATGACTTAAAAGCTTTGCGAAGCTCGGACAAGAGGATTCTCAATATTGCTTCAAGAGATGTTTTGCCATTTCAACGAAGCAAGTACAGCATCTCAAGACCTCAGGGTGCCAGCAGAAACTTGTTAAATTGAGCTGGACCATTGGATTTTCACTGTCAGCCCTTGGGAGTAAATTCCTGGTTCCACCCACAGCCGCTTGGTTTTAAGGTTTGTCGGCTGTCGGGAGGGAGGCCGAACCCAACTGCTCTTTGCTCGCCGTCTCACCTGGTGGACGGGTCTCAAACCGCTCGTCCTTACTCTGCAACTGTCCGGACTGGCTCTCGGCAATAACTCGCACTCTGTAAACCGTTCCCGGCAACAAGCCCTTTAGCACAAAGAAGGTCTGCGAGGCATTTATCGGCATTTTGTCCGGAGACTCTTTACCTGAAAAGCGTACGGAGACAAAGAACTGACATAATCGCGGCTGGATTTGATCATTGTTACACTGACATCTCTTTTGCTGTAACTAGTGCTGATCTGGGCATGCGATCAGGATGGATATGTGAGTCACCCTTGGAGTACTGAAATACAAGTTAGGACATTCGTCGTTAAATCGAGTGCTAAATTGTTGATAATTAATTGTCCCCCCCCATGTTAATGAAATAAATTCAATTATTGATCACTGATCAGGTCAGCCATTCTAGAAATGTTCGCTTTACGATTCTTGACACCTCATTACATTTTATAGCATACGAGGCCTTCGCCTCTCTCCGTCCTCTTCCAGACTCATGCTGGCAGCTCTACAGTGGCCATTCTTCACCGACTGCTAGTGCCGATGGGCTGTTCGGCCACAGGCAGCATCACCGCCAAGCCCAAACCCGTATCTGTGCATCTGCATTTTCCCAACAAGGAGTCACTGCGCCAGCTACTAGGGAATGGGAACCTTTGCTGATTTTTTGCCTTCCCTAGCCCAGGACCAGGAGAGGGGGTGCGACGAGACTGATGGTAGTTCCCCCACCGTTGTACCAGCTGAGATTAGCTAAAGCTGGATTGCTGCAGGAATCAAACGTGGGACTTAACTTGATATATTCACCCACGAGGCCATCGGGAAAGCTTCCAGGTGAGGTCCCTCGAGTTGAAACTTGTAGGGAGTCATCACCAGGATACACGACTCAAGCAACCCCACCCAGAGCATGCTGCTCCCCACTTGTACAGTACTCAAAGGGCCAGGTGAAACAGGTGCGAAAACATAGGCGCAGTCAATTCCTGCTCAGAAAACAACTCCTTTGCTACAATGATGACAAATATCAAGAGCTCAGGGTAGAATGGGTGTGCCTGGCCAAATATCTCACGCAGAGAATACGTTGCAAAATTATAAAAAGGCTCCAATTTGCTCCATCTAAGTGCAGACACAGGGATCCAATTAAGGGCGGACATACATGCTAAATGGTGGCATTTTCACTACATATGCGGTGAAGTGAGAGGCCAAAGTCTGAGTGCACAGGAATCGAGCAGTAGTGGCCATTTCAGGTGGTGCCCAAGGTGTGATCAACCCCTAATCCCCCCATGTCAAAGCTATTTTTCTTCTAAAGTGTCTCTCTGTGCATTATTTCATATTTCCCTAAATTGCACCCCTCTAGCTATCCCTGGATCACATGGCAATCACGACCGAGGCTGCCAATTTATAGTTTTCACAGAAAAATGGACGGGATCCCCAAAACGGTGGCAAAAATCACATGGAACAAAAACAGAATGTTGAGTTACTTCAAACCAGTGGTCCTGGCCATATTCTATTCACAAGATGTAACAACACTTAAAACAAAGCTGACACTTGATCGTTACCCGGTGTTCTCCCCTCCCTTCTTCATTTTGTTCCGTCCTACACAGGGGCTGGCCTATCTTTCAGCTAACCAGTTCTTATAATCTTGGGGGCAAAACTCAGCTGTTCATAGGCAAACGGTATTTGGCCCTGAATCAACAATGGGCAAATGAGCCCATTTACAAAACATCAGTCCATATTTTCTCTTCTCTATTGCTGTACTTCCAGCATGTTCTGTTTTTATTCCAATCATAAAGGGTCAGTGGCCGGCTTTCTCCTAGACTTCTACAAATGCCCCCTGTGACTGATCATGAGGAAGAGACACAATTGCCCCAACTTGGCATCCAACTGTTTCTTAAATGACTCCAAGATTTTTGTCTCCACGACATGACTCAAAAGATCCATTTTACATGTGAATGACTTGTTTTGTTTCTGGCATCAGGCCTAAATTTGCCTTTCACCAGTTTGAACCTGTGGCATCTTGTCTCACTTTACCCTCGAGTAGTGGTCCAAATATACCTTCCCTGTGCCGTTAACTATCTTATAGAGGTCTACAATCTGAGGGGGGAAAACACAGCTGCTCATGGGCAAACAGTACTAGGCCCCAAATCAACAATGGAGCCCAAATGTCTTTGTAATTTGCTATTAGTTCTAATTTGTAGGTCAATAGATGGCAAAAATGGTTAGAAGCTTCAAACAGAAGGTTTGTCTGTGACTTGGGTGGAAGAAATATGTCGCTTGGGCAAAAAGGAGCATTTGCTTAACAGGAATTTATAACTTGCACGGTTCAATAAGCAGGAGCAAATAGAATGGATAGAGATGGGTGATGCTCTACATTCCACCTAGCAGAAATATATCACTTCACTGATGCTCAGCATACAGTCACTAAACAGACTAACAAAGGACGGGGAGTGATTGTGTCATCTCGAAAAGCGTAAATGCCAGTAAAATGCTTGTTAATCCAGAACAATGCGCCAATTATAGAACCCAAGGTCCTAGCAGGTTGCTCAGACAAGGTTTTGTAATTCGATCCACTGTCTGAGTTACTGAAACAATCATCATTTCAAATACATTATACCTCCTAAAAATAATTCAAACTGCCAGTGAGCTGGATGCCAGCATCTTGCAAGGGATGGTGTTGATATCGGTGCATGTGTCCCATCATCTTAGATCACACACTGTCTAGTCAATATGTGTACTGGCTGCCCTTCTCAATGAACCGCTGACACTTCCCCATCGGCACTGCTGTGACTGTGTCTGCAAGTCTTGAGATCTGGATGACTGGACCAGATAGGTGTTGTGCTCTGGCTGGCTCTGACCATCTTTAATCGATTGGACGCTTAGATAGAAGTTGCCCCACAGCCGCTGGTGTGATACAATATTTATATGACTGTGACTCACTATGTAATGCACAAGAGCAAAGAAGGCAGGAGCATACAAGCAATCCAGTCAAATAACAAACAAGAGGGAGGCAGTCACAAAGATAAAAACAGAACTGCACAGGAGTGAAGATGACAGTAGAATTGAATGTAGTGTACAAGCAAGGGAGTCACTGGTACATTCTAGCTGGCTGAATCTACAAGTTGTATAAATATTGTATCACGTAACGAGACTACTACATAGGATGCATGCAGGAATGGAAGGCGGGGGGGCGGTATGGAGATCACTACGGTAGGGTAGGGCAAGGCCATGGGGAGATTAAGAAACAAGGACAATTTGTAAATATTATTTCTTAATTGAAATTTGAGTGCGATGGGGATAGGTCACAATCCAACAAAGTGCCTTGAAGAAGTTGTCTACCTTCCTTTGGGCTACACACAATTTACATCAGTATTTAGGGACATCACAGCCACTATGGTTGACTGTCATTATATTATTTATTTACTGAGGAACCAAGGTGAAAGTTTTCCGTATTATAAAGCGCTCCAAGATGTCTCCTGCATGTGAAAAGTGCTGCTCAAATGAAAGTTGTTGTTGTATGTTGTTGGAGAAAGGGAAGATTGGGGAGTGAGGAGCTCCACATCTTTGAGGTCCCAGAAGTTGATGAAAGAATCAGGAAGGTTTTGTGTGATTAACATAATTTCAGAGCTACAGTTCCTCAGGAACTGAATCTGAGAATTCTTTTTTTAAAATGTTCATTCTAGGGATATGAGTGTCACTGGCAAGGCCAGCATTTATTGCCCATCCCTAGTTGCCGTGAGAAGTTGCCGGTGGGCCGCCTTCTTGAACCGCTGCAGTACGTGATTTGATATAATTGAGTGGTTCGCTAGGCCACATTTGAGGGCAGTTAAGAGTTAACCATGTTGGTGTGGGATTGGAGTCACGTATAGGCCGGACCGGGTGAGGCAGGTAGATTTCCTTCTCTAAAGGGCATTAGTGAATATTCAAATATTCTATGAAGGGCTGAGAATAGCAAACTACGCGAGTGAGCAGTTTTCCTTTACCTTCACTTTGATGCAGAGTGATTTTGGATGTGTATTAACATGAAATGGTGGCAGTAAAATCCATGTATCAGATTCTGATTGAACGCCCGAGTACACTAAAACCGAGTGGTGCTAGGTCTTTCCGTCTAACACCACTTTAAGTTTGCACTAGCTGTTATATGACTGCAGTCCAGTGCGAGCTGCATCTTAGAAATGCCTGGACAGTCCACGGGACCTTCGAAGAGCTTTTAAAGCTTCATGTTGAGACTTTGAAATGTTCAGAGAGTGTGAAGCTATGCGGGTATGTCCAAACTCTGCCCTTGGTGCACTGGGCGATGGTCATACTGAGGTCAGTCAGAGTACACCGAGGGTCTGCGAAATGTGTTTTGCAGTCACTAGGACCAGCGTCAGATCGGCAGCTGCAGTATAACTGCGGTCTGAGACTTGCCAGATTACCCAATCAAATGACTCCTTCTTATAGTCATACCTATCTCAATGTCCCCTCCGATGGACTGCATTGCAAACCTCGAGGTACTTTTCCCTTAATCCTGGCTGAGGTCCTGTTGTAGTGACAACACTTGACGAGATCAAACTTCGATAAAACAAACCCCGATCCTGATAGGTTTGTAATAATGGGATCAGGGGTTCACCTGACTGGAGATAATCAGAACGAGTAGGTGAGCTGCTGACACTGAATCTCTTTTACTGGCACTGAGGGGCTGATTTCCGAGATGACACAACAACCAGTTGGTTGAAACGAAAATGAACCAAGTACCCTTTCAGCGTACAATGGAACTTTCTAGATTAAAAAACGTTGAATCCAATGAATTGAGCTCTTACTGTCAGCTATCTCATATTCAACATAAAAGTGCATATCCATTCGGTCAAACTCCCAACTGATATTTGCATGGGTTGCAGATGAGGTAATGTTCGTAATTACTGGACGAAGGACCCGGACTAAGTAGGTAACAGAAGAGAGAGAGAGAAAGTCACGTGAAAAAAAATACAGTACCAAATACATTAAAAAATACATCAAAAAATAAAAGCAGTGTGGAGATCAAGGGGTTCAATTTCCTCTTCACTAGGTCACTGGGTAAAATGTCTTTGGCCTTGAAGTTAAGCCATGGGTGACTAGTGTCCAAACGTTTAATGGATTCCTATGAAATTCTCTCCTCTATTTTAATGGAGGCGTAAGTCCATTTCAACTAAAAAAAGCATTAAGTAACATCACTGTTAAAATAGTGGAGGAAGGAATTCCGTACAAACACATTAAATGTGCACTGTGCACTGCTTCTTCTAACCAGAGGAAGTTAAAGCCCAGGAAATTATTCAGCACGCAACACTTGACTATACAGTACCTGGGCAATTCTTCAGCCTTTTAAATTGAGTTTGCACAAATTCAAAGTACATTGGGTTTGTGCTCAGTTTGTGCTAACTCCTGTTGGGACAGAACCTGCTTTATTGAGGTCCATGCTGTCTGCACTTGCTCTGTGGTTTTGTAAGTGCAGGCAATAATTTTCTGCTCCATGGATTGCTCCCTACTTGACTCGTGTGTGTGTGTGTGTGTGTGTGTGTGTGTGTGTGTGTGAGATATACATACACACAGTGGCCACTCAGCTAAAACTGTACAGTGCAAACTTGTAACAGTTAGGTTGAGTCCACAGTCACATTGCTATTCGGAAGGAAGACATTCTCAGACTCCATATTATACAGCTATGACTCAGAATTGAAATGGAGCAAATGTCCAAGTGCATCCAGTATCAGCACTGAATGTGCTCCCAAGTCAGGTATTAAAGACGATGAGGCTCAGAGTAAAGCTCACTCTACTCTGCCCAAAGTGCTTTTACCTGAATGTGGAAACGAAATGAGCTTAGTGTGAATTTTTTTCCATTTTCCACATTGTGGCCTCTCTGACCGAGAATGCCAATTTGTGCTGAAATGTGGGCAGCTTTTTGCACTGTGGGCCCATGCCCGCCAGGGACTGAGCTGCCCAAAGTAATTTCAGGGAAGATTCTTAAAGCTGGCAGAGAGAGGAGACTTTCATTCTACCAGTCCTCTCTTGCACACTGCCCAAGTTTAAAATATTTATACTGCAAAAATAAGGAAGCAATATCGGGACAAGAGTTTTAGCAATTTAAAAAAAAATTGTGGGATATAGGCATCACTGGCATTTATTGCCCATCCTTTGATGTGCTCAGAAGGTGATGGGCCTTTTTCATCTGAGGGGTTTCTCGGCCACTTCAGAGGCCAGACCGGGTGAGGGCAGCAGGTTTCCTTCCCTAAGGGACATTAGTGAATCAGTCGGGTTTTCACAACAATCCAACAGTTTTTTATTTCCGGATTTTTTTTGAACTCAATTTAAAATTGTCAAACTGTCATGGTGGGACTTGAACTCACCTTCTCTGGATTACTAGTCTGGTGATATGACCACTACGCTACCATATCCATTAGCATTTAGTATTGGCCATCCCTCTCTAGAGCAGACAAGAAAATCTTAACCCCAGCAGCTGCTTTCTAATATCAATACTGTTGTTTCCCATTGCATGTAGTGATGCTAAATAACATTTCGAGAGGTAGTACAGTCAATGGGCAGTCAGCGTGATCACAGATTACACCCTGACACATCAGAATATGACACCTGGCCACTGGTTTCAAGAAGCAAAATGTTTACCTATAATATCAGGCAGAGCTGTGAACCAGCAGTTGTCAGCCATTACAGCTGTGCACCAGCAGGTGTCAGCCATTACAGCTGTGCACCAGCAGGTGTCAGCCATTACTAACAAGTGGTTTTCCTGGAGATCCCTTTTAACAGCTCTTTTCCACCATGAGGGTGAATGGTTGCTTGAGCCCGTGGCAGCTCACCCAAGTGGCTGTTAATTCATTTGTGAGCCTAGAAGGTGAGAGTTGCCAGGCTATCTGTGCAGGGTGTCACAGCTGAGGCCAACGTCGACTGCACCCCATGCCCACACAGGGCATTTTCCAACAGGAACCTTGGCTGATTTGCTTCAGGTCTGAACCTGCGACCTTCTGGTCTGCATGGCTCAGTACTACATTTCGTGATGCCATTGGGACAACTCTTAAACCTGTCTGTATAAGTTATCAAATGAATACATTAAGCAGCATATTGAAAGTGGAGCAACAAAGCTCTCCTATCCATCGTATTTTGTAAAAATCAGCACCACTGACAGAGTTTAAAGGTTCTAGGTAAGAAAGTGATGGTTTGTTTCTTGAGCTTCATAGGTGATTGGTGTATCTTGCTTCTGACTCTTAGTTTGATATTTATACAACATGCTCAAATTATTGAGTGCCATACGGTAATTATTGAGTACAGCAGGACAAATTGTGACAAGGGCTATGTGCCCTTCAGTTGTCTGGAGTCCCCCAAGAATCTATCCTTGGTCCCCTCCTTTTTCTCATCTACATGCTGTTGCACGGCGACATCATCCGAAAACACAACGTCAGGTTCCACATGTACATTGACGACACCTAGCTCTACCTCATCACCTCTCCACTGCCTCTGATTTGTCATGTTACTTGCCTGACATCCAGTACTGGATGAGCAGAAATTTCATCCAACTAAATATTCGGAAGACCAAAGCCATTGTCTTCAGTCCCCGCCACAAATTCCAATCCCTAGCCACTGACTCGATCCCTCTCCCTGGCCAGTGCCCGAGGCTGAACCAGATCAATCGCAACCTTAGCATCCTATTTGACCCTGAGATGAGCTTCCAAACTCATATGCGCTCCTACGCCTACTTCCACCTCCGTAACATTACCAGTCTCTGTCCCTGCCTCAGCTCATCCGCTGCTGAAACCCTCATCCATGCCTTTGTTACCTCTAGACTTGACTATTCCAATGCTCTCCTGGCTGGCCTCCCACCCTCCATAAACTTGAGCTCATCCAAAATTCTGCTGCCCGTATCCTAACTTGCACCCAGTCCCGTTCACCCATCACCCCTGTGCTCGCTGACCTACATTGGCTCCTGATCCGGCATCTCCTCAATTTTAAAATTCTCAACCTGGTTTTCAAATTCCCTGCATGGCCTCTGATGGAGGGTCTCACCTAATTCTCAGCAGCCTCACCCAGTTCTGATGGCGACCTTTCAGATGCTGGCTTATCCATTGTGTATTTACACCATTTATTTTGTTTTTAAAATCAGAATTCTAGCATTTATCTGAATTTTTTTTCTTTGTTGCACACCCCTTCTTCTGTTAATAATGTTCTCACTTTAAGACGTTCCATAGCACTACCATACCACCATTTCAGAATTATATTTCAAACAACACCTACTGCCCCCTTAATCCCCTAAAATGTGGAAGCTTTCCTTTCTCTCTGATTAATGCGAGAATAATTATTAGGTGGCATAAGAACATAAGAGTTTTTAAGTTAACAAGAAAAGGCTATTAGGCCCAACAAAGCCTGTCCCTTTTTCAGAAATCACTCCCACCATGTCACTTAATCTCTTCCCTCTCCAGAAATGTATCCAATTGTCTCTCAAAGCCATCTACTATTCCTCATCGGATGCTAGATCTACATAGACAGCTTGAGTTGGGACTTTTGGCACAATATCCGCAAAGCCAGAAGTAAACTGTCCCAATTGTCTCAAGAGGAGAAAGATCTCACCACTTTAAAACTAAGATTAACTGAATGGTGTTGTACAAATGGAATACACAATGGGAATCTGTGGAAATCCCAGCCTCCTCTCCTGGGTGGAGGATAGCTTTGAAAGGGATTATTAAGCCCCATTTTAGTGGGGTTGTACTGACTATTCTTGGATGCCAATGACCTGGGTCATGCCAAGATAAAGAAGACGCAAATATTTCTATAAGGGTGACACATTCACTTCAAAATTCACGGAGGATTTGTCTGACGGCTCACTCTCAAATTCGTCACATGTGAATCAGGAGATCATCCAAGAGTGGGACCTGGATCCACATCCTCCATAGCTCACAAGTGAGCATGTATCTTTGGACTATCTGGAATAAAACCAGCGTATCATAATTTCCTGTTGTGTAACCACTCACTCTGGTTATATTTGCATGTGTGCTGTATTCTATGGTAAGAACGCTACTAAAGCGGTTCCATTTCAGAAACCAGGCATACATGGATAAGGAAAGATTATCATTTCACTAATGTCAGCTTGGTATATGGACTTCAGTTACACTATTCTTCAATCATTCCTAATATTGTATTTTTCCAAATACACAGTAATAGAACACAGAAATATTAGATCCACTGCATGATGGAACTAAATACTGTCAAAAATTGCTAAGGCTTTCTTGTTGAAAGACATCTTTGGGATGAGCAGAAATCAGGACCAGAAAACCATGACAACCAAATCTGTCATTACACTTTTTAAGCAAAACTCACTTGGGGTTTTGCCATTTCTTTTTAACTCGCTTCACCAACTTTGTCTACTCTTCTCTTATTGCTCTCCTCCCCCCTCCACCCATGACACATAACACTGGCCAAATAAGTATCCGGGCAACCTATTCTTAGGTCTCTGCCAATGGTGGTCATAAGCTGTGACTGTGCTGGGGTAGACTTCCTCCCCTTTGCTTAGAAACATAGAAAATAGGAGCAGGAGTAGGCCATTCGGCCCTTCGAGCCTGCTCCACCATTCAATATGATCATGGCTGATCCTCTATCTCAATACCATATTCCCGCTCTCTCCCCATACCCCTTGATGCCTTTTGTGTCTAGAAATCTATCTAGCTCCTTCCTAAATATATTTAGTGACTTGGCCTCCACAGCCTTCTGTGGTAGAGAATTCCAAAGGTTCACCACCCTCTGAGTGAATAAATTTCTCCTCATCTCAGTCCTAAATGTCCTACCCCGTATCCTGAGGCTGTGACCCCTCGTTCTGGACTCCCCCAGACAGGGGAAACATCCTCCCTGCATCCAATCTGTCTAGCTTGGTGTTTTCCTGAATGGTTCAGTAGACATATGGACACCTGCCCACCTCAATATCGATAAATACAGAACAGCACTCTCAAACTACTGTGTGGTGTGATATGACAGTATACTGACACATTGGACGACCATGCTTGTACCCCCATTTTCCACTGAATATTGTGCCGGCTCATGAGATTTTATGGATTTCTTCATCGTCGCCACAATCTACTTCTAGAAATTTCCACATAGAAAGAAGCCTTTCAGCCATCATGCCTTAGCCAGTGCTAGCTTCCTCCACCTGAGCTATCCAGGCTAATCCCATTTTCTCTGCTCTTTACAATCTTTCTTCATCAAATACTTATCTCAATGTCCCTTAATTGTTTTGAAAGTCTAGATTTCTAAAGATATCTGTGGTAACGCCTTTGCAGGAAGAAAATCCTCTTAACATCTCCCTTTCACGCTTGTAGAAATAATCCTGAGTCTCGGCCAATGGAAATAATCTTTCACAATTTATCCTCTCAAACTGTTTCAAAATTTTGAACACTTTCTATTAGATTCCTGCTTAGAAGCCTCGAATATCCAGGGGGCAGAGAGCTTATAAATGCAAGTAGGTCTGGGGCGGAGCATAGAATTGAACTAGATGCTTATTTGGAGTTAGTACGGGGGTAAAAGAGTTAGGTTGAAACAGATTAACTGCTTGAGAGAAAGGGGGGGCCACCTTGGCATGATTATCGGTGGCTCAGGGTGAGTTGGAGTGTGGAAGAGAGGACAGCAAGATTAGGCCCCATGTTTAATTCGTTTGAATTGCTTCAATTCAAACCAAATATCTAAACAAAGACTGCTCATCCCTAATAGTCATCAACATACAATAGCCAGCTTGTAGGCCACACAACATTGTGATGATGCAAAAAGGTAAGCAATACTGAAGTTGTATTCACAGGCGAAGCAGTAATGAAGTTATATTCACAAGAGAGACTATACCCTTCATTTTTTTATCAACAGAGATTATTATATCTGTTTTCAGTAACGGAGGCGTTGCAGATATTCCTGGCGCAGCAAAGGAAGGAAGAAAGAGAACAGGTGAGACAGAGGGAAAGTACAGTAAAATGCAATAGTATAATAATTCAGAAACTTAGAGGGAGAGACAGTAAACACTTGGGAAACAATAGGAACTAGGCAGAATGCACCATTTGGGCGCACCAATGAGCCATGTCGGGGAACAGGGGTAGGTTTCACTCCACAATCCTTCACATACGTAGGGTTGCCAACTCTGGCTGGATGTATCCCTGAAGGTTTCATCACGTGACCTCCCACCTCACCCAGTCAAACCGCCTTTTTCACGACTAATAAAATTAAAAACACCATTTTTTTTAAACCCCTATGATTTTTCTCCTGGGTTGCTGGCCGCAGTGTCTAGGAAATTAATCTTTAATTCCTGGAGACTCCAGGACAATCCTGGAGAGTTGGAAACCCTGCACATACTGAGTGCCAAGTCTTAAAAGTTGTGTCTTTGTGGGGAGGGGCTATGCTCGGCACCACCCAACAGAGAGGGAAGGAAAGAAAAATTGCAGAGACCGTCCACCTTGGACCCAACATCTCCCAGATTGACAGCCCAACCTTCTCAGCCAGGGACACAGCTTCATGCAGAAAGGGTGAAAAGAGTCTCACCCTAAAATAGAATCATTTATTTGAAGAGGAAAAAAAAAGGAACAAAACTATTGTTAGAAATTGGGCCTGTTAAAATCTCAGGCACAACCGACAGCTCATGCACGCTCAAGGGTTATGGCATTCGCTGTTAATCTAAGAAAAGTGCAGTTAATAATAAACAGCTAGGCAGCACAAATTCGGAAGAGTGCTGTGCTATCGATCAAGAGCGGCCAGCACCTCCAAGCCAGCCCATTTGATGCAATCCATGAAGTTATCTTTGCCTACAGACTCTGCCGTGTACAAACAGTTGTATATATGCAATACATATATATATATACATATATAAAAAGAAGTAAAGAGCCGTCAGCTGTGACTCCACCCGACTAGTGCACCCCAAACAGTTGCAACTCAAAGACCCAACGCACGGCAAACAACCACAAACTCAAAACCATGCAGGTTACCTTTGCCCGCCCCTGGTGCGGTTTGGTGAATCACTGCTAATAATCAGAGAGAGAGAGAGAAGTGGGGGAAGAGAATCACAGAAAAACCAGAAACTGTATAATTAGGAGCACACCAGAGATACGCGCAAAAAAAAGGACAAATATTAAAACACACTCATACCGCTTGTGAATTGAGCAGATTTTTTAAAGCTATGACACAGTGGGCAAACAGCGTGCAAACACTGCGGGGTGGAAACCTGTCTTGGGCGAAACGGGCGGTCTATCACGTTGGCCTGATCTGATACCGCCCGTTTAGCAATATTGCCCAAGACCGATTTCTACCCCAACTTGTTCGTCTGAAATTCCTCTACTTTAGTGGAAGCTACACCTCATTGAAAGCAAAAGCAAAACCATTCGGTGTCTGCACACTCCTACCCCACGGTGTAATTTCAGGGCTGGGAGGAGAAGCTTGTTTCCCCACACATGACGGTTTCAACTTAAATGGTAAGTGTCGCCAGTAAGTGTTATAAGACACGCTGCAAGTGATTCTTTCGACTGCACTGCCCCAGGTAAGGCAACGGAATGATACAGATGGGAGGTTTGACCAAGACATCAAGGGCCAGGAGACCTCCTGCATAGACTGGCGATTTGTAAAAATATACCGTGTTCTTGTTTTACTTTATTTTTATGGGTGAAAGTTTTGTCAGGATTTAATTAAAGCACTTAATTACTGGGCACGCACCAGGATCTTTGCAACAGAATCAGGTACATCTGGCAAGAGTACAATTTTCACGGCTTCCTATCCACGGGCCTTGTATCCAAACTGTGATCATCCTATTGGAAACAATAGTAGTGATCTCCTGTGGTCTCCATGTGCGGCAACAGCCTTGGAGAAATGAGAGATGATTTACTCCTGGTCAGAATCTCCACTGAAATCATTAAAGACCCTTCAAAGGAGGGTGGCATTTGTGATTTGACAGAAGAGACCGACCGGAGGAAATGCTTCTGCGTTTTCTTTCAATGTTGCTGCGCACGACAACCAGGAGCAATAATGTCCCCAATTGGCAGAATGAAACTTAAAATCGTCCAGTCAATGTCGCAAAAAAATAAACACAATACTTTTTGTAAAGAAGAAACTTAATACAAATACCCACAGGATCAACAAGAAGCCTTTTAAGTCTGGTACTGATCAAAAACAGCAGTCATGAACATGAAACATGTGTTAGGCAATTTTCAGTAAACAAATTAAATGTAAGTTCCAAATAGATGATTGTGCTTTTTTGAAAAAACATTAGTAAATTTGGATCCCTTTTCCATCTATCTCCAACCGGGAGGACCTTGACTCTTTTCTTTGAACTGCCACTACACCTGAGTGATCATCATAGACTTCCCCACAATTCCTGTCCCTGCTATGCCTTGACTGACTGGCTGAAGGAGCAGAGAGTTTGCGTGACTGGAAGCCTCGGGACTGCAGGCTATAATCTGGGTTGCGCAAGATGCAAGCTCTGCGCTGTTAACAGCTACCAAACCACCTGGACTACTTCAGACTTTTCTTCCCCCTCCCCATTTAGTTCCCTCCACTCCTGGAGGTGCTGAGTTTTGTTGGGACAGGTGTCGGCAGCACCCCCCCACCCCTCCCCCCCCAACCCCCGCACCCAAGTACCTCGCTCGAGTGGCCATTCTTCATGTGTCAGTCCTGACAGTATGTCCTTCCCAAGGGACAGCACCTTGACATGGCGTGCTCCTATGACCCTGAGAGCCATGCTGGTGGGAGTATAACTCCTGATAGGGCCACCCAAGCCAGACAGGTCAAAAGGTAGGAGCCAGACTAAAGGCCAGTCCAGCGGTCCTCCTGGTAAGGGGGTCGTGAGTCAGGCTAAAATGCCTTTTGTTACGGAAACAACCCAGAGACGAGTCTGTTACAGACTTGCAAATATAAACATCAATTGTGGAGAACGGCCACCAACAAAGCAAGTTGATTCTCTGATCAGAGTCAATACCTTGTTCTGGACAAGAGAGCAGTGGAAGAAATGGTTGCCTCACATGCCACTAGGCACAGGAGGCTCCAACTCACTAACCTGACAGTAGATACAACTGCGAGTAGCATCACAAGCGAGACCCCCCAATCCACCCCCAACCCTGTCACCCACACAGTTACACTACCGCAGGGAGGGGAATCCTGGATAAGGACCAGGAGTGGGTAAACCCTGGACGATTTTTCCCAGATGCCAATTGTGGCAACCACGAAAACTACTGCTGGGTCAGACTGGGAATCGAACCCGGGACCTTCCAGTCCATACGTCTCATTACTACAACAAGGCTGTGCCCTTACCAATGAGCCATTGGGGGACTTAGACTTTCTTTATAAAAAAAACAGAAAGAAAGAGCAAAGACATTTAAAGCATTTTAGTAAAGCAGTGTTAAGTGTCAGCAACGACAGCCGAGAACAACACTGAACAGTTTCTGGAGGCAGCGGTACCTTCATCCATGACTGTAATGGCTTCCTCAGTTAACTTGCTGCCAGCTCCCACACTGGTGAAGGCGTTGAGATAGAACTTGTAGCGGGTGCTGTAGTTTAGGTTTTTCAGAGTCCAGCTGGTTTCATTTTCTGCAGGGATCGTAATCTCCACCGGAGGGCCCAACTCATGGGTACTGTTAACTGAAAGGCAGTGAGCAGATAAATCTTTGGGCTCGATTTTACAATGGTGGCGCGTTGGCAGCGGGGGCGTGAAGGTGCGCGTGGCAAACCCGCATGAACAAAACTTACCGTTTCCTGATTGACAGGCTGGCTGCCGTCAGGAGCTGCAACGTGATGCGGGGAGGGGGGGCGAGAAACAGAGAGCAAGACGTCATCTGGCGCTGGACGGGAAGATCAAGGGGGGGAGGGGAAGATCGGGGGGGTAAAGAGGGGGACGTCGGGGGGGTGAAGAGGAGGACGTCGGGGGGGGTGAAGAGGGGGACGTCGGGGGGGGTGAAGAGGAGGACGTCGGGGGGGTGAAGAGGAGGACGTCGGGGGGGGGTGAAGAGGGGGACGTCGGGGGGGTGAAGAGGAGGACGTCGGGGGGGTGAAGAGGGGGACGTCGGGGGGGTGAAGAGGGGGACGTCGGGGGGGGGTGAAGAGGGGGACGTCGGGGGGGGGGTGAAGAGGGGGACGTCGGGGGGGGGTGAAGAGGGGGACGTCGGGGGGGGTGAAGAGGGGGACGTCGGGGGGGGTGAAGAGGGGGACGTCGGGGGGGGTGAAGAGGGGGACGTCGGGGGGGGTGATGAGGGGGACGTCGGGGGGGGTGAAGAGGGGGACGTCGGGGGGGGTGAAGAGGGGGACGTCGGGGGGGGTGAAGAGGGGGACGTCGGGGGGGGTGAAGAGGGGGACGTCGGGGGGGGTGAAGAGGGGGACGTCGGGGGGGGGGTGAAGAGGGGGACGTCGGGGGGGGTGAAGAGGGGGACGTCGGGGGGGTGAAGAGGGGGACGTCGGGAGGGGGTGAAGAGAGGGACGTCGGGGGGGGGTGAAGAGAGGGACGTCGGGGGGGGGTGAAGAGAGGGACGTCGGGGGGGGGTGAAGAGAGGGACGTCGGGGGGGGGTGAAGAGAGGGACGTCGGGGGGGGGTGAAGAGAGGGACGTCGGGGGGGGTGAAGAGAGGGACGTCGGGGGGGGGTGAAGAGAGGGACGTCGGGGGGGGTGAAGAGAGGGACGTCGGGGGGGTGAAGAGGGGGACGTCGGGGGGGTGAAGAGGGGGACGTCGGGGGTGTGAAGAGGGGGACGTCGGGGGGGTGAAGAGGGGGACGTCGGGGGGGGTGAAGAGGGGGACGTCGGGGGGGTGAAGAGGGGGACGTCGGGGGGGTGAAGAGGGGGACGTCGGGGGGGTGAAGAGGGGGACGTCGGGAGGGTGAAGAGGGGGACGTCGGGGGGGTGAAGAGGGGGACGTCGGGGGGGTGAAGAGGGGGACGTCGGGGGGGTGAAGAGGGGGACGTCGGGGGGGTGAAGAGGGGGACGTCGGGGGGGGTGAAGAGGGGGACGTCGGGGGGGTGAAGAGGGGGACGTCGGGGGGGTGAAGAGGGGGACGTCGGGGGGGTGAAGAGGGGGACGTCGGGGGGGTGAAGAGGGGGACGTCGGGGGGGTGAAGAGGGGGACGTCGGGGGGGTGAAGAGGGGGACGTCGGGGGGGTGAAGAGGGGGACGTCGGGGGGGTGAAGAGGGGGACGTCGGGGGGGTGAAGAGGGGGACGTCGGGGGGGTGAAGAGGGGGACGTCGGGAGGGTGAAGAGAGGGACGTCGGGAGGGTGAAGAGAGGGACGTCGGGAGGGTGAAGAGGGGGACGTCGGGAGGGTGAAGAGGGGGACGTCGGGAGGGTGAAGAGGGGGACGTCGGGAGGGTGAAGAGGGGGACGTCGGGAGGGTGAAGAGGGGGACGTCGGGGGGGGGGTGAAGACGGGGACGTCGGGGGGGGGGGGTGAAGACGGGGACGTCGGGGGGGTGAAGAGAGGGACGTCGGGGGGGGTTGAAGAGAGGGACATCGGGGGGAGGGGTGAAGAGAGGGACATCGGGGGGGGGGGTGAAGAGAGGGACATCGGGGGCGGGTGAAGAGAGGGACATCGGGGGGGGGGGGTGAAGAGAGGGACATCGGGGGGGGGGGGTGAAGAGGGGGATGTCAGAGAGGGAGACATTGGAGCAGGGTGCAAAGGAAGGTTCATTTTGTGTTTTCACTTCCGTCTATGGTTTTTTACTTAATTTATTTAGTTTCTTGTTCCCTGATCCGGCCCTTCATGTCTGGTGAAACCAGGTGTAAATCAGAAGCGGTGGGCAAGCCGCCCAGGTAAGTTAAAAATCATTCTAATTACTTCATCTGTCACAGGTAAAGTGCCTTAAGTACCTCAATGAGGTACATTTGGCTCTGTAACTGACATCCGGCCGGCTTTAATTGCTGGCGGGACTTCCGTTTTCGGCTCGCCCACGCACACAGGTGGGTCCCTGGGAAACTCGGAAGTCAGCGGGTTGGAGCCGGCTTCTGAGCCCGAACGCTATTTCCGCGATTTTCAGGTTTTATTTCAGATTTCCAGCATGTGCAATATTTTACTTTTGTTTCATTGACTTCCACTGCTCAACAGAACTGAAGCGACTGTACAGGCGATGGCAAAAATAATCCATAAACTAATCTTATTGAACAACTGAAGCAAAACCGTCTCTTCTGAGCCTGGGAGACCCTTCTCTTCAAACCACGCTCATCTCACCCGATGCACTAGTTACATGTCACCTACATATAAATTACAACCCTGAAATGTGGATCGAGAAGTCATTTCAGGAATAAATGTGACATTTTTGGTCTATTTATTTTTGGACGCAAAAGCTCGAAATGCCAACAATTAACACTGGTTACACTTGGCCTGTTTAGAACAGACTGCACAGTGCAAGTCCCTCTTGCTACTAGTGTGGAATGCCAATGAAGCTCATCACTGCAGCACTCTTGGCAATCGTACAACCTCATAAATCAGGAGGCAACTGAAGCAGCCAAAGAGGGGCTTGGCTTTTTATTGTGAAACAAGGCAAAACTAACATACTGTTTTTACTGTTTATTTTCGTTTGGGGGGTAAATGTCATGAATTAGGAGTTCCTGGTGCTGAGCTTCTTGTGTCAGGAGCGTATATTGGGAACTCAAGCAGGTGAATGTGCCTGGTTCATGGCCTGCTGGCCAGAGTGCACTCCAAGCCACATTCTCACTATGTGCTCCTGTTGCACGAAACTCTGCACCAGAAACGCTAATTCGTAAAATCTATCCCCTAGTTTTCTTACATCAAAGAAAAACTTACTGAAAAGTTTGTAAACTGCATAACTGCGTAAATTTTACTTCTGAGAGAAAGCCTAGCTTGGTTAGAGAGGGAGAAAAGAGTGAGTGAAGAGAGAGGAAGACGAGGGAGGGGGAAGAGGGGATAATAAGAGAGAGGAGAAAAGGAGAGCAGGTAAAGAATAGAGGGTAAAAAAAGGTTAAAATAGAGGGTAAGAGAGAGGTATGAGAGAGGGTTGAGAGGGGTATGGGAGAGGGGTGAGAGGGGTATGGGAGAGGGGTGAGAGGGGTATGGGAGAGGGGTGAGAGGGGTATGGGAGAGGGGTGAGAGGGGTATGGGAGAGGGGTGAGAGGGGTATGGGAGATGGGTGAGAGGGGTATGAGAGAGGGGTGAGGGGGGTATGAGAGAGGGGTGAGGGGGTATGAGAGAGGGGTGAGGGGGGTATGAGAGAGGGGTGAGGGGGGTATGAGAGAGGGGTGAGGGGGGTATGAGAGAGGGGTGAGGGGGTATGAGAGAGGGGTGAGGGGGGTATGAGAGAGGGGTGAGGGGGGTATGAGAGAGGGGTGAGGGGGGTATGAGAGAGGGGTGAGAGGGGTATGGGAGAGGGGTGAGGGGGGTATGAGAGAGGGGTGAGGGGGTATGAGAGAGGGGTGAGGGGGGTATGAGAGAGGGGTGAGGGGGGTATGAGAGAGGGGTGAGGGGGGTATGAGAGAGGGGTGAGGGGGTATGAGAGAGGGGTGAGGGGGGTATGAGAGAGGGGTGAGGGGGGTATGAGAGAGGGGTGAGAGAGTAGGGTAAGAGAGAGGGGTGAGGGGGGTATGGGAGAGGGGTGAGGGGGGTATGAGAGAGGGGTGAGGGGGTATGAGAGAGGGGTGAGGGGGGTATGAGAGAGGGGTGAGGGGGGTATGAGAGAGGGGTGAGGGGGGTATGAGAGAGGGGTGAGGGGGTATGAGAGAGGGGTGAGGGGGTATGAGAGAGGGGTGAGGGGGTATGAGAGAGGGGTGAGGGGGGTATGAGAGAGGGGTGAGGGGGGTATGAGAGAGGGGTGAGGGGGGTATGAGAGAGGGGTGAGGGGGGTATGAGAGAGGGGTGAGGGGGGTATGAGAGAGGGGTGAGGGGGGTATGAGAGAGGGGTGAGGGGGGTATGAGAGAGGGGTGAGGGGGGTATGAGAGAGGGGTGAGGGGGGTATGAGAGAGGGGTGAGGGGGGTATGAGAGAGGGGTGAGAGAGTAGGGTAAGAGAGAGGGGTTAGAGAGAGGGGTTAGAGAGAAGGGTAAGAGGGGTTAGAGAGAAGGGTAAGAGAGAGGGGTTAGAGAGACAGACAGACAGAAAAAAACGAGAATGATACTGATCACACCACCTATACTTTATTTTGTTTACATTAAGAATTGCAAATGATTATTGCTTACAGAAAATGTAATTTTTTTAGGGTACTGCAATGTTGTGACTTTGCTCAGGCTAGAGCAATATTTGAGCATGTTTTTCCAAATGATTTTAAAATAAGCTGGACGATAAATTTAAGAAGCTTCTTGAATAAAAGTTTCATATCAAAATGTTTCACAGCAAATTTCAACTTATTATTTTACTTCAGAGTCTAGCTCAGAGACAAAGGCAGATTGTTTACAGCACCTATGCTTTCTTTTGTTTACAATTCAAAAAAATATTGCTTGCCTAAAGGTTTAATTTTGAAGTTAGGCCATTTATGTCAAGATTTCTCCCCTCTGCACTACTGCTAAAACTCTTCATTGACGTTAAACTTCAGAACCCATCATCCTGCTTCCAAACCACAAGATGTCCTTCTTTCCAGTACTACTTAATCCTCCAATACAACTTGAGTGACCCAATCTGCAATCCATATATTAAAAATTTGAAGTCTGCACAAATTTTTGCAGACTTTTTCCGTTATAAATTCTTATGTCCACATTTAAAATATAAACTGCCTATGTTAACTTGTAACACTGCCAGTAGACATGATGTGGAGATGCCGGTGATGGACTGGGGTTGACAATTGTAAACAATTTTACAACACCAAGTTATAGTCCAGCAATTTTATTTTAAATTCACAAGCTTTCGGAGGCTTCCCCCTTCGTCAGGTGAATTTTCACATCGTTCACCTGACGAAGGGGGAAGCCTCCGAAAGCTTGTGAATTTAAAATAAAATTGCTGGACTATAACTTGGTGTTGTAAAATTGTTTACAACTGCCAGTAGAGGCATTGCACCATCACAGGCAGGAGGGTATAATTACAGGGTCAAAAGTTTACATAGGCAGTTTGCATTACAAATGTGGACACAAGAATTTGTTATAGAAACATCTAAAAATAAGGACAGAATGTACAACTTTAAAATGGTGACCTAATTACGTCTGTGTTCCCTGATCTAATTCTGCGCCGTTTTCTAATCCTCCTTCATCTGAGGACGACACATGGTCTGGACTCCCCGTGTGAAAAGCCACGGGAGATATTACATTTTAGCAAAAGAGAGGCAGTGGCTGTTTCTGGGGAAATGTACCTTTGGCACAGGACAGGAATGGTTGAGGCTGAAACTTTAGAGTGAAGAGGATTTAGATAATACTAAAGAAATTATATTGGTGTACAATTCAGTTAAACGCATAATAACTGGTGCTCAGTGCAGATACAATTCAAGAGGTATCAGTGGGTTTCATTCAATCTGTGCACCATATCCTCTGTTAAAATGTTTATTGTTTTAATGCAGACAGTTAAAGGTTCCACAACTCCTGCGATATAGATACTCACTGGGCTGGTATTTGAGTGTGTATCCTTTGAGAATACCATTCGGGTGGAGTGGAGGGCCCCACTGCAGGGTCAAAGAGTCAAGGGTTGGGCTTGTAATCTTCAAGTATTCTGGAGAGCTGGGCACTGGTAAAAAGTAAATGCACAAACATTAATATATATATAAATATCATTTGGACAAGTAAACTGTATTTCAGTGCTTTTTTAGGAGATCTGACATAGGAAGATCAACATTAGGGATTGTACAAATTTATCTGTTATGAAAGACATTTTCATGCTACTGCAAATGTTTATGCAATGCTTACATGACAATATAAGAGCAGAAAAGGCTGGCATAGGAAGAGGCCATTCAGTCCATTGAAGCCCACCCCTCTCGCACACAGTAAAACTTACATTTAGATAATGCCTAATCATGCTGAAACATAACATCATAAGAAATAGGAGCAGGAGTAGGCCATACGGCCCCTCGAGCCTGCTCCGCCATTCAATCAGATCATGGCTGATCTTTGACCTCAACTCCACTTTCCTGCCCGATCCCCAAATCCCTTGATTCCCTTAGAGTCCAAAAATCTTATCGATTTCAGCCTTGAATATACTCAACGACTCAGCACCCACAGCCCTCTGAGGTAGAGAATTCCAAAGATTCACAACCCCCTGAGTGAAGAATTGCCTCCTCATCTCAATCCAAAATGGCCGACCCCTTATCCTGAGACTATGCCCCCCAGTTCGAGACTTTTCAGTCATGGGAAGCAGCCTCTCAGCATCTATCCTGTCAAGCCCTCTAAGAATTTTATACGTTTCAATGAGATCACCTCTCATTCTTCTAAACTCCAGAGAATATAGGCCCAATCTACTCAATCTCTCTTCATAGGACAACCCTCTCATCCCAGGAATCAATCTAGTGAACCTTCGTTGCATCCCCTCTAAGGCAAGTATATCCTTCCTTAGGTAAGGAGATCACAACTGTACACAGTACTCCAGGTGTGGTCTCTCCAAAGCCCAGTACAATTGCAGTAGACTTCCTTACTCTTGTACTCCAACCCCCTTGCAATAAAGGCCAACATACCATTTGCCTTCCTAATTGCTTGCTGTACCTGCATGTTAGCTCTCTGTGTTTCATGCACAAGGACACCCAAATCCCTCTGAATACCAACATTTAATAGTTACCCACCGTTTTAAAAATATTCTGTTTTTCCATTCTTCCTACCAGAGTGAATAACCTCACATTTCCCCACATTATACTCCATCTGCCACCTTCGTGGCCACTCACTTCACGATTTTAACAGTGAAAAACGGGTGGGTTGGGGAAGGGGGGCATACAAAATCGCAACCATTTCAGACCCGCCCCAAACCCGCCCATTTCCGGTTCTCACCGGGGCGGGACGAGGGGCGGGCGACCAACGTGCTCGCAGGAGGCAGGTCAGGCATTAAAACCTTTCAAGGAGGCTTCGGGCCTCGATTTACCCACAGTTTCCGATTTCAATCCCAGGGGGCCAGGATTCCCGGGCCTTCTCTTTTACGCCTTGTGAAAGGAGGCGATAAGGCCCAAGACTAACAGGTAGGTGCCTTTCTGGCACAGCTTGTGGGCCAGAGGAGCATGAGTGCTTCCCCCAGGCTCAACAAGCCTACCTGCAGCGACCCTACAATGATCGCGGACCCCCGACCTCGATCGCGGACCCCAGATCCCGATCGCCGATTGTGGAGCCCCGACCTCGATCGCGGACCCCCCCCAACGATCACGGACCCCCGATCCCGATCCCCATCCAATGATTGCTGACCCCCGCGATGACCCCCAATCCTGACAGCCCTCCGTGTGACTGACCCCCGATCCCTCCCCCCATGACTGACGACCCCTATGCCAGCCTATGCCCCGTGCCAACCCATGTCAGGCTAACTGGCCTGTAGTCCCCTGTTTTCTCTCTCCCTCCTTTCTTGAATAGCAGTGTTACATTTGCTACCTTCCAATCCACAGGGACTGTTCTAGAATCAGGGAATTTTGGAAGATCACAATCAATGCATCCACTTAAGATGATTTGCACCTTTGAAGTGCAGTGACTTGTTATATATGCAAACACGGCAGCCACTCTGCGACAGAAAGAGCCCAGAAACACCAAGGAGATGGTTGACCAGTTCTTCTGTTTCTTTTGGTGTGCTGGCTGAGGGAGGAATGTTGGCCAGGACAGCTAATTCCTGAAGGAGACAAAAAAAAGGTGGAGGGGAAAAAAACCTTGTGGCCAATTTCAGGGGAAAGTCCCTCCTGACTGTCTAAGGCAATCAAGCAAGCTCCAGGAAACCATGGTTACCCATCACGCATCCTCAGGTGGACTTGACTACCCGCCCCTCCCCCCAAAACACGGACGAGTGCCCTCCTCCCTCAGGAAGCTGTCAAGTCCCTTCTTAGAAGATTTTATGAGAAAAGCATTGACAGTGGTTAAGGAAAGATCATATTGAAGTGTATAAAATAGCGAATGCTCTAACTACGTAAGTAAAACCCAGATTGTCACTTCAAAATACTCAAAGTAGGACATTGAAATTGGTGAGAAGTAAATGTGGAACAGATCTTTATCCAAAGTGACAAATGTTCACAATAATCAATCAAGAATTTTGTTATAGGCGGAACACTGGTGTTATTATAAATAGGAAAAGATTCCATGATGGGAGGGTGATGTCGCCATCCTTTGAGAGGTTAAACTGAGGCCCTGTCTACCATTTCCAGTGGTTTAGATGGATATAAAAGACGCCACAGCATTATTTAAAGGAGTGCACAGCGTTCTCCCAGTGTCCCGGCCAACATTCCTCCAATTAGTGCTGAGATAGGGACCACCATCACCTCCGAGTTGCCCTCCAAGTCACAGGCCATCTTAACTTGGACCTATATCACCGTTCCTTCATTGTCGTTGGGTCAATACCCTGGAATTCCCTACCTCACACCATCATGGGAGCAGTATCAGCACAAGGGCTGAAATGGTTCAAGGAGAAAGCACGACACCACCCTCAGGGCAACTAGGGGTGGGCAATAAATGCTGGCCTTGCCAGCGTCACCCACAGCCAGACAACAAATTAGAAATAAAGGGGCCATTTTGAGCTGTGAACCCATACCCACGAGAAATTGGGAAGAGACCGTCCAAACCCCTTACAGCCAGAAGGGAGAGAAGTCCTTCATTCCGTCTGCTTGGGGCAGGATTTGAACCCGGGCTCTGGAGGTGAACGGACTGTATGCAAGCTTGAGGAAGGGGCATCAATGCTGTGCCAGAGGGCCAGCTGTGTATTTGACAACAGCTTCAATCAGCTGGGTACTGCAATTGGATACTCACCACCTTCAGGCGTTTTCAGCACCACATCAGCACTGGGGGGACCTTCTCCCTTCCCATTGAAGACTCGAACGTTCAGCTTATAAACACTGAAAGGTTCCAACCCTGGCAACATGCCGTGACTCTTGTCTCCACTGAAGGACAAAATCTTGATTTCCGTGTGGCGTTTGCCCCGTTTGATCAGGCTTCCTTGTTTCCAGTAGTAGATCTGGGTGTGAAAAAAAAGTACAGGTAATAGAAAGGACTAACTTGCATTTATATCATGCCTTTCATACCCTCGAGACTTCCCAATGAATTAGTTCTGAAGTGCGGTCACTGTTTTTATGCAGGCAGAAGCAGCTGCCATTTTTTGCACAGCAAGGTGCCACAAATAAAATGACCAGTTGATTTGTTTCAGGTGGTGTAAGAATATGGTTTTAAACCAAGAAATAGCTAAACATGTCAACTTGAATAACTCCAATCATTTTAACAAGAGGGCGGATGCTGTTGGGGGTGGAGTTTTGTCTCTGTGAGAAGGACAACTTACAGAACAACCAAGAGTGCTGAGGCACTAAAATGAGTCAGGAGATAGTCCGTACCAGATACGGGAAGTAGTTGCTAAGAGACCACACACCTAAGACCTGATAACATTGAAAGGCTACGTAAACAATAGATATGGTGGAGCCGTGCAAGGCAGTGAGTGGGTCTACACTCAGGAAAGGAACAAACTGTTTATGCAGCAGAGATAAGGGATGAGGTAGCCATGCTAACAGGGTATGGCTCATCTCTGGTTGTTTAACAACAGAGATGTAGCTTGAGGTGATCAGTTATGCAACATAAAACAGCTCATCTTGAGTTGCTAATGTGGCAGGATAATTAACAACTAGGAGATAAAGACAGAAATGCTTACACGTAGAACAAAGCAGCCGAATAGTATAAAGATAGGACATGCTCCCTCCCAAAAGTTAGAGCTCTTGAGAGGACAGTTGGAAGTCCATAACTGCAGGCAGCCTACGGAGGTCAGATCTGATCAATCGTGAGTCTGCGGGAACCAGGCTGTATTGATTGCTTGTCATTTAATATAATCTGAAGACAGTTGTACTGATGTGAGTCAATATATTAAAGCTTGTTGTTTAATAACCACTCATGCCTCAGTCACGTGGAAGTTATTGTTGAAGGATTAACAACCCCTTTGTTGTGACAGTAATGGAAAAATCGGCTAACAGGTGGTGTTGGTTAAAGGAGGTACGTTGTCCAGGACAATGGAAGACCTCACTGCTCTTTTTGAGTAGTGAACTGGGATCTTTTTCTCCACCTTAAAAGGCGACCGTTTAATGAACAATTTAAAGTGGATGCGATGCGATGCCTTATTGGATTGGATGATTGGTGCCTGTGGCTCAGTGGTAGCACTCTCGCCTCCGAGTCAGAAGGTTGTGTGTTCAAGTCCCATTCCTGATACTTGAGCACATAATCTAGGCTGACTCTTCAGTGCAGTACAGAGGGAGTGCTGCACTGTCGGAGGTACCGTCTTTCAGATTAAATGTTAAATTGAGGCTCCTACTGCCCTCTCAGGTGGACGTAAAAGATCCCACGGTGTGAGCCCAGGCAGTGGGTGTTGGCCTCAGCCTGTCTCCATCCAATGTCCACACAGGTGCACTTCAACCAGGAGTCAGGAGACAACAATCAGGAGTGGGATCCACCACATTCCCGGGCAACAGGAGCTTGCCCCCTTTGCCTGATTTTCCATGCTTCCCTCCCCGTCTGCTATTCTGCTGTAACTACTTACACCTCCTCTAGACCCATTTTTTCATAGAATCAGAGAAAGGTTACAGAACGGAAGGAGGCCATTCGGCCCATCGAGTCCGCACCAGCTTTATGCAAGAGCAATCCAGCTAGTCCCACTCCCCCGCCCTATCCCTGTAGCCCTGCAAATTTTTTCCTTTCAAGTACTTATCCAGTTCCAGTTCCCTTTTGAAGGCCATGATTGAATCTGCCTCCACCACTCCCTTGGGCAGTGCATTCCAGATCCTAACCACTCGCTGTGTAAAAAATGTATTTCCTCTTGTCACCTTTGGCTCTTTTGCCAATCACCTTAAATCTATGTCCTCTGATCCTTGACCCTTTCGCCAATGGGAACAGTTTCTCTCTATCTCGACCCTTTTGTTCCTATCCTTGTCTCATTATCATCTCTTTTTGCCTTGCACCATCATCACTTTTGTCATTTAATCACTCCTGTCCTCCACCCAAACACTGACCTTTCCCCATTGTTCTTTTCCTGCCCCCCTCCCCCTGGCTCTGCACTTGCTTAAAGCTGTTCCTCTCTAACATCTTCCAGTTCCGATGAAAGGTCATCGAGTGAAAATTTTAACTCTGTTTCTCTCTCCAAGGATGCTCAGTGTTTCCAGCATTTGCTGTTTTTATATCAGGAGTGGGAATCCTGGCTGATTTTCCCTTGCCTGGCCTTGGACACTAGCTGTGGAGCCCCAGCTTTGGTGCTGGCTGAGACCAGCTAACTCAGCACATAGCTGGGAATAAACCTAAGGCCTTTCCTGGTCTGTGTGGCACAGCTACTCGCTGGGTTTACCAGCTGAGCCATCGGACAGGCTGCTAATCTATAGTTTAGGGCAGGAATATTATTTTGCTGAGAGTTTATTTGATCCACTTACTTTATATCCCTTGAGGAATCCACGGACAGTTTTCGGTGAAACTGGATCCCAATGCACCTTTGCCAGTGTGCTATTGACAACATGGACACGCACGTTGCTAGGGGCCAACATTGGTACTGGAAATTAAACAGTCAAATTATTTTCTAATAACTCATAATTTCTACACATTTTGCAGGTCCACGTTTTGATCATTTTCTCTCTTCTCATTGATGCTCGCCTATCATCATCAGGATTCGTTACTCCCTGGTGAACAGGACAAGACAGATCACCCAATCCTCCCTACTCATTGCCGGCTGAGCAAACGGAAGCCCATAATAAGCCAGGAGCCAACTGACCACATGAATGAAATCAGGAATGGGCCACAGGTAGAACAGGCCTAAAATTTATCCCTTAGGCACTGACTGTAAAGAAACAATGGTTTTGCCAATGCTGTTCTGGCACTAGGCCACCAGATGTTGTGTGACAATGTCCCAGGTTGACTTGCTCTTCAACCTTCCCTGTTTCTGTCCAACTGCCCAAAGACCCCAGCTTCCAGAAGAATATTAGAAGCTTTGAGAAAAATGCCATTCGGCCCATCAAGTTGCATCCATGTTTGATTACTCATGATTGCACCATTGCCCCAACTCCACCAGCAGCTTCCGACTACAGTGAAACTAAAGCTCCTTCCTCTAACTCGCTGGAACAAAAAATTCAAACGGTGATGCTAATAGCTCCGTAACCTTGTCAGGATTAACGATCCAACTCTTTTCAAGGTGTCTGTTGCCCTCAAATCAACTACCTTCTTTTGCTGGACTTCTGGCTCGCTGGCCTTCTCCAGATCAGTAATTCACCGTCAAGAACTGCAGAACAGAAACTCACATCACGCCACCCTGAAAACTTGAAGCTTGTTTAATTAATGAGGTACTGTTGGCCTCAATCTCACATCACTGTCTCCCTCACCATTCTCTCTGCATTCTTAACAATTACGTTATGGGAGGTCATTTTAACCTAACTCGCCCGGTGGGAAACTGACGCGATCAGATCGACTGCCCATTTTACACCTCAGCAACAACAACTTACATTTATGTAGCGCCTTTAATGTAGTAAAACCTCCCAAGGCACTTCACAGGAGTGTTATCAAACAAAATTTGACACCGAGCCACATAAGGAGATATCAGGACTGGTGACCAAAAACTTGGTTAAAGAGATAGGTTTTAAGGAACATCTTAAAGGAGTAGAGAGAGATAGAGAGGTGGAGGGGTTTAGCGAGCTTAGGGCCTAGGCAGCTGAAGGCACAGTCACCAATGGTGGAGCGATAAAAATCGGGGACGTGCAAGAGGCCAGAATCGGAGGAGCGCAGAGATCTCGGAGGTTTGCAGGGCTGGAGGAGGAAAGTAAAATTGAGCGCTATAAAAAAAAGACGGATGATCTGATCCCGCCCGGCGAGTTAGGTCAAAATTACTCCTATAATTTTCTTTTTGTGCCCATTAAAAATACTTCAGTTGTTCGAACACTTCACTTTGAACTGTGAATCTGATTCTGTGACATCTGAAGTCAGCCCTACAGTCAGGCAAAGGATTGCTTCGAATAATTGGGCATTATAATTAAATGATAAAACAACGAGACAAAGTCTCGACACTAGTGAAGACCAATGGTACTTACGGTCCTCTCCAGAGTATCCGATAACAACTTCAGGCTCTGAGGCTGCTCCAAGGCTATTAAACGCCTGCACTTTCAGCTCATAGGGAGAAAATTCTGGCGTGCCTGAGACGATATATTTTGAAACGTTGGCAACCATCACTGAGGTCCACTCATCGTCGCCCACTTTCTGTCTCCAGCTGACTTTGTAAGTAAGGCCTGGTCCGTTGTATTGGACACCTTTCAAAGGCTAAATAAGCAACAGGAAATTTGCAGTTATGGAAAGGCAGAACTAGGTCAGATGTTGGAAGTGGGTCTTTTCCCAGAGAATAGTGGACCTGTGGACGCTGATTCACTGAATTCCTTCAAGCTAGAGCTGGGCCTGTTTCTGACTGGGGTGGAGACCACCTCGTACAGGAGGTAGTTATCGTACAGCATTAATCAGGGCCAGAGTGCTCTCCTGGATCAGTTTCGATCATCTAAGCGGGTGGGAGAGAAATTTTCCAGATTTATTCCCCCCCACCCCATAATGGGCCTGGGTTTTTATCTGTTTTTACGCCTCTCCCAGGAGACAAAATGGCTTTCAGGTGGGGTGGGGAATGTTTGTATTGTGAGGCACAAGGCATCACAGTTGTGTAAGACTGGCTGGATGGACCAGAGAGTCTTTTCCTGACCGTCATTGTTCGGATGTTTGTAAATGAATTAGCTATTCATCTTCCACTCCCTCATTGAGAATGATGAGAATTTAGCTGCCCTGCTGGTGTAGTGAGAACTGGCACACAGCGCAGAAGGCCTCAGCTCTGTGTTCCATTTACAGACCTCCACAGGTGTAGCAACTGGAGGGCAACAGTTAGCTTTAGCATCCCTGGCCTGGAAGGGGAAGACTAGCTATCTAGTGACTTCTGTAGGAGTGTGGGGATGTTACTTGAGAAAAGAATATGGCTAGGCATGATCCCTCCACTAAGATATAATAACCCTCACTGCCTGGCCTTACATATGAAGAATGGCTCCTTGGGTGAGTTACTGGGTTGAGGGGGGAGAGGGGGCTGCTAATGGCTGTGGAATCATGCCCTTCAAGATTCACTCTTCAAAAGAGGAGGAGTGAGAACTGTGGGAGTGCGGGAGGGAAGAAAGAAAAACACAGGAATTTAAGATGCTAAGCATAGCCCGGAATTTCCTCTGTAAGTGTTCAAGCAACCCTCAAGAGGTTAAGTTAGAGCTGAGTTCAAAGTTCAAACACTTCAAAAAACTAAGTGGTTTTGAGTGTGTCAGGTCAACAAAAAAAAGTAGCTGTGTGTGTAACTTTGGTAAGTTTTGTATTCGACAAAGTGAGGGATATTAGTGTCACAATCAAGCGCTCCCAGACCTCGTAGATCAGCTAGATGTGGAGTAAAGCTCTTTGATCTGTGTCCCAACAATGTGCCTGAGCCCCAGCCTTAAGAGAGGAGAATCCCCTGCTACACCAGTGCGACATTTCCCAATCCCACACCAGCCATCCTGTGGCCTCTGAGTTAGGCTGCCTATTTACCGCCTAACCAGGCCAGCTTTGGAGACTTTGAACCCATCAATCTGGGTCTGAACCTAGGTCCCAGAGGTGCAACCCACTGGACCAATCAATCCCCAATGTAATAACTTTTAAAGCAGTTTTTAATAGAACTGCTTCAAAGTCCCCAGACAATCTATTTTACCTCAAAATATTGGCAATTCACAGAAGTACAGATTCTCCAAAATAAATGCATGTACAAAGTATCGGGGTCACTTATATTAATATAGCCATTGTAACAAATTCTATGGGGTAAATTTTAACCCCCAAGAACGGGTGGGTTGGGGGCGGGGGGGGGGGGGGGGGGGGGAGTAAAAATCCTCCGTTTTCAGAGTGGGACCACTTCCCGGCTCCAACAGGCCTACTTCTGGGTTTAACCCAGGCAGGTTTGTCTGCGTGTGGAGAGCAGACACCAGGAAGTCCCGACCCCACATAAAGCCGGCGGGCCATTACTTAAAAGGACAATGTACCTCATGAATATTTGAGGTATTTAATATTTTGTGGTATTGGAATAATAAAGCAAATTTAACCTTACCTGTTTGGATTCCCATCACTTCCCATTCATGTCAGGTGAAAGCAGGCGGGAAGGGCCAGATGCATGAGGTGAGGGCTTTTATTGCATTGCGCGTGGGCCCCGAGGAGCAGGAGTGCTTCATCAGGCCCAACAAGCTCACCTGGCCGACAGGACCACTGCGATCGGCCGACCCCCCACCCCAGCCCAACCCCCCATGGCGGACCTCACCTACCTCCGACTCATCAGGCAACCTCCTGCGAGCTCCGTTCTGTTCCTCAGCCCCCCCCACCTCGATCTTCTCCCCAGCATCCCCCGATCTCTTCTCCCCGCCATCCCTCCCCGATCTTCTCCCTGGCATCCCCCGATCTTCTCCCTGCCATCCCCCCTCCCCCCCCCATCTTCTCCCTGCATCCCCGATCTCTCTCCTGCCATCCCCCCCCCCCATCTTCTCCCCGCATCCCCCCCCATCTTCTCCCCGCATCCCCCCCCCCATCTTCTCCCCGCAGCCCCCCCCCCATCTTCTCCCCGCATCCCCCCCCCATCTTCTCCCTGGCATCCCCCCCCCATCTTCTCCCTGGCAGCCCCCCCCCCCATCTTCTCCCTGTCATCCCTCCCACCCCATCTTCTCCCTGGCATCCCCCCCACATCTTCTCCTCGGCATCCCCCCCCCCACCTTCTTCCCGGCATCACCCCCCCCCTGCCGATCTTCTCCCCGACATCCCCACCCCCCCCCCCGCCGATCTTCTCCCCAGCACCCTCGATCATCTCCCCGGCACCCCTCCATCTTCTCCACAGCCCCCCCCCCATCTTCTCCCCATCCCTCCCCCCCCATCTTCTCCCCAGCCCTCCCCCCCCATCTTCTCCCCAGCCCTCCCCCCCCCATCTTCTCCCCAGCCCTCCCCCCCCCATCTTCTCCCCAGCCCTCCCCCCCCCAACTTCTCCCCAGCCCTCCCTCCCCATCTTCTCCCCAGCCCTCCCTCCCCATCTTCTCCCCAGCCCTCCCTCCCCATCTTCTCCCCAGCCCTCCCTCCCCATCTTCTCCCCAGCCCTCCCTCCCCATCTTCTCCCCCAGCCCTCCTCCCCATCTTCTCCCCAGCCCTCCCTCCCCATCTTCTCCCCAGCCCTCCCTCCCCATCTTCTCCCCAGCCCTCCCTCCCCATCTTCTCCCCAGCCCTCCCTCCCCATCTTCTCCCAGCCCTCCTCCCCATCTTCTCCCAGCCCTCCCTCCCCATCTTCTCCCCAGCCCTCCCTCCCCATCTTCTCCCCAGCCCTCCCTCCCCATCTTCTCCCCAGCCCTCCCTCCCCATCTTCTCCCCAGCCCTCCCTCCCCATCTTCTCCCAGCCCTCCCTCCCCCATCTTCTCCCCAGCCCTCCCTCCCATCTTCTCCCCAGCCCTCCCTCCCCATCTTCTCCCCAGCCCTCCCTCCCATCTTCTCCCCAGCCCTCCCTCCCCATCTTCTCCCAGCCCTCCCTCCCCATCTTCACCCAGCCCTCCCTCCCCATCTTCTCCCCAGCCCTCCCTCCCCATCTTCTCCCCAGCCCTCCCTCCCCATCTTCTCCCCAGCCCTCCCTCCCCATCTTCTCCCCAGCCCTCCCCCCCAATCTTCTCCCAGCCCTCCCCCCATCTTCTCCCCAGCCCTCCCCCCCATCTTCTTCCCAGCCCTCCCCCCCCAATCTTCTTCCCAGCCCTCCCCCCCTCCCAATCTTCTCCCCAGCCCTCCCCCACCCCCAATCTTCTTCCCAGCCCTCCCCCACCCCCAATCTTCTTCCCAGCCCTCCCCACCCCCAATCTTCTCCCCAGCCCTCCCCCCCCCAATCTTCTCCCCAGCCCTCCCCACCCCCAATCTTCTTCCCAGCCCTCCCCACACCCCCAATCTTCTTCCCAGCCCCTCCCCCCCCCCAATCTTCTCCCCAGCCCTCCCTCCACCCAACTTCTCTCCCCAGCCCTCCCCCCCCCAATCTTCTCCCCAGCCCTCCCCACCCCCAATCTTCTTCCCAGCACCCCCCCCCCCCCCCGCCCCTCCCTCTGATGCCCGACAGCCAGCCAGCCTGTCAATCAGGCAAACCCGAAGTGCAAATGATTGGCCTCATTACCTTCCCAGGTTAAAATTTACCCCGATGTGTCCTTTCTACAGTATCAACATGCTTAAACCATACATACATCAATCCATCCAGAAAGTAGATTATTCCATCACTAGAGATATTTTGCATACCTCCCATGTTATCACCAGGTTATTGGGTCAGTTCCCATCCCTTGAACACCTGAGGGATTATCATCAGGGGCTAGAAGAAAGAAACAAGAGTTACCATACAGCACAAAGGCAGATATAGATGCTGTACTGCTTTATATACACAAAGGATGTCTGGGGTTTGGCTTCACGACTGCAGTTGCCCTCCAGTACATTGAGGTCATGGCCATTATTCATGTACGAGCCTAGATAGCAAATGCCAGTAGGCTATTTGACCATGGTGGGCATTATAACCTTGTTAGAGTGGGATATAGTCCTCACCCAGTATCCATACAAGTGCATAGCAGGGGTTGCTGAAGAGTGCTCAGGAGTAGGGAGCCTGGCCGATTCTTACTTCCTTCCTCAGAGGGGCACACAGTTCAGTTGTAGAGGCCTAACTACTGAGAACAACTAACTCTGTACAGACTGAGGCTAGAAACTGGAACCTTTTGGTGTGTGAAGCTCAGCTAATCACTGGACATCGGGGGTGGGGAGAGGGAGAAGGGCCTTGTTGTAGCTCTTCAAAAACAAAACGTCCTAGTTCTGTAGTATGGTAGAATAGAAAGTTAACCAGTGGCTAAAATTATAATATACCGTACCCGGGAGGACACCGGATGACTGAGGATAACTGTGATAGCTGCCCGACGATCCACATAAATCTGCCAACTCCAATGTGTCATTGCCCAGTCTGCCACAGTGCGGTTGACAGGTTTGCCTGGAACACTAGCATCAGAGGCTCCCAGATCAACGGCACCTCCTAAACCTGCGACCTCCACCAGCTAGAAGGACAAGGGCAGCAGGTGCAGGGGGGGCACCATCACCTCCAAGTACACCCCCAAGTCACACACCATCCCGACTTGGACATTTATCACTGTCCCTTCATCGTTGCTGGGTCAAAATCTGGCACTCCTGACTTAACAGCATTGTGGAACACCTTCACCAGGCTGCAGCAATTCAAGAAGGCGGCCCACCACCCTTCTCAAGGGCAACTAGGGATGGTCCTAACATCATCGGCCGCTGAGGCCTGTGCTTTCTTCAGCCTCAGTGCCCCACAATGTGCACCAGCTGTACAGTCGCTCTGCCGAGCCCATGCAGTCAGAGGTGCTGAGGCTCAATGAGGCCCCATTTCTAATGCAAACGTGTTCTGCTCCCAGTAATGTGGCTGGAGATGCTGAGGAACATTCTAGTTGCTTGGTACCAGTCGTGAAGGGGCCCTGCCAGGAGGGGCTGCAGGCTTCAGTTAATTTTTTTCCAATAGGGCCACCCAGCGTACCTGGTGCAGACTGATTTTGGCCTCGAAAGACCATCTTCCCCCATGCAGATCCTCCATCTCTCCTCCAAAAATAAAGCAGTCTTTTCAATGTGGCAGCTGCTCTTCACAAGTTGCTGGGAATCCCACCCACACCGCCACAATCTCAGCGCTGTCCTAGTGCGCCATTCGCAATATGCTGGGAGCGCAGCACAAAATGCTAATAAGATGGCCTCACTATTGGACAGGGTCAGACCCCTGGCTCTGAAGAATGGCCAACGTTAAGTTCACTGCTCCGTGACCCCAATATCGCCCTGACCTGTACCACAATGTTGAGGCCCTGGGGAAGAATAAGTTAAGAGTCGGAGTTGGCCCAGCGAGCCGCAACTTCAACGCAGCAAGGATGCAGGAAAGGAGGAAGGGCACGTGACAGGGAGTGTTTGCTGCTTGGAGGAACAAGGAGGAAAGATGAGAGGCGCATTGCTGAGAGAGCGAGAGAGAGAGAGAGAGAGAGGTAAGAGAGTGACAGAGAACATGAAAGTTGGGAGGCCTGAAGTGAGAGAGGGATCGGCTGACAGATCTTTTTAATTGCATCCAATCCAAGGATGCAAGAGAGATAGTAGAAGCTCCTCCAACGTCTTCTATTACAGCAGTAAATGTTTAATGCACAGTCTGCCTTAGACATGATCTTACCAGCTGGTTGCGTGAAGTAGTGCTCAGAAGGGAAGCTTGGTTCACTTCTGCCTATGCGATTGACGCAACAACTCGGAACTGGTAGTTTACAAAGGGGAGAGCTTCAGCTGCACCGTTGTTTTCGTTCCCCCGACATCGCTAGATGGCGCCATAGTCCAGGTTCAAACTGATCCTCTTCATACTCAACGATGAACTCTTGAGAGGAAAACAGAATCAATCGCAAAAGGGAATGGGCTTGTCCTGCTGCAGACGACATAGTATCCGATAAACATTCAGAAGCATTTCTTGAATTTCTACCAAATAACAGATCTTTAATGATAAACATGGCACACCTGACTCTCTCCTCACCCCCTGACACAAGGACAGTCAGCTCCACTCGAACTGGATGCACAGCTGGTCAATTTGGGCACACCCCCTCAACACAAACATGCTGCAACATCCAATCTGTCCATTTTCACGGATGCTGCAATCACTTCTCACAGCTCATGGAGCTGACTTATCAGAAAACAGATTGTGACATCTTCCGCAAAAATTTTTAAGGGATGTACTTTCCTCCGCTCTACCGGCCAAAATCGGAAAGTGATGAGAACTGGACATGGGCTGTTGGGTTGGGGGGGGGGGGGGGGGGGGGGAGGTCATAACGGTCACATCAACATCCCAGCCATGCCACTATGTACTTCCCTCACCCAGCCCCAACGGGGAAATTGGCAGGTCCTCCCTAACCGTCCTGGCCGTATGTAAATGGCAGTGTGAGGGCGGGGCCTGGCCGCCTGGCCGATCTCCCCCACCTCCAATACCGCGACCCCAAAGACCCTAAAGAGGAGAGGAATGGCAAGAGACTCTGGCACAGCAGTGGAAGGCATAAACCTGCATAAACTTGACCAGTATTCCCTTGAGTTTAGAAGTGTAGGGGTGATCTAATTGAGGTGTTTAAAATGATAAAGGGATTGATAGGGTATTTCCGCTGGTAGGGGAATCCATAACAAGGGGACATAATCTCAAATTAGGGAGTGAAATCGCGAAGCACTTTTCACACAAAGGGTAGTGAAAACCTGGAACTCTCCCCCCAAAAAGACTGTAGATTCTGGGAAAATGGAGCTTTCAAGACTGAGAGCGATAGATTTTTTGTTAGGTAAGGGTATCAAGGGATATGGAGCAAAGGCGTATAATGGAGCTGAGGTACAGATCAGCCATTATCTAACTGAATGGTGGAGGCATGCTCGAGGGGCTGAAGGCCTACTCCTGTTCCTGTGATAAAGTATCGGCCACTGCTCCTTTGCTCCACAGAACCCAATCACCAACCTTTGTTAGGCATTGGCTCAATCATTATTACAAACCTCTGTTGCAACAAATATTTTCCATGGGCCTGGGGCTGAACCTACACTGTGGTCAGTAAGGAGAGGACAGCTCGATAAGACAGTACCGTCGATAACGACTTCAGTAATTGTGCTGAGTTTGCAGTGGTGACCACAGACTCTTGGAGCTGACCCAGTGTTCAACAGCACGGACTTCATAACCCCTGCTGACTGTGAATTCAAGTATCAGGGATGGTGAACTGTGAGGTTCACCCATTACAGTTGCAGTACAGTATTTCAGGGCTTGCTCAGACCACTGAAGTATACTGCTTAGTGGGTGGCTGGGGAAGGGCAGATAGGGAGAGAAACACTGTAACCATCCCTCGGTCTGGTGTTAGCTGAAGGTAGAACAACGTGGATGAAAGTCTTGGAGAAGTCTGGACCATCTCCAGCCCTTGGGCTGAAGGAGATAAGATTCCTGAAATAAAGAGGCCTTTATTGAGGGGATGGGATGGAGGGCCAAAAAGAGTAAAAAGAAAAATAATATAAAGAAAAGTAAAGTTTACGCAGTGTGGTGTGACATTGAAATTGGACCTGGTTTGTTGGGGGGGGGGGGGAGGAGGGAGAAAGGGGGAGGCAGAAGGTGGAAATAGTCTGAGGTAAAGTCGGTCCCGTGGAGCTTCCTCAGAACAATAACCTTGAAGGTCAGATTTTTCCAAAACTTACTTGTAATGGGACTGTTATGCTCATCTCCCGGTATCCACGACAACTGCACGCTCCTGTCTCGAGGATTTGTTAATTCCAGGTCTGATGGTGGATCAGGGTGATCTGAGGGATAAAGATGCTTCAATTAGAACCTGAAGGGCCTTAGCAGACGCGAATCCTTGAAATCCTGTCACAAGCTAGACTAATATGCACAGAGCGATGGGTGACGTGGCCTGCATGCACACGGGCTTCTTTCGTATGCAGCAGGTTGATGGGAAAATATTTCTATCTGATTCAGCAGCAGCCATCAAGTTACATGAGGCCTTCAGGAAAAGAGCAACATGCAATACTTGGGAGGCTAAAATGACCTGCTTACATTATCGAACTTCAAGGTGGAGATATTGGTCAATCAGACCCGCTGGAAGGACGCTCATAGAATGCCCATGACAATCTGACTGACATGTTAAGTCGCTGTTCTGTTTCTTGGTGCCCAATTTTAAACCTGGCACAGATCACGAGATGAACAAAATAGAGATCGAGGAGAAAGATCATCCATCCAGAGACAGCCGACAGTCCCCCATCAGACCACCTAATTTAAATGGTTGCGTTGTTTTTGCTTCCACTACACTAGCTGGATATCCAATCCATGTATTGATCACTCTTTGGGTGGAAATGAATTTTCCAATAGCAGTCCTAATTGTGGCATTCACAAGTTCGAACCTGTCATGCTTTAGTTTGCAGTAGTGATCTGGTCTTATTTTTTCGATACTGGTTACTAGGAAGGATGTCAAGGTCTTGGAGAGGGTGCAGAAGAGATTTATTAGAATTATACCAGGGCTGAGGGACTTCAGATATGTGGAGACTCTAGTGAAACTGGGATTGTTCTCCTTAAAGCAGGGAAGGTTATGGGAGATTTAATAGAGATGTTAAAAATTATGAGGGGGGTTTTGATAGAGTAACTAGGGAGAAACTGTTTCCACTGGGAGGGGGGTCAGTAATCAAAGGACACAGATTTAAGATAATTGGCAAAAGAACCAGAGTGGAGATGAGGAGAATTTTTTTTACGCAACAAATTGTTATGATCTCGAATGCACTGCCTGAAAGGGTGGTGGAAACAGATTCAATAGTAACTTTCAAAAGGGAATTGGATAAATAATTGAAAAGGAAAATTTTACAGGGCTATGGGGAAAGAGAAGGAGAGTGCGACTAATTGGATAGCTCGTTCAAAGAGCCGGCACAGTCACGATGGGCCTCCTTCTGTGCTGCATGATTCTATGATTTGTATCTTAAAAATTTCTCGAAGATCATCTAAATCCTAAATACCCACTGCTTCTTGTTTCACCTCGGGCAGCTTTATTTGCCTGAGTTTAATAAACTGGGGCCAAAAAGACATACCCTCCCCTAATGAGTACACGTTGTTTGCTACCCTTCAACATCAAAAGCCTTTTGGAAATCGAGGTACATGACACGATGGGGGCTACCCACAGTCCTCTTAGATTGTCACTTCCTCAAAGAGGTCGAGGAGTTTGGTAAGGAGGATTGTCCCCTTCTGAATCCATGCTGACTGCTGTTAACTAGGTTATTATTGTACCAATGATCCTCAATTTTACTCCTGATAATCAATTCCATTATTTTACACAGAATGGAAGGGAGGCTAGCTGCCTGTGTCTTGTTTTGTCATCCATTGTTAATGCAGGCCACACATTCTCCTGTTTCTAATTTTCAGGTAGCTCTTCAGTGTTCAGTGACTCCCTAATAACGATTGTCAGTGCCTCACAAATCTCCTCCCTTGTCTCTCTTAACGCTCTGGGATAAATGCCATCAATCCCTGGGGATTTATTTGTTTTGAGCCAGATCAACCTGTTTAGGTGCACTTTTGAAGTATAGTCACTTGTAATGTAGAAAACGCGGTAGCCAATTTGCGCACAGCAAGATCCCACAAATAGCAATGTGATAATGACCAGATAATCTGTTTTAGTGATATTGGTTGAGGGATAAATATTGGCCAGGACGTCAGGGAGAACTCCCCTGCTTTTCTTCCAATAGTGCCATGGGAACTTATACGCCCATCCGAGAAGGTAGACAGGGCCTCGGTTTAACGTCTTGTCTGAATGACGGCACCTCCGACAGTGCAGCACTCCCTCAGTACTGCACTGAGGTGTCAGCCCAGATTATGTGCTCAAGTCTCTGGAGTGGGGCTCGAACCCCCGGCCTTCTGACTCAGAGGTGAGAGTGCTCTCACTGGGCCACGGCTGACAAGAAAGTCGCCGTGACAGAATTGGACATTCTTCTTACAACAAGTAATTTTCTCAAGCAACAGAGCACATGGACTTGCACAAAAGATCCTCTGAAGATCATCATTAGCATTTCACCTACCTTCAGTGCGAGATTAATGATAACAGAAGAGATATTTCAGCAGCGAGAGCCTGCGTACATGCAGTTACAGCGAGGGTTTGAAAACTGCTCAATATAGAACTCCACACCATGTAATGTAAACTGTGTTTCACAATAGCACCACGTACCAGAGAGATCAGATCCACCTTAAAGCTGCAGGATCTTAGAGTAAGACATAGTGGGTCTCTCATGACATTGCTCATGGATTTTAAAAAATGCAACTGGAGTAGGTAAATAGATAATAAGTTTCAAAATTTTCAATATTTTTCAATTAGTTACGTTTTTGTGAATGTAAAATTGGAGCCAATCGGCATTCTTCATGCCCTATGAACTCATCAAACACTCTCACACTCCCTATGGATAAACTAGACAGTTGCAGACTCTCACGGGCTCTGATAATTTTCGTGTGTGATTCCAATAATGAGGAATTCTTGCCCAAGTGTCTTTACCTTTCTGTGAGCAATATTTAAAAGTCACACCAGATATTACATCCGTCGCATGCAAAATCCCCAGTGTGACTTTAAAGGTTGCACGCACCAAAAGTACAGAATTCACCTCAGCAAAGTCGTAGCAAAAACTAGAAAGGCTGGAAACGCACAGGAGGCCCGGCAGCACCTGGAAGAGTGGACATGATGGCGTTTCGGGAAGAGACCCTTGCAAGAAAACTGCTTGCCCCACAGCTTTAAAATGGAGAAGACTCGCTCAGTGGAACCTCCATCACCAGCCAGAATGGAGGAGACCTCATGGGCGGACAAATTGGCAAGTGATTGACCACCTCCAAATTCTGACGCAGGGCGCAGCAAAGCCATCATGGGAATGAAGACAGAACCAATCACAGAAGAAACCTTGTGTCATTTGCGTGACCAAAAAACATGGAATACAAAGCTATCCATGTCTCCCACAAGGCTTTCCTCTGCACCAATTCTGGTAATGGATGTTCCACAGTTTGTGAAAACACAGACTCACCCAGAAGGTGAATGAAGCACAATACAAATCTATCTACGTTTGACACAGAGTGACTGAAATAAACGTATATTACTTTTTAAAGAAAATCCCCAAAGAAATATGCTCGAGGTACACCAAATGTGGTTTGTAATATGGTGAGTTAATGCTACATATAAAGGAACAGTGTGGAGCTGTGTAAGCATCACCCTTCACAATGCTTCACCTCAGATGGACAATGGGTAGGAAGATGAAGTTCGTGAACATGCTACAACACTGCTGGAAATGAATGTACAAGAGCTAAGCCAAAACAAATGGAAGAGTGAAGTGTGTTCAGACAAACACTTGTTAGTTTACCGTGAGGGCTAGCTGGAGTTGAGGTACGGGCTGGAAATAAAGAGCAAGGTTAGGGTTTAGTTGCAGCTAACACAAGTAAAACAAACACATTTTTCAGCCAGTTATATATCTATATAAAAAAACGGCCTGGAAGAAAGAACTTGCATTTATATAGCACCTTATCACATCTCTCAGAAACATCCCAAAATGGTTTCCACACAATGAATTACATTGAAGTACAGTGACAAGCAAAACCCCTCAGCCAGCAATGAGATGACTGCCCAGTCCATCTGCTTTTTTGACGGTGCTGGTCGAGCTGCGACTGTTGGCCAGGACATCTGGTCCGATGATTCGACCTCTGACATCGCATTGCCCAGGTTGTTCTGCTCAACCCCTGAAGTGGGACATTGTACTGATTGTGAGATATTGCTTTCAGAAAAGCAACCTTTGCCCATAGGTTTCTCTTATAAGGGCTTCCCTTTTTTGGCAGGGGTAGATTCACATCCACACTGCCGGACAGAATAAAACACCCAACACCTGGGGTGCCAACTGTTGCCCAGTCCCAACCTGGCAATGATTGGGCTGAGGATTGAGACTCAGGCGCATTCATTGATAAAAAAAACAGCCTTTTGCTATTTGGTTTTAAGTTGTAAAATGAATGGGCCGCCCACCCCCAAAAGCAAGAATGATGTATCAAAACAGGTAGTTGTCTGTTTTTATTTATATTAATTCTCGGGATGTGTGTGTCACTGGCAAGGCCGGCATTTATTGCCCATCCCTAGTTGCCCTTGAGAAGGTGGTGAAGGGCCTTCTTCTTGAACCGTTACAGTTTTCGTGGCGAAAGTGCTCTCCCAATGCTGTTACGGAGTTCCAGGATTTTGACCCAGCAACGATAAAGAAATGGTAATATATGTCCAAATTAGGATAGTGTATGATTTAGAGGGAAACTTGAAGGTGATGATGTTCCTATGCACTTGTTGCCTTTGTCCTTCTAGGTGGTAGATGTTATAGGTTTGGGAGGTGCTGTTGAAGAAGCCTTGGCGAGTTGCTGCAGTGCAACCTGTAGATAGTACACATTGCAGCCACAGTATGCCGGTAGCGGAGGGAGTGGATGTAGTGGACTTTTAAAGTGGTGGATGGGCTGCCGATGAAGCGGGCTGCTTTGTCCTGGATGGTTTCAAGCTTCTTGAGTGTTGTTGGAGCTGCACCCATCCAGGCAAGTGGAGAGTATTCCATCATACTCCTGACTTGTGCCTTGTAGATGGTGGAGAGGCTTTGGGGAGTCAGGAGGTGAGCCATTTGCTGCAGAATACCCAGCCTCTGACCTACTCTGGTAGCCACAACATTTATGTGGCTGGTTCAGTCAACTTTCTGGACAACGGCGACCCCCAGGACGTTGATGGTGGGGGATCTGGTGATGGTAATGCCATTGAATGTCAAGGGGAGGTGATTAGACTCTCTCTTGTTGGAGATGGTCATTACCTGGCACATGTGTGGCACGAACATTACATTCTACTCATTGCATTGGTAATAATGTGGGCAGGTAGCAAATAAGGTGGTGGGGGAGGGGTTGTCACTCTGTGGCCCCTGATGCCAATAGCACTGGTCAAGTCATGGAAACAAGTCTCCAAAGTGTCATCTCAGCCTAGTCTGGGAGAGAGATCCAATGTGAAAAAAGGAGGCTTCAAGTGGAAGGAAAGAGTCCTGATTAAAGAATACTTGTTTTTCTGAAATATTAGTTGAAGTTGGTCATTTTAAGAAATTCTTTTTTAAAGATTTATGTTATAAATGACTAGAGTCCAGAAGTGACTCTGCACAATGAGTGGAGCAATGTTTAATGTGTTTGGGATTACTTTCTCCACTTTTTAATTTTTTTATTAGCCCTTTTATAATTGCACATACAAACATCATCCTCTCCATCACTGTCATCAATTGGCCAAATCTATTCCATTTTTTAATTTGGTAAAATTTAAAGCTTTCCCCCCTCCCCCCCCCCTCAAAAAAAAGAATATTGACCACCTGCATTTATTTATTAAAGCCCTGAAAATAAGAAGAAGTTATAAAAGGACATCATCGGCTGAAAAACAAGTTCAAAGGTCAGGTCTGATATTTCATGCGCTAAGCCACGGTTACCTCACAAAATTCCCTCACCCCCCCCCCCACCTCCAAACACTGTCACAGCCTTTTCTGTTGTATAAATGAACTATTAATCAGAACTTTACACGTGCAATCATCAGCACAACAAACATGAATGAGATCAGCTAAAGTGTTTTAGTACCCATGTCTCTGCTCTGTAGATCTATATGGACACCACGTGACGTCCATATACCATGACGGACATCCCCCTTCAGGCTCGAACTATAAATCAGCCATTATTGTCACAGGTACAATACTTCATCTTTGACTTGTTCTGTTTTTCTGCTCTCCTAGCGGCAATTATTTAGAAGTTCTTTGCCGAGTTTGTCCTGAGCTAGCAAGTTTCTGTGATTTCCCCGTCCCTCACCTAGCAGCAGTCAAATGGCCTGCTAACACTTGGGGCTCAATTTTAAAACTTAAATTGCGGGTGCGTTGGGGGCAGGGGGGCAATTAAAGCCGGCGGGATGATAGTGAAAGAACCAAATGTACCTCATTGAGGTACTTAAGGCACTTTACTTGTGAAGCCAGGTGTGAAGGGCCGGATCAGGCAAAAAGAAATTCAATAAATTCAATAAAAAACCATTGCACGAAGTTAAAACACAAAATCAACCGACCTTTCCACCCTGCTCTGATGTCCGACATCTCCCTCTCCGATCTCCCCCTCCTGCCTCGGTGTCCCTCCAATCTCCCCCTCTTCACTCCCCTCTCGACGTTCCCCTCTCCCCCGCTCCCAATGTTCTCTTCTCCCCACCCCCTATCTTCCCCTCTCCGCACCCACCCCCCCCCCCAGATCTTCTGTTCCAGCGCCGGATGACGTCTCGCCCTCTCTCTTTCTCTCCCCCCACACCCCCGACGTTGCCGCTTCTGTCGGCAGCCGGGCTGTCAATCAGGCTGGCTGCCGGGCGCGAAACCCGGAAAGAACTTTAATCACCATCAATTACATTGCGATCGTGTCGGAAACGGTAAGTCTTTTTTTCATTTGGGTATGCCACGTGCACCTTCAACCCCCCCCCCCTACCCCCGCTGCCAACCCGCCACCATTTCAAAATTGAGCCCTTGCTGTCAAAGGCTTCCAAATAAAATAGGGCCCGTTGGGTGAAGTCACCTGACTCTCATGGAACCATCAATGAATCAATGGGAGAGAAAATCCATTGTGTAACTGCAATGCTGTAGTGTTGGGGGTGGATGTAAATCGCTGATATTTGGCAATCACCACACCTATTCCCCAAAGATCCGTACTACTCCTGACAAGCAACTTACAGAAGAATTGCTCACTGCAGTTCTAACTTGTTGCAGGAAACCATTTTTTAAAAAATGCTGGGAAACCTGGCTATAAAGGACGAGCCTTCCACTCAAAAGTATGACATTTATTGAGCTCTAGAGCACTGTGGTTGGCGCCCTCGTCCCTCACTGAATTTCCTGGGGTTAAAGTGGAGGAAGCATTGTGCCTGATGGTGCGCTGAGCCTCACAGTGTGACTGGCAGCAGAGAATTAAAACAGGGCAGCCGTGACTGGCCATATAATTCTTCCCGACAGTCCGTCAATCTGCTTGATATCTTTGGGAAGCAGCTAAATTGTGTAAGACGTACATGGAGCGCCAATGATCAGTGAAGCAACGCAGATTAACAAAAACAGGGCTCCTCTTGCTTTGAGAAGCATTCAGGTCACCTTATTAAACTAATTATATACTGCAATTTGTTTTGCCAATTTTCTCGCCTCTTCAAGACGCTGGGGTCGTTTTTGACTTTTAGGCGACCGACCGTAGGGGTGGGCCAGTTGGCCATCCGTTCCGGTGGTGAAGAGGCCCCTGCGATTTTGAGGCCCCGGCCTTATTTAACTGTGGCAGGAGGCCTGTGGGGCCTCAAACAGGTGTCTCAGTGCAGCTCGTCAAATTGAGGCCTCAAAATCGGGCCGCCAGCAAGGTAAGCACCCCTGCTCTGAGGCTCACAAAAATAGTTCAACACTTACCTCAGGCTGGATGTTTTGTTGCATCGCCTGCAGCCTCCGACCAGTTCTGACCTAAAATGGCAATCGGGGTCCTACTTACATCATAGGACCCTGATTTCAATAATAAAGACGCCTACAGCCTGAAGCAGGTGGGTACATTGGACACCCGGCGGTTGGCCCCTTTCAAAATGGAGCCTGCTGCATCGCTGGTGTTAACAGGGCGGGAAGGCGACTGACCCCATTTTGAGGCTGTTACCGCCCCGTTAACGCCAGGCGAAGGCAGTGAAAATCGACCCTACTGATTCTTGTTGCCACTCAGTTCCATGGAGGGCCTCCAATCTCTTACCCAAACTCCAATTCTCCATTTGTGAGGCTCGATATTTAACCATGGAGAGAAACTCAGCCAAGCCCGAACCTGCCCTCACCCAACAGAAACCTTTGCGCACAGTCCAGTATGGGGTGGGGGTGATGGGGTCTTACTTGATAGTGATCAGGAGCAGGAACCCTGGCTAATTCTCATCTCCCCGACCCAGGAGTGCTGAGGCCAATTGCAGTGTCTCTTCCACTGCCCGCTGCTTGACATCGCCTAACCCAGCACAGATCAGGGACCGACCCTGCGACCTTCTGGATTTGTGTTGCTGTCCCCACCAGCTAATCCATCCGGGGGATTGGAAAAAGTTATTTTGTTTAAGCAGACGTGGACGTTTGGCAAGTGGCGTTTCCAGTGGGGAGCTTCACGGGACAGGAGTGCACACCAGGAATTCGGGGGCGGAGTCAGTCAAGCATGTTGACTGATGGACCAGAATTCCCAACATGCTCTCCTGTCATGCAAAGCTTCGCCTCAGGAACGCTGAGGAAACACGTCTTGGAGACGTTCTTCCGCTGTCCCTTTTTCAACCGATGCTGGCGTAACAAGACAAGATATTTATCAACACCGCAAAGTAACCCCGCGGCGCATCGATCCTTTTCGAACCGCAGGCTCGTCGTGGCCTGAAGACGCAAGAGGTGGAAAAGAGAATTTTTTAAAAAGCCGTGTTACCTAGGACGGTAAGATCAGCCGTTGCAGAGCTAGTGTCCAAGGTCGTGTTCACCACACACGTGTAGGATCCTTGGTCTTCCTCAGATACTTGAAGAATAGTCAAGACATCGCCAGACGCCAGGTGCCTGAAATTGGGACCATGGTTGCGTTATTAACTTGCCTGTTCTTTCCACAAACGCTGCCTCAGCCGCTGACTGCTTTTTGTTTCAGATTTCTAGCATTTTCTTCAACTTAGTGCTAATTTCCAAACATTTTGGGGGGGGGGGGGGGGGGGGGGAGATTTCCGCAGTCCTGTCGCCCTATTTGGGTCTAAAATTGGGGTGGAAGCAGGACCAAAATATGAGAGGGCATCGGGAGCGGCAACTTCCTGCCTGTTTCGATTTTCGGGCGGGCCTTAATCCTGGCAACTGGAGATTTGATATTTGGGGTCAGATGTTGTAGTTAACCCCCCCACCCCCCACACCACCATCCTCCTCCCCACGTCATTTTCGTCTCTGCCTGCCGGACTACCGTCAGTTCCTGCTCCAGTCCATCAAACTTGAGCGCTAGAAGTCGGGAGGCGCCTGAATTTCGCCTCCTTCTCAAGACTGGTGCTTCCTTTCACCCTCGACGCTTCCACCCCTCCCCTTTAAGGTGCTTCTCCAGGCCTATCAAAATTAGACTCCCCCCACCCCATGCCAGATTTCCCGCTCCGAGATTGGCGAGCCACCTTAGGGAATGTGTTTTGCGTTGGCAACCCGCTGAATTGATTCATAGAATTACATGGAACGTACAGCACAGAAACAGGCTATTCAGCCCAACTGGTCCATGACAGTGTTTTTTGCTCCGAAGGAGCCTCCTCCCACCTTTCTTCATCTAACCCCATCAACATATCCTTCTATTCCCTTCTCCCTCATGTGTTTATCTAGCTTCCCCTTAAATGCAGATATGCTAGTCGCTTCAACTACTCCTTGTGGTAGCAAGTTCCACATTCTAAGCACTCTCTGGGTAAAGAAGTTTCTCCTGAATTCCCTATTGGATTTATTTGTGACTATCTTATGTTTATGTCCCCTAGTTTTTGGTCTCCCCCACAAGTGGAAACATCTTCTCTATATCTACCCTATCAAATCCTTTCATAATCTTAAACACCTCTATCACGAGTCTTCTTTTTTCTAGAGGAAAGAGCCCCAGCCTGCTCAGCCTTTCCTGATAGGTATATCCTCTCAGTTCTGGTATCACCCTAGAAAATCTTTTTTGCACTTTCTGCAATGCCCCTATATCCTTTTTATAGTGCGGAGACCAGAACTGTTCACAGTACTCCAAGAGTGGTATAACCAAAGTTCTACACAATTATAACATAACTTCTCTGCTTTTCAATTCTATCCCTCTAGAAATGAATCCTGATCACAAAAATGGCACAAAGCCCCATACCGACTCCTGCCTGGCTCAGCACAAACCCCACCCACTGTTCCCCCCCACCCCGATTTACAGTGGAGATGTAAATATCCCCCTTGGCAACTATGTGCACAATTATCAGTGGGAAATCTCTTGAAAGTGAAGTCAGTCGCACTAGGATGTTTCAGGGTCTTTGAGACCCTCTGCCCTCTTCTACCCCCTCCCTCGTCACCCCCACTTCATATTAGAAAACTTGAGCTTGGTGTCACCTCGTTGTTCTTTCCTGATTTACCCCGCCTCCTCTCCTACTCTTCTCAGCCCGAGTGTTGTCCAATGAAGCCTTGGTCTTCACCTACACCAGTGTTGTCCGATATTGGAAGCCTTGGTCTTCACCTACACCAGTGTTGTCCTATATTGGAAGCCTTGGTCTTCACCTACACCAGTGTTGTCCTATATTGGAAGCCTTGGTCTTCACCTACACCAGTGTTGCCCAATTCATTTGTCACTAGCCACACATAGCTAATTATAAACCTAGATGTGACTAATTGCATTTCTGATCAGTAAATAAAATATGAGTAATAGACACCGTCCTTGGGCATGTGATCTCAATACTCATATTCGTACGGCACATGCATGTGAACTTTAACCTTTTTGTGCATTTGTTGGTAAACTGGTAAGACGAAAAGCAGAGCGTGAGTGTTTTTTGATTGGAACATAGGAATTACAAGACGAAAAAAGACCAAGTCCTTCTAGTTCGCCTTCTACTGTCCCGGTAGTCGTGTGATACAATGACAATGGAGTTGTTGACTAATCACAGCAATCAATCTCCATCAATTAGTCTACAACAGACCCAGACATGAGGTGAGGAAAACCCACAGCGGTGGAGAGCTTTGGGAACCATAGGTCCAAAGTCACCTGTTCCTCCCAAACATGTTACACTTACCACATGTCATGTCTCCAATTACTTGTAAACTGTAACCCAAAATGTTGTCGAGTGCTTTGCTTCCTTGGTTATGGAATGGTGGTAGATGTTTGTTAAGTAAATATACACATGAAGTACATTTACCTGTATTGTGTGTAAGGTGTTTTCTACTAAAATGAATGCATGTGGCTAAAGTGGTGTTACCGTAACCACACCTGTGGCTAGTCAGCAATTTCGATTGGACAACACTGCTCACAAAATTGGGCACTGCTGGTGACCTGAGTCTATGCTGCTCACTTGCCCCCTCTACTGGCGAATGGCATGAAGAGCAGGCGAGATTTAAAAACACAGTAAGGGGCCCGAGTTACATCATTTTTTTCTAACAAAAAAAAAGAAAAACTTGTTCGCTACCAGGAATCTACAGTACCTGCTGTCGTCAGGCATCTCTTCGTTATTTTTCAGCCATATAATTGTTGGAGAAAGTGTTGGGTCGTGCTTCACCTTGCACTCAAACACGGCCGTGCCCAATGTCTGCACAGACTGATATTCCGGCTGTTTAATGATGGTCGTCGGATCTGAAAATTCAACATTTTCATGATGTTCAATGTGCTTTCAAAGCAAAAAAAAACGTTTTCTTGAAAATATAATCTCACAACACAAAGGAGCTCACCTTTGACCTGCAGAAAGGCTTGGTTTTGGATCATGCCAATGGAATTGGTTGCTATACAGGTGTAAGTGCCACTATTGTTCTTCTGTGAGAAGGCAATTTCCAAGCTGCCGTTGTCATGGAAAACATAAGAGTCCCCATGGAGGACACTGCCTTGGTCATCCTTGAACCTGCGATTCAACAAATTCACAGTAACTCTACTGGCAACGTGCATTTTCCCCTCGTTGCTAGCCTCTGACCACTTCCTCTCTTTACATCCCAAGCTTTCTTGTCTCCCTCTATGTTGTCAGTGCTCCTCTGAACTTTCCTTTCTCATTTCTCCCAGCAGGTTAGAATCATAGAATCACACAGCACAGAATGAGGATGTTCGGCCCATCTTGCCTGTGCCAGCTTTTTGAAACAGATATCCAATCAGTCCCATGTGTGGTGAGGTGTACGCCAGTGTGTGCCGTTACCATTCTGAATATTTTGTCATATTCTTTAGGCAAGTAAAAGACTTAGAGTCACTTGTGTTGAGACAATGTGATTCTGGTATTTTTGCATATCCCACAAAGACACATGAATGTCAAAGCCACATAGAAGTTGTGGATGTTGGATCTGATCTTCTTTTCCAATCTGGATCCTTGTACAATTTGTTTTAACCTGTTCTCATTGGCTATGTATATAAGCAATGCATGGAGAATACCTATGCAGTAGCTGAACAGGACGCATTGATCACAGAACATTTCTTGAAGCAAAATTACCAATATACTGGACATTATAGTGATCACCTAGATTATTGATGTACATGTAAAGCAATGCAAATAAAACACTGATGGGTTTCCTTACCATTGAACTTGAGGTATTGGCGATCCAAAAAATGCACAGTCCAGCAACGCAGGCTTGTTTGCAATGACCTGATAAACCTGGTCGGGTGGAGTAAGCATTCTGGGTGTCTCAGCTAAAAAGCACCACAAAAGAAATAACTTTTAAAAACTGAAATCCTTTCAAAGTGTGTGTTTTATTTTAAATTAAGGCTTCCAAAATCACACAGGCCTAAGAATGTGCAAGGACATCCAGTGATAAATGAGACACAGATTGATGTTAAACTATGCAAAAGATTTTTTGTAGTAATAGCTACATTTCACCTCAGGACGCCCAAGTGGGGTTAACTGGAGATGTCAGACTCCCTCCTGCATAAGGTGGGCGAGTTGTCTTTTGATTCTGTTTGATGTCCTATTCACAAGATGGGGAAGGTCAAATGGCCCAATTTAGCTCATCCATCCGTGAAAATGTACAGTCCTTCTGGCACGCCATCTCACTGACTCGTGAATGAATTTAATGCCTCTGCTTCCTTTACCACACTCGGAAGATGATTCCAAGTGTTGAGTGCTCTCAAATGAAGTTCCACTCACCGTCTGCCCTAAATTGAACTTGCACCAGTTTCATCCCAAGCTGCTTGGCTCTACATTTTTAGCTTACCTCCAAACAGTGCTCTGGATTCACCTTATCTGTACCATTATGTATGTTATATAATCTTACCTCATTCTGAAAACCGCCAACTCCCAAGCCTGCCTCAAATCTCGATGTCAAAGCTTGCACAGCTTACATTCCCTGATGGGAAACCTACACAAACGTGACTCTCGTTGAGAGGGGAACAGTCAAAATGGAAGGTCACGCAATGTGCAAAAGAAAAGGGGTGAGGGGAAGTGGTCAAAGTTCAAACTTACTCTCCAATGAGATGGTAAGAAGCTTCAATAGAAGCTTCAGAGGGAGGCTGCAATTTGGATGAAGATTTCTGTTGGCTGGTGCAATGGGGCAGGGGCACTATTTTGAGGTCGACACAATGACATTGCAGGAGCAGAGAAGCTTCACTCTGCATCATCCGTTTCCACACCTGACCTGGGACTGGTTGATGCTCACAGTAGCTGCTGGAAGAGGAGTGTTCCATTTTCCAGCACTAACATCGCTCAGCTAAAAACTTGTAAAGAACGAAACAAAAAAAACAGCTGCAAAATATAACGTGCCAAAACTTAGTGTAATGTAGGTCAATTCCAAAAGAATTCCAATCCTCCAAATGGATTGTACCTCAGCTTAAACTCAGTGAAGGTGATGAAGCAGTGAAAAGAACCTGGGGAGGTGGAGGTTGGTGGCCTGAGGCCTACTCTGCATCCAATGGAATCAGGGAAGGGTAACACCACCGAGAAGAGCCTCTGCACAATGCTCCTGAAGACCCCAACCTTTATTCAAACAGAAAGCCCTGTAATGCTACTGGAACGCCTGGGTTCCAGTCCAGATGGGCACTAAAGGGAAGGCCAGATTTTAACAAGTTGCATTTTTCTCCTGGATGTAAAGCATTTGCTTGCCAATTCTCGCTAGGGGTCCATGTGTCCCAAGGATATTTGGCCCGCGGGCAGCACTTTTAAGGATAGCCAGCTGCTTTCCACAGCCGCTAACGCATGACATTCCAGCCCCTCACCCCTAATGGCCACGCGCTAAGAGTACCACACATTATCACGTGAGGTCTTGTCTCTGCGGCACCTCAAGAAGCAGCAGCTCCGACCCAGGGTGTCAACATGAGGAGAACAGTGAGCTAATAAATGCCAACATCGAAACTCACCGAGTACATTGACAAAAGCGTTTGCCATCAAGTATCCGTGCTCATTTGAGGCGTTGCACTGGTAAACAGCGCTGGTAGAGACCTGGACTTTAGTGAAGCGGATGGTGTCATCCATTAGTTCTCTACTGACATCACTGGGAGCACCTGTCAATCACAAAGACGTCAGCATTTCCTATCAGAGATTTCGGAACCCAACTGCATTCAGAGCACAGAAAACACGCTTAAAACTGCACATTTGTCGTACTGTTTTGCAGACACCGGGCACCTAAATTCTAATCGCCTCTGTACTCACTTTCGATGGGATGACCGTTGACCAGCCATTGGATAGCAGGCTTGGGATTCCCATTAGCTCTACAGATAAGTGTCCCGTCTTCCCCAGGCGCCAGGACCAGGTTCTTGGGCTCGCTGATCCAGTACGGTGCAGCTGCATTAACCAAAAAACAAAGTCAGAGCTTCACTCTCTGGGCCAACCTCCAACCCGCCTGTAATTACTAAGCACGGCCAACTACCAACTATTGCTACCGTGACCTTAATCACATCAGCCATGATCTCATTGAGTAGCAGAACAGGCTCGAGGGGTTGAGAGCTTGGGATTGGTAAATTTAGTCTCAAGTGAAAAACGTTACCTGCTCAATCTTTCCTGGCCTTAAAAAGCACTTAAGCAACTTCCATATCTAGCCCTAACAAGCACAAAGTAATGAGCTATCACCTATTTAATAGGGAGTGCTGTATGTTTTTTCACCTGCACAGATTCTAGGTGCAACACTTCTAGTCAAATCATTTCAGCCTCCTGACTTAATGAAGCCTCAGGGACATAACACCATTAAATTTGATGCTCTCTTCATTTATAATAGGTTACCTCAGTCAGCTTGGCTAAGTCGGTAGCACTCTCCCCTCTGACTCGGAAAGTCACGTGCTCAAGTCCTGCCCCAGAGACCTGAGCACAAAATCAAGGTTGACTCTTCAATGCTATACTGAGGGAGTGTTGCATTGTCGGAGGTACGAGCCTAGATTTTTCGTCCGCCACCTGTTTTTGGACAGATGGGGCCAGAAAATTGCTCAGGGATACGCTAAACCACATTCCCAATCAGTTTCCTAGGGACTGGTCCAGTCGGTCCAGAATGTGTCTGGCCTCAGTTGAACCCGTATATCCAACAATATGAAAATAAGGGAGTGTTGCCCACCATTTGCCCTGTTTGAACTCTGGACACATTGGCTGCTTTATCTGGCTCAGGCCACATTCCCGTGTTCTACAGTCAGGGGAAGAGGGAGGGAACATTCTACTTGCAGCCAAGGCCTGTACAATCGCTCAGAGAGTACGACCTTACATAGGACCCTATCAAAAAATCGTCCTGTATCTCTGGCAGCTCGGAGTCACTGGACACCCCTCCCCAAACCTCCAACGTCATAATTGCACCCTCTTTTAGGCCCGGGAACCCACCCTACCCCCGATTTGCTAATTACCCCAAAGCCAAAAAAAGAAAGAGTTGGGAATTCCCTCCGCGCCACAGACACACCCCAATTGGAACACCGAGGCCTTGGTGTCTTCAGTAATGCTGCATTTCAGGTGGATGTTAAGGATCCCATGGCACTGTTCAGGGAGACCTCCTAGGCCAACATCAGCATCAACAGGTTAGCCGGTCAGTCATCTCATCTCATGTGTAAAATGGTGGCTGCATTTGCCTACTTAACAATCGCTGCACTTCACTGTATTGAAGTGCTTTAAGATAGGGTAGTACACAGTGTATAAACACAAGTCTATCTGTCTGACACTTTATAATGTTTAAAGTTCCTCTCTTTCTCCGGTACAGAGTGCACGCTCTTGTGTGTGTCAAAGGAGCTTATCGCTGTGAAAGTGGTACCATACCTTTGACTGTGACTGAAATAACGTGCGTACTGGTGCCCAAATGATTCTTGGCTGTGCATCGGTATTTCCCGGCATCCGCCTCTGAGACATCAATGATTTTCAGGGTCTTCTTAAAATTGATCTCAAAGGCCCTGTGGCTAGGCAGTTCTCCCCCTTCTTTAGTCCAACGGATCCCTGGTGTGGGCCTGGAACAGAACGTCCGAGCTTCTCGTGAAAATGTCAGTCGTCAGGACTTCAGTGCATGGGTTTATTCAAAAATACTTACATCTACTCAAAGAAAAAAATGCTTTTCAACAGGTTCTTTGCGAGAGTGTGACTTGAGTTTTCTGTACTTTTCAGCGCAGTACTGGGGGAGTGCTGCACTATCGAAGGTGCTGTCTTTCGTTTGAAAAGTTAAACCGAGGCCCCGTCTGCCCTCTCAGGTGGATGTAAAAGTTCCCATGGCACTATTTTGAAGAAGAGCAGGGCAGTTCTTCCCGGTGTCCTGGCCAATCCCTCATCCAACATCACTAAAAGAAACTGTTCATCTGGTCATTATGTCATTGCTGTTGTGGGATCTTGCTGTACACATTTTTGGCTGTCACATTTCCCTTCATTCCCAACAGCGACTGCACTTCAAAAGTACTTCATTGGCTGAAGTACTTTTGGGATGTCCTGAGGTTGTGAAAGGCACAATAGGAATGCAAGTTCATTCTTTCTTTTTCTAGTGTTCTTGTCCTAACTTGCTCGTCTCCTGCAGACGCTGGTTTAAGCTGGGTTGGGCTGGGCTACGGTTCCATGGACCCCAGCAACCCTTTGGTAACTCCCCCAAATGACCATTCTTCCTAAGTGAGTCTAGACAGTGAGTGTTGGGGTGAGGGGAGGAATCACAGCCAAACACGATACAGTTCCCATTATCCACAAGCAGCAGTGGCCACTGAGTAGTGATCAAGGACGGGAATCCTGGACATTATCTCCACTCCCTAGTCCAGGGGCGCTGAGTGGCAGCTGTAGGGCCCCAAATCAGTTATCTAAATTTATGAAGTGGGCTTTATGAATTAACGTTCCTAACACAAGCTTCACGCGACAGGAAGCTTGGGCATGGACACTTGCACATCCCCCGTACACTCTCCCCCCTCCCCTTCCCCATAATTTTCAGGCCTTCAGTTCCAACGGATGGGAAATTGCGCACTGACCGTTCCCCCTCCACGTCCAAGCTCCTAATTTGTGCTCCCGTGGCCCGAAGCTTTGGGAGTGCCAATTCGTAAAATCTACACTACGTAGAGAAAGAATTCCATTTTTATAGCACCTTTCAGGACGTCCCAAAGCGCTTTACAGCCAATGAAGTGTAGTCACTGTTGTAATGTAGAAAATGCAGCAGCCAATTTGCGCACAGCAAGGGCCCCCAAACAGCAATGAGATAACGACCAGATAATCTGTTTTTTCAGTGATGTTGATTGAGGGATAAATGTTGGCCAGGACACCGGGTGGGGGGGGGGGCGGGTTGGGGCAGGGGGAACTCACCTGCTCTTCAAATAGTGCCATGGGACCTTTTATGTCCACCTGAGAGGGCAGACGGGGCCTCAGCTTAACATCTCATCCGAAAGACGGCACCTCCGACATATAGACGACAAATCACCTGAGAAAGAGGCAGGACAACTTACAAGCCTTCCGCGATGCACTCCAAATACAGGACTTGTCCTCTCAGTGCGGTCTGAATGCTGCTGGCTCCTTTGGGACTCAGGATTTTGGGCCTTCTCTCTTCCGGTGGGCTGTCTGTAAGAATTCAAACCATTGAAGTGAGCAATAGAGCCAAATTGCACAGATAATGATGAGCACTCAGAATGGAAATCAAAGGTTAACTGCAGACGGAATGATCTGCAAAGTGCTTGAGAAAGCATTAAACTATGGTATTAGTAATAATTAGAGAGGAGGGTGTCCATGAAGGATGGGGTGCATTTAGGGTTGCCAACCCTCCAGGATCGTCCTGGAGTCTCCAGGAATTAAAGATTAATCTCCTGGACACTGCTGCGAGCAAACCCAGGAGAAAAACCTGAGGGTCATTAGATAAATTGTGCGTTTTTTCACTTTTTTTGAACGCTTTAGTTTATTAGTTATTAAAATATTGGAGATGGAGGAGGGGAAAGACTGTTTGATTGACAGTCAAGAATCATCCAATCGGGTAACGAAGAGTCTGTTCGCTTTCCGATTGGCCGTGGGAAGGTGGTGCACTGAGAGGGCGGACGTGTCGGGCGACCAATGGCGGGAGCGGGAGGGGGGGGGTGGAAACAGGAGGAGGTCATGTGACGAAATCTCCCGGAATATGTCCAATCAGAGTTGGCGACCCTAGATGATTTAAGGTTAGAATACTGGTGCTTAAAGGTGGTCACAAAAGGGATCAAGGTTTTTAATCTCGTGTGCCAAATCAATTTGATTTTTTCCCCCTACCTGTTCTCAGTTTTGTAACATCAGCGGCAGTTAATCGCACTGAAATGAACGGAGACAGGAAGATAGGAGTGAAAAAAGGACCCCTTTTCGTCTCTCAAGAATGCCTGGTCGAAGCTTTCAATAATTTACACCTTGCAGATTGACGGTTTGATTCTAATTATCCAGTTCAGACCCTGGGAAGTATTCCAAAACTGTTTTAAAAGTCTGAATTGTTGGACTGGAATTGTTTAATTGGAAAAAACATATTCCTTTCAGCTTGGATGCCTTGGCAATGACAGTTTGCTTACAATTTAGTTTAATTACACTGCCATGTTGTTCATAGACTCCAGATGTCCCAGATAAAAAAACGCAAAATCGCAGATCAAAATTCCTAAGTATGTTTTAAAAAAAATTCTGATTCTCACACTTCCTCCCGGCCAGAGTATTCTAACCTCTGGACAAACTCCAGACAGTTTATATCACTGTGGTGTTAAGGCTTTCAGTTCAAAAGGGAATTGGACATATAGTTAAAAAAGAAACATGAGGAAAGGCAATGGGACGAATTGGATAAGCTCTTTCAAAGAGCCGGCACAGGCACGATGGGCTGAATGGCCTCCTCCTGTGCTGTAAGAGTCAATGCTTCTAACTACCACCTTTGCTGGCTCCTAATTTTTTTTTGAAAAATCGTTAGCATACTTGTTGAAAAACTGTTAAAAAGAACGGCTTGACTGGAGCTCAGATTCCAAGTGTTTGCCCCTGATTCAGGTGCAGAGGCAACACATGGACTGAGGGAACCTAACACTGTTCTAAATGGCCAGGATCCCACCAAATATATCCTGGTCGTGCTGAACTTGTCCTTAAAAAACAAAAATTACCCTTGAGGTGCACCCTGACTGGACGATGCCAGGAGCTGTAGTTTATCCACTTGGCAATCAATATTTCATTTTTCAAAAGCCTTATTTTTTCAGATATTGGGCGTGCGTTTCAAGATGTATTAAATTTCAACTGTCTAGAAAACAGCTCCAAATACACGCAAGGGTTCACTTTACTATAATTATCTAATAGTCACGCTGCCAATTGCAGCCTCACATTAGAGCAGGCGGGACTGGAGTCAATGCACAGGAAGGTGTCCGCCTTTGCTGGCCTCCCGACTCAGCCCTTCTCTTTTCTGCTTTGATTGCTTTACCAGCTCTGAGCAAAATCATCAGCGCACACTCACGTCCTCACAGTTAACTAGTCTCCCTTCCCACAGCAATCCTGTCCATTGGCCTTGAACCCTCTTCTCCATTTTAACTAGAGATGAACGAGAACTCAAAGTGAGATTTTAATTCCGCCCCCTCTCCAGTGAGGCAAAAAGGTTTTTTAAATCGAGTTTCTTGGCAAGCAGACAAGTAATTGGAGACTGTATGAGGGGCACAGCGAGACACAGTCAGACTTGTGCAAACCGGAGTCCTTTTAGATAGCATCTTACCTTCCGGTATTGTTTGACGTGCGTGCAGTGAGAAGGCAGAATAGCTTGCTGTTCGACCGCTGAATCTCAGCATTACCTTCAGTGAAGTGACGGGGCAAAAGATCAAGAGTCAAGCTTCCTGGAGCAAAGCCTCGGTCACCAGGAGCATGGGCCGGAGGTCGGCACGCCCAATTCACAGCGCTCCCCAATTTTCCATGCCCCAATCAAAGTCCAGAAAAACGGGCTGCCCGGGCTCGCCCCGCTTGGCCGATTGGCGCTCGCCTCGAATGAGGCTTCGAGCTGAGAGTGCCGCCACTCGAAACCTGCACCGAGGTCATAGGAACATAGGAACAGGAGTAGGCCATTCAGCCCCTCGTGCCTGCTCCGCCATTTTATAAGATCATGGCTGATCTGTGATCTAACTCCATATACCTGCCTTTGGCCCATATCCCTTAATACCTTTGGTTGCCAAAAAGATATCTATCTCACATTTAAATTTAGCAACTGAGCTCGTATCAATTGCCGTTTGTGGAAGAGAGTTCCAAACTTCCGCCACCCTTTGTGGTGGAGAAATGTTTTCTAATCTCACTCCTGAAAGGTCTGGCTCTAATTTTTAGACTGTGCCCCCTACTCCTAGAATCCCCAACCAGCGGAAATAGTTTCTCTCTCTCCACCCTATCCATTCCCCTTAATATTTTATAAACTTCGATCAGATCACCCCTTAACCTTCTAAACTCCAGAGAATACAACCCCAATTTGTGTAATCTCTCCTCGTAACTTAACCCTTGAAGTCCGGGTATCATTCTAGTAAACCTACGCTGCACTCCCTCCAAGGCCAATATGTCCTTCCGAAGGTACGGTGCCCAGAACTGCTCACAGTACTCCAGGTACAGTCTAACCAGGGTTTTGTTTGGCTGCAGCATAACTTCTGCCCCCTTGTACTCCAGTCCTCTCGATATTAAGGCCAGCATTCCATTAGCCTTATTGATAATTTCCTGCATCTGTTCATGACACTTCAATGATCTATGTACCTGAAACCCTAGGTCCCTTTGGACATCCACTGTTTTTAACTTTTTACCATTTAGAAAGTACCCTGTTCTATCCTTTTTTGATACAAAGTGGATGACCTCACATTTGTCTACATTGATTTCCATTTGCCACAGTTTTGCCCATTTACCTAATCTATCAATATCGCTTTGTAATTTTATGTTTTTATCCACTCTGCTTACAATATCACCAATCTTTGTGTCTTCGGCAAACTTAGGTGTGAGACTTTCTATGCCTGCATCTAAGTCGTTAATAAATATTGTGAATAATTGAGGCCCCAAGACAGATCCCTGCGGGACTCCACTAGTCACATCCTGCCAATGTGAGTACCTACCCATTATCCCTACTCTCTGTCGCCTTTCGCTCAGCCAACTTCCCAACCAAGTCCGTACTTTTCCGTCGATTCCATGGGCTTCTATCTTGGCTAACAGTCTGTTATGTGGGACCTTATCAAATGCCTTCTGGAAATCCATATAAATAACATCCATTGACATTCCCCTGTCCACTACATTAGTCACCTCTTCAAAAAATTCAATCAGGTTTGTCAGGCACGACCTACCTTTCACAAATCCATGCTGGCTCTCTCTGATTAACTGAAAATTCTCGAGGTGTTCAGTCACCCTATCCTTAATTATGGACTCCAGCATTTTCCCCACAACAGATGTTAAGCTAACTGGTCTATAATTCCCTGGTTTCCCTCTCTCTCCTTTCTTAAAAAGCTGAGTGACATGTGCAATTTTCCAATCGAGAGGGACAGTTCCTGAATCTAGAGAACTTTGAAAGATTATAGTTAGGGCATCTGCAATGTGCTCACCTACTTCCTTTAAAACCCTGGGATGGAAACCATCTGGTCCTGGGGATTTGTCACTTGAGCTTTCTGCGACACGATAATGACATTACCCTTTACACTGCCGAAAGATAGCGCGCAAACAATCCGCATCAATGTACTGATGAAAGGTCATCGGCCTGAAACGTTAACTCTGTTTCTCTCTCCACAGATGCTGCCTGACCTGCTGAGTGTTTCCAGCATTTTCTGTATACATTTGGCAGCAATATAAATTGGCAATAATTAGAATTTTTAAACAAATCAGACCAAGCAGAAAGTGACAGCTTGATCTTGCGGGCTGTGGGGTAGAAACGGTTTGCTCAGCAACCTGTATCCCTTTTGAGCTAGAAGGGTGAATCCACTCGGCCCCGTGAGAGTGCGTCGGAGACAGGAGTACGACAGTGCACTGCTGCTGCTGCTGCTTCGACCCGAGCTCCCTCGGAGGGCGGCTCCCCACTGGGAGCGCAGGATCGGAGGGGGCACTACTTTCCCGATCATGTGACTTAGGAAAAAGCCGGGCCTTGCGGGGCCCACGCCCTGTGTGCATGGTGCCAAAAGTAAAACGTTAACTTGCACAATTGAGTCGTTCTTAAGACGTTCAGCAAGAATGTTCGTTCTGAAATCAAGCCACCAGTGGGAGGTTTTGGAAATTTAGCAACAAATGACAGAATACCATTAGATGGGACCTCATGCCCCTTTGTAACACTTAATGTGGATGCTGATTTTTTGCATATAGAATGTACTATATTATATACATAAAATATAGATTTAATACCAATATTTAATATCAGTACGGGCAGGGAAAGGGTTTGCTGTTTCTCTCCCATGGTACTTCCCTCTCCTCTCCCGAAGGTGCTGACACTCGGTGCGTTTGCCTCCAGTATCTTGACCAGGTGCTAATTCCTTGTGTACGAGCCCAGACCATGATCATTGGCAGGCTATTTGACTGCAGAGGCCATCGGCAATGACCCCGATCCCGTTCTCACAGATGCCTTTCTGGAGCATCGGTCAGGGGACAGCCATCGGGAGTGGGAGCCCTCAGTAATTTTTTATCGCCTATCTGGCCCCAAGGAGTGAGGGGGAGGGGGGCACTGAGGCTAACTGAGGTATCCCAGGCCTGAGATCAGCACAGTACAGAGCAGCAATTGTACCCGAGAGCTTCCAGTCCGTGAAGCTCAGTTACATGGTGGGACCCCACCCTCCCCCTTGACACACCCACATAAAGAGTAAAGTATCTTTTGAGAGGGTCGATTATTGATTGGCTACAAACAATGTCAGTCGCAGGGAATTCACAGCGTTACCTGCCTTGGATGGTTTCCCCTCACAACCAATTTGAAGAGGAACCGTTCGGATTCCAGATTTAACTGGCGACTAACTGGACAGGGTGTCGCTAATCCCGCACGGCTTCAGAAAGGGAACGAGGCTTTGGCGCAGGAGAGCCTTTCAAAATGTCCTCCGGCGCCCTGCTCCAAATGTCCCGCCGTTGTGAGAACATGGCGGATGTCTGCGACCAATGGTGGCTTTCTCTCAGCCGCTGCGACGAACCTCCCGAATAGAAAGCATGCATCGTGCGGGCGGCCCGCACGGAGGTTAGACATTCTCTGTTAGTGTGTGGAGGGACACGACATTTAGAGGTGTTATCGTGTTAGCCCAACAACCAGCACCTAACTTATTGCCTGGATTATCATCAAGTTACGCGCATGCTGCACATGTATGAGGAGTAACGAGACTGATTTTAGTAACAGTGGGGACCTTTGACTGGGATTGGAGAGGTGGAAATGGTTACGGTCAGACGACAAAGTCTACTGGTGTTAAAACACGAACACTAGGGGACAACGTAACTCACCACCGTATAGTTCAGTATCATTCGAGTAAACTGCGTAAGTCTCATTGATTGCGTCCACTGAAACAAACAGATGCGTATAAACATGCGGAGGAGAAGTGGGCAAGAGCAAGGAAGAGCTGAAGGAGAAGGGTTTGACGTGGTCGAAGAAAAGAGAAAGGCAAACCAAATTTAAGACAGTTCATAGGAACAGGAGTAGGCCATTCAGCCCCTCGAGCCTGTTCCAACATTCAGTTAGATCATGGCTGATCTGTATCTTAACTCCATCCACCCGGCTTGGTTCTGTAACTCTTGATACCCTTACCTAACAAAAATCTACCAATCTCAGTTTTGAAATTCTCAATCGACCCCCAGTTTCAACAGATTTTTAGGGAAGAGAGTTCCAGATTTCCACTACCCTTTGCATGAAGAAGTGCTTCCTGACATCACCCCTGACGGCCTAAGGTTATGCCCCCTTGTTCTGGACTCCCCCACCAGAGGAAATAATTTCTCTCTATCAATCCTATCAACTCCTTTAATCATCTTAAACACCTCAATTAGATCACCCATTAATCTTCTGTATTCAAGGGAACACAAGCCTAGTCTATGCAACCTGTCCTCATAATTCAACCCTTTTAGTCCCGAGTAGGGTTTTGAAAGAACTCAGAGCTGGGTCTATTGGACTTTGTGCTCTATCTCACGGTCGCTCAGATCAGCAAATGGAAAGAAAAGAGCTATTCAGAAATTTGATTTTGCAATTATTCTGACAGTTAAACGAGGGACCTAATTGAATGTTTTTGGGGAAGTAACTAAAGTAGTAGACAGGGGAATGTCTATGGATGCAGTTAATATGGACTTCCAGAAGTTATTCGATAAGATTCCACACAAGAGACTGTTAGCTAAAGTTGAAGCTCGTGGAATTGAGGCCAAATTATTGACCTGATGAGGAGTAATCAGGTCAATAATAAGCGGTAAAAGAGAGAGAGAGTAGGGATAATGGGTATGTACTGGAATTGGAAAGAAGTGACTAGTGGTGTCCCACAAGGATCAGTGCTGGGGCCTCAACTATTCACTATATTTATTAATGAGTTCGATAACACAAGAGACAGCCATATATCCAAGTTTGCTGACGACACAAAGATTGGTGGCGTAGTAAGTAGTGTAGACGGGGGCATAAAATTATGGAGAGACATTGATAGATTAAGTGAGCGGGCAAAACTGTGGCAGATGGATTTCAAAGCAGGTAAGTGTGAGGTCATCCATTTTGGGCCAAGGATTGATCAGGGAATTTTTTAAATGGTGAAAACCTAAGAACAGTGGAGGTCCAAAGAGATTTAGGGGTCCATTTACACAGATCACTAAAATGTAGCAGTCAGGTACAAAAAAAATCAAAACGACTAATGGAATGTTAGCCCTCACAACTGGAGGGCTAGAATGTAAAGGGAAGAAGTTTTGCTATAGAAATACAAAGCCCTGGTTAGACCACATCTGGAGTACTGTGTACAGTTCTGGGCACCGCACCTTAGAAAAGGTATATTGGCCTTGGAAGGAGTGCAGCACAGATTCACCAGAATGTTACCAGGGCTTCAAGGGTTAGATTATAAGGTGAGATTTCATAAACTAGGCTTGAATTCTCTGGAATATAGAATGTTAAGGGGTGATTTGATTGAGGTTTTTAGGATTTTGAAAGGAATTGATAGGGTAGATAGAGAGAAACTTTTTCCGCTGGTGGGGGAGCTTAGGACAAAGGGACACAACATTAAAGTCAGAGCCAGGCCATTCAGAGGACAAGTTCGGAAACACTTATTCACGCAAAGGGTTGTAGAAATGTGGAACTCTAGCAGTAGGTGCTAGCTCAATTAATAATTGTAAATCTGAGATCGATAGATTTTTGCTAGCCAAGGGTATTAAGGGATATGGAGCCAAGGCGGGTGGATGGAGTTAGGTTACAGATCTCATTGAATGATCGAAAAGGCTCGAGGGGCTGAATGGCCTACTCCATCCTGTTCCTATATTCCTGGAAGATCTTTGATTTTTTTTGGGGGGTGGTTTTCAGCTCAGTGCAATAATCTAACAACTGAATCTTAATCTGCATGACTTTCCAATCCAATGCTGGGATAAGCCAGTGTTCGAATTTCAGGAGGACTTTCTGTTTTATTGGACACTAACCAACAAGTATTGTTCTTTCCTTTTAATATTAGGGACACTGCAAGACGTAAAATACAACTTGTACAGTCACGCAGTGCACACACACACAGGACACACATTGATCAACTGAAAATAACTGAGTCAAGTTCATTAACTTAACAGGAAACTCAGGCCTTGAAATAAGCTGCAGGAGAATAATGATACAAACGCTTAATGTGTTGGTCCTAAACTACTCTCTCCACTATTTTCCTGAAGGAGTTTATTTAAACAGGTTGCCACTCCACAGGAAGTAGGGATATCAAACAAACACGTCAATCGTTTGTACACTAGAGTCCTACTGGGTCATTTCAAGAGCTGTTTTTGTTCAAGGGATGTTGAATATATCATCTAAAACTAGAAGCTCCAAATTTGTGAGAAGCAAAAATATTGAGGCCTGGGTTCAAATCTAGTCCAGAGTGGTAGAATGGAAGTCCCTGGTCAGGTATAGCATGCAGAGCAGGGCTCCCTCTACTCTACCACAACAATACACCTCAACCCCAAACTCAGGAAGAACATCCCTGTACTGTACCCGTGTGACATTTCCCAGAACAGCCATCTTGTGACTTCCCAGAGTGAGGGCAAAGTTGTGCCAAATTAAGTGCAGTTTTTTTTGCTTTGGACCAATGCCCACTAGGAACTCGATTGTGGTTGAAGAGGGAGGTTTTAAGGATCAACTTAAAGGAGAGAGAGGTAGAGGTGGAGAGGTTTAGGGAAGGAATTCCTGAACATTGGGCTTGGGCAGCTGAAGGCACGGCCAAAATTGGAGGGATGAAGGAAACTGGGGATGCACAAGAGGCCAGAATTGGAGGAATGCAGAGATCTCGGAGGGTTGTAGGGCTGGAGGAGGTTACATAGGTAGGGAGGGGCGAGGCCACGGAGGGATTTGAAAACAAGGATGAGAATTTTCAAAATGAGGCGTTGCCGGGCTGGGGGCCAATGTAAGTCAGCGAGCACAGGGGTGATGGGTGGACGGGACTTGGTGTGAGTTAGGATACGGGCAGCAGAGTTTTGGATGAGCTCAAGTTTACGGAGGATGGAAAATGGGAGGCCGGCCAGGAGAGCATTGGAATAGTTGAGCCTGGAGGTAACAAAAGCATGGATGAGGGTTTCAGCAGCAGGTGGGCTGAGGCAGGGGCGAGACAAGTTTCACCCCATCGGCCTGGTCTGGATTTGAACACAGCCACTAGAGGTGAAAGGTCAGTGTGTAACCTATTGCACCCCTCTTGACGTGCTTTCCAAATTGAGTCACTGGGTATGATTTTGCTTTGGGAGGAAGGTTCCGACTGGTGATTGATCCGTTTGCAAGCAATGTTTAGAGGTATTGCAATGCGCCACAAAAACAAATATGATGAGATCAGCTTGGTGAGAAGAGCAAAGTAGGGGCATTCATGTGTGTATGAATGAGGAAGTCACAAGGCTCCCCTTTGTAAAAGATTTTATTTTTGTACTTCAAATCCATTATAGATCCATATCTGGGAGAATTTTAGGAAAGAATTGTGTGATATTCCTAACAGGCAGATGTGCTTAGCTGGATATGATCCATGTAACTACTGCACACGTACTGACAGTGCAATAAATCACAAGGACAAATGCACCAGTATAGCACCCATATAGCACGTTATGTGTGGTGTGCTCCAGCAATGCATTCTATATCCCAATACTACTGAACTTCACAGAGGCAGATTAACCGGCTCATATCAATGATACCAGGGACACAACATATGTTTCTGTAAAAGACACTGATAATCATGGGGACAGGTGGAGTGTCTCTCTGGCCTGGTCTCACTGTGGGACCTGGTGTATGTGTGGGACGAGTGTGCAGGTCATACCCTCTCTCTTTCCCTCTGCTTCTTGCCACTCGTGCTCTGGGGATGCATTCGCCCTCACTGTTATGAGGCGGAGCCAATGAGTGGTGATTGGCATTTTAACTGCTTCCAGGGGCATCTTTTGCAAAAATTGCACTACATGCGGCAAGGTTAGGAAACCATGGGATTCCCTGCGGGATTGCACTGAGTCATTTGCCCCAGCGACACCGCATCCTGACTGGTGCCTACCTGACAATTCTCAGGAAGGATCCCGGACCCCTTACACAGGCTCCTGATTCCTGGAATTGCAGGTCAATCTCCCAACTGCACTGAGCCCCAACAGAGGACTACACTTAGGATATTTGTCTGGCACATTGGGAGTTGGGAGCCAGCACAGAAGATCTGGGATCCTCCCGGGTAGATCGGGAAAGCTGCAAGTTACACATGCAGATAGTGAAATAGCTGGAATACAGAATTCCAGAAACCTTTCCCCACTTGATGGTAGTTGACGTTCTTCCTTAACCTTGAGGTATTGGCTTCTGACGTTTATCAGTATCTCCAAGCCCACTCCCCTATTATTCTTTTAACTGTTCCTCCTTCCCCACCCCCCCACCCCCCATTTTCTCCCTTTATCTCCTGAAGGCACTGGTTCTTACTTGGGATACAATTCCACAGCTCTCTGGTGGCTCTCCCAAGTGACCAGTCCTCCCGTGTGAGCCAAGGTGGTGAGCGTCAGCGGGCTATTTCAGCATGGAGAACGTTTCAGCTGAGACTCCCTGCTGTCCTCGCCCCACGTACGTACGCACATACCTGCACTTTGCAGCAGGGGGCACTAGAGACCAAGGGCAGGAACCCTTCCGTAGTCAGAGGCCAAATGTCGCACCACAGATGAGATTGACTAACTGAACATGGACTCGAGGGTGAAACCTGGGGCCTTCGCGATTGTATCCCTTGGCGGAGCATGTACGCGCTAGGTCATAAGGGAATCTTATCGTTGCTCTTACAAGTATTTATTATATCAAACACGCATGGTCAAAGGGACAGGCAATACTCACGTGTCAACACCTTGACAGAGATTGGCTGTTTCTGTTGTATAGTTTGAGTGTGGTTGAATCTGGCGTAGCAGATATAGTCCCCCCGGGTGTCTTCTGGTTGCACGTTTGAGAAGTAAAGATCTCCGTTCAGACCCTGCGAGACCCGTGCATTTTGTGTAAACCTCTGCATCACTAGAAAGAAAAAACACAAAGGATAAAGATTTGAGAACCCAGAAAGCGACAGGATTTCACGACCAGCATTAACATGGCACTGAAGGCAGACTATTGCACCAACGGTAAAATCATTGTCTCTCTTCATGTGCCCACTAGGCCGTTGCGCCATTTGGAAAGTAAAATTGATAATCTGGGTAGCCTTGCAGTGTGCCAGGGCAGAATCCGAGTTTTTGTTTTAGTCGTAGATTGTAAATGTGTGTGTTAAATGCCCCAAACATCTGGAACATTTAAGGCACAAACCTGGGGTTCAGACCGGCTGTGAAACCCCTCACTTGGGCCTTGCTGTCACTCACCCTTTGAGCCCTTCACTGCTCTTAATCTCTGAAAAGCAGAGAAGTTATGTTAAACTTACATAGAACCTTGGTTAGACCACACTTGGAGTACTGTGAACACTTCTGGTCTCCATATTATAAAAAGGATATAGAGTCATTGGAGAAGTTGCAAACAAGACTTACTAGGATGATAACAGAACTGAGGTTATATCTACCAGGAAAGATTGAACAGGCTGGGGCTCTTTTCTCTAGAAAAGAGTAGGCTGAGGGGTGACCCTCTGGCAACTCATTGAAGTGGGTATTCTTCAGCCAATGTCAGCAGGCTATTCGACTGCAGGAGCCAACACAACTGAATCCCAATCCTATCCATACTCGCATGCTTTCCACCAGGGTACAATGGACAGCCATGAAGAGCTGATTGATTACCATCCCCCATCCCCTCCCCAACCCAGGAGCTGAGGCCAACAGTCGAACCCCAACTGCTTCTTCCAGCTGCGTCAGCTGCTACCTGTGTATTACTAAGACGCGCCTGAAAGTTAGGCTCTGAACTTACAGTTATCCATCCAGAAGATGATGGGCGGTGGCAGGCCAGATGGAGGGTCACAGCGGAGGACCAGTGAAGCTCCCTCTTTGACTACAATCGGATCGATCTTCTCTTTGGCCCACATGGGAGACCCTGGAAATGGGGGCAGAACAGATCAGAGTTTTAACACTGCAAGCTTTTCCTTAAAAAAGGCACAGCCAGTGCAGATTATATGGGAGGTGAACGTTTGGTACATCAGTCTAGAAACGACTTTGGGAGGTCTCAGCAAACAAAGGTTCAACACATTCGTATTATCTTCCTCTGTTCACTGTAGCAGAAACGGTTATCCTGCTTATGTTAAGCAGATTAACCGCCCCTGTTAAAATAGTGGACTATCACGGACTAGGCGTTTGTCCACCGATACCTCAAAACAGTAGCTTCTAGGCTTACATCCCCCAGGAAAGGCCCCAAGTGCAGAAAGGGCGAGCAACATTGTATTCATGAGGAGAAGGGGGTGGAATCAGTTCAATCGTGGAAAGTTGCGACAGACAGGTACAATGGCAGGCCTGCTCCAGGAACACCAGTGGAAGTCAATGATAGATCAACATGGCAGCCCTGGAATGTGAGCAGTATTGCACGTGGAAAAAAAAATCTTTAAATATGAAGTGAATGATGCTGTTTCTATGTGAAATAGAGGGACTTTTCCCCTCCCCTCATCCAAACATCTTTGGACCTTCAAACAGGGACACTTTGAGAGCCGGGGACTATAGGCCGTTTACTTTAACAGTGATTTTTCACTGTGAGAATTCTGGAGTTGGACCAGAACCCACCCCCCTGCCCAGTAAATGATGCACCAGAACAGGACATTTTTGTACCAGCCTGTCACGGGGAAGATACTAAACGGATTCATCGAAGGAAACATCATTTTTTGTTCCCCGTTCAGCTCCATTGCTGGCAGTCCTTCCCAGCGCCAACAGAGCTGTGGTAGTCGGTGCTGTGGGGGTCAAGTACGTAGAAGGAAACAGGTATCAGGGAATGAAACATAGGAAACAATTCATGCAAGTTTATAACTAACCATCGGCCACACAGTTACCTTCCAGCAAGATGAATTTGATGATTAAAAAGAGGTCTTTAGTTAGAAAGAGAAAGAAATGAGATAATTAAAGAAGCAGAATTAAAAAATATGTGGCACAAATACACTGACAAGATCAAAGAAAGAAAGAACTTGCATATATACAGTGTCTTTCACGACCTCAGGACGTCCCAAAGAGCTTTACAGCCAATTAAGTACTTTTTGAAGCGGAGTTACTGGTGTAATATATGAAACACGGCAGCCAATTTTCACATAGCAAAATCCCACAAACAACAATGAGATGAATGACCAGATAATCTGTCTTTTTAGTGATGTTGGTTGAGGGATAAATATTGGCCAGGACACCGGGGAGAACTTCCTGCTCTTCTTCAAATAGTGAGATGGGATCTTTCACGTCCACCTGAGAGGGGAGACGGGGCCTTGGCTTTAAACAAGAACATTGGCACATGGAAGGTTACAGAATTGTGTTAAAAGGGATTTGCACAATGCCTGTATATTATCAAACAAAGCTGAGAATTGGTGAAGTATTTGTTCAATTATTGCCTCCCAATGCTGGTTCTACAATATCAGTCTGTTTAAAAGATTCCAAATGGTCGATTCTCACTCAGAAATTCATTCTGGATTTCTGTAATCGCGTGAATTTCATCGGCATTCAGTTGAAAGTGTGGTATGTTCAGGGCCCCACACCCCTCCCCTGCTCCCTGAGGTTGACACTGTGGTATGCTCAGGGCCCCAAACCCTCCCCTGCTCCCTGAGGTTGACACTGTGGTATGCTCAGGGCCCCACATCCCTCCCCTGCTCCCTGAGGTTGACACTGTGGTATGCTCAGGGCCCCACACCCCTCCCCTGCTCCCTGAGGTTGACACTGTGGTATGCTCAGGGCCCCACATCCCTCCCCTGCTCCCTGAGGTTGACACTGTGGTATGTTCAGGGCCCCACACCCCTCCCCTGCTCCCTGAGGTTGACACTGTGGTATGCTCAGGGCCCCACACCCCTCCCCTGCTCCCTGAGGTTGACACTGTGGTATGCTCAGGGCCCCACACCCCTCCCCTGCTCCCTGCGGTTGACACTGTGGTATGCTCAGGACTCCACACCCCTCCCCTGCTCCCTGCGGTTGACACTGTGGTATGCTCAGGGCCCCACACCCCTCCCCTGCTCCCTGAGGTTGACACTGTGGTATGCTCAGGGCCCCACACCCCTCCCCTGCTCCCTGAGGTTGACACTGTGGTATGCTCAGGGCCCCACACCCCTCCCCTGCTCCCTGCGGTTGACACTGTGGTATGCTCAGGGCCCCACACCCCTCCCCTGCTCCCTGCGGTTAACACTGTGGTATGCTCAGGGCCCCACACCCCTCCCCTGCTCCCTGCAGTTGACACTGTGGTATGCTCAGGGCCCCACACCCCTCCCCTGCTCCCTGCAGTTGACACTGTGGTATGCTCAGGGCCCCACACCCCTCCCCTGCTCCCTCCGATTTTACACCATGAAAGGCCACTACTTTCACCACCGGGAAAATCCTCTAACGCAAGATTTTCAGGCGCGAGCCCCACATCTGCAAGGGCATCACCTCATGGCACAAATTGAAGGTGGTTAGCAGAGGAAATCTGCGTCCGTCCAAGTGGCTGTAATGTCGCCTTTTCTCCTTTCTCTTATTCTTACTACAGAATCGTAGAAACTTCAGCACACGAGGAGGGTTGTGTCTGTGCAGCTGTTAGCTACACCTTGAAGCTACCTACGCTTCTTTTATGTTCTGTGAATTTTGTGCCTAGTAAGGTGAGGGATGGCAGTGCTGGCGAAAGATACACTTCCCCATTTTGGGCACCAAGTGTTAGCATCAAACATTCCCGGTCAGTATAATATAAAGGAATTGCAGTTATGTAATGCCTTTCTCAACCTCAGGACATCCCAAAGCGCTTTACAGCCAATGAAGTACTTGTGTTTGAAGTGGAGTAACTGTTGCAATGTCGGGAAACGCGGCAGTGAGTCTGTTCACAGCAAAGAAATACATGACCAGATAATCTGTTTAAGTGATATTGAGGGATAAATAATGGCCAGGACACTGGGGAGAATGCCCCTGCTCCTCTTTGAATAGTGCTGTGGGATCTTTTATGTCCATCTGAGAGAGCAGACGGGACCTCGGTTTATCGTCTCATCCGAAACTCGGCACCTCCGGCAGCGCAGCACTCCCTCAGTACTGCGCTGGAGTGTCAGCCTAGATTTAGTGCTCAGGTCCCTGGAGTGGGGCTTGAGAGCATAAGCTGAAAGGGTTGTTGCCCCATCTAGTTTTTGAATTGGCCAATTTTTTCAGGCACCAAAACTCTATTTCTTTTATATTAGAAAAAAGCCCATTTTTTTTTAACCTGGCTGTGCCTCATGATGTGTGAGCATTAGTTATTAAGATTGTCTGTGAATTTTCAGCAGCAAATAAAACCTTAGATCTTAAGCCATGATCCCACCTAACCTCCTCTATGCCATCCTCTGTCCAGCTTTGGACTTGAAAGAAGGTAAGGAACATTGATGTGGGAAGGCCGTAGCAACACCAGAGACAGTTTTGAGTCATGAATGGTGGCTTTAAAATGTTTGCTGTTGCATGCAGTGATCTTTGGTTTGGTATCTGCTCCTTACTGTTCCTCAGAGGCAAATTAAAAACTTGACAATAGTGTTGAAGGAACGGTCGAATGACACATTTACTCACTGGACTGCCGGATGACAATTTTGCTGGAGACGGCTGTGCCGCGATCGTTTCTTGCCGTACATTGATACTCTCCTTCATAAGCTTCTGCCTTCCCGCCACTCACAATGTCAACCAGCAGAGTCCCAGAGTTTGGTTTCATTGTCACTCGAGGGTCTTTATCAAGGTTAAAATGGGTTCCATTGCGCGTCCATGAAAAGCTACAGAAGATGGCCAAGAAATAAAAACAGATTATCAAAATGCAGTATTATCAAAACAAATTTACAAGTCATTCGCACGGTACAAAGTTTCGTGCCGCCACTTATAAAAGAACACATAAGAATTTTAATGTCAGCTGTGGCTCATTCTGAGCCAGAAGGTTGTGGGTTCAAGCCCCACTCCAGGACAAAATCTAAGTTGATGCTTCGGTACAATATGGAGTGAGAAAGGGCAGAGATGCAAAAAAAAAAACCCTTTAGCCACATTTGAAGAGGATCAGAGAGCTCTCCTGGTGTCTGGCCAACGTCCCTCCCTCATCAAGAACCTCCAGGGTCTGATCCTTACGTGACACAGCAGGAACCTGACATGAATGTGGCTGAGGAGCCACACAGGTATCTCATAAGACACCAATTCAATTAATGGTAAGATTAAGCAGTTAGAAGGAAGACAGGTAACAACAGAGAGATGACACCTTAATTGAAAGAAATGATCTTGGGTAACTTTGAATTGGAATGCCAAGGATTGAATAAACAAAATATTTCAAAAGGCAAATGCCAAAGTTCTTACATTTTGACCTTTCCCAATGAAAAGAAACAGCAATGTTCAATATTCGGCTCTGTCATAAATTACCCAAATACCAGAATTCACTCATCAATTACCTTGGGGAAAAAATACATATCCAGTAATAACTGCATCAATTGCAAAAGTGGGACAGGAAATGTAGAACAAAAAAATCAGGTCACACATGTATCAAGATGCGTTAAAGCAAAGTTAGTTAGCCAGGCTTTTTTCAAAATTGAGAAACCAAGGGAAGGGCCATGACCCATAACGCAGGGCACTAAGGTAGAGAACAGTCGGATGAGATAAATCATGAAACAGTCGTTAGGTGAAACCAAGCTTGATTGAGAGTAAGGAGTTCCATAGTTTGGAGGGCCTGAGCAAAGATAAGTTACAATGGGAGATGGTGCAATGAGTCTTGATTTGAACGTGTTAAGAGTGAAGGGAGGATGAACAAAGTGTAGGATGGTGTTTATCGTTACTATTGCACCTTGTCACACCGCTTAGAAACATCTCAAAGCACCTCACGCACAATGACCCACTCTGAGGTGTAACGACAGTTATGTGGCTAAACATGGCAGCCATTTTGCACACTGCACAGTTCTCACCAGCCAGCAATGAGTTGAATGACTAGTTAATCTGTTTCTGATGGTGTTGATTGAGGAAGGAATATTGGCCAGGACACATTTAGGAGGAACAAGAGAGAACGTTCAGAGAAACACTGCACAGTAGCGTCGACAAAACAGAAGAGACGAGGAAGGTTGGGATAGGCAGAGGGAGACACTGGATCCTGGAGGTGAGAAAGGTGTGACGTATCAAGGGACAACTTGACACATGTTGTGTGAGTCCATCAGCTCTTATTTCCCCTCAGTCTGATTGAGCACCTGTTGCTATTCTTTAAGATATTTCATGAACCTGATAACCAATACAAACCTGGGAGATGGCTTCCCCTTCGCCTCACACTGGATCAGGATGTTATCCCTGGGGTCTATTATGTAATCCTTTGGAGACTGGTGGGTAATTGTAGGGGGCTGTGGCACTGGATTAGAAAGAAAAGAGTAGAAAACTATAAATTAAGTGACATTCAAACATCAACGGGGCAACAAAAGTTTATAAAAAACACTTAAAAAGTACTGTTCACGCCAATTTGCCACATCAAGCAGAATCATTCAGGTTGCATGCAGATTCTGTGCTGATCAGGAGATCTGTAGCAACATCAAGAGTGTTCATCTTTCCATCAGTTTGGTCTTTTACCTCAGCCCCTTGTCTCTCTGATTCGCTACATGTACCTGGGCGATCTTTTAAGCCTACTCAATTGTTCAGGCACCTTTTATCAAGCCCCAAACTGGGCTGGATGTGGCAGAGGGACAGAGGAGTGAGTTTAGATCATGGCTTTGAGTCTGAGGTTTGCTTTGATGATGATGAAAGCTCACTGGAAATCTTGATTACCTTGCAGGATTCTTGAGAGACAGTAGCAAAGTTACAAAAATGGATTTTTATTCCAAAATCGGTTTATAATTTAGAGATTTTTTTGATGGGCGGTCAAAGAATGGACAGTAATGTTCAAAACAGAACAGGCGGCAACCCACAGGTGCCAATGATCATGCGATCAGTAATGCAGGAACGCCAAATGTTCTCAATTCTATTGGAATCCATGCCAAGAGTTTGGAGCCTTTAGCTAGATTCTGGCTAGATGAGGCAAGCTGCAATTGGCTGAACAAGTCCCAGCGGATGCCCAAACATGATTCCGCAACACAAGCAGCAAATCTGCGAAACACACGGTTTACACAACCACAGCAAAAAAACCAACTCGTGCACATGCAACGGACGCAGCATCCCGGGAAAGACTGGCACGATGCTAAAACGGCAAACAACGCTTAAAACCAAAAGGAACACACTTTGCGGCTTTCACCAAAGACGCCGCTCGACACAAACTTACGTTCGTCCAGAATTTTTGCTTTATTCCCCAGAATCATCAAATGAGAGAGTAAATAGGACAGGATTATAAAGAGGGGGGAGAAAAAAGCACAGTGTAAGTATGAAGAAAGTTGTCACCTCACACTTATTGTAAACACATGCCAATTATTTTGTGTATAGTTTTATTCCTATTTAGGTTCACTCGCATGGAACGAGGTGGAATGGGACGGTTTGCGTGTTTTATGAACCTAAGTTCGGAACCTGTAAACCTGTGATAGGAAGGCAAGGGGGCACAGTTTCAAACTGGCGAAAGGAAGTTCTTCATACAACCAATGATCAACACATAGGATGCACTTCTCATGGAGCAGGGGAGGCAAAAGCCTTGGGAGTTAATTAAGGGATAGTCAGATCTTATGATTGGGATGCTAAGGGTTTTCCTGGGTATTTACCGTGCGATTTTGTGAACAGAAGATGACTAGTTATTCGAAAGGGACAATCAAGCCTCTGTCACTAGGCCAACTTTCCCAATACGCTAGTATAGTATGCTAGTAAAAATAAATTTAAATAAGGGTCAAAACAAACCTAAACAGGAGATCAAAGTTATGAATAAAATATAACAAGACAAAATAAGGAAGGTCGAAGATGAACTGCAGGTGTGAGGGATAAAAAGATCACCTCAACGGTTGGCCATTGTTCATTGTACGGTCAAGCTGAACCCCCTTACCTTACAATTTAAAACTTTGCAAAAGGTTGCACTGTAAATAGAAATGGCACCTTTTCCGTCTGCCCATTTACATTTGCATTTGCTCGTTGTTCCATTATTTTAGAAACAAACATGACTTCCCCCAGTGGCTCAGTGAGTTTGGCCAGTCATTAGCAGAGTCATACACATCAGGAAGACACCATGCACGATCCCTGGTCTTTGCTGAGTTGGTTGATCTCAACTGGGCTACCACTAGAAGATTCAATGCCCATGGGGTTAGGGAGGGTTCCTGCTGACCCTGGTGGAAGAGCGTGGGTGAGGCCAGGATCTGTGCGGGCTGCAATGCCCCACCACAGTTGAACAGTCTCCGAGCACCCACCATCAAGCCTCACACATCAAGAATTGCTAATTGGTGTGACACTGCAAGTCAAGCATCGCCCATGCAAGAAGTCAACACCTTCGGGATCAGAGAAAATAAGAAATAAATAGCTGTTCAAAGAGCTGATTAAGAAAACCTGCATTATAATACAAAGCGTTAATGAAACAGTATTTTCTCCTTCCATATTTTCACATGATGCATTGAGATAAGACAGCCCATGTGATCTCATGCTGAGGTATACAAAACAGAAGGCACCTGGTTCGATCACTGATCTTCAACTGTTCTCAGGCAGAGAATTGGGAAACTACAATTGGCCTCAGTACTCCTGGGCTAGGGAGGGCAAATAAAATTAACAGCCGGTGTTCGCACTCCTTCCTGATTGGTAGTCAGTGATTCCTGTGGGGAAGTGCATGCAATTTAGATGCTGGCTGTGGACTGGTTGTAATGCCCTCCATAATCAATTGGCACTCACTGTCTAGGCTCACATGTGACTGTCAATGGCCAATTAAAGGGGCAGCTGGCACCCGTGGAACCCAAGTGCCTTCAGGGATAAAAAGCATTTTAAAATGATTAGACTGAGCCCCACTAATGTATCTGCGCGTAAAGTCATCGCCCAATATTGTGAGCTACACAGACTGAAAAAGTCCCAGGCTTGATTCATAGACTGCACTGGGTTGCCTGATCCCAGCCTGGCCGGTTACAAGGGCCTCAGCACCCCAGGCCAGGAGGGGGCACAAGTCAGGAGTGTGATGGAATACTCTCCACTTGCCTGGATGAGTGCAGCTCCAACAACACTCAAGAAGCTCGACACCATCCAGGACAAAGCAGCCCGCTTGATTGGCACCCCATCCACTACCCTAAACATTCACTCCCTTCACCACCGGCGCACTGTGGCTGCAGTGTGTACCATCCACAGGATGCACTGCAGCTACTCGCCAAGGCTTCTTCGACAGCATCTCCCAAACCCGCGACCTCTACCACCTAGAAGGACAAGGGCAGCAGGCACATGGGAACAACACCACCTGCACGTTCCCCTCCAAGTCACACACCATCCCGACTTGGAAATATATCGCCGTTCCTTCATCGTCGCTGGGTCAAAATCCTGGAACTCCCTTCCTAACAGCACTGTGGGAGAACCTTCACCACACGGACTGCAGCGGTTCAAGAAGGCGGCTCACCACCACCTTCTCAAGGGCAATTAGGGATGGGCAATAAATGCCGGCCTCGCCAGCGACGCCCACATCCCGTGAACGAATAAAAAAAATCATCAGTCAAGTGCTCACTCCTGACTGCTATCCAGTGATCCCTCCTTGAAAGTGCATCTGAGCGGACATTGGGTAAAGATTGAATCAAATCTGGCTGCGACACCCTTTGTGGTTGAATAGCTTGCTAACGCTGACTGACTGGGTTCACACGTGATTCTGAAGATTCACAGATGAAGATTGATCCCTTGGGCCATGCACCGAATGGTGGCCACCACCTGTGGAACTGTGTCCCAGAAAGAGGCAGCACCTTCAGACCAGAAACAGAAAAAATTGGAGGGAGGTGGAGGGCACGGAATTAGAGGTGGGAAAATTAATGAGTCAGAAAGATTTGACACGACCCCCCCCCTCCTCCTTCCCCATTATGGAGGATTTAGTATCCACAGCTTTTTTCATTGGTTGCTTCAGGCTTTCATACACTCAAAAAGACGGTAGCTACATGTTGGAGTCTATTATGTGTTCAGAGCAAAAAAAGAAAGCCCTTCTTTTTTCAAATATACTTCAGTCTCTATCTTTAGTCCTTCAGTGGTGCCTATGTTTTAACTTGCTGACCAACATCACAGAGAAGACTTTACCCAATAAATGATGGCTTCACCTCCAAGACCAACTCCCTCTGCTGGACGCACAAATAATTGCGTAATTTATGTCTTGAACATAGGAACAGGAGTCGGCCATTCAGCCGCTCGAGCCAGTTCCACCGTTGAGATCATGGATGATCTGTATCTTAACTCCATCTACCCACCTTGGTTCTATATCCCTTAATACCTAATAAAAATTTATCAGTCTCAATTTTGAACTGTCCGAGCCTCAACAGCTTTTTGTGTTCCAGGTTTCCACTACACTTTGTGTCAGGGCTTCCTGACATCACCTCTGAATGGCCTAGCTCTAATTTTAAGGTTATGCCCCCTTGTGCTGGACTCCCTCGCCAGAGGAAATAGTTTCTCTCTATCTACCCTATCAACTCCTTTAGTCATCTTAAACACCTCAATTAGATCACCCTTTAATCTCCTATACTCAAGAGAATACAAGCCCAGTCTACACAACCTGTCCTCAAAATTTAACCCTGATATCATTCTGGTGAATCTGCGCTGCACCCCCTCCAAGGCTAATATATCCTTCCTGAGGTGTGGTGCCTAGAACTGAACGCAGTACTCTAAATGGGATCTAACCAGAGCTTCATATAACTGTAACATAACTTCCACTCCTTTGTAACCCTGACCCCTTGCGATAAAGGCCAACATTATAGGTACAGCAAGGGTCAAAATCCTGGAACTCCCTACCTAACAGCACTGTGGGAGTACCTTCACCACATGGACTACAGCGGTTCAAGAAGGCAGCTCATCCCCACCTTCTCAAGGGCAATAAATGCCAGCGACGCCCACATCCCATGAATGAATAAAAAGACATCGAGTAAAGATCCCTCCGCAATGTCCCATCAACCCCAGAGCAGGTACTGCATGGGTTAGATACAGAGTAAAGCTCCCCCTATGCTGCTCCATCAAACACTCCCAGGACAAGTACAGTATGGGTTAGATACAGAGTAAAGCTCCCCCTACGCTGCCCCATCAAACACTCCCAGGGCAGGTACAGTATGGGTTAGATACAGAGTAAAGCTCCCCCTACGCTGCCCCATCAAACACTCCCAGGGCAAGTACAGTATGGGTTAGATACAGAGTAAAGCTCCCCCTACGCTGCCCCATCAAATACTCCCAGGGCAGGTACAGTATGGGTTAGATACAGAGTAAAGCTCCCCCTACGCTGCCCCATCAAACACTCCCAGGGCAAGTACAGTATGGCTTAGATACAGAGTAAAGCTCCCCCTACGCTGCCCCATCAAACACTCCCAGGGAAAATGCAGCACGGGTTAGATATAGAGTGTAAAGCTCCCTCTTTTCTTTGAAAAAGGCAACATCAGTTTTCTAATGGACCTGAAGCACATTACTTCACACAGTTACAGAAAATCTGTCATTATCTATTTGCCTGTAAACAAATTTTAATTTCTTTCCAATGACTCCACCCCGACCATTGCTTCTCAACAGCTGCTCTAGGAGATGACATACATCCCTGCTTTAATTGCTAAACATAATGCATTTAGGACAAAAAAAATGCTGTTCACTTAGTAGCCTTGTAAATAATTAACATCATCCATCGCAGAATCATGCATCACACTCCTGTACCTCAGGAAATTGTCTGAATAGCTCTTATGTTAAATGAAGTACAACACAGCAGTAAATCCCCTCTCTTTGTAAATTAGGACAAATCGTCAAGCAAATTAACCAAACCAGATTGTTTTTCACTTCGAAGGCTTTAATGTGTAAATCACATATTTTCTTTTCTTCCTATAAAATCGAATAAATTAGACGCCCACCTTAGTGCTGACTGTGTCCTCTAATACATCTAATTCTATCTGCAAATATTCAGAGGAATAATTCTAGTCTCAGTCCAGTTGCCACAGCACAAAACCACCTCTAACTTGGCAGTGAATTGTCAATCTCACTCAGGGATGTCACGGCATGATTGGAACAAGAGATGAAAAGATGTCACACTGATACAGTAAGGTTCTCTGGTTAGGGATGAGGCATATAGTTGGGACAGAGTAGAGGGAGCTTTCATCTGTATCTTAATTGTGCTATACCTTACCCTATCGTACTCTTCAGATCTTCCATGGCTTCATCCGCACTGCCTGCTCATCCAACTCTGGTCTACAATGATCCTCCCTTCCCTCCGATCCACCATCGCACTGCAGTCCTCCTCACCTTCCGTCCACTCTGCTCACCTTCAAAAGCCTGAGTAATTGGTATTTCAGGCCACTTCCCTTCACTTCTCTCCTACTGCCTGCTGTGTTCACTGATTCCCGTGCAAAGCAGCCTGGGGCAATTGTTGACGTGAATGGCAACTAACTATATGTCATGTTTCATGCTGACACTGGGTGCTTGCAATGAAAAGTGTTCCCTTCCCCAACATCAAAATCCCTCACCCTGATGAGCACAAAACTTGTAGGGAAGAAAAAAGCACTCTTATAAAGCAATAACTTTTGGATTTTGATGGCAAAAGGCACAGAAGGTCCACAAAGAGGTAAAATTTGGTGCTTAGTTATCTCCTTGAAGCCTGTGAAGCTCAACAGGTTTAATTGATCAAGAGGTTCTCAGTAGGGCAGAACTGAACCCTTGGGCAGTTTAAAAAAGCTTCCCCGGTGATCCACCTGATTGCTGCGTCCAGCCAGCTCTGCCTGCGCTGTTGATTAGCTGCTCACCAGCAGGGGGCCCAGATATCGCGAGTGGCGAGCACCACTTAAAGGCAGCCTGCACCTCTTAAAGGGAAGCTGCATTGTGGCTGCAGGAAATGGTGGAAGTCAATTGGGAAGTGAATCTGTGCTGTAATATAGTGCAGTATGGTGATGATGGGACCTCTGGAACTTTTAACGAGCAACAACTGGGCTGCTCAACATTTGCGGGACTCTGATATTTGCAAAATATAAGATACGGGTCTGCATCGAGTCTGAACGGAGATCGGATATCGCACACGTAAAACACAGATACAGGTCCCGTCCCTATGTTTACAAACTGTTGAGTTATTTTAAAACATTGAATAAAGATTGCGCATTACTGAATCCCACGTCCTCCAATCTGCACACCAGACCTCACCAATCTGCTGATCTGAGTTTGTACCGGGCCTGCGAGAGAGCGTGCACCAAGGTTCTCTGATGATGCTCTAGAGGCCTTGGTGCAAGAGATGGACAGAAGGAGGGGCATCCTATATCCACAGTGGGGGGAGGGCAAGAGGCCCTCCAGACACATGCTCCCGAGGCAGTGGGAGGCTGTAGGGGATGAAGCCAGTGGGAGGCTGTAGGGGATGAAGCCAATGCCAGGCGCATAGCACCACGAACATGGATGTAGTACAGGAAGAAGTTCAATGTTTTGACATGAGTGGTCAAGGTGAGTGAGGTCAGCTGTCAAGTGGCGTCTCCTATCAACTGCACCACTAGCCGCATCCACTGCTCCCCGCACTATACCCTCCATCACCCACATACCAATAAACTCTTTCAATCAGTACTCAACTCTTCCAATCAGATGCTTCATCTCACCCTCACACATTATCACTGTTGCAAGCCGCACACCCACAAATCACAGGCCACACACATTTGCAGCTTTTCAACCATGACAGCCACATCACCCAAATATCTTGCAGGACACTCACCGACACACGTCCCGCTTTCTTGCAGGAGAAGATGGCACATAACAGAAGTCAGCAAGTGGCAGTGGCTCCATGGAACGTGAACCTGCTGTCCTCTCTCAGGATGACAGCACTCTTGTCCTACACCTGCCACTCTGCCAGTGCCCTTGCTGTTGCCTGTCAGCTAGCCAGCCCACTCCCTGTAGATTATTGAAACTTTACTATGGGAACAGAGGAAGATAGGAACAGGAGTAGGCCATTTAGACCCTCGAGTCTGTTCTGCCATTCAATGTGATCATGGTTGATCTGTGACCTAACTCCATATACCCACCTTAGCCCCATATCCATTAATACCTTTGGTTAACACAAATCTATCAATCTCAGATTTAAAATTAACAATTGAGCTAGCACCAACTGCCATTTGCAGAAGAGAGTTCCAAACTTCTACCACCCTTTGCGTGTAGAAGCATTTCCTAACTTCACTCCTTGGGCTCTACGTTTTAGGCTATGTCCTCTAGTTTTAGTATTCAAGTATAGGAGACCTCCGAAAACAGGTACAAATGCACCAGCAGCCAGTAGCAATAATCCAGCAATTAACCTGTAACTCCTGCATGATCCCTTTAAATAGCGCTGGTGGGGGGGTCCTCCATGCTGTTTAAGACCTGTTCAGCTGTGCGAGGTTAAGACAATGCATTGGCTGGCGTGTTGAGTTCCAAAATCGCATCTGTCCCTTTAAATCAGCGTTACGCACTGATCTACCGCATATTCACCGACTTTACCTGGTGCCGGCGTTGGTTATCTGCGCGTGCGCAAACACCTTTACCAAAATGGCGTCAGGCGCGTGTCACACTAGAAGTGTGCACATGCATTCCGGACGCCATTTTGGGTCCTTAAGAGTCCGAGTAGCGCCCACACAACGGGCGCCACGCGGCCCAATTTAGACCCCGAGGTCTTTCTGTTTTGTACGACTGTATTATCTTGGTGGGGCGTGTTTAGCCACTAAACCATAGGGGCAGCTGTTCCATGAACATCTAATTACATTAATTAACAGATTTCCAATGAGACACTGAGAACGATCAATGATGGAATGGATTTTCACTCACGATCAAGGGGTACGTCCAATGCTGCACTCAGGTGGATCAAAAGGAGAATGAATGAAGTGCTCCTGCATGTTAGGCTTGTTTTCCTTCCTGCCATTCTCCAGCCTCTAAGAGCAGGACTGCTGGAAGACTGCTCCCTCTGGACCCTGGACTTCTGCCGATCCACCAAAAGCTGAAATGATAAGGAATAAGATATTATGACTGACATTACATTATGTCTGTTGCCTGAAAGGAAAAACTAAAGCCGTGCTGGGGACTGAATGTTGTCAGTAAATAGATTCTCTCAGTCACTTGGTTAGTTTGTTAGCCCTCTCACCTCTGAGTCAGAAGGTTGTGGGTTCGTAATCCCACTCCAGAGACTTGAGCACAAAACCTAGGCTGACACTCCAGTGCAGTCCTGAGGGAGCACTGCACTGTCGGAGGTGCCGTCTTTCGGATGATGCGACCTTGGGACATTCCAAAGCGCTTTTCAGCCAATTAAGTACTTTTTTTTTGAAGTGTACTGACTGTTGTACTGTAGGAAACGCGGTAGCCAATTTACACGCTGAGCCACGGCTGACGTGAACAAGGACCCAATATTCTGATTTCTCCACAATCAGCATCGATGAATTGTACTGGAACTCTCATTTTTGAATGCTTCAGGATTTCAGTTGTGGACCTGGCCTTATCCCTAAAATGAACTGCTCAGTCCACAGCTGACTTTAGATTGCAGCATTACATGCGATAGAGACAGAGGGTGGTGTTTATGTGGAACAGTTGAATGGAGAAGTATTTCAAAGTGTCTGCGCAGGAAAGGGAGCTTTTCTTTAAGAATCACAAGACAAATATAGATGAGAGACACAGTTTGGCCCATCTTAACTCATCCAGTCGAGATGAATAGCCAACATTCTTTCTTTCTATTTGAAATAAAAACAGAAATTGCTTAAGATACATAGCAGGCCTGTCAGAATCTGGGGAAAAAATGAAAGTTAACATTTCGGGTACACATCCCTGAGTCGGAATTGGAATTGGAGAATAAATGAGTGTTTTCATAGGAATGATCAAAATGTAGGGGGAGGGGAGAACAACAGAGAAGGTTCACAGGGCAGGTTTGCAAGCTACTAATTCAGAGGTAGTGAGTGGGTTTAACAGCTCCTGTGGTAAGAGGCGAGAGTGTGCTGGACAGTGAACAGATATCTCAGGCAAGCATTAAAAAGGCATTGGAAGGACAAAACAGGAGTGAAAACAACTCAGTCAGTCGGAGAAAAGGCATTAGAAAGGTAAATGATAGAGAACAATAAACAAAATTACATTTGATTTGGGTTAGTTTTAAACCTATGTATGTCTCATTTTAATCAAAATGATTTATTTGATCTTGAATGCTAATTATTGTAATGAATGTAACATAAGTCTGGGGATTATACTGAATACTTTTGACGAACTGTATGAATCCATCACAGTGAGCTGACACCCTAAGTAATTAGGAAATGCAAAGGCTGCAGTTATATAAGGTATTGGTGAGACCGCACCTGGAATACTGCATACAGTTTTGGTCTCCATACTTAAGAAAAGACATACTTGCTCTCGAGGCAGTACAAAGAAGGTTCACTCGGTTAATCCCGGGGATGAGGGGGCGGACATATGAGGAGAGGTTGAGTAGATTGGGACTCTACTCATTGGAGTTCAGAAGAATGAGAGGCGATCTTATTGAAACATATAAGATTGTGAAGGGTCTTGATCGGGTGGATGCAGTAAGGATGTTCCCAAAGATGGGTGAAACTAGAACTAGGGGGCATAATCTTAGAATAAGGGGCTGCTCTTTCAAAACTGAGATGAGGAGAAACTTCTTCACTCAGAGGGTGGTCGGCCTGTGGAATTTGCTGCCCCAGGAAGCTGTGGAAGCTACATCATTAGATAAATTTAAAACAGAAATAGACAGTTTCCTAGAAGTAAAGGGAATTAGGGGTTATGGGGAGCGGGCAGGAAATTGGACATGAAGCTGAGTTCGGATCGGTCAATGCCCTGTGGGTGGCGGAGAGGGCCCAGGGGCTATGTGGCCGGGTCCTGCTCCGACTTCTTGTGTTCTTTAGATTTGTGGTTGGGATCAGATCAGCCATGATCTTATTGAATGGCGGAGCAGGCTCGAGGGGCCGATTGGCCTACTCCTGCTCCAATTTCTTATGTTCTTATGTTCTTATGTTCTTTGGTAATCTTTTCTCACTTGCAACAACAATCTTGCAACAGCCTGTCTGTGCTGTGCGTGGCAGAGACAGGTGCACCGTCATTAAGCATAGATCATTAAGGCAAGTGCAAGGAAAGGTTAATGCTCAGCCCTGAAAAGTGCAGCCACCATGCTCAGCAAGGCCGATGTTATAAGGCATTGGATGGACACTGCACATTCAATGTGATCGTATCATAAGAACATAAGAAATAGGAGCAGGAGTAGGCCAATCGGCCCCTCGAGCCTGCTCCGTCATTCAATAAGATCATGGCTGATCTGATCCTAACCTCAAATCTAAATTCATGTCCAATTTCCTGCCTGCTCCCCGTAACCCCTAATTCCCTTTACTTCTAGGAAACTGTCTATTTCTGTTTTAAATTTATTTAATGATGTAGCTTCCACAGCTTCCTGGGGCAGCAAATTCCACAGACCCACTACCCTCTGAGTGAAGAAGTTTCTCCTCATCTCAGTTTTGAAAGAGCAGCCCCTTATTCTAAGATTATGCCCCCTAGTTCTAGTTTCACCCATCCTTGGGAACATCCTTACCGCATCCACCCGATCAAGCCCCTTCACAATCTTATATGTTTCAATAAGATCGCCTCTCATTCTTCTGAACTCCAATGAGTAGAGTCCCAATCTACTCAACCTCTCCTCATATGTCCACCCCCTCATCCCCGGGATTAACCGAGTGAAACTTCTTTGTACTGCCTCGAGAGCAAGTATGTCTTTTCTTAAGTATGGAGACCAAAACTGTATGCAGTATTCCAGGTGCGGTCTCACCAATACCTTATATCAGTGTTCAAACTACTGTAGAAAGAGCAGGAGTTTATTTACTCATCATAAATCTGCCAAGAATTAATTTTGCATGAAATATTGCATTCAGAATGCCCTATTAACGGATCTGTGGTCAACTTCACGTTAAGCTTGCGTTCCGAGAAGGTGGTGGGATGAGCCAGACACTGGCAGCTGGTTTCAAATTGAGCTCGGACTAATGGGGTGAGATACTGCTCAGTCTGATGGCTGTAAGAGTCCTGTGTGAAACGAGTTTGGGCAGTCTCAGCACAGTTCCTGCAGTCCACAATTCAATACTAAAATTGGCAATTGTATTCAGAGAGGTGCCAGGCTGTGTGAGCAACGGAAAATGTCACGGATTGCCAGGCACTGGTATAGTCGGGGAAGTTCTTCTGCCTCCACCGCTCTCTGGGGAAGGCAGTTCCACAGACTGACAACTCTCAGAGAAAAAAAAATTCCTCATCTCCGTCTTAAATGGGAGGCCCCTTATTTTTAAATTGTAAGAAAACATTTATCAAACAAAATTAAATTTGCTCCCTATTAATATGGTAAGTTATGTGCACATTATTAGTAATTAAATAAAACTCAATAGAAACAAATACTGTTGCTGTGTGTGCCAAACCAGGGGTTATTGGGAGTCTGCTCCTAATATTACAGTGTTTCATCACTGGAGAAATGGTGGGGGTGGCACTGGTCTCGGGTAGTAGCTCAAAATGGGTAATAGCGAAGTCAGTGGAAAAGAAAATCGGGTGGAGGGTGAATCGGGCGGGGGGGGTGAATCGGGAGGGGGGGGTGAATCGGGCAGAGGGGTGAATCGGGCAGGGGGGTGAATCGGGCAGGGGGGGGTGAATCGGGAGTGGGGGGTGAATCGGGAGGGGGGGTGAATCGGGAGGGGGGGTGAATCGGGAGGGGGGGGTGAATCGGGCGGGGGTGAATCGGGAGGGGTGGGTGAATCGGGCGGGGGTGAATCAGGCGGGGGGTGAATCGGGAGGGGGGGTGAATGGGGAGGGGGGGTGAATCGGGAGGGGGGGTGAATGGGGAGGGGGGGTGAATCGGGCGGGGGGTGAATCGGGATGGGGAGGGTGAATCGGGAGGGGGGTGAATCGGGCGGGGGGTGAATCGGGAGGGGGGAGGGTGAATCGGGAGGGGGGGGTGAATCGGGAGGGGGTGAATCGGGAGGGGGTGAATCGGGCGGGGTGGGTGAATCGGGCGGGGTGGGTGAATCGGGAGGGGGGTGAATCGGGCGGGGGGGTGGGTGAATCGGGCGGGGAGGGGTGAATCAGACTGCTGGTTCGCTATCATCCATTTTTTTGCTGCTATCTAAAACCAATTGCACCCCCAGTACATCCCACTCTTGAAAGAAAGAAAGAAAGAAAGACTTGCATTTATATAGCACCTTTCATGGCCTCAGGACATCCCATATTTATGACTAATTAAGTACTTCTGAACTATCGTCACTATTATAATGTAGGAGACACAGCAAGGTCCCACAAACATCAGTGTGATAATGATCAGATAATCTGTATTTTAGTGATGTTGGTTGAGGGATAAATGTTGGTCAGGACACCACGGATAACTCCCCTGCTCTTCTTCAAATAGTGCCATGAGATCTTTTATGTCCACCTCAGAGGTCAGATGGGGCCTCGGTTCAACATCTCAAATGAAAGACGGCACCTCCGACATGCAGCACTCCCTCAGTACTGCACTGAAGTGCCAGCCTAAATTATGATGAGACTATTTGAATGAGATAGGTTAAGGAGACATGCATATTAGTTATGGAAGCATAGAACTAGGTTAGATGTTAGGAGGTTTTTCTTTTTACTGAGGGCTATCGACCTCTGGAACAAGTCGCTCATGTGGTGAGTGCGAATTGTTCAATAGTTTGCTGGACAGATTCCTGACTAAGGTTGATATCACTACATACAAAGGGTAGGTGGGATGTTGGGTGATGTGCCTTTTTGTCATTGGGTTCTCCTGGAACTCGTTTTGATTCCCTTTGGGGGGTCAGAGAGGAATTTTCCCAGATTCTTTTTTTCCCTGAATTGGCCTAGGGTTTTTTCAATCTGTTTTTGCCTCTCCAAGGCAATATTCATCCCTCAACCAACATCACTAAAAAATGATTATCTGGTCATTCTTAAATTGCTGTTTGTGGGACCTTGCTGTGCACAAATTGGCTGCCATGTTTCCTACATTACAACAGTGACTACACTTCAAAAATGCTTCATCGGCTGTTGGGACATCCTGAGGTGTGAAAAGCGCTATATAAATGCAAGGCCTTTCTTTATTTCTCCCAGGAGATTACATGGTTGCTGGTGGGTGGGAGGCCATTGTGGGTCATGAAGCTTAGTTGCAACATGACTATAGGACTGGCTCGATGGACCAGCTGGTCTTTTCCTGTCCAACAGTTTTCTATGTTCTTCTTGCAGGGCACTGTGGGTAGTTTGACAACACAGTAAATAGATTTATTTTTTATTTTTAAGAAACCTGAATAAATGGTAATGTCCTCAGTGAAGAACCATCAAGGATTAATAGAGTAGGAGAGAAGATGAGATAAGTCAGAACGTTGTGATTAGACAATGCCAAGCTTGGGTTTTAAAAGCCTGCAGTTCATAGGAGGGTGGAAAGACAGAGGTCAGGGCTTCCACTGCTTTGAGGTTCTGGGAAAGAATAAGTTAGAATATGAAACGGCGCAATGATTCTTTATTTTAACTCAGTGATAATGACAGAAGGACGAAGAACAGGTCGGAAAGTTCCAAAGGCCTCTGACGAAGTACTTGGTGTGTTCTGCAGAAGTGCTGGATTGCACAGCTCCTTAATAAAAACAAATGCACGCACGGAAAGAGTAGAAAACGATGTGCACTGATGGTCAGAGGGCAATGCCTCGTGCCACCTTCTCTGGTGGCACGCGGGGCTAGCAGGCAATTGTGCTTGCACGTACGGTACTGAAAAAAATTAAACCGGGTTGAGCTTTTATTTACAATGCAGAAGGGCGTTCCTCTCGAAGGCACTGATTCACGTTGGAGTACGGTTCCAGAGGTGCCAGCAGCTCCAAGTGGACATCCCAATTCACTGTTGGGCCTAGGCCTAGAGTGTCCACAGGTTATTTGGCCAGGGAGGCCTGGTCTTGTCCTCACTGAACATCCACACAGCAGCAGTCACTGGAGAGTGATCAGAAGGATGGCTTTTCCCCTCTCCTCTGCCTGCAGGCCAATACTTGCATTCCAACTGCTGCCCAGCTGAGACCAGCTCACTCAGCGCAGACCGTGACCTCAATCTGGGACCCTCTAGTTGTGCGGCTTAAACCACTACTTGGTACACGTCATGGTGCCTTTACCCCCTCCGCCAGTGGGAAGCAGCTTATGGCTCTTGGTAAAGCCTTCAATGCTGCTCTGGAGCAGTTTACTGATTACAGTTTGGAATGTTCACAAGATCCACTTTATCTAAAACAAATCACATTAGATGGCCATACGTTTGCGAACACTTCACTTGTAAGAGAAACCGTGGCTGCCTTGAAGGGGCGGATTAGTGCACAAGGATGAATGCTAAAGGAACTGTTTGATGTTGACTTGCCATTTTAAATGCTCCAAATGTGCACTGGCTTGGGAATGCTGAACAGGCAGGCCGGAAAATGTCAAAGGCAGAAACAATTGGGAATCGTCCCTTCAGAAGTGCCGGTATTGTTGTTTGTGAACTGAGCTTCGATCTGTAGCTGTGAGCTCTCTGTACAGCACACCATGGCAGTGTTAGTGCTACACACTGTCGTGCAATCACCGAAAAGCTTTTGACACTTCAAGAGCTTAAATCTACTGTAAAATACTCCAGACAGACAAATGGTATCTTACTCCTGATTATACACGCACTCTTTCAACAAACATAGTGGGACTCACGTATTTACAGATTTTTTTTAAAGCCTTTATGAGCTAGAAAATAGTTGTTCTCCAACCTGTACCCCCAATTCACCAATAAAGGGGGAAAAGTATTTGGCAAACCTGTTTTTCTGTTTATTGAAAAAAAGGTGTGACATGCTGATGTAAATTGTGCTCAAATGCATCATTGAGCCATTTTGACTGTCATGTCATCATGACAAGGATAATGCTTGGCTCCTCCATATAATTGGCTTGCCAAATGCTTTTTCTTGGAGACCATGTCCCTTTAATGTCAGCAGGAATTCCTAACGTCAATGACTTGATGCCAGTGCCATCAGGGGAACTGCAACCCTTCTTGGGAGGAAATCGCACCGGCCCGAACGGCAGAGGCAGGAAAGGCTGGCAATAACACAATTTGATTTTGGTTTTGGTCACAGACAGGCTGAGCGTTCAGTGAAGGACAGCAATCCAATTTTGTCATTGATCACCTCTTCCTGTTTCCTTGCTGATTCTCCTGTGTATTTATCATAACCCTCCTTTTTAAAGCTTATTTTTGCTTTAACCCTTGATGTATCGATGGAAACCTTGCCTTTGGTGTCCGGTTGGAATGTGTTTAACCTATGACTTGTATTTAAATATCAAATACTGCTGTCTATCGCTCATTCTTCCAACCAATTAATTTAGACTACATTTCCTTTCATCTCACTTAAATAACGTAATTTCCAGTCCAACACCTTTATCTTGGGCTCTTCTTTTCCCTCATCTGTCTTCAATGTGAATCTAATGAGATTACGGTCACTATTTCCAAAGTGTCCTCTGACCTTTAGTGTAGTTACTTGTCCTGTTTTGTTACCCAGATCTATATCTGGCACTGAATCCTTTCTTATCGAACATGCAACATATTGATTAAGGAAACAGTCCTGGGTGCATTCTAAGAGCCTCTCACTATTTTGACCACAAATTCTTGTCTTATCCCAGTCTACTTTTGGATAGTTAACATCCCCCCACAATTACAATTCATAGCACTGCAAACCTCTCAATGTTGCCGACAAATCTCATCCTTGGTTTCTTTCACACCCCTTCTGAACCCACATCAGGGACGATCAACAGTTGGAACAGGGAAGTAGCTAACGGGATTCCATAACCACATAGAGCGGGTTATCCTGACACACTGTACACTACCATTCAAAATGGATTTTTGTAATATAAACAGGCCATATAATTTGAAATATATCTCACAGCAGATGGAGAATGAAGTTGAACTTGATGAAACCTACTGAATTAATCTTATACCAGATTACAGTATCAGCTGTGGCTCAGTGGGTAGCACTCTCACCTCTGAGTCAGGAGGTGGTGGGTTCAAATCCCACTCTAGAGACACGAGCACAAAATCTAGGCTGACACTTCAGTACAAAGGGAAGTGTTACACTGTTGGAGGTGTTGCCTTTTGGACGAGACATTAAAACGAGGCCTTGTCTGCCCTTTCCAGTGGAAGTAAAATATCCCATGGCATTATTCAAAGAAGAGCAGGGGTGTTCTCCCAGGTGTCCTGGCCAATGTTTATCCCTCAACCAACATCACTAAAAAATAAATTATCTGGTCATTATCACATTGTTGTTTGTGGGACCTTGCTGTGTCAAAAGTGGCTGCCATGTTTCGTACATAACAACAGTGACTACACTTCAAAAAGTACTTCAGTGGCTGTTAAGTGCTTTGGGGTGTCTTGAGGTCCACATAAATTCAAGTCTTTCTGTGAATCAGAAGTTAGAACGAGCTGTTTGAACACCTATTGATTCTTAGCTTTCATCACAGTGAGGAGGATAGTAACAGACTTCAGGAGGATGTAGACAGACTGGTGAAACGGCAGATGAAATTTAATGCAGAGAAGTGTGAAGTGATACGTTTTGGTAGGAAGAATGAGAAGAGACAATGTAAACTAAATGGCACAATTTTAAAGGGAGTGCGAGAACAGAGAGACCTGGGGGTGTGCGTACACAAATCTTTGAAGGTGGCAGGACAAGTTGAGAAGGCTGTTAAAATAGCACATGGGATCCTGGACTTTATGGGCCCAATGTTACCAGGGCTGCGGGTTCTCGGCGGGGGGGCTATCGGGCGCGTGGGTAACGCGCCCGGCGAAATCAGTCAGCCACCCGCGCGATCGTAGCCCAATTGGATCCACTTAACTTCTCCTCCGGGTTCCCCACTGCTGATCTGCATGTCGGGCGGGCTGCGCATGCGCAGTAAGATCTGTCAGCTGGAGGAGCTCTATTTAAAGGGGCAGTCCTCCACTGACAGATGCTGCAACAAACAGAAAAAAATCACTGCATGGAGCAGCCCAGGGGGAAGGCTGCTCCCAGTTTAATGATGCCTCACTCCAGGTATCAATACATGGGGTGAGGAGGAAGGGGAGGCCAGAGATCTTCCCCCCCGGCGGGCGGGAGGAAGCGGCCTGCCTCTGCCACCAGGAAGGCCTGGCTCGAGGTGGCAGAAGAGGTCACCAGCACCATCAACATATCGCCCACCTGCATACAGTGCAGGAGGCGCTCCAATGACCTCAGTAGGTCAGCCAAAGTGAGTACACTTACTCTTTCCCCTACACTCCGTCTGCCACATCACCTCCCCCACCCCACATCTCCTTCTGCACTGCCAACACTACTCTGTCACATCACTCCTCATACCCACTCAAACCTCATCCTCATCTTACCTGCACTTACTCACCTCGCCAGTACTCATCCCGCCACTACCACTCAACCCAATCCTCATACAATCTCATGGCTCGATCTCATACTCACCCTCTCGTGCATCTCTTTCACAGTCAGCCTCACTCAACCTGCCACTACCTGTGCTGCAGCCACAGGGCATGCATCACATATGTGCAGTAGGCAGCGTAAGGCAAACGTGTCGTGAGCATGAAGGGGATGCACAAGGGTGATTGAGGGTTTGTCATGGTTGTTACTTATATTGAATTTCTGACCAACTCACATTACATATTATATTGTCACCACTACTGCCATGTCTTCGTGAATCTTGTCTGGTCTGTGCAATAATGCCCTTTCCTGAGGATCACTATGAAGACCCACAACTGATGCCACCCATTGTGTCACTGCAGAGTGGGTGTAGGTGTATTTGCAGGGCTCTTTTGTGCAGACGGCTGAGAGACGTCGGCAATGTCCCCGCTGGCACCCTGGAAGGATGCAGAGGAGAAGTTGTTGAGGGCAGTGGTGACTTTGACAGCGACAGGTAAGAAGATGGTGCTCGGGCCAGCCAGGAGCAGCTTGGCATGAAGGAGGCTGCAGATGTCCACGACTACATGTCGAGTGACTCTGAGCCTCCGTGTGCACTGCTGCTCAGAGAGGTCCAGGAAGCTGAGCCTCAGTCTGTGGACCCTGTGGTAGTGCCCTCTGCGACGCATCTCTCTCTGCGGTAGCCCTCCCTCCTGCTGTACAGGTGGATGTGTCACAGCACTGTGTGGTGGAGCTCCACGTGTCAGAGGTGGACGGCGTGGACGGCGAGGCTGGTGATGCTGTTCGCCCTCCGAGGAGGTCATGACTGCAGCTACGGCGGCCCCCATCCGGAAGATGTACATCTGAGGGGGTCCGCAAGGTAGGTACATGTCTCTGGACCCCGGGGTAAGTGTGCAAGTTGGTGACTTTGATTGTCAGGAGGAGGGTGGTGGAGGCCAAACTTTGTCCCAAGTGACTTAGTGGCCTCCTGCAATGAGTGAGGGTCTCCCCGCCCCCACCTGTCAAATGGACCTTTGCAGCTGCCACAGGTTGACAGCTGCAACACGTCCATTTGAACTGGGAGTGTTTCCCCCAGTGTGGGAACAGTCCCAGTTTGCTCTAAAATCCCACCCCTCCTCACATAATCCCTTAATCAGGTCAGTTAATGACCTGAACAAGCAAAATAAATAGCTTCAAGTGGCATCCCGCTGGCTTTAATTGCCTGCGGGATTCCCACCAGCGGGGGCTGCGCGCGCACGCCGGCGCGTCAGTGGGGAACCCGGAAGTGCGCGGGTTTGAGGTGGGCTCCAGTCCCGCTCCGGGATTTCCCTCCGCCAGGAACGCACCCGATAGCGGGTGCTAAAATGCTGCCCTATAAATCGAGGCACAGAGTACAAAAGCAAGGAAGTTATGCTAAACCTTGGTTAGGCCCCAGCTGGAGTATTGTGTCCAATTCTGGGCAAGATACTTTAGGAAGGATGTCAAGGCCTTAGGGAGGATGCAGAAGAGATTTACTGGAATAGTACCAAGAATGAGGGACTTCAGTTGCGTGGAGATACTGGAGAATTTGGGTTTGTTCTCCTCAGAGCAGAGAAGGTTAAGAGGAGATTTGATACAGACGTTCAAAATCATGAAGAGTTTTGATGGAGTAAATAAAGAGAAACTTTTTCCAGTGGCAGAAGGGTCAGTAACCAGAGGACACAGATTTAAGGTAATTGGCAAAAGAACCAGAAGCGACATGAGGAAAGAAAAAATTTACGCAGCGAGTTGTTATGATCTGGAATGCGCTGCCTGAAAGGTTGGTGGAAACAGATTCAATAATAGCTTTCGAAAGAGAATTAGATAAATATTTGAAGTGGAAAAAAAATGCAGGGCTATGGGGAAAGAGCAGGGGATAGGACTAATTGGATAGCTTTTTCAAAGAGCCGGCACAGGCACGATGGGCCGAATGGCCTCCTTCTATGCTGTATCATTCTATGAAGGTAAGAGGTATCTTCCGCACGCATAACTGGCGGCTTATTGGTAACAATCAGCAGTCTACACACAGCATAATTCATGCAAAGCTTTACCGTCCATTGCTTAAGGGAGCCTGATAGCAATTGAATTATTCCACAATTGAAGGAAACATTTGCTGCGTTTACCATTGCTCTAAATGGCTCTGTCAAATTTCATTTGCACAGTGTAATTAAATGGATTGCACAGGGCAAACAAGAAATCCAGTTCATTTAATATCTAGATTTTGATTTAACAAGGCAGGTAAACTCCGTTCTTCATGATAATTCAGGTCAACCAGTTCGCCCAACCCCATAGTGTGACCATCATTCTCTGTCCGTTGGACAGACTGGGTCCCACGGGACAAGCAGCCATTTGTTTTTGTCCCATGCTTTCTAATCGTCAAAATATTTATTTGAATTCAGAAGAGCAGTGGCACATACCGCAAGAATGGTCAAGAGATGAGGTGAATTAGGAAGTGCCCAAAAGGTGTTCTCGAGCTTAGGTTTTAAACACCTGAGAATGGTAAGGAGAAGGAATGACCGAGCAAGGTTAAAGGTTCCCCGGTTTTGAGGCCCTGGATGAGTTAGAGTAGTAGACCCTGGGATGAGTTGGAGTGGGAGACCCTGGGATGAGTTAGAGTAGTAGACCCTGGGATGAGTTAGAGTAGGAGACCCTGGGATGAGTCAACACAACAACAACAATTTGCATTTATATAGCAACTTTAAGAACATATGAAATAAGAGCAGGAGAAGGCCAAATGGCCCCTTGAGCCTGCTCCACCATTCAATCACCTCATGGCTGATCTTCAACCTCAACTCCACTTTCCTGCCCGATCCTCATATCCCTTGATTCCCCTAGAGTCCAAAAATCTATCCATCTCAGCCTTGAATATACTCATCGACTCAGCATCTACAGCTCTCTAGGGTAGAGAATTCCAAAGATTCACAACCCTCTGAGTGAAGAAATTCCTCCTCATCTCAGTCTTAAATGGCCGACCCCTTATCCTGTGACTATGCCCCCTAGTTCTAGACTCTCCAGCCAAGGGAAACAAGCTCTCAGCATGTACCCTGTCAAGCCCCCTCAGAATCTTATATGTTTCAATGAGATCACCTCTCATTCTTCTAAACTCCACTCTACTCAACCTCTCCTCTTAGGACAACCCTCTCATCCCATAGTAAAACGTCCCAAAGTGCTTTACAGGAGCGGTTAATTGACAAAATTTGACACTGAGCCACATAAGGAGATATTAGGACAGGTGACCAAAACCTTGGTCAAACAGGTAGGAAAATACTTGTAAACTACGGCTTCAGACAACCAAACCAGAGAAGCTCAGACACATTGTCGTGTTGATAAAAAAAAGGTGAGAGAGATCACCTATCTGATAACCAACTTTTTCTTCTATGTCTTGGGAGCATTAGAAGAGCTTCCTCAAATACAGGAGGAATTTTCAAGTTTTGGATGGATTTTAGTTTTAGACAAGAAGAAAAGTTATTGAAGGGAAAAGTGTTTGGTGCGATAGAGAAAAACAAACTTTTTGGAGGCGGCTTCAGCAATGGACGAGATGTGGGGGGGATTTCCGTTTCAGGCCAAAGGAGATAGTGAGGAAAAGAATGCTGGTAGATGAAGAAGGATTATCAAAGGTAATGGGTATTTCCTGTAGCTGTCCAAGAAACAAAGCTCTTTGGAAGGGAAGAGAGGAAATCAAGGTGTGGTGATTACATTGTCTGAGGAATGGAGGTTGCATACAGTGTGAGCATACCACCTGAAGGAAGATGATGGATAAAGTCATCAGAAAGGAGTGGATAGGGTTGAACGATGGCTGGAGGAGGCAATTGATATAAAAACCTAAAATAGTGGAGAAAACTGGCACCAAGCATCAAAAATGGACAGGTGGCATCACTAAACCACTGTGAAATGAGAAGTGCAATTATGCCAGTTTGATAATGTACATTAAATGTTCAAAAATAGTAATTTGTGAAACAACTAAGCAAATGAAACAGATCACATAGAAACTGTTTGCCTCTTAGTATGAGCTAAAGAAAAGGAGACGCCAATATTTTTTGAACAGGAGGAGGAGACCATGATGTCTTTCAGGAGTGAAGTTAGGAAAGGCTTCTACACGCAAAGGGTGGTAGAAGTTTGGAACTCTCTTCTGCAAATGCCAGTTGATGCTAGCTCAATTGTTAATTTTAAATCTGAAATTGATAGATTTTTGTTAACCAAAGGTTTTAAGGGATATGGGGCTAAGGCAGGTATATGGATTTAGGTCACAGATCAGCCATGATCTCATTGAATGGGGGAGCAGGCTCGAGGGGCTAAATGGCCTTCTCCTGTTCCTATGACAATACAATCATGGTGGAAGGTCAAAGACCAACGAGAAGGCCAAAGGAAAACTGGCTGGATGGTGTAAGGAACTGGACAGGAATGCCAATTAAACAGGCATTAGTAAGAACGGATGAAAGGCAACATTGGCACAGGATTGTGCCCATTCAACTTCAGACATGCTGGTAGCATTCAGACAAAACCAAAGGCAGATATCAGAGGGACATTTTGGAGACCTGCTGTGACTTTTCAGTGGCACCACTCCCAGCGAGGAGTCTTGCTTAATGGGATCGTGGATCAGAGAATCACATACAATTATCGTCACTCTCCATTTTTTGTCAAGCCAAGTGTGAATTTGGGAGCACTGCAAATGGGGAGCTCTGACCTCAACCTCCAATTCTCTCATCTGTCTTCCTGTTGAATGAGACTCCATACTGGGCGAGGCCCAGAAAATATTGGGAGACTTGCGTGTACATTTGGCTCTCGATTCCTTACTCTCCTAAACAAATTCTCTAACCAGAGACTTGAGCACATAATCCAGGCTGATACTCCAGTGCAGTACTGAGGGAGTGCTGCACTGTCAGAGGTGCCGTCCTTTGGATGAGACGTTAAACCGAGGCCCTGTCTGCCCTCTCAGGTGAACGTAAAAGATCCCATGGCACTATTTTGAAGAAGAGCAGGGGGGTTCTCTCTGACGTACTGGCCAATATTTATTCCTCAACCAACATCTCTAAATCAGATTATAGGATCATTATCACATTGCTGTTTATGGGAGCTTGCTGTGTGCAAATTGGCTGCCACATTCCTACATTACAGTAGTGACTACACTTCAAAAATACTTCATTGGCTGCGAAGTGCTTTGGGGTGTCCTGAGGTTGTGAAGGACGTTATAGAAATGTAAGTCTTTTTTTTTGTCTGTTTGATTTTGTAACTCTTATTAGCAGAATACCACTGCTCAGCACTTCCCTCGGGCACACTGAGCTGCCTTCTTCCGAATCCAATCTACAGCTACATTGTAAATTGTTTGGTTTCACACACGCGATTAAACTCACATTAGACAGGCCGTAAATAATTACACTTTCCTTATACGGAAACAATTTTTTTGCCCCGGGTTTGCAATCCTACAACCCGTACAGGAATTAAAAGCTTAATATCTAAAGATTTTGCTATTTGAAATCAAATAGAGAGTGAGAGGCAAAACTCAGTCCTTGTCCATTTCTGTCTCTTTATCCATGTTCCTTTTCCATGTCAGACACTATAAGAAAGAAAGATTTGCATTTATATCGTGCCTTTCATGATCTCGGGATGTCTCAAAGCACTTCACAGCCAATGAAGTACTTTTACAGTGTAGTGTGATAGTGCCCAGATAATCTGTTTTAGTGATGTTAGTTGAGGGATAAATATTGGTCAGCACGTCAGGGAGAACTCTCCTGTTCTTCTTTGAAATAGTGCCATGGGATCGTTTGTGTCCACTTAAGAGGGTAGAAGGGGGTCTTAGTTTAACTTCTCATCTGAAAGATGGCGTCTCCAACAGTACAGCACTCCCTCAGTACTGCACTGGAGCGTCAGCCTGAATTTTGTGCTCAAGTGTCTGGAGTGGGACTTGAACCCACGACCTTCTGACTCAGCAGCGAGAGTGCCACCACTAAGCCAAGGCTAACAGTATAAATAAATGACTTTGGATCACATCAAGAGCACTTTGGCCTGATCTTCCTGCGTACATGCTGGTCGTGAAATACCTCGCTCGCTCCCAGTGTGTTACGTGCTGTTGAACAGCAAGGGGACTTCACCACTGGCACGGGCTCGGAAACTTTACCCTGCTGAGTAAAAACTGAGACACTTGTTCTCCTCTGTTTGTAAGGATCCCATGTGAAATAACCCTGAGAAAACTCAACCCAGTTTGTAATGATGCATGGGCCGGCAGAGGCAAAGTGCTCCTAATTCAGCATGAATTGGCACTAGAAACTGCACGTGGTGGCTGGTGTGGGAAATGCCATGCTGGTACAGCAGGGGGTGCCCTTCCATGGTTGGATTGAGGCACATTGTTGGGACAGGGTAGAGGCAGCTTTACTCTTTACTCTGCATCCACCTGATCTGGGAGTGCTAGATGGGACAGAGTAAAGGGAGCTTTACTCTGCATCCGCCTGACCCGAGAGTGCTAGATGGGGCAGAGTAAAGGGAGTTTTACTCTGCATCCACCTGACCAGGAGGGTGCTAGATTGGACAGGGTAAAGGGAGCTTTACTCTGCATCCACCTGACCTGAAGGTGCTTGATGTTGAAACTGGTTGTCTGAAATGGGAAGTATTCCAACTCCCCAGCACTGACATCATTCCCCTCGATCAGCACAAAGTCCACAAACAAAAAGCTTAAACAAAAAATAGGGGGATAGCAATATAAAATACAATACAAAATTGCAAGTTATCACTTGCCTCAAATTGAAGTGATTTTGTACGGGTAAAAGTCCCCTCTCTACATTACAGTGCAACACTGAACAGCTCCAGCTAAAATCAGCAAGTTCACACAGACCCGGATTATTCACTCACTAAATCTGTTCACAACACAAGTCCATTCCTTTATCTTGAGCACACAAAACATATCTGATTGAAAAGATATTCCTATTTCGAAAGACCCAAAACATTCACCATTTTCATGTCCAGAACTGTCAAAACCTTTGCAAATAAATGCTGAATAAATCTTGTAGTAGTTTCAGTTCAAATATGTATAGTTCTCAGTAATTCAACCGTGCTTTATAATCAATGGAAATTTTAAAATATTACCCACCGTACGTAGCTAGGTTTAAAACAGCTCATTAACAAAGAAAACAACCTTGGGACGTACTGTACCTGCAGCAGCCACTGAGAGGACTACACTTTACACACGAATTACCAGTTCAGTTTTCAACGAAGCGACAACCAACATAATCTGTGGCAAAACGGCAGCAACTGGAGCATTGCGATCCCTGGGCTGAGTGGGAAGCTTGTGACAGTAAATCTATGACAGCTGAGGCACCGAAGCTTTCAATGGCTAATTAGAAGCGGCCCTACTGTCCGCAGGAACAAGGAGCCTAGGGCCAACAGTCTATCGCTATCTGTGGCATCTTGACAGAACTGTGTCAGGCAAATCCTTCAATTCTGCTGACAGTCAGTTATTCCCAATAAAACACTCATTCATTCTTTAAGTCCTTAAAAAAAGCAACGGTAAGAATTCAATCCTATTAAGACATGCTAAACCTGGTAACATTGTGCTTGCCTTATTTTGTTATGATTTTTTAAAAAAGATATTGCTGGAAACATGTAGATTCAACCAGCAGTAAATAAAAAAAAAATGCAGGTTAACTTTTAGGTGGAGACCCTTTTTCAGAACAGTCCCTTTTCTGTTTTTATTTCCTCTTTTCAAAAATTACAGGTTTTTCTTTGCATCTCCTACTGGTCATTTTATGACAATCAGGGGTCATTAATCTTGTTGTCACACCTGACTGGATTGCAACTGTAAATATTAAATCTCCCTCTCTTCTTCGTTTTATCAATCGGCGTTAACGCCTTCGGAAAAACTCCAGTAGATCGTCTTCAGTTTACTTTTACAGCACAATTATCGCACCCCTCTTAACAGAACAGAATCTTTATTTTTGGTAATGGTTCCGTTTCCAAATCGCACGAAGGGAGGTGAATGCCTGTATTTTCCAACCTGCAGCGTATTGAAGGGGGCATGGTGCGAGTCAGTGCTGGCGGTCGAAAGGCGAAGGGGCCGATTTGCCAGTCGGGTGCTCTTGGCCAAAAGCGGGCACCATCGGGCAGTGCCGGTTGGCCGTTTTGCAGGTCTGCGGCAACCCCCCCCCGATTTTCCATCCAACTGGGCTCTGCGGGGGGCCCGCGATTTCCCGACTAGTGCACCCTGAAGGCCCAGTTCCTCACTTGGAACGCCCGAACCGGTGGGGAGGGGGGTGCCATTCCTCAAATCAGCTGTTGTTTTTTTTTGTAGCTCAAGGGCCTTCTTCAACATAGCGATTAAAACAGGGCGGCTCAAAGGTACAGTGCCAACTGCTCGATTTCAAATGCAAAAAACTGGCCCTAAAAGTAACCCATCGCTGAAGCGAACTTAACACTAAAATCACTAAAACCATTTTTCCCAATTAAGACCAAAATTAAATGTAAACATTTTAAGAGATCAGAACCCTAAAGACTGGAACTTAGCCCAATTGGTACGTTCAGATATTCACAGGAACACCACAAACATCAGCTCACCAACATATACTTTTTCAAAAATGACCACCTACTCTTTTTAAACTCACCCGCTGATATTCCCTTGCTTTCCGATCCAGAATCACAGATCATGCACGGTTGTGATCCCGTTTCAGGCCGGTTGTACTGCTGGTCACAGAGACTGTTGGCATCAACGACAACTGGATGCAATCTAATCTACTCCCCAAGCCTCGAAACAAATGTGCCCATGTGATTCTCTGCTTTTATTTTTCCCCTTCATAATTATCCCCATGACACCGTGCAATCCATCTTCATTGATCAGATATGACTCACCCCCAGCCCGCCCCCCATTCAAAGCTGCACTGTGTATATACCCGATTGATGCACATTTCAGAGAATCTAACCATAAATTCCCTCTTTCTAAAAATAATTTATGCAGTGCAGCAATTCAGTCACTCTTTGTATACATGTGCATTTAATATGTATTCCAGACAGCTTTTCCTCCACCCACCCCCCTTCTTTCTCCTCATCTCCTGAAGGTGAAGACTCTTTTGAGGTACTTCGAACCTCTTTTTAAGTGTTGGCCGTGGTCAGTGGGTAGCACTCTTCCTTCTGAGTCAGGAGGTCGTGGGTTCAAGTCCCACTCCAGAGACTTGAGCACCAAATCCAGGCCGACACTCCAGTGCAGTACTGAGGGAGCGTTGCACTGTCGGAGGTGCTGTCTTTCAGATGAGATGTTAAACTGAGGCCCTTTCTGCCCTCTCAGGTGGATGTAAAAGATCCCATGGCACTATTTTGAAGAAGAGCGGGGGAGTTCTCTTGTTGTCCTGGCCAATATTTATCCCTCAACCAATACCACCAAAAACAGATTATCTGGTCATTTATCTGTTTGTGGGACCTTGCTGTGTGGAATTTTGGCTGCCGGGTTTCCTACATTACGACAGTGACTACACTTCAAAAGTACTTCATTGGCTGTAAAACGCTTTGAAACGTTCTGAGGTCCTGAAAGGCGCTATAAAAATGCAGGTCTGTCTTTCTTTCTTCTTTTACCATTTTTACACTCGATGGCAGCCCTCTATTACCTCACCCCAAGGAGCCATCGATCATTTGTGAGCCTAGCAGGATATGTGAACATGGCCAGATGGCAGAAGCCAGCTCCATCTATTCTCACCATCCACACGCATGCACTTGTCAGGAGGGTTTACTGGATAGTGATCAGGAGGGGGCACCCTGACCGATTTCTCCCCTCTCTAGTTCAGGCCAGTAGTAACACCCCATTCACAATTCCTCTGATATTGCAACAGCCCATGCCAGTGTATAACAGGGACCTGGACAACATCCAGGCTTCAACTAAACAGTGGCAGCCAACATTCACATTGCATAAGTGCCAGGTAATGACCATCTCCAACAAGGAAAGGCCCAAATGCCTGACCTCCAACAGCCCCACCATCGCTAATCCCACACCACCAACATCCTGGGGGATTACCATTGACCAAAAGCTGGTTCAGCCATATCAACATCGTAGCTTCAAGAGCAGGACACAGGCTGGGTACTCTGTGATGAGTGGCTCACCTCCCGACCAGTCAACTCCTCTCCACCATCTACAGGACTCAAGTCAGGAATGTGATGGAATTCACCACTTGCCTGGACGGGTACAGCCACAACACTCAGGAAGCTCAAAACCGTCCAGGACAGAGCAGTCTGCTTGATTGATATTCCTGCCACTGAACTCAATATCCACCCCCTCCACCACCAACACGCTATGGTTACAGTACGTACTATCCACAGAATGCGCTGCAGCAACTCACCAAGCTTACTTCAACAGTACCTTCCCTGCCCAGTGACCTCTACCACCGAGAAAGACAAGAGCAGCAACATTGTGTAAACACCATCAGCACCGTGTCATGCATGATCCTGACTTGGATATACAGCATTCCTTCTTCGCTGCTGGGTCAACACTCTGGAATTCCCTACCGAACACCATCATGGGAGCATCATCACCACAAGGAGTTCAAGGAAAAACCTTCTTAGGTCTACCAGGGATGGGCAATAAATGTGGCCTTGCCCACATCCTGAGATTATCTAACTCAGAGCTGACCAAGCATCTAAACCTAGGACCTTCTGGCCTGTATGGCTTAGTAAGGTCAGCACTTCAACCACTTGATGTGCAACTATTTTTCAATTGTTTCTATACACGCAAGAGATATGTAGCATAGGCCTTATACCTGTGCAATGGCGTACACACTAGGCATATTTGTCAATGACAAAGATACAAGAGAGGAAGGACGCAATGGCAGAGTGAGCAAGGCAACAATCGCAAAATTTATCTATTAATGAAAAGATGAAAAGATAAAAACCTGGAAAGTAAAAGTTCTGACATGGTGGGTAAAGGTGCCTAGCCACATGGACAGGGAGGCCCCACCTGCAACCCCTGATCTATGCTGAGCAAACTGATCTCAAGTGCGGTTTAGCAGTTGGGTCACTAAAATTGGGTTCAGCACTCTTGGGATGCGGAGGAGGGGAGAAGTCAACCAGGCATTTCCAAGCTGATAGCTATCCAAATGACACCAAAGTACACACATAGCCATTGGGTAAAAATAGTTATCTAGCACGACTATGAACATCTGCATGGTCAAATAGCCAACAGATAAGTCTAGACTCACGCATGATGATTGGTGCTTGAATGAGGAACTTGAATCAGGTCCAGTAATGATGGCCCATATCACAGCAAGAATCAATAGCCTCAGGCAAGGAAGTGAACAAAGTGTGAAGAGAAGAAGTTCCAACTACAGAAAGAATAGAGCACTGGATCATTCAGAGCTGGTTATTCCAGGGCTGTGCCTGCTTAATGAGATGGCAGTGCCCCTTCGCATACCCTGATTGTCTCTTATGAGATTAGAAATTTGTCCATTAGCCACTCTAAGTACAGTCCACGATTTTCATATTCAGCTGACAAGTGGAAATGAGTCCGTTCTTTCAAGTTGTGGCGTGTGTTTGTGGAATGTGTTTGTGTCCGACAGAAAATCTATTCACAGGCGCACTGTAAGAAATATCACTGTTTCTTCCAGAAAACTGAGCTTTCCTTTCAGGCCTCGTTTCTGGCTTCGATGTGCATCAGTTGAAAGATAAGCACAGGTCCAAGGAAAAATAAAAGGACCCAACACAAGTGGACTTTGTTTGATTCAATTGGGCTGAGCCAAATTCAAACTCTGTCTTCCAAAAGCTCAGATCCGGCTGTCTTGCAATATTCCATCACTGCTTTTATTATCAGGTCAGGTTAAAATAGCGGCCACTGCGCATGGGGGTGGGGGAGGGAGTTTCAAATGCGTGGCTCAGCAACACCCGATGCTTTAATCGGCAGTTCTGCCCTGTACCTGTGCAAAGAGCCACCATGACTTCACACTACAACCATGACTAAAACCACTACAGAAATACCACAGCAAGGCAGCCATTTTGTGTGTGTGAGATACTTTTAAAAAAACATCAGTGCTTTCTTACTAAAAGCATCCGAAATTCTTGTCATGCCTTTAAGAGAAATTATTGAGAGTACCACAGGTCTCAGACACTCCCTTCCCATTAGCCAGACTCAGAACCAGTTTCACCCAATCAAGTGGGATCATTTCTAGTTTTGCAACTCCCAAACTATCAACTCAGTCACCAGGGACCCATCAGGCAGATGTTGGAGAATATGATTTTGTCACTGCACTTTTCTACTCTCACCCATTTTCACAGGGGTCAACCATACAATACATATTAGGAAATCCTGTCATGGCTCTATAAAAATTAATTACAATTGTCGGTGCCGGCGCAAGCTTGTGAATACATGTCAAAAAAACTCCAATTATTTGTAATTGGAGAAAACCTTTGGGATGAATTTCCTGGTCCTTTTACTGAATACAAATAGCTTTCCAACTAACGCTAACAACAATTGTACGGAGACAGTTGTGACAACACATCAGAAATATTGGAGCACTGGTCTACACATGGATAGAATACTCATTGCATGACTATTTCGAAAAGGATATCCCAAGGTACTAGGCAATCTCCTCCGCGGAACTTTGCTCATGGTTGGGGTGAGGAGCAGATGTGGGTACAGGTCTAGGCCGGGGAAAGCCGTGCTGAGGGAGGCTGAGCAGTTCCACAGAGTGGACAATAGGTGCTGAGTTCAAGATGAGAGGAGGGTGGGGGCAGGGAGTTTGGTGCTGAGATCAGAAGAAAATGGGCACAATGGAGCCCAACAGCAGGAAAGTCCGGGACATTAAGAGTGCTAGGGAAGAGGCAAGATATCAGGGATAGTCCCGGGAATCGGAAGGCTAGTTCCAAATTCAGCCCAGGAAAGGGGAGGCTGGGTCTGAATTTGGCCCCAGACTTGATGGGCTGTGTCCTGAGCAAGCCTGGGAATGGAGAGGCGAGGCTGCGCTTCCAGTTGGCCTGAGAAGGGGTAAAAACATGGCCTCCCTCTCTGCTGGCTTTGATACGGTTGTTGCACTTAACAGTTCTGCGCTAAATAAGACTGATAATTCCACATCGTTCCCATGACCAATCAGCTCACACAAAAGTGACAGTCAAGACAGTCTTACTATTGGATCGCCTAAAGCATTGCTCAGAAGTAATCTAAGATCTAGATCATGGCTGGGATGTTTAGCTGCTAACCTGGCCTATGCCTTTAATGCCACTCCTCTACATGGGTACATCCGGTTAATCGTAGCCACTTATAAACTGCTAAGGTCAATCAGAGGCCTGTAAATTTCAGGCTGCAGATCAATGTAGAGCATAACATCAGGGGCCACTGATTACAGTGAATGAATAAGACAAGCTCCATTTTTATTATGTGGTATTCTGAGATTTCTACCAAGGTTTTGAAGATTGCATTCCATGAATTTTTCATTATTCCATGAAAACTATAAATAAGTGTCCTGTAGAATGAATGAACTTACATTTATCCAGCATATTTCAAGTCCTCAATATACCCAAAAGCACTTCACAGCCAATGAATGACTATTTTTTTTTGAGAGCGTCATCACTGTCGTTACGATGGAAATAAATGGCCGTCAAATTGCGCACATCAAGGTCCCACAAACCACAATGAGATTATTAACCAATCAACCTGTTTTGATGAAGCTGGTTGAGGGATGCACATTTTCTAGGAGAACTCCCCTGCTCTTCTTTGAATAGTGCCATGGGATCTCTTAATTCCACCTGAACAGGTAGATAGGGCCTCGGTTTAACATCGCATCTGAAAGATGGCATCTCTGACAGTGGGACACTCACTCCATGCATGCTCAGGTCCTCGAGTGGATTTGAACCGAACACCATCTAACTCAGAGATAAGACTAACTGGCCTATAATTTCCTAGTAGATGTGTTCCCATTTTTTGAATAGAGGTACAACTTTGGCGCAATTTCTGTTTCTGAAGATGGTTGCAAAACAATGGTCAATTCCTCCGCTGTCTCCTTCCCAACCACCTCCAGTAGTCAGAAGTATATGCCAGCTGGGTGTGTGGTAGTGGTGACATTTCTGTCCTCAGTCACTCTCTGTGACTCATTGTGAGTAATGCCGCTAGTGATCAGCAAGTAATAGATCAGAAACGGTTCAATATGCCCAGACGCCACACTCCAGCCATCACGCTTGGTTACAGATGCAAAGCAATCTTTAAAAATAAAGCCTGTGACTCAATGCAACCTCGTCTGCCCTGCACCTGAAGCTAATGGGCACTTTTCAATATGCAAAATTCATTGACCCAACAACAATTATAGTCTGAGCCTCTTTCTGCTTTACAGTTAGACTTCCTACTTAAAAAAGAAGATAGCCAGTGTGATCTCTAACTGATCTGAGCGTTGATTTCAAGAGTGCAGAGCAATTATGCCTTAAAGGGACACACACTCTATACCTAAAGGGACGCAGCAGAACAACACAATGAGTGTTTTGTTGTATCCTGACTCGAATCAAAGATGGGTAAAGATGGAAAGGTGAAGATGACTGGAGATGTCTCCCTATGTTGCACATCACTCACAGCCAAAGAGGCCAGCAGGCAACCTGGTTGCACTCTCTTGCTGATGTTAATTTGTAACTGGTTATGAAGAGGCTGAAGTTGATTCTCTCTCTCTGTTTCCCCTTCATTCTTCACTGTCTGTGGAGTGGCAATTTGCCTAACCTTTTAATCTTCCCTAACAACTCAAATGTTATGAATTAACAGTAGAGCGAGCTTGCATTTGTACATTATGTTAGCATGTCCCAATCCGCTGTTAGATAGGCAAACATGGCAGCCATCTTGCTCATAGCAAGGTCCCACAAACAGCAACTGAATAATAATCTGGTTTTGGTGGTGTTAGTTGAGTGAGAAATGTTAGCCAGGATACCAAGAGAACTCCTTACTTTTCTTCGAATAGTGCCACGGGATCTTTTATGTCCACTTGAGCAACAGACAGGGCCTTGGTTTAATGTCTCACCCAAAGGTATGGCACCTCCGACAGTGCAGCATCCCAACAGAACTCCACTGAAGTGTTAGGCTAGATTATGTGATCAAATCTCTGAAGTAGGCCATGAATCAGAGGCGAGAGTGCTACCACTGAGCCAAGTTGACACTTGAGAGCAAAAAAGATTGCTAAGAATTCAAACTTAAATGGACAATACAATGCCAACAAGATATATGGCCAGATGACTAGTGTAAAGGACACTGACAGAATTCAAATTAAGGAAAAACCTCAGAAATGGCAACGGGATTTCAATACAGGTAAAGATGATGTTTGATTACACTGGTACAGCAAGATGACGACTCCGAAGAGTGTCCACTGGTAACAGTGAAGGCAAAGATTGTGGGTACAATTATGGACCATTAACTGAAAACATCCACTCAGTTAGAAGCTGTTCTCAATGATCAAGGGCTACGATGCATCTCAAAAGTATTTGCCCATAAGTTAAAATGTTTTTCTAGTCCTGTGGGTTGCACTGGGGAGGTGACATTTAGAGTACTGTGTCCAATTCTGACCTTTAAAGGGCACTGATGCACTGGAAAGTTTCAGGGATGCACAATAAGGATATTTCTGATACTTAGGGCTCTCATCTGTGAAGAGACTCCCAGTATTGAATACATTTTTATCACAAAGATAACTTTGGGGGGGAAGGAGGAATCCAGGTCTCCTTTTGTTTTGAACCAATGTGAGCTTCAATCTTTCTCCCTCGAGAATTTGGCATTGACCTACATACTGGCACAGTTGGATATTTTACTTCCAAGCCATTTGTAGGATCATGCATTGATTCGGGTGCATTAAGTGCAAGGAAGCATCAATAATGTGGAGAGATGCTGGTTTCGTAACTTGAACTGTGAGAGCAGAATGAGACAAAAACAAGCACCAAATTAAAAAGCTTTGAACTAGATATTGGAGGCCATTTTCCTCATGGATCTTGTAGATATGCGGAAGAGTGACCCAGCAAAGAATCAACACTACACTGACTCTTTTTTTCAAGGGCCAGCTGAATACTTGGTTCGGAGCAGAACTGAAGACCATGAGATTGAGTCCGACACACATACTGAACGCTCAGTGGAATATGATGTGCAGCCAATACAATGGAAATATCATCCAGTTAATTTCAAATAATGTAGGCTGTAACGTTAGACAGGGTATTTTGAGTTTCATCTTCTATGTTTTTGGAGGGGGGTGGCAGGAAGATATTTCCCAAACCTTTACCCTCTTTGAAGTTTTACCGATAGTTAGCCGCCTCCTCTAAGGGGTACAGAGGCCTAGTGGTTATGGTACTGGACTGGCAACCCAGAGGTCATGAGTTGAAATCCCACCATGGCAAGTTGTGAAACTCAATTCAATAAATCTGGTAATTTGGGGGCTGGCACCAGAAAAATGACCATGAAACCTGTTGTAAAAACCCAACTGGTTCACCAATGTCCTTCAGAGAAGGAACCTTACCACCCCTACCTGGTCTTGCCTACATGCCACACCATTCCCACACTATGTGGTTGAGGTTTAATGCCCCCAAGGCAAATAGTGACGGGCATTAAATGCTAGCTTGCTAGTGTCGCCCACATCACAAGAACAAATATGAAAAAAATATAGTATATAGAGTAGATATGTAATGTGTCTAGTTCTGGTTTGAGATACGCAAGAGACATTCAAGCCCTGGAGGTAGTGCGAAAGATAGTGCAAGCCTGATTTGTAGTGTAAAGGCACTGAACTATGAGGTATGACTGGAAAAACGTGGTCTTTTCAGCCGTGACTTCTCAGAGGCTTCTTTTCAGCCGTGAAAAGAGGCCTCTGAGAAGTCACCTCGTAGAGGTAAATAAGATAGTAAATGGTGTAGAAAAGGTCAATCCAAAACATTACTTCATGTTAAACCATGACAGTAGGACAAGGGGGTACAGGGTCAAGCTATTACAAGGCAAATTAGCGATCAACATGTTGAATAGACTTGCGCACTTTCATGCAGGCGAAAACCCTGCAAACATTAAAGAAAAAGTTAGACACTGCGATAGGGGGACTGTTGTTTTCTCTGGATGGTTGAAATAGGATGGGCCAAATGACCTCCCTCATCTATCTGTTTAAGAAAGAAGGAACTTGCACTTATATAACGCCCTTCTCAACCGTAGGACGTCCCAAAGCACTTTACAGCCAATGAAGTACTTTTGAAGTGTAGTCACTGTTGTAATGTACGACTCCCACCGTACTGCACTGAAATGTCAGGCTAGATGTTGAGCTCAAGTCTCTGGGGTGGGACTTGAACCCATGACCTTCTGACTCAGTTGCAATGTCACTCAGCCAACTGACAATCTTACCCCACCAGTGACCTGAACCTCCATGTTGATTGCTGCCTGTCATACCTCAGATGTAGATGCAGGATAACTGTTGTCCCAAGCGAATTTCTGGAAGTCTTCTTTACATAGAGCTGTAGTCTAACAGCAAGAAATTCATGTACCTGGAGCCTGGCTCACTATCATGATCCTCCCAGAAGAGAACAGTAACAGACAAATACAGTACAGACACTAGATTTATATTTAGGAGCTGGAACGCTCACTTCAACCCCCGACTCAAGCCTCGTCCCCAACATTCCAACCTGCTCCCCCTCTTGCCCTTTGGCCCTGGTTTTGAACTTCCCAAAAGGTGGCACTTTAAGCTATGTTACAAAATTTAATGGAAGATCATTAAATGTTCTTATTTTTGACAAAAAAAATCAGTGTGGGTTGGATCGTTAACTACTTTCTTTTTTCAAGGGAAATAGCTTCCATCTTATGGATGTTTCATGGAATGGCCAGAACTGGAGTCAGGCCATGCAGAGAATTCATTCTGATATGTAAATTGCATCATTAATTCCATGGACAGGCACGCACGGGGGGCCTAGATGCCCAGGAACATACACCACTGTCTGCAGAGGGAACATTAGGCCCCGATCGCAGCACAGAGGAAAGCAGTTAATATGCTACCTTCATATTACTGCAGTTGCAAAGCAATGGAGCAGAATACTATTGTGCTCACCAACAAGACAGAGACAATTACTGGGCTCTGACTGAGTGAATCTATTTCCACATGCCATTAATTCAGAGCTTAAGGGCAAAAAGAAAACTGACTCATTATTGCAGCTAGAGATACGAGTCATTCCTTTTGCTCAACTTTAGCAGGCATTTTCCCAGTTGTAGCAGTTTACTTAAAATCAATTTACAATATTTGTTTTAAATATGCCCAGTGCCATTTCAATTCGCCCCACCTGTTATGGAAGTGTCTGAAAGACCATTATTTATTTGAGCTCTTCGGTTGTGTGGTAGGCAGACATTAATTTATAGTCAGCAGTGAGCAGCAATGAAAATGAGAACTGATCAACATTAAAACAAAAGAAGATTCAATTTGTCTTGGCACTGATCTAAATAAAACTACATCAATTACTACAACATCTACGACAACTACTACACCAACTGTAACATGTACCAAAATACTATTACACCTACCACACTAACTACAATATCGACACGAACCACAACACCAACCACATCATCCACTGCTCAAAATACAACACCTATTGCACCAATCACAGCATCTACTACATCAACATCAACTGCAACAAGTACAAGCTCTACTACACCAATTACAGCATCGACTACATTACAGCAACTACAAAATCTACTGCACCAACTATAGCATCTATTACACCAACCAAAAAATCTACTGCACCAACCCGAACATCTACTGCACCAACTATAGCATCTATTACACCAACCAAAAAATCTACTGCACCAACCCCAACATCTACTGCACCAACCCCAACATCTACTGCACCAACCCCAACATCTACTGCACCAACCCCAACATCTACAACACCAACCCCAACATCTACAACACCAACCCCAACATCTACAACACCAACAAGCCAGGGGATCAACCCTGGTTCAATGATGGGTGCAGAAGAACATGCCAGGAGCAGCACCAGGCGTACCTAAAAATGAGGTGCCAACCTGGTGAAGCTACAACTCAGGACTACATGCATGCTAAACAGCGGAAGCAACATGCTATAGACAGAGCTAAGCGATTCCACAACCAACGGATCAGATCAAAGCTCTGCAGTTCTGCCACATCCAGTCGTGAATGGTGGTGGACAATTAAACAACTAACAGGAGGAGGAGGCTCTGTAAACATCCCCATCCTCAATGATGGCGGAGTCCAGCACGTGAGTGCAAAAGACAAGGCTGAAGCATTTGCAACCGTCTTCATCCAGAAGTGCCGAGTGGATGATCCATCTCGGCCTCCTCCCGATATCCCACCATCACAGAAGCCAGTCTTCAGCAAATTCGATTCACTCCACGTGATATCAAGAAACGGCTGAGTGCACTCGATACAGGAAAGGCTATGGGCCCTGACAACATCCCGGCTGTAGTGCTGAAGGCTTGTGCTCCAGAACTAGCTGTGCCTCTAGCCAAGCTGTTCCAGTACAGCTACAACACTGGCATCTACCCAACAATGTGGAAAATTGCCCAAGTATGTCCTGTCCACAAAAAGCAGGACAAATCCAATCCAGCCAATTACCGCCCCATCAGTCTACTCTCAATCATCAGCAAAGTGATGGAAGGTGTCATCGACAGTGCTATCAAGCGGCACTTACTCACCAATAACCTGCTCACCGATGCTCAGTTTGGGTTCTGCCAGGGACCACTCGGCTCCAGACCTCATTACAGCCTTGGTCCAAACATGGACAACAGACTGAATTCGAGAGGTGAGGTGAGAGTGACTGCCCTTGACATCAAGGCAGCATTTGAACAAGTGTGGCACCAAGGAGCCCTCGTAAAATTGACATCAATGGGAATCAGGGGGAAAACTCTCCAGTGGCTGGAGTCATACCTAGCACAAAGGAAGATGGTAGTGGTTGTTGGAGGCCAATCATCTCAGACCTAGGACATTGATGCAGGAGTTCCTCAGGGCAGTGTCCTAGGCCCAACCATCTTCAGCTGCTTCATCAATGACCTTCCCTTCATCATAAGGTCAGAAATGGGGCTGTTCGCTGATGATTGCACAGTGTTCAGTTCCATTCGCAACCCTGCAAATAATGAAGCAGTCCGAGCCCGCATGCAGCAAGACCTGGACAACGTCCAGGCCTGGGCTCGTAAGTGGCAAGTAACATTCGCACCAGATAAGTGCCAGGCAATGACCATCTCCAACAAGAGAGAGTCTAACCACCTCCCTTTGACATTCAACGGCATTACCATCGCCGAATCCCCCACCATCAACATCCTGGGGGTCACCACTGACCAGAAACTTAACTGGACCAGCCATATAAATACTGTGGCTACAAGAGCAGGTCAGAGGCTGGGTATTCTGTGGTGAGTGACTCACCTCCTGATGCCCCAAAGCCTTTCCACCATTTACAAGTCACAAGTCAGGAGTGTGATGGAATACTCTCTACTTGCCTGGATGAGTGCAGCTCCAACAACACTCAAGAAGCTCGACACCATCCAGGACAAAGCAGCCCGCTTGATTGGCACTCCATCCACTACCCTAAACACCGGCCCACTGTGGCTGCAGTGTGTACCATCCACAGGATGCACTGCAGCAACTCGCCAAGGCTTCTTCGACAGCACCTCCCAAACCCGTGACCTCTACCGCCAAGAAGGACAAGAGCAGCAGGCATATGGGAACAACACCACCTGCACGTTCCCCTCCAAGTCACACACCATCCCGACTTGGAAATATATCGCCGTTCCTTCATCGTCGCTGGGTCAAAATCCTGGAACTCCCTTCCTAACAGCATTGTGGAAGAATCTTCACCACACGGACTGCAGCGGTTCAAGAAGGCGGCTCACCACCACCTTCTCAAGGGCAATTAGGGATGGGCAACAAATGCTGGCCTTGCCAGCGACGCCCACATCCCATGAACAAATAAAAAAAAACCCCACAACATCTCCCGCACCGACCCCGACATCTCCCGCACCGACCCCGACATCTCCCGCACCGACCCCGACATCTCCCGCACCGACCCCGACATCTCCCGCACCGACCCCGACATCTCCCGCACCGACCCCGACATCTCCCGCACCGACCCCGACATCTCCCGCACCGACCCCGACATCTCCCGCACCGACCCCGACATCTCCCGCACCTACCCCGACATCTACTGTACCAACCACAACATCTACCGCACCAACCATGACCTCTAATACACCTACTAGGAGATCCTCTGCACCAATTACAATATCCACTACACCAACTACAACGTCCAATACACCAACCACGACACCTACCACTGCAACCACTAGATCTACTGCACCAAGCACAACCTCTACTGCACCAATTACAACATCCACTACACCAACCACAACCTCTATTATACCAAGTACAACATCGACTGCACCAACTACAACACTTCCACCAACCACAACACCCACGACACCAACCACAATCTCAACTACAGCAATTACAACATCTACCATACCAACAGGTCAGAAATGGGGATGTTCGCTGAGGATTGCACAGTGTTCAGTCCCGTACACAACCCCTCAGATAATGAAGCAGTATGTGCCCGCCTGCAGCAAGACCTGGATAACATCCAGGCTTGGGCTGATAAGTGGCAAGTAACATTTGCGCTAGACAAGTGCCAGGCAATGACCATCTCCAACAAGAGAAAGTCTAACCACCTCCCTTTGACATTCAACGGCATTACCATCGCCGAATCCCCCACCATCAACATCCTGGGGGTCACCACTGACCAGAAACTTAACTGGACCAGCCATATAAATACTGTGGCTACAAGAGCAGGTCAGAGGCTGGGTATTCTGTGGTGAGTGACTCACCTCCTGATGCCCCAAAGCCTTTCCACCATTTACAAGTCACAAGTCAGGAGTGTGATGGAATACTCTCTACTTGCCTGGATGAGTGCAGCTCCAACAACACTCAAGAAGCTCGACACCATCCAGGACAAAGCAGCCCGCTTGATTGGCACTCCATCCACTACCCTAAACACCGGCCCACTGTGGCTGCAGTGTGTACCATCCACAGGATGCACTGCAGCAACTCGCCAAGGCTTCTTCGACAGCACCTCCCAAACCCGCGACCTCTACCGCCAAGAAGGACAAGAGCAGCAGGCATATGGGAACAACACCACCTGCACGTTCCCCTCCAAGTCACACACCATCCCGACTTGGAAATATATCGCCGTTCCTTCATCGTCGCTGGGTCAAAATCCTGGAACTCCCTATCTAACAGCACTGTGGGAGAACCTTCACCACACGGACTGCAGTGGTTCAAGAAGGCGGCTCACCACCACCTTCTCAAGGGCAATTAGGGATGGGCAATAAATGCTGGCCTTGCCAGCGACGCCCACATCCCATGAACAAATAAAAAAAAACCCCACAACATCTCCCGCACCGACCCCGACATCTCCCGCACCGACCCCGACATCTCCCGCACCGACCCCGACATCTCCCGCACCGACCCCGACATCTCCCGCACCGACCCCGACATCTCCCGCACCGACCCCGACATCTCCCGCACCGACCCCGACATCTCCCGCACCGACCCCGACATCTCCCGCACCGACCCCGACATCTCCCGCACCGACCCCGACATCTCCCGCACCGACCCCGACATCTCCCGCACCGACCCCGACATCTCCCGCACCGACCCCGACATCTCCCGCACCTACCCCGACATCTCCCGCACCGACCCCGACATCTCCCGCACCGACCCCGACATCTCCCGCACCGACCCCGACATCTCCCGCACCGACCCCGACATCTCCCGCACCGACCCCGACATCTCCCGCACCGACCCCGACATCTCCCGCACCTACCCCGACATCTCCCGCACCGACCCCGACATCTCCCGCACCGACCCCGACATCTCCCGCACCGACCCCGACATCTCCCGCACCGACCCCGACATCTCCCGCACCGACCCCGACATCTCCCGCACCGACCCCGACATCTCCCGCACCGACCCCGACATCTCCCGCACCGACCCCGACATCTCCCGCACCGACCCCGACATCTCCCGCACCAACCCCGACATCTACTGTACCAACCACGACATCTACCGCACCAACCATGACCTCTAATACACCTACTAGGAGATCCTCTGCACCAATTACAATATCCACTACACCAACTACAACGTCCAATACACCAACCACGACACCTACCACTGCAACCACTAGATCTACTGCACCAAGCACAACCTCTACTGCACCAATTACAACATCCACTACACCAACCACAACCTCTATTATACCAAGTACAACATCGACTGCACCAACTACAACACTTCCACCAACCACAACACCCACGACACCAACCACAATCTCAACTACAGCAATTACAACATCTACCATACCAACAGGTCAGAAATGGGGATGTTCGCTGAGGATTGCACAGTGTTCAGTCCCGTACACAACCCCTCAGATAATGAAGCAGTATGTGCCCGCCTGCAGCAAGACCTGGATAACATCCAGGCTTGGGCTGATAAGTGGCAAGTAACATTTGCGCTAGACAAGTGCCAGGCAATGACCATCTCCAACAAGAGAAAGTCTAACCACCTCCCTTTGACATTCAATGGCATTACCATCGCTGAATCCCCCACCATCAACAGCCTGGGGGTCACCATTGACCAGAAACTAAACTGGACCAGCCAAATAAATACTGTGGCTACAAGAGCAGGTCAGAGGCTGGGTAGTCTGCGACGAGTGACTCACCTCCTGACTCCCAAAGCATTTCCACCATCTACAAGGCACAATTTTCACTGCACCAACCACAAAATCTATTGCACCAATTACAACATCTACTGCACCAACTACAACCTCTACTCGACCAACCACAACATGTACCATAGCAGCCATGATATCTACCACAGCAACCACAATATCCACAACACCAACCGCGACATCTATTGCACCAACTACAACATCTGCTACACCAACCACAACATCTACTGCACCAACCACAACATCTACTGCACCAACTACAACATCTACTGCACCAACCACAACATCTACTGCACCAACCACAACATCTATTGCACCAACTACATCTACTGCACCAACCACAACATCTACTGCACCAACCACAACATCTACTGCACCAACTACAACATCTACTGCACCAACTACAACATCTACTGCACCAACTACAACATCTACTGCACCAACTACAACATCTACTGCACCAACTACAACATCTACTGCACCAACTACAACATCTACTGCACCAACTACAACATCTACTGCACCAATTACAACATCTACTACACCAACCACAACATCTATTGCACCAACTACAACATCTACTGCACCAACCACAACATCTACTGCACCAACTACAACATCTACTACAAGAACCACAACATCTATTGCACCAACTACAACATCTACTGCACCAACCACAACATCTACTGCACCAACCACAACATCTACTGCACCAACCACAACATCTACTACAAGAACCACAACATCTATTGCACCAACCACAACATCTACTGCACCAACCACAACATCTACTGCACCAACTACAACATCTACCGCACCAACCACAACATCTACTACACCAACTACAACATCTACTACAAGAACCACAACATCTATTGCACCAACCACAACATCTACTGCACCAACTACAACATCTACTACAAGAACCACAACATCTATTGCACCAACCACAACATCTACTGCACCAACCACAACATCTACTACAAGAACCACAACATCTATTGCACCAACCACAACATCTACTGCACCAACCACAACATCTACTGCACCAACTACAACATCTACCGCACCAACCACAACATCTACTACACCAACTACAACATCTACTACACCAACTACAACATCTACTACAAGAACCACAACATCTATTGCACCAACCACAACATCTACTGCACCAACCACAACATCTACTGCACCAACCACAACATCTACTGCACCAACCACAACATCTACTGCACCAACCACAACATCTACTGCACCAACCACAACATCTACTACAAGAACCACAACATCTATTGCACCAAGTACAACATCTACTGCACCAACTACAACATCTACTACAAGAACCACAACATCTATTGCACCAACTACAACATCTACTGCACCAACTACAACATCTACCGCACCAACCACAACATCTATTGCACCAACTACATCTATTGCACCAACTACAACATCTACTACACCAACCACAACATCTATTGCACCAACTACAACATCTACTACAAGAACCACAACATCTATTGCACCAACTACAACATCTACTGCACCAACCACAACATCTACTGCACCAACCACAACATCTACTGCACCAACCACAACACCTACTGCACCAACCACAACATCTACTACAAGAACTACAACATCTACTGCACCAACTACAACATCTACTGCACCAACCACAACATCTACTGCACCAGCTGCGAGATCTACTCCACCAACCACAACATCTTCTACACCTACCACAACACCTCCTGCATCAACTACAACATGCAACTCTAGTGCGGAATCAAACCTGGTTTATGAATGCTAGTTGGTTGAGGGGTAGGGTGGAAATCTGTTGGCTCACTGAGCATTTCATAATCTTACAGGATTGTCTTGAATGGATTGAGAGCGTGAATGTTCCTTCCAGCCCTGTCGTAACATTTGGAACTCAACGGTGGTGAATGGAGTGCAACACAAGTCACAAGTATGATCCCACATATTTCTCCCTTTGTCCCGAGAATTCAACTTACAACTACAAGAACAACTTCTACATTTGTAACAAGTTTGAATTGATTCTGTAGCTTCCCAGTTTCTTAGCAGGAAATGCACAGCCTCATTCCCCTCAGATGTTTTAATTCATTATGGTAATGCACTCCATAATCAAATAACCTCTTGTGTGAAAACAATTCCTCTTAACCTCCTTTTATGTTTCTAGAATGAATGCTAAATTTATTACCTCTTGTTACCAATTCATTGACCAATGGAAAAAAGCATTTACAATTTACCCTCTCAAACCCTATCAACATTTTGAACACTTCTCTTCGATTCGCTCCTTAATCGTCTCTGCTCCAGTGAATACAGCCTTGGGTTTTTCCAGCCTCACATTGTAACTACATCTTCTCATCCCTGGTTATCAGCCCAATGAATCCATATTCCAAATTTTCAATGGGTCTAATATTCTTGCCATAATCAGGAGCCCAAAAGCCCTGGAAGTAGTCATAGCAATGGCCACCTCCTTGCTTCTGTGTAACAGACCACCGGACAGCCTCCAAATGATGAAGTTGCTAAGAACGTAGTGCTTTGTAAGAACGTAGAGCTGTCACCAAACCAGGAATGAGGGACTTCAGTTATGCAGAGAGACGAGAGAAACTGGGATTGGTCGCCTCAGAGCAGAGAAGGTTAAGGGGAGACTGAATAGACTGTTCAAAATCATGAAGGGTTTTGATAAAGTAAATTAGGAGAAACTGTTTCCACTGGCAGGATGATCGGTAACCAGAGGTCACAGATTTAAGATAATTGGCAAAAGAACCAGAGGGGAGAGGGGGAGAATTTTCTTTTATGCAGCGAATTGTTATGATCTGGAATGCACTGCCTGAAAGGGTGGTGGAAGCAGATTCAATAATAACTTTCAAGCCGGAATTAGATATCTAATTGAAAAGGAAAAATTTGCAGGGCTATGGGGAAAGGGTGGGGGAGTGGGACTAATTGGATAGCTCCTTTAAATACCCGGCACAGTCACAATGGACCGAATGGCCTCCTTCTGTCCTCTATGATTCGGTGAACTTACTTTCTGAAGTGAATCCACGGCCTCTAAGCAAACTTCTCCTTCTTCCTTATGTTATTTGACAACCCAGTGAGGCAAAGGTGCAGCTGTACAAAATCTGTGGGTTTCTTCATCTGTATGTTGCTATCGACATCATGGATTGGGTCCATTTCATGGAGGCGATGCCCGCTGTGCCAAGCATGGAAACAGAGCGTAGGACAGACTGCGGGTGGCTGCTACCATCCGCTGTTTCACACACACAGCCTTAGCATAGTCCATATTCATGTCAGCTGGCACATGTGAGGGAGATTCATGGATGCACATCATGGGCCAAGGAGGATAGAGAGGGAAGGGGAAATGGAAAGGGTCTGATTAGCCACACAGAGTCTGGCATCTAGACCGACTCTAAATAGACAGGGGCCCCAAAATTGCTGGGGTTAGAGGGCTTGTCATATTTACAGTGGTGGGGGGGGGGGTGGCATTGGGTATCATAATATGGGTCAGAGCCAGGCTCCACTGGGATTCTGTTCCATTTGGACTGTACCTTTAAATTCTGGTCATGGGGTTCCGTGGGAGGATCGTCCGCCCAACCACCCCCACGTCAATAGGGCGGGAAAGTTTCTTGTCTTCCCAAGGAAATTCCTCTCTTTATGCCATTGAAAGCCCACAGCTGAACTCGTGTCAGTTGAGCCCTGATGTGAGCCCCTTAATGACCTTCTAAAGACTCCAAATCTTTACTAGAGTGAGATAATTGCTCCCGGATGGGATCCATTATTTTCTCTAATTCAAGTGGCTCCCATGGAAGCCGAAGAGTTTCTAAACACGATTTTTCTTTAGCCCATTTGAGCCTCCAGAGGACATTGCTCTGCCTTAGAGGTGCAGATTGGCTTCGGCTTGGCAACCGCTGCTGATGCGGACTTGCAGTTGGCTGGCGGCCCACTTGGCTATTTAAATTAACTCGTCCCTGGAATTTGGGATAGGGGTCTTGGGCCTTAGGTGAGTGAGGATTCTGCTCCACCTGTACTTACACTGGTGGAGTGGGGCCTCAGGAATTTCCAGGCCAGAATAATCAAACCTGCCCGGCAACAGACAGGAAAAGCAAACCTGCCCGGCAACAGACAGGAAAAGCAAACCTGCCCGGCAACAGACAGGAAAAGCAAACCTGCCCGGCAACAGACAGGAAAAGCAAACCTGCCTGGCAACAGACAGGAAAACCAAACCTGTCCAGCAACAGACAGGAAAAGCAAATCTACCCGGCAACAGACAGGAAAAGCAAACCTGCCCGGCAACAGACAGGAAAAGCAAACCTGCCTGGCAACAGACAGGAAAAGCAAACCTGCCTGGCAACAGACAGGAAAAGCAAACCTGCCTGGCAACAGACAGGAAAACCAAATCTGCCCACAACAGACAGGAAAAGCAAACCTGCCCGGCAACAGACAGGAAAACCAAATCTACCCGGCAACAGACAGGAAAAGCAAACCTGCCCGGCAACAGACAGGAAAACCAAATCTACCCACAACAGACAGGAAAATCAAACCTGCCCGGCAACAGACAGGAAAACCAAATCTACCCACAACAGACAGGAAAATCAAACCTGCCCGGCAACAGACAGGAAAAGCAAACCTGCCCGGCAACAGACTGCATAATCAAAGCTGCTTGCCAAGACAGGATGAGGAAACCTACCAGTGCACAGTATGGGCGTCACTTCTCCTCCCCACCTACGAAATATCACAATAGTTGGGGGGATGTATTATATTATACTCAGTATGTTATGGTAAATACTTTTTACAATTGGTCCACTCACTGCACTTTCTAAGAAAATGTGAAACCTTTTGGGATCTTGTCATTATACCCGAGTTATAAACAGGGCCTTGCGTACAATACTGCAATTTCGTGCCTCCTTCAAAGCATGGAGGGGCAGCTGGAGCCCCTAGGTGATGAGCAGCTGTTACCTAGACACTGCATGATCCTTCCCTGCACCTTTGGGTCCACTGTACTGCTTCCACCATTCGGTCTTGAACTGGACTAGCTTCTGTGTTTCCCTACATTAAAACAGCGGCAACACTCAATGGCTGTGAGGTTGCGAAAGGCGCTATATTAATGCAAGTTCTTTCCTTCTTTCGCCACCATTTTAACAGAAGCATGAACCTAAAAGATTAGTGGCCCCATTTGAGTAGCAGGAAAAAGAATGCTTTAGATTTCTAAACTTAAATCCCTTAGAGCTTTCAACACCTGATTTCTGGACAATCACTTAAAAACCAGGACAGACTGTGCCTTTAATCCAACTGCAGCAAATTAATCAACAGTCAGCTATATGTATAATATTTTCATAAAATAAATGTACACCTGTATGTAAAAAGGCTTCATAAGTTGTGAATGTACTTTCTAGACGACCTAATACAAAACAAAAATTGAACGTTGAGGGTTTTTTTTAAAACAAGTCCATTTTGCTCCAGTTGCTTCTGTGTCACAAGATGCAGCATTAATAGTTATTAAGATTTTCAATTCATTTTACTCTATAGCAAAAAAAACCCGTTATGTTTTGGACTGGCTGATCTTCGCCTGTAAACTCTGCTTCTACTTTCACTGCAGTTAGAGGTAATCGCTACAATTTGAAATGCTTCTCTTCCTTCAGCCAAGTACAAAGGGCACTTCGAAACTCATTAAATTATATCATTTAAACCTCATTAAAGGTGTGGTATTTTCTCATTAAATCTACCATGCTTCAGCGGATCAGAGAATTATTTGTTCGAACAATTAAAACGGAGAGTTTGAGAACTTCGCAGGGTGAGCGCAACTGTTATCACTAACCATAAACTCGGTGGGGTGGGGGAAAACACATTAAAACCAGGTGTCACTTTGAAATGGGAAGCACAAAATATTTTTATTAACACAAGTTACTTACTGTTCCCTTCCCTCCCTTCAGTTTTTTCCTCTTCCAACAACATTGCTGCAAAGAATGTGTGAGGGAGCGTGTGTGTGGGAGTGTGTGAGAGTGTATGTGATCATAACCAGATAACTTGCCAACACTCACTATCTAGGCTCACCCACTAAGAATGGGCAGTTGGCAAAGTTCTAGAGCACGGCTGGCACCTATTGAACTGTACTCCCTTCTTCAGGGGAACAAAGGGAGATGTGCATGTGGGGTTATTATATACACATTATATATATTATATACATACACACACACACAGGTACATAAAGTAAGAAATAGGCTAGTGGAATGTTGGCCTTTATCTCAAGAGGGCTGGAATACAATGGGAAGGAAATGATGCTTCAGTTGTACAGAGTCTTGGTCAGACCCCATTTGGAGTACTGTGTTCAGTTTCAGACATCGCAGCTCAGGAAGGATATATTGGCTTTGGAAGGGGAAATAGTGCAGATTCACCAGAATGATATCAGGGCTTAAAGGGTTAAATTATGAGGGCAGGTTGCATAAACTTGGCTTGTACTCCCTTGAGTCTAGAATGTTGAGGTTGTGTGATCGAGGTGTTTAAAATGATAAAGGGATTTGACAGGGTAGATACGGAGAAGCTACTTTGTCTGGTGGAGGAATCCAGGACAAGACGGCATAATCTTAAAATTAGAGCGAGGCCATTTAGCAGTGAAATCAGGAAGTACTTTTTCACCCAAAGGGTAGTGGAAATGTGGAACTCTCCCCCAAAAGGCTGTGGATCCTCGGGGTCAATTGATATTTGCAAAACTAAGATCAACAGATTTTTGTTGGGTAAGGGTATCGAGGGATATGGAGCAAAAGCGGGTAAATGGAGTTGAGATACAGATCAGGCATGACCTAATTGAATGGCGGACCAGGCTCGAGGGGTGGAATGGCCTACTCCTGTCCCTATGATATCTTACACACACACACACACACACACGCTCACCCCTTTAATATTTGCTCAGGGGATATGGGCGCACCGGCAAGGCCACTTTTATTGCCCATCTCAATTGTGATAGTGATTGTCTTTATAACTGAGTGGAATGCCACTTCCGAGGGCATTTGAGAGTCAACTAGATAGAGTGGGACTGGAGTGACGTGTAGGTCCAGACTAGACCGAGGTGGCAGGCACCCATCCCTGAAGGATATCAACTGGGTTTCTACTACAGCCTGGGAGTTTTTCTTTTTCTGGTCCTCGCCCACAAATGATCAGATTCAATGAATTCAGTTTTCACAACTTGCCGTACCCCTATATGGAGAACTAGGGGCAAGCGAGTTGTAAAGCAACATCCTACAGCAAATTTCATCTCACGGCACAAACGTCTGTCAGCTCACCCACACTTGAAGTTTAATCAGCAGCATGTTTGTCAAGTACTGGTGTTCTACCCACTCCCAGCCCAGCGATGACTGAAGGGGGTTTCCAGCTGGCTACCAAACAGCTGCTCGTAGAGATGGGTAGCTTCCTTCACCCTCAGGCAGGAGAAAAGAGACGGGACAGCAGCACTTAACAACGCAGGGCTGATTATAACTCAAGTGCCAGTGAGGGGGTCCTGGCTTTTTTTCACAAACAGCTTTGCTACTGGAGTCTAGCAAACCAGCTGAGGGAATTCGACCCCGGTATATTGTAAGTCAGCCCTTTGGGTTTGACAAAGCCTGCAAAAAAAAGTGTCCCCCACAACTCTAAACAACTGACTAAATGCCAACCTTGGCTCAGTGGTAGCACTCTCGCCTCGAAGTCAGAAGGTTGTGGGTTCAAGTCCCGCTCTAGAGACTTGAGCATATAATCCAGGTTGATGCTCCAGGGCAGTACTGAGAGGGTGCTGTACTGTCAAAGGTACTGTCTTTTGGATGAGATGTTAAACCAAGGCCCCTTCTGCCCTCAGGTGGATATAAAGGACCTCATGGCACCAATTCTAAGAAGTGCAGGGGAGTTCGCCCCAGTGTCCTGGCCAATATTTATCCCTCAACATCAGGGGAAAAAAAACAGATTATCTGGTCATTATCACATTGCTGTTTGTGGGACCTTGCTGTGCACAAATTGGCTACTGCGTTTCCTACATTACAACAGTGACGACACTTCAAAAAAAGTACTTCATTGTCTGCAAAGCCATTGGGACGTCGTGAAAAACAAATTCTTTCTTTATTTCTCTCGGGAATTTTGACAATTCCCATCACGTCAAATCACTTGTTCTATTGATAAACCCAAACACACACACACACACACACACACAAGTAATAGGAATATAATTCATGGATTTTATTTTCTGCAACCTACAGTACAAGATGTTGATTCCTAAATTCTGCTGGTGTCTAGTATTTTGAAGTTAATGGAAAATTAATTAAAAGCATCACTCGACTGATAAATGCTTTGGGAAACCATTGTAAGGATTGAAAAAAATCAATAAAACCTCATTACCACTCAAACATGCCCCAGATAAGTGCAAGCTCAAATTCGCCAGACTAATCAGACTGAACAGGCACAGGCAGCGGCCCTGAAAATCTGAGGGCCGCGTTCCACTAATGGCGCATCTCGACTTTGCTTCCATTGGTCGGGGGGGAGGTGGTGGGGGAGAGAGGGGGAAGGAGATGCCCAGGGCCCCCTCTTCCACACTGAGACTGCATGCATTTCCCCTCCACGGCCCCCTCTGTTGTGGGGCCAATCCACAAAGACCTAATGTTCAGGGATCCAGGTTGCTCCTCTGGCCTGGGCCCCATCATTGGGCCTACTTCTGGAGGCTGGGGAGGCAGGGGGGGCAGGAATTCCTACTGTAGCGAGTCCCTGCTCCCCCAGCCCCGTCCTCTCCACACAAGGAGGTTTGCAAGGGGCGGGAGGAGGCTCGGCTCCGTACAAGGCCGATTGGCAATCCCTAACTAGGGTTGAAATCCTGCGACTCGGGGTCCTGGCTTTTGACCGAACCACTCTGCCGCTGGAATTACGACAGGAGTCCATCAAAACAGCTGAGGGAATTCGACCCTGGTATTTCGGAGGTCAGCCGGTTGGGTTTGAAAGATAAAATGAGCACCTCTGATAGCTTTGTGGGTAAAGGCATTGCAGAGTGTCGCATTAATCGAACAGACCAAAGGTCCCAGGTTCAATCCTCAGTCAGTGCTGAGTTAGCTGATCTAAGCCAGGAGGCAAGAATTGCAGTGCTATAAAGGGCCTCAGCACCCCAGGACTGGGGAGGGGGAAGGGAACATTTGGCTGGAATTCCTAATCCTGATCGCTATCCTGCTGGAAAATGCACGTGTGTGGACATTGAGTGCAGACACACGAACAACGGCCAACCATAACTGCTGTTCTACATGTTCACCTTGCTTGTGAAATAAATCAGCTTATCCGAGCTCAGAATCTAGCTTGATACTTCAGCGCAGTACTGAGGGAGGGCTGCACTGTTGGAGGTGCCGTCTTTCAGATGAGACATTAAACCGTCTGCCCTCTCAGGTGGACGTAAAAGATCCCATGGTACCAATCGAGGAAAAGAAGGGGAAGTTTTCCAGTGTCCTAGCTAACACCTATCCCTCAACTAAGACATCAAAAAACAGATTAACTTGTCATTTATCACATTGCTGTTTGTGGGATCTTGCTGCGAACAAATTGGCTGCCGTGTTTTTTTCTATTACAACAGTGACTGCACTTCAAAAATACTTAATTAGCTGTAAAACTCTTTGGGACGTCCTGAATTTACTATCTAAATGTTCTTTATTGATTCGTATCAAAACATGTCTCAACAAGTGCGTGCTTGATCCGTCACCTGTGGAGAGATTGAAGAAGTACGTGTGCAAAAGACAGATATCTGGTTCAGTTCACAAAGGGGGTACTGTTGTTGCACCCTGGGTCCTGCTCTCGTGCAGTAAATGGAGGGCAGTGCGAGTCAACTCCCGTGAAGGCAAGACATTCAGGCCGCTTTTCGGAGTGACTGATGTCACCGAACCTCCAGCTCCATTTAGTCCCATTCCTCTAATGCCCTTTTAAGTTTTTCTTTTCTAAACATTTATCCACTTTCTTTTTAAAAATTACAATGGAGTCTGCTTTTTTGTGCCTAGGAGTTTTTCTTACCTGACGATGCCAAATAACATGTCTCCACACGACAGTTACTGGAGGGCATAACTCTTTGGTGAAGTGTTTATACGTTGGTGCATTCCAGGTGGTTGGTCGTCTTCAATTACCTTTACTTCCTGAGTAATCATGAGTGGAAGAGCAAAGCCCAGCACACATCCATGTCATTGATGAAGTGAGGCAGATGCCCGGAATCAGGGAACAGGGTCCCCCATGGAGCACATCCATCAACAGGAACGGACACATGTTGTGTTGGCACAGTTCCAAACTGCAGTGTTGTTTTTATATCCTCGCACTCTTCCCTTGGAGAGAACAGTGTGACGTAGTGGAAGGATTCGCAGGCTGATTAACAGTTTGACAGGCCGCGACGTGAACGCTCCTTCCATGGCCGTAGCCATCTTTTACCAGCTGATACGGTGGTTAGGAGGGTTTAATGGACTCCAATGACCTATGCAATGAGGGGGAGGCTGCCCACACCCAGCGGACATGAGTTTCCCACTGGATGTCAACCCAGAATTTAAAGTCGGAGCTCTGGTCACCACTCGCCGGGACTGTCTGGGGTGGGGTTCGAACCCTGCACCTTCTGACTCCGAGGTGGGGATGTTACCTCTAAACCAAAGGTTCGCCCCCAAACTGCATTGAAGTAGTTTTATGAAAAATCAGATATCTCGGCCCACCACTCTCGGAGGAACTAATTGCACAACAACTTATAAAGCATCTTTAATATGGTGATCAAGGAGTTTCACAGAAGAGAAATAGATGCCGAGCAGCAAAGAAACAAAGGAGAGCAAATGAATCAATGACCAGATAATTTGTTGTTGGTTGGCCACAGTCTCCAACTTCACCCTAGGTTGTGCTCAAGGCTCTGGAGTGGGACTTGTACCCACAACCTTCTGACTCAGAGACGGGAGTGCTACCAATGAGCCAAACTGATGCTTGAGGAAGCCTAAATGAGGTAACAATGGTCAAGGGGTGGGAGATGGAGGAAGGTGGAGATAGCTAGAGAGAGAGAGAATGAGAGAGGGAGAACAAGAGAGAGAGAAAATAAGAGAGAGCGTGCAAGCAAGAGACAGTGAGAGCATTCCAGAGATGTCTGAAGGCTCCAGCACCGTTGATGCAAAGGTGGGAGGCGGACTGCACGAGGCCAGAAGTGGAAGGCCATAGGGTGTGACTTGGAACATAGAACATAAGAAATAGGAGCAGGAGTAGGTCATACGGCCCCTCGAGCCTGCTCCGCCATTCAATAAGATCATGGCTGATCTTCGGCCTCAACTCCACTTTCCCGCCCGATCCCCATATCCCTTGATTCGCCTAGAGTCCAAAAATCTATCAGTCTCAGCCTTGAATATACTCAATGACTCAGCATCCACAGATCTCTGGGGTAGAGAATTCCAAAGATAGAGCTAAAGGAGGCTCCAGAAACAGGGTGAGGGAATGTTTGATATGGATTTTTAATTGCAAAACCTAATATGGAACTGAGTAATACTGTTCTGAAAAGTCCACGTTCAATCCATTGCCACAACTGACCTCAGCATCACTGGGCTAAGGAGGGAAGGGAATAATCAGCCAGGGCGCTCACTCATCACTACTATCCAGCGACTCCTGCAGGGGGAGCACACATTGGGGTGAGGATTGGATCAGACTTGGTGCCGATGGTCTCAAAGTACAAACTCTTGCAGATGCCCTCATGGTCTAGGCTTGTGTGTGAAGAATGGCCACTTTGGCGAGGTACCGGGGGAACCTGTGGAACTAAAACCCTGGTAAGAATCAATGCTCTCAGGAGAGTTAATATAATAAAAAGCAGAACTCTGTCCTCACCAATGTTTGGCTGCAGCCAAAGTATCTACAAATAACAAGACCGAGTAACACCAATCTCACCCTCATCAAACACTCCCATTCACGTACCCAAGGGTGGGGCAAGCAAACACTTCTGAAATTTCAGGTCCTGGTTGGTGGGAAATGGATTTAAGGCAGGTGATTGCAGTATCACTTTTATTTTCTCCTTGGCTATTTATGTCTATGTGACATTCTGAGGCAAATTTCCCTGCTCCTGCACCAGGAGTTACTGGGTCATCTGGGCACCGAAAATACAGGAAAATGGGGCGGAGAGAAGCACATACTCATTAGGGAGACTGCCTGATTTTTTTTTCCCGTCCACATAAGTCTGCGTCTAATCTTTCATACAGACAATTAACAATTTGATTATTCATGCATTGCTATGTATGTGAAATTAAAACCAGTAGCAAGACAAAAAAATGTCCTGCAGCAATGCATTTAACCAACACCCCATTTAGAATGGAGCCTTTGGGATACTTTTCCCTTCAGTTGTAATTTTTTTTAAGTCAATCCCTACTGATTGAGACAATAAAACAGAACTTGTGTTTGCAAGTACAATGCTTCACATCAGACTGCGTTGGCTGACCCAGTCAGGCCAAGGAGAGCATTTTCTTGTGACCTGAACTTCGAGCAATGGCTTTATGGAGTGCCGAGAGTTACACTGTGCCACTTTGTTCGTCTGTAGTCCCACTCCAGAAGTAACCAACAAAACATTCACTGGCCAGTAAATCAATGCTCAGTGTGAATAAAGGACTTACCACACAGCCAAGCATCTGACCAACCCACTGACTTAGGCATGCACTCAGCACTTAGGAAGGGCTGTCTCAAAGGTTCAAAGCACTACAAGCCTATAGTTTTATTAGGAGGGGGCTGGTGTCTGGTTCTGATCTTGTTGCATTTCATTTCAGATTGCTTTGAGAATCTAGTTCACTGAAAGCCTTCCAAGTTCCTTCTGCACATCCCAATTGCCAATCGTGGGCCTCACTTCCTCTGAAAGTGCATGTGCTAGCGTGTTTGCATAAAGTTCTTCTGTGCTACTTTACACGATCATCACCTGTTTATTTCAAGTGGGTTAATGACCGCATTAAAATAATGTACGAAGGGCTATTCCTGCACTACCAGAGTTTCACCTCCATATATGGTTCAAGTATCCTATCATTAGAGAAGTATGAAACAGCGGTGGGCAAATTCTTCTTCGAATAGTGCAGGTTTGAAGGACAATCAGAAGGTGAAAATGACCCTTCAACCCATTTGATTGCCTCCTTCCAGAATATCAATCATCTTCCCACTGCAATACCTGGCTGCGTCCGAAATGGACCCACTGTCCTGACCTCAACCGCCCTTCTTGCCAACCTGTTCCAGCTGTTGCTCGTCCTCAGTGCAAAGTAAAACTTACCAACATCAGTCCTAAGTTTGACCTTCACAATCCTGAACAGCATCCACTTGTTCTGCTGCTCTGCATTATTTGAAAGTATTGTTCTCGGTTTACTTCTAAGTATCTTGTACACTTCTATAAAGCCCCGTCTGAGACATCTCCTTCAAATAATGGAATAAGGTGGTTGCAGTTGTAAATATCTCAGAAACAAACACTGCTGAAAAAGTACTTACGAACCTTTCAACATCGTGATATTTGTTCTTTCGAGTCATTCGGCCCAAATAAAAGCATTTCTGGCATTACTTCAGGTCACTGATGGAGGGTCAACTCCCTTTAAGGAACTCTGGGTAGCTTCCCCGGATGGAGATTAAATACACCATGTAATGTGGTGCTGGGAAACTCCCAGCCTTGTCCTGTGGTCAGTGATGAGTTGACTATGCTCAGCTGGGATGGAAGTGGGAAGGCTATAATTGGCCTCAGTGCCCCTTGGCCAGGCAGGAGAAACAAGTGGCTAAATTTCCTGTTCCTGATCACTATCCAAAGACTCCTGTATGGGCTGGGGTCAGGATGGGGCCTGGTAGTGATACCCCGCAACTGACTAGCCTACCAAGATGCACTTTTCATGCTCCTACATGAAGAATGGCCACCCAGGCGAGGTAGCTCAGGGGGGCTGTCACTTATGGAACTGTTCTCCAGTGTGAGTTAGAGAAGAATAATTAAAAATTCAGCCATTTCCGCACCACAGGTTTCTGCTCACGGCTAATTTACCTAAACTAACCATTGTGGCGTACATCAGGACGAGCCTGGGTGGTAATGGAAGGTCATGGGTCACTGGGCATATGGCAGGACGAGTCTGGGTGATAACGGAAGGTCATGGGTCGCTGGGCATATGGCAGGACGAGTCTGGGTGATAACGGAAGGTCATGGGTCGCTGGGCATATGGCAGGACGAGTCTGGGTGATAACGGAAGGTCATGGGTCGCTGGGCATATGGCAGGACGAGTCTGGGTGATAACGGAAGGCCATGGGTCGCTGGGCATATGGCAGGATGAGTCTGGGTGATAACGGAAGGTCATGGGTCGCTGGGCATATGGCAGGACGAGTCTGGGTGATAACGGAAGGTCATAGGTCGCTGGGCATATGGCAGGACGAGTCTGGGTGATAACGGAAGGCCATGGGACACTGGGCATATGGCAGGACGAGTCTGGGTGATAACGGAAGGCCATGGGACACTGGGCATATGGCAGGACGGGTCTGGGTGATAACAGAAGGCCATGGGACACTGGGCATATGGCAGGACAAGTCTGGGTGATAACGGAAGGCCATGGGTCACTGGCCTTAACTGTCGAAGGGTCACGGGCACATACCCTGAATTACCAACGCTGCAATTGTGACAATTCCGTTTCCTAACAGAAAACATCAGCAAAGGTTGCTATTAAGTGAAGGACCAATGCATAAATGTTCTAAAGGCTACTTCATCTGAGTCCACAACAAGGAGTCGAGTTTACCCATTAATTGAGCCCCTGTTATACACTGTGAATGTGTCAGTTTTGTTGCACCTGGGTTTTACGTCAGGACGAGCCTGGGTGGTAACGGAAGGTCATGGGTCACCTGTTAAGGGTTTCTCGACATCAGAGGCACAAAAGTTAGCTCTGCTTTCGGTTCAGGTTCAGCAGCAGTGGAAGTGAAGCCAGGGCCCGCAAGAAAAAAAAATGGGAACTGCCAACCTGAGTGTCTGGGACCATCCTGCTCATCTACTTACCGATAGTGAAGTGACATCACCATAGCAATAAGTGAAGCCACAAAGAACACTGAGCGATGACTTGAGTGCTCATTTAGAGACCGTTTTAGTGTCAGTCAGAACATCTATTTTAATTTGACCCATCTGCCAATCGGATTAGTATAATTCTACACATCTGACACCAATGACAGTTTTCTGAACATGACCAGTTCAATATCTCTGCAGAAAGAAAATCGCCAGGGTTCCCAAAAACATGTTCACAATATTAGTTGGAAAGCTCACCGTGTAGACAGTTTTGACAAAAGGCAGACATTGCCACATGGGTGTAGTAATGGGACGTATAGTCCAAATGCAAATTCTTCAGAGTTAGTGAGGTCCCATCTGCCTGTTCAGGTGGATGTTGAAGATTCCATGGTACTATTTGTCCTGGCCAACATTCCTCCCTTAACCAACGCCTCAGGAAAAAAAGTCATCATTCATCTCATTGCCCTTAGTGGGACACTGCTGGCACAGGATGACTGCTGTGTGTACCTACATAGCAACAGTCACTGTACTGGAAATATAATTCATTAATTCCACTGCTTCAATCGTTGCAGCAATGGGACGAAGTGCCATGTAAATGCAAGTGGGATTTCCTTTCTCTCTGTTTCAAATATAGACTATTCATGAGCTCAGAGTCTCTGCTTTGAGGTTTCAGGGTAAAAATTAAGCTTCAGGTAAAGTACATAGTGACAGCTTACTTTAGAACTGTGCATATTATATCTCTAGTCAGGACAGGTCCAAACATGGACAAACAGCCTTGGTCCAAACATGGACAAAAGAGCTGAATTCCAGAGGTGAGGTGAGAGTGACTGCCCTTGACATCAAGGCAGCATTTGACTGAGTGTGGCGCCAAGGAGCCCGATTAAAATTGAAGTCAATGGGAATCAGGGGGAAAACTCTCCAGTGGCTGGAGTCATACCTAGCACAAAGGAAGGTAGTGGTTGTTGGAGGCCAATCATCTCAGACCCAGGACATTGCTGCAGGAGTTCCTCAGGGCAGTGTCCTAGGCCCAACCATCTTCAGCTGCTTCATCAATGACCTTCCCTTCATCATAAGGTCAGAAATGGGAATGTTCGCTGATGATTGCACAGTGTTCAGTTCCATTCACAACCCCTCAGATAATGAAGCAGTCCGTGCCCGCATGCAGCAAGACCTGGACAACATCCAGGCTTGGGCTCATAAGTGGCAAGTAACATTCGCGCCAGATAAGTGCCAGGCAATGACCATCTCCAACAAGAGAGAGTCTAACCACCTCCCCATGACATTCAACGGCATTACCATCGCCAAATCCTCCACCATCAACATCCTGGGGGTCACCATTGAACAGAAACTTAACTGGACCAGCCATATAAATATTGTGGCTACAAGAGCAGGTCAGAGGCTGGGTATTCTGTGGCGAGTGACTGACCTCCTGACTCCCAAAAGCCTTTCCACCATCTACAAGGCACAAGTCAGGAGTGTGATGGAATACTCTCCACTTGCCTGGATGAGTGCAGCTCCAATAACACCCAAGAAGCTCGACACCATCCAGGACAAAGCAGCCCGTTTGATTGGCACCCCATCCACCACCCTAAACATTCATTCCCTTCACCACCGACACACCTTGGCTGCAGTGTGTACCATCCACAGGATGCACTGCAGCAACTCGCCAAGGCTTCTTCGACAGCACCTCCCAAACCCACGACCTCTACCACCTAGAAGGACAAGAGCAGCAGGCACATGGGAACAACACCACCTGCACGTTCCCCTCCAAGTCACACGCCATCCCGACTTGGAAATATATCGCCGTTCCTTCATCGTCGTTGGGTCAAAATCCTGGAACTCCCTTCCTAACAGCACTATTTGCATTTGGACTACACGTCCCATAACTATAGGGTCATGATCAGTTCCTAGTAAAGACCGTTACACAGCATAAAACGGGCAACAATTTAGTTCTGATTGGTAGATCTCACTCAGAGTGGATACAAAATTGGCTGGTGTGGGAATTGCAAATGAAAGGATATCACTAAGGGCACATCACTGGGGCAGGGTCGAGTGTTTTACTCTGCGTTTAACCCTACACATGGCATGTAGGTGCTTGATGTTGATTGGCACAATACGTGGAAAAATGTTCCCCTTCCCCAGCTCTGACCGTATCACGAAGCACTAAACTCAACAAAATACTAAACAAACATCAACCTGATACACTCTGACAGGAGGCGACTTGCAACAAGCTTCAACCAGTTTCAACACATCAGAGCAGTGACACTGAAGCCCCCAAAACCTCAGCGGTTTGGCTGAGCAGTGATCCAAGTTCACTTAGTTCAGACTCGGAGCAATTTGTGTCCCCTTTCCCCACTGCCCCCCCTCAAATATAGTCAAAAGGGGATATATTCCCTGGGTCACGTAGGTCAATTGTAGCAAGCCAAGTGCTGTCAATCAACTCAGTGCAGACAAAGGAGAAATCCGTGACCCTTCTAGTCGATATGGATTTAATGCAACACCAGGTAGTGCCTTTACTCAATAGGCTGTTGGGGAATCCAGCCCACTTCTTTGCTAAATTAAACAGATTATGTAATCACGGTCTCTATTTGGCAATTTATAAATGACACAATCGGGTTAGCACCTGAATGGGTTCTATAATCCATTCGAATATACATTAACCTCACTAACAGTGCATTACCTTGCCTGTGTAGTCTTTGTTGAAACATACAGCTTAACTACATAGGAATTAAGTGACCACAATTTAGAAAAAATGACAAAAACTCTTTCACTCAGTGACGTGCAACACCATCCACACAGTGCCTGGACACTGCTAGTTTGATTCCTTTGGTCGTACTTCAGTAAAGTACTGAGGGAGTGCAGCATTGTCAGAGGTGTCATTCTTCAGATGACACTAGAAGCTGAGGTCCATCCAGCCAGTTCTCGTGGAGAGCCAACCACAGTTTTTCGAAGAGGAGCAGGGAGTTGCCCCGGTGCCCTGGTCAACATTGCTCCCTCAACCAGCACCGCCAAAAACAGATGAACTGGTTATTGATCTCAATGCCAAATGTGGGGTGTTGCTGTGCACAAAATGGCTGCCCCATTTACCCACTTAACAGCAGTTACTGTAATTGAAAACAATTCACTGTGCGATCTTGCTGAGATAAAATGAACTTTACAAGTTTTTGGTTTCATATCTTCGCACTCTTCCCTTGAAGAATAGTGTGAAGTAATGGATGGATTCGCAGGCTGATTAACAGTCTGCCAGGTCGTGAGGTGAATGCTCCTTCCATGGCTGTAACCATCTTTACACCAGGCGATAGGATGGTTAGTCCTATATGGTGGGAGGGTTTTTTGGGCTTTCACAACCTATGCAATGATGATGGGGGGGGGAGGGGGACCACCCACACCCACCGGACGGGGGTATCCTGCCTGGATATCAACCCAGAATTTGAGAGCCAGAGCTCTGGACTCCACTCGCCACGACTGTCGAGTGGGGTTACGAACCCTGCACCTTCTGACTCAGAGGCAGGAATGCTGCCTCTAGCTGCCTCTAAGCCAAAGGCTCGTTCCGCACTCTATAAATTGAAATGAAACAACATAATTGTGAAAAACAGACAAAAGTACAGTTCACCGCAACTTGGGCCAGCCCAGTTAAAACACAAGAATTAGACTGAATGGACAGACTCAACCCAGGCCACAGCAAAATAATATAGCGCAGACTATATCGAAATAGTAATTGCTCATTGGCAAGAGTACAAGCATCACAAGAAAATAATATTGTTGTGGTCCTTTAGATTATTCGGCAGCTTGGCCAATAACTGTTCGACTTGCCAGCGAATTGCCACAAACACAGGGAATGCCAGTCATGGTGCCAAGGCAGATAACAGGTCTGTGTTGCCGCCAGCAACAGCTTCTATAGCGCCTATGACGTTCTGAAATCTCCCTTCAAAAGGGAGCTTGGGCACCAAGCAAATGATCGGAGAAGAGTTAAGCCCGGTCATAAAGCCTGGTATTGAGGAGGCTTTTTAGGATGGAGAGAGATGTAGCCAGGCAAAGGGGTTTAAAGAGAATTCCGGAACACGGGGGAGGGGTGGCTTAATGGCTGAACGACTCCTCTAACAGTAGGCAAAGGCTGAGCAGTTGCCTGGCACCGTGTTGTTGTGTGGTACTTTTGCTGGTAACTCTTCTATTGTCATCGATTGATGGAATTCCCCACTGCAGGAAATGCTTTATTGTGATTTTGTAAAAGGCCTGCGTCGGCTGAGAGGAGCAGTCACAGGTGCCCACAGCAACTGACGCAAGCCTGGTCCCGTCTGCCTTGGCAAGGTAACTGGCATTCTCTACATTCCTGGCATTTAACTGGCAACCCAGGTAAAATAAACCATCACTAAGAAAGAAATCCTGCCTTTTATCTCACTCGTATCACAACACTCGCACACCTCAATGCACTTCACACCGTGAATTACTGCAGTGCAAAATTCAACAGTGTCACAAATCATGGTACAAATCTTTCAATACAGCCCCCATCTATAACCCTTCATCTTCCTTTCTAGGTAATCCAATAAATAGAAATGAGAAAGCAATTTTGAAAGTGCTGTGTTGAGTTCTTGGGCAGGAACAGTCATCAAAGCTCCCTAACAGTAGGACGAGGAATGGCTACTGAATTAATAAAGCAGGAGGAAATCCCTGTTCCCAGTGCGGCAATCCGAACTCATTCTTTCCCAACATCGCATAGTAACTTGAAATGAGATTTCCCTGGCTGCTCATCTCAGTCTATAACTGAACCTACACACCTGGAGGTGCTGGCTTGATTTCTGAGCATTGCAGATGCAGCAGTTGGAGCGCTACAATTGTTCTCACTGCCCGTGGCCTCAGGAGGTTAAAACAGTCACCCAGAGATTCCTGCTCATGATCACTATCAAGTGACCCTAGCTGGGAAGTCTACCTGTGTGAAGTAAGAAAAGTATTGGGCTCAACTGTGGTGCTTTCCACGGTCAAACAGCCTAGGAACACTCATGGTCTAGGCTCGCACATAAGGGAAGGTTACTTGGGCAATGCACTAGAGGGTGCACCCTGTGAGTGAAATCATATCCCAGCAAGGAGTGAATATCTTCAGGGAAGGGGGAGAGGGAGAGTGAGATAACGGCCAGGATTTTAACATGGCGGTGGGAAGTCAGCGGGTGGGTGGATTTGTGTGTGGAGAACCCAGAGGCAAAGAGAGTGCGTTTAAATCTGCGATTATATCTCGATCGCAGTCAATTATCTTTGCTTCTGGGTTTCCCGTCTCCAATCTGCATAGTGGGCCTACTGCGCACCCGAATGACGCGATTTAAAGCCCACTATTTAAAGGGCCAGTCCAAGAATGGATTTTGAAGGAGAAAGGAGAAATGAAGTCCAGGAAAGCAAAGGCTGCCCCTAGATTTAATGATGCCTCCCTGGATATGCTGCTGGCTGCAGTGAGAGCCAGGAGGAAGCTAATGTTTCCAATGATGGCAGGAAGAAACCTGGCTCTGTAACCAAAAATGCTTGGCTAGAGGTGGCAGAAGAGGTGAGCAGCAGGAGCACGGTGCCCAGGTCTTGGGTTCAATGCAGGAAGCATTTTGATGACCTAACCAGGTCAGGAAAAGTGAGTAGAGTTGCTGATTCACCAACATCCTGTGTTGTTCAACACCCTCCCCCCCACTCCCAGCACTCGGTGTTGGCACGCCTACCCCATCACATCACTCCTCAAACCCACTTAAGTGTCAGCAGCAGCAGCAACCATCCTTCACTTTCTATCCCATTCCTCAACTGCCCATGTATTCACCCACCACTGCCACTCACTCCAATCCTGATGCAATGTGATGAATCTGTCTGATACTCACCCTCTGATACATCTCTTTCATGGTCAGCCTCACCCAAAGCAATGCATCCATCGGGGGAATAGGTCACCTTCAGTCACCCATAGGTCTGGTCTTTCTCCACTTGTTGAAGAGAGCGCAAAACGCAAGGGAGAGGAGCAAAACTGGAAGTGGCCCACCACATAGTGGAGATGACAGATGTGGAGGAGGAGGCCACGGAAATAAGTCGGACCGTTGCATGCCTATAGATCGGAGATGGAGAGACTGGCAAGACGGAGATGGCTGGTGACAAAACTTAAACGTCTTTCACACACATAATGAATTGATTTTATCAATGATGTAACTATGCCAGACCTCGGTACGGTCATTGGAAAGATTGTCACTTTTGTGATGAATCATTAATATCGCTTTCTATTGTCTTGCAGGGCCTTCAGGCCATCACGAGGAATCAGAAATGGAAGAAAGCGATTCCACAGAGGAGCTCATTCCTTCTGAGAGTGCACCGTTAAAGGACATACAGCCACGCACCAGCCAAATACTCGCAACTTTGGTGGGTCCTGTTAAAACAGATAGTTGGGTTTTCACCTGGTGATTCACCACTCACAAGTGGGCACGAGCAGACACTGGTGGTGGGGGCAGCTGTGGAGAGTCCGCATCAGGAGCACAGCTCCGCTCCAAGCTCTGCTCAGTTGCATATAGATACTGAACCGGGGACCATTGATGAGAAGGAGAATGATGGAGGTGCAGCAGAAACTTTGCAAGTTTATGGAAAAGTACCATGCACACTCTCCACAATTGCAGATATGATAGATGAGTCCAACTCCATCGCTAATGGATTGGTGGTGCAGGTAAGTGCAAGAATGTCTGCGATGGAGAGAGTGGCAGCTTCCATTGAGCTTCAAGCACGGTTCTCAAATGAGCCCATGCAGGCCATGACAACAGCCGTGCAGACTCTGGATGCCAACATGTCTGCTGCCTTAAACAGGCAGACAAATACGTTAGCCGTGGCCTTACAAGACGGCACATCTGCTCACCAACCTGCTGGCCAGCAGAGTGGTGGAAGTGATGTGACCCTGGTCCAGGAGAGGGATGATGATGAAAGAGGACATGGAAGTGGGAACTCCACTCAAAGCGCTCCCATGTCTCACCCGTTGCCCCCCTCAACCACTACCCGCAATGCTGCCTCCTCTCCCGATGGCCGAATCTGCCCCTGCACAGGTGCAGGTGGAGCAGTCTTTGGCGGGGCCCTCATGGGCTCCAAAACCCAGAGGTCATCGGTCAAGAGCATCTCAGCAGTCGGGGCAGAGACCTGATCAACCTGCCAATACCTCTGCTGAAGCCACAGGGGATGCACCACGTAGAAGCGGCAGGAAGAGAAAGCCTAAACAATTGTAATTCACCAAGGGTATGCACAAGGGTGTTTGATGAGCTCTCATGTTCTTAATTTATTTATTTTTTGTTGTGGCATATTAGATTTAATCATTATCACCACCACTGCCACATCTTGGCCATTATTGAGTCCCTCTTGTGAATACGCGCTTTCATGTCCTTCATCATGAATGCCAAGACATGATGCCACCCATTATGCATGTGTGTAATGTATGTATGCGTGGGTGAAGGACTGTTTCGTGCAAGTGGGGGGGGTGGGGGGGTTGGTGGTGGTGGTTGTTCCAGGCAGCCTGAGTATTTCAAAGTCTTCAATTTTCACATCTCATTATTGGGTCCTGATAAGATGCTGTATAAATGGAATGTTCTTTCTTCAGAGAACCTTCACATACCTGACCCAAGCCACCATTATTTAAGTGTAAGCCTAACAGTCAGTGTCTACAGGATTTCGCAGCACAGAAGGAGCCTATTGTCCAAGAACATCTCAGCAGTCAGGGCAGGGACCTGAGCAACCTGTGCTAGCTCTCTGATAGAATTGCTTCCCTAAGCCCTACTGCTTCTCCCCTTCCCTGTCCTCCTTGAAAAATCTTCTCAAAATCCATCTCTTCAACCAAATCTTAAGTCACATTTCCTAATCTTTCTTTCACCTATTTGTGAAGCACTTAGGACATTTTCTATTGTTTAGGGTGCCATATAAATACAAGTTTTTGTTGTTGCCCGAACAACCCTCAGCATTAAGAAAATTCTCCTAATCTCTCCCTTCATTCTTTTGGTGATGATCTTAAATTTAGGCCGTCCAGTTACAGATAACTGCCCAAGGAAATACTTTCCCCCCCAATATACCTGACCAATACACTTCATAATTAAAACGTCTATTAGTTATCCTGTTAGCTTTCCCTGTTCTTGTGAATAGAGTCCCAGTTTATCTAGTCTGCCCTCACAGCTAAAACCTCTAATCCCTGGTATCATCTTAGTGAAGCATTGGTCAGACCCCATTTAGAGCACTGCGTTCAGTTCTGGGCACCGCACCTCAGGATGGATATATTGGCCCTAGAATGGGTACAGTGCAGATTCACCAAAATGATATTGTGACTAAAAGGTTTAAATTATGAAGAATGGTCGCATAAACTTGGCTTTTATTCCCTTGAGTTTAGATGGTTGAGGGGTGACCTAGTCAAGCTGTTTAAAATGACTTTGATAGTGTAGATACAGAAAAACTATTTCCTCTGGTGGGGGGAGTCCAGAACAAGGAGGCATAATCTTAAAATTAGAGCTAGGTCATTCAGGAGTGAAATCAGGAAGCACTTTATCACACAAAGGGTAGTGGAAATCTGGAACTCTCCCTCAAATGGCTGTGAATGGTGGGGGTCAGTTGAAAAATTCAAGACTAAGATCAACAGAGTTTTGTTAGGTAAGAGTATCAAGGGATATGGAGCAAAGGCGGGTAAATGGAGTTTAGATACCGATCAGCTTTGATCTAATTGAATGGGGGAACAGGATCAAGAGCTTAATGGCCTACTTCTGTTCCTATTTTGCTATGAATGCTTGGGGAACCACAACTGAACCCAAACTGCCCTCCCCCAATATCCATACATGTGGATTGCCACTGGCCAAGTGTACTCCAGGGGTGCTGAGGCTAAATGAAGCAGCCGGACTGAGTTCAGCTAACTCAGCATAGACCTGGGGCCTTCCTGGTCTTCACGTCTCAGCTACTCCACTGCCCGCACCATCGAGGGAGCTCACTGCTTGACATTCATCTGTAAGACAGTTAGTGTTCAAATGCAATGCATTGAGGACAGCGTTCAGTCAATAAGTACTTGGCGGTTCTATTAAGTACCAGGCGTCATTCACTGTGGGTTTAACTGAAGGATACACTGACCATCATCGTCCTTTCAACATGCTTGCACTGCACCTGCATTCATATGTAGATGCGTTCTGTTGACTGCTTAACTGTTCATCAAGGGGGAGAAACTGCTGCAAAATATCGTAGGTCGTATAAATTAAATGTTTATATGTTGGTGTTTAATTAGGAGTGCGGCGTCACCATGGCGACTGTCCGTGTTCACACTGTGGAAACCTGCTCCCTTACCCCAGTGGCAAAGTTGCAGACCCATGAAAAGCCAGGACTGCGATTCCGTTGCTTGGACAAGGGAGCCGGTTTTAGCAGTGTAAACACAGGGGGAGCTAGCACGTGGGCAGAGCTCTCCCACTAGCGGAACTGAGCATGCTCCAGTGCAAAAGTTATCTCGTGGGCTGGGGGGGGCCTGCAACCAAGTCTGAGAGCCTGTGGGAGTGGCGAGGGTGTAAGATGGTTTGAGGGCCTCTAAACGTAGACTCGTCCTCTTCCTTGAGTCTTAAATTTGACCCGCTCCATATTATGAAAGAAACGACTTGCGTCACGTAGAAATTTCTGCACGGAAGGAGGCCATTTGGCCTGTCATGCCTGTGCTGGTGCTAGCTCCATATCAGAGCCATCAACTCCAATCCTATTTATCTATGAGAGACTGAGCAAAGCAGAGGTGCCTTCATATGGTTGGCAAGGAGCTACTCTGCCAAAGGCATTTGAACCTTGACGGCTGCAGGCAAGCAAAAAAGATGGTGACAGATATCGAGGGGAGCAGAAGACTCATGCACTTTTAAGGATTTCGGAAATTACTTTGTGTCTTGCTCTCAGTCACCTCTTATTTACAGGATACGAAGAAAACAAAGCCTGGTAGGCTTTGGAGACGATTGCTCTCCTCATTCTGCGGTTCTGCACTTGCGCCTGTTGACACTGATTAATAAGGATATTGGCCCTGCGACAAAAGTAAAGTTAATGCCCAACAAGCGATTCTGTGGAAGGTGAAGAGCAGCTGGTTTCAGGGGGATTTTGCAGGTTTATTTGACGTACTGCATTAAGGTTGGACATCTCTCCAGTGAGTGCAAGGGCGGCTGGGATCCAACACTACTGGTGTGGCGTGAACAAGTCCTGTGCGTCATGACACAGCTTCCAAATTCACGGCTTCCAAATTCACGGCAGCTGATCTCGGCCAAGTCAATGATAGGGTGATGCTATTGCCCTCAGCTTCCCCGCCCTCAGGAGGGAGGAAATATCAGCCAGGTTTCCCAGTGCTCTGATCGCTATCCAGTGACTCCCAGTGGGAAGTGCTCACAGATGGACATCAGGAGAGGGCAGGTGGGAGGTTTGCCAATTGTGCTGTGCCCTCAGTGACGGGTGTACTCCTCCATGCTCCATTAGTGAGCCAGCCACTGTTCTATCAGTGCCCTGGAGTCCTGTGGACTGGGTCTGCCAATAAGGGGCGACTTGCTTCTGAAATCCATCACCGGGCATGTCATCTCAGACCCAGGGAGGTCCCACTTACCTCCTCGATTCCTCCCAACAGCCAAAAAGAGGTTAGTCACCCACTGATCATTAGTCAACTGGCAAAGTTGGAGTTTGAGCCCTCACTAGGGAGGGGCCTGGTACCAGGAGCTCCTCACGAGCTACATGCTGAGCAGCCCAACTATAAAACAAGATCACAAACCCATTTATGAAGGCCAAATTGAAAATCTTGTTACATCTAGAGAACAGAGACAATTCCCCCCCATCCAGCCAGGCGATGACAGGATTTGGCTCAACTGTGATACCTACCATGGTGGAATGGCCGGCCAAAACTTGCTTTATTTGGGGCCACTCATGAAGAATGGCCTCTTGGGGGATGTACCAGAGGGCAGCTGGTACAGGCGCAACTGTACCCCACGCGCCCCCGCCCCACACCCCCCCTCTCACCCCAGCAAGCGTAAGGGCCTTCAGAAGGGGAGGGGAGAAATACTGGGAAGAGGGGGAAGGGAAACAACTTAGTTGACTCTTAATTTCCCTCTGAAGTGACCTAGCAAGCCACTCCTTTGAATGAGAAAAAAGACTTGCATTTATACAGCACCTTTCACAACCTCAGGATGTCCCAAAGAGTCGTCACTGTTGTAATGTAGGAAACATGGCAGACAATTTCCACCGGCAAGGTCCAACAAACAGCAATGAGGTAAATGACCAGATAATTGTTTTTTTTGCGATGTTGATTGAGGGATAAATGTGGGCCAGGACACCAGGGAGAACTCTCCTACTGTTCTACAAATGGGGCTATGGGATCTTTTACATCCACCTGAGAGGGCAGACGGGGACTCGGTTTAATGACGGATGACCAGGGCAACTAGGGATGGGCAATAAATGCCAATCTTTTCAGTGGTGCCCACATCCCAAGAATGAATTAAAAAAAAACAAAAGAGTGTTTTTGATTTTTAACACGTCATCCCAACGTGGGCAGTGAAATTGTTAACAGACGCTCACAGAGTGAAAGATATCTGCTGCAAACTCAACAGGAGCTGACAGCAGGGGAACAGCACGGTTTGTGGTTCTGAAATAATTGACAGGCACGCCACATCTTTAATTCAAAGGAGCTTCCTGAGCTGTGTAATTCACGCACACTCTCTGACCTGTGGGGAAGAGTAATTCTTCACGGAGAGCGGCGTGCCGCGTCATCTCCCTCCTCACTCCGTCCACCGGCCCAGGACGCTGGCTGTTTCAAGTGGGGTTGGGGGTCTCCGTTATGTGTTCAGCTGCCTTGCCTTCAGTCGAAGGCTCAGTCAGAGACAGGGAGAGAGAAAGAGGTGATTCAATGGGAAATGAAAGCTAAAGATGGTGAGAACAGACGCCAGCGCCAACCGGTGCTAAGAAGGGCGGGCAAGTCGGAGGGCCTTCTTGTGGGTCTGCTCCTGGGGCTGGCCAAGGTCCATAGATAGGTCTATAGGTCCAGGATAGATGCGGTCTGGGGGGGGGTGATCGCTCTGGCTGCTCAAGGCCTTCTGCGACCAGTGGGCACTGGGAATAATAAGAATATAAGAACATAAGAAATAGGAGCAGGAGTAGGCCATATGGCCTCGCAAGCCTGCTCCTCCATTCAATCAGATCATGGTTGATCTTCGACCTCAACTCCAATTTCCCGCCCAATCCCCATATCCCTTGATTGCCTGAGTGTCCAAAAATCTATCAATCACAGTCTTGAATATGCTCAACGACTCAGCATCCACAGCCCTCTGGGGTAGAATTCCAAAGATTCACAACCCTCTGAGTGAAGACATTTTTCCTCATCTCAGTCTTAAATTGCCAACCTCTTATCTTGAGACTATGCACATGATTCTAGAGGCTCCAGCCAGGGGAAAAAATCTCTCAGCATCTACACTGTCAAGCCCTCTAAGAATTTTATACATTTCAATGAGATCACCTCTCATTCTTCTAAACTCCAGAGAATATAGACCAATTCCAATCAATCTCTCCTCATAGGACAACCCTCTCATCCCAGGAATCAATCTAGTGAACCTTTGTTGCACCCCCTCTAAGGCAAGTATATCCTTCCTTAGGTAAGGAGACCAAAACTGTACACAGTACCCTGGGTGTGGTCTCACCAGAGCCCTATACAATTGCAGAAAGATGTCCTTACTCTTACACTCCAACCCCCTTGCAATAAATTGCAAGGGGGTTTCTCCGCTCCCCGGAGCGGAGAAACTACGCCATGTTCTCCGCAGCCTTCAACATGTCATCAATGAGGACAAACACCTCGCTATGGCCATCCCCACACCTCCACTACTCGCCTTTAAACAGCCACCCAACCTCAAACAGACCATCGTTCGCAGCAAATTACCTAGCTTTCAAGAGAACAGCGTCCACGACACCACACAACCCTGCCACGGTAACCTCTGCAAGACATGCCAGATCATCGACACAGATACCACCATCACACGAGAGGACACCGCCCACCAGGTGCATGGTTCATACTCCTGTGACTTGGCCAACGTTGTCTACCTCATACGTTGCAGGAAAGGATGCCCCAGAGCATGGTACATTGGCGAGACCATGCAGACGCTGCGACAACGGATGAACGGACACCGCGCAACAATCGCCAAACAGGAGGGTTCCCTCCCAGTCGGGGAACACTTCAGCAGTCATGGACATTCATCCACCGACCTTCGGGTAAGCGTTCTCCAAGGCGGCCTTCGAGACACACGACAACGCAAAATCGTCGAGCAGAAATTGATAGCCAAGTTCCGCACCCATGAGGACGGCCTCAACCGGGATCTTGGGTTCATGTCACGCTACACGTTACCCCACCAGCGAACAAATGTTATCTGTTTTTAATATAACGGGTCAGTTGCTGTCTTTTCTATGTTTCTACCTCTCTATCTCTGTTTTTTTTTTGTTTGTTGTTTTTTTTTGGTGATTTGTATATTCTGTGAGACCTGGCAGGTAACACCTGTCTGTCTGCACACTGATTGCCTTGGCAACGGGCAGTTGAAAAAACTGTCTGTACTCACCAAGCATTGTTCTGTGAATTATAAATGCGATTTCATTTCGAGGATTTCATTTCACATCGTTCACCTGACGAAGGGGGAAGCCTCCGAAAGCTTGTGAATTTAAAATAAAATTGATGGACTATAACTTGGTGTTGTAAAATTGTTTACAATTGTCAACCCCAGTCCATCACCGGCATCTCCACACCTTGCAATAAAGGCTAACATACCACTTGCCTTCCTAATTGCTTGCTGTACCTGCATGTTAGCTCTTTGTGATTCGTGTACAAGGACACCCAAATCCCTCTGACTAATAACAATTCTTAGTTTCTCACCTTTTACAAAATATTCTGCTTTTCTATTCTTCCCACGAAAGTGGATAATTTCACATTTCCCCACATTATACTCCAGCTGCCACCTTCTCGCCCACTCACTTAAACAGTCTACATCTCTTTGTAGCCTCTTTGCGTCCTCCTCACAGCTTACTTTCCCACCTAGCTTTGTATCATCAGCAAACTTGGATATATTACACTCGGTCCCCTCATCTAAGTCATTGATATATATTGTGAACAGCTGAGGCCCAAGCACTGATTCTTGCGGCACCCAACTAGTTACAACGTACCAACCCGAAAATGATCTGTTTATTCTTACTCTCTTGTTTTTTGTGTCTTCAACTGTGACGACAGATACAAAATATTTGTTTAACGCCTCTGACATTTCCTTATTCCCCATTATAATTTCTCTTGCTTCTGCCTCTAAGGGACCCACGTTTACTTTCGCTAATCTCTTCCTTTTTACATACTTGTAGAAGCTCTTACAATCTGTTTTTATATTTCTTGCTAGTTTATTCTCATATACAATTTTCTCTCTCTTTATCAATTTCTTGGTCATCCTTTGCTGATTTCTAAAACTTTCCCAATCCTCAGGCTTACTACTTTTTTGGCAACATTGTAAGCCAAGCTGTTCCAGTACAGCTACAACACTGGCATCCACCCGACAATGTGGAAAATTGCCCAGGTATGTCCTGTCCACAAAAAGCAGGACAAATCCAACCCGGCCAATGACCGCCCCATCAGTCTGCTCTCAATCATCAGCAAAGTGATGGAAGGTGTCGTCGACAGTGCTATCAAGCGGCACTTACTCACCAATAACCTGCTCACTGATGCTCAGTTTGGGTTCTGCCAGGACCACTCGGCTCCAGACCTCATTACAGCCTTGGTCCAAACATGGACAAAAGAGCTGAATTCCAGAGGTGAGGTGAGAGTGACTGCCCTTGACATCAAGGCAGCATTTGACCGAGTGTGGCACCAAGGAGCCCGAGTAAAATTGAAGTCAATGGGAATCAGGGGGAAATCTCTCCAGTGGCTGGAGTCATACCTAACGCAAAGGAAGATGGTAGTGGTTGTTGGAGGCCAATCATCTCATACCCAGGACATTGCTGCAGGAGTTCCTCAGGGCAGTGTCTTAGGCCCAACCATCTTCGGCTGCTTCATCAATGACGTTCCCTCCATCATAAGGTCAGAAATGGCAATGTTTGCTGATGATTGCATAATGTTCAGTTCCATTCGCAACCCCTCAGATAATGAAGCAGTCCGAGCCCGCATGCAGCAAGACCTGGACAACATCCAGGCTTGGGCTGATAAGTGGCAAGTAACATTCGCGCCAGATAAGTGCCAGGCAATGACCATCTCCAACAAGAGAGAGTCTAACCACCTCCCCTTGACATTCAACGGCATTACCATCGCCGAATCCTCCACCATCAACATCCTGGGGGTCACCATTGACCAGAAACTTAACTGGACCAACCATATAAATACTGTGGCTACGAGAGCAGGTCAGAGGCTGGGTATTCTGCGGCGAGTGACTCAGCTCCTGACTCCCCAAAGCCTTTCCACCATCTACAAGGCACAAGTCAGGAGTGTGATGGAATACTCTCCACTTGCCTGGATGAGTGCAGCTCCAACAACACTCAAGAAGTTCGACACCATCCAAGATAAAACAGCCCGCTTGATTGGCACCCCATCCACCACCCTAAACATTCACTCCCTTCACCACCGGCGCACTGTGACTGCAGTGTGTATCATCCACAGGATGCACTGCAGCAACTCGCCAAGGCTTCTTCGACAGCACCTCCCAAACCCGCGACCTCTACCACCTAGAAGGATAAGAGCAGCAGGCACATGGGAACAACACCACCTGCACGTTCCCCTCCAAGTCACACACCATACCGACTTGGAAATATATCGCCGTTCCTTCATCGTCGCTGGGTCAAAATCCTGGAACTCCCTTCCTAACAGCACTGTGGGAGAAACGTCACCACACGGACTGCAGCGGTTCAAGAAGGCGGCTCACCACCACCTTCTCCAGGGCAAATAGGGATGGGCAATAAATGCCCGCCTCACCAGCGACTCCCACATCCCATGAATGAATTTTAAAAAATACTATCCTTAACTTCCCTAGTTAGCCACGGTTGGATCACTTTTCCCGTGGAGTTTTTATTCCTCAAGGGAATATATATTCTTTGAGAATCATGAATTATTTCTTTAAATGTTCACCATTGCTTATCTACCGTCATATCTTTTAATCTAATTTCCCAATCTACCTTAGCCAACTCGCCCCTCATACCTATGTAATTGGCTTTGTTTAAATTTAAGGCCCCAGCTTTGAGCTCAAATACATAATTCTCAAACTCAATATGAAATTCTATCATATTATGATCACTTTCCCCCAGAGGATCCTTAACTATAAGATTACTAATTAATCCTGTCTCATTACACAATACTAGATCTAAAATAGCCTGTTCCCTGGTTAGCTCCTCGACATATTGTTCTAGAAAACTGTCTCAAATGCATTCCATGAACTCGTCCTCCAAACTACTTTTGCCAATTTGATTTGCCCAGTCTACATGAAGATTAAATTTCCACACGGTTATTGCATTACACTTGTTAAATGATCTTCTAATTTCATGATTTATACTCTGTCCAACACTATGAATACCATTAGGGGGCCTATAAATTACTTCCACTAATGTTTTCTGCCCCTTGTTATTTCTTAGCTCCACCCATACTGATTCTACATCCTGATTTTCGGAGCTAAGATTCTTTCTCATTACTGCCTTTATGTCCTCCTTTATTATCAGGGCTACCCAACCATCCTCCCACCCCCAATCCCCCCACCCCCACCCTCCTTTTCCACTTTGCCTACCTTTTCTAAAAGTCAAGAACCTTGGAATATTTTGTTCCCAACCTTTTTTTTTTATATTCGTTCATGGGATGTGGGCGTCGCTGGCGAGGCCAGCATTTATTGCCCATCCCTAATTGCCCTTGAGAAGGTGGTGGTGAGCCGCCTTCTTGAACCGCTGCAGTCCGTGTGGTGAAGGTTCTCCCACAGTGCTGTTAGGAAGGGAGTTCCAGGATTTTGACCCAGCGACGATGAAGGAACGGCGATATATTTCCAAATCGGGATGGCATGTGACTTGGAGGGGAACGTGCAGGTGGTGTTGTTCCCATGTACCTGCTGCTCTTGTCCTTCTAGGTGGTAGAGGTCGCGGGTTTGGGAGGTGCTGTCGAAGAAGCCTTGGCGAGTTGCTGCAGTGCATCCTGTAGATGGTACATACGGCAACCACAGTGCGCCGGTGGTGAAGGGAGTGAATGTTTAGTGTGGTGGATGGGGTGCCAATCAAGTGGGCTGCTTTGTCCTGGATGGTGTTGAGCTTCTTGAGTGTTGCTAAAGCTGCACTCATCCAGGCAAGTGGAGGGTATTCCATCACACTCCTGACTTGTGCCTTGTAGATGGTCGAAAGGCTTTGGGGATTGAGGAGGTGAGTCACTCGCCGCAGAATACCCAGCCTCTGACCTGCTCTTGTAGCCACAGCATTTATATGGCTGGTCCAGTTAAGTTTCTGGTCAATGGTGACCCCCAGGATGTTGATGGTGGGGGATTCGGCGATGGTAATGCCGTTGAATGTCATGGGGAGGTGGTTAGACTCTCTCTTGTTGGAGATGGTCATTGCCTGGCACTTGTCTGGCGCAAATTTTACTTGCCACTTATGAGCCCAAGCCTGGATGTTGTCCAGGTCTTGCTGCATACGGGCTCGGACTGCTTCATTATTGGTCATCCTGCACCCACATCTCAGTGATGGCTACTAGATCAAACCCATTTATCTCTATGTGTGCCATTTATTCATCTATCTTGTTATGAAAGCTTCATGCATTCAGATATAGTGCCTTTAATTTTAACTTTTTACTGTTTTCCCCTGATGTGACCTTAATCACTAATGCCCTATTACCTTTGTTAAACTCTCTATCCCATCCTGACACACACTGCTTGTTTTTACCCAGCTCGCTACTCTGCTCTACAGCCTTGACTTTTCTCTTTAGACTTATAAATTTACCCTTAGCTGAATCCTCTCTCCCACCTCTTATTAGTTTAAAGCCCTATCTACCGCCCTAGTTATTCGATTTGCCAGGACACTGGTCCCAGCCTGGTTTAAGTGGAGCCCGTCCCACCGGAACAGCTCCCTCTTTCCCCAGTACTGATGCCAGTGCTATTGAATCGAAACCCCTGCTTTCCACAACATTCTTTCATCCACACATTTAACCATCTAATCTGTTTCTCCCTGTGCGAATAATATTGTAAATTAATTTTTTGTTATAAGTGTCGCTTTGTTTTATTCAAAGTCATTGGTACCCTGCTCAGGGCAGCCGCTCTCCACCAGTGAAACTGGGCTGGATATTCGACTTTGTGGGGCATCATAACCTAGTTTGATCTGGGCCTCAACCGATGTTCACTTTCCAACAGGGGTAGTCAGGTAACCAGCGGGAGCAAGAGCCACGGCTGGCTATTCATTCCCTGACTCCAGGGGTGGTGAGGCCAAACAAGGCATCCCAGCCGCTGCCCCTGATGCAATCAGACCAAGGATTGAGGCTGGGACCTTCTGGCCTGCAGGATTGAGTTCCATACTGGGCTGCACATTTGCCTAAGAGACTACAGGGGGAGTGGGGGAATCTATTGAGGGATTTTGGAAGAAGTTTATGACCGAGACACTAAAACAGGATGTGCTCTGCATTGAATGTGTCTCCCATAGAACACTGAGGCGCGGGTTGCCATATGTGCTTGGATGTATTCCTGGAGACTCCATCACATCACTTCCCACCTCCAACCACTCCGCCCCCCCCCCCTTCCCCCACACATACACTCCCACCATTGGTCGCCCGACACATCCACCCTTGCAGTGCCTCACCTTCCCCACGGCAACTGATCAACGAAAAGACTGCTCAATTAGATGATTCTCGACCGTCAGTCAAATAGTCTTTTATTGCCACCTCTAATATTTTTTTAACTAATAAACGAAAGCATTCAAAGAAAATGAGATCAATCTTTAATTCCTGGAGGCTCCAGGACAATCCTGGAGGGTTAGCAGGACTCACTTAAAAAGAATATATGATAATTCATGGATCATAGAAAGAGGTCATTCAGCTCATCGTGTAGTGCAAGCTCCTACACCTACTCTAAAGCAGTGTCTCTACTCTTTTCCCATACCCTTTGACATCAGACTGGGTTTCAGCCTCCAAATGATCCTCTCAGCATTGACGGGAGGAACTGGTCGCTCTTTTTCACCATCACTCACACCCATTCACTTATCCTTGTACTTCCATTCAGTGGACAGTATTCGACCGACAACCTTTACCTGTTGTTCTCACCCTCCCCCCTCCTTCTTTTGTTTTGGTCCGTCCTATAAAAGAGCCCCACCGTCTTCTCTTTCCAGTTCTGACAGAGGGTCTGCCCGAAACGTTAACACATCCTTTCAAAAGACGGACAGATCGGCTTCATACTGCCACCTTTTTCAGATTTCCAGCATTGGCAAGTTTTCTTTTTCTCATTAACAGTCAGTAAGGTCAGGGTTAAGAGAAACAAAATCTCATTTCAATACTTGCTTTGCAGACCATCAATATTTGTACACAGCACTGCATCTCTCTACTCTGAACATGTAAAACAATAGTCTAAGGGGACTCACTACACCCAACATAGCAACCCGCAAGCTGTGCATTTACCTCTGCATCAGATCTTTAAGCCAAGGATTCCTCCAATAGTGCAATTCAAACTATTCATACCTGCTTTATTTTCTCACGTGATTTGTCCTCGTGTCCTGAATACAGTGGGGTTGCCAACTCTGGTTGGGTGTATTCCTGGAGGTTTCATTACATGGCGCCCCACCTCCCACACTCCCGCCATTGGTCGCCCAACAAGTCCATCCTCACGGCGCCCGCCTTCCCACGGCCAATTGGAAAGCGAACATACCCTTCATGACTCAATTGGACAAATCATGACTGTCAAACAGTCTTTTTTCTCAACTCAAATATTTTTATAACTAACGAATGAAAGTGTTCAACGAAAAGGGAAAAAACACACAATGGGGATTATATTGGATAACCGCCGAAAACGGGAGCTGGGGTCGCAGTGCATGATTAACCTGCGCCTGTTGGTTGAGATGCAGGCAGCATGTAACATTCGTACTGCCTGATGATTTGAATGTTTGCTGTGTACACCCAGTGCTACCTGGTTGCATCGGGAGTGTCTTGCTCTACTTATAGGCAGCCTGCACCTCTTAAAGGGGAGGTGGACTGTGGCTGCAGGAAGTCCTTTGGGAAGTGCTGGAAGATATTGAAGAATGGCTGCGCCTGGGAGAGAGCGTGCACCTAGGTTCTCGGACGGTGCACCAGAGGCCTTGGTGGAAGAGGTGGACAGACGGAGGGCCATCCTATATCCGCAGGGGGCAGGAGGCCCTCCAGACATATGCTGAAGAGGCACTACACCCCACCCCCACTGTCACCCACCTACCAACAAACTCTTTCAATCAGTACACAAGCCCGTGAATCAGATGCTTCCTCTCACCCTCACACATTACCACTCTTGCAAGCCGCACACCCACAACTCACAGGTCACACACACTGGCAGCTATTTAACCATGACAACCACATCAACCAAACATCTTGCAGGACACTCACTGACACATGACCCTCTTTCTTGCAGGAGAAGGTGGCGCATAACAACAGGCAGCAGGAAAGAACTGGGGGAGGACAAGCATGCCTACATGTCCTCACCCCCACGGAGAAGACAGTGCTGGCCATCATTGGACGGGCTGTGTCTGAGGCCGTGGCCACTGGTTGTGCTGGAGGTATCGATGATGAGGGTCTCTGCACACCTAATCCTCCTTCTCACTTCCCACTTCTCCCTCATCCCCCAATCTTTTCTGACTCACATGCTGCAGGTGGTGTAAGCACGCACGTCTTACTTTCTCTTCTCCCCGCACCACAACTCAACCCGTGTCCCTTTGTCATTTCAGATACACAAGAACTGTAAGCAGCCCAGTCAGAGGAAGATGACAGTGATGATGCAGACACACTGTCACTCGATCTGACACTCGAGCAGCCACCAGCTCAGATACTGACACTGTGCGTAGTTTAGAGGCTAGGATAGAGGAGGGATCTGCAGGTGGTGAGACATCGGGCACAAGTGCGCAGGAGCCAGGGCGGGGGGAACGGATACCACAGGTGCCAGCTTGCAGGAGGGTGAGGTCGCTCACTAGTTTTGATGCAGAGGAGTCAGATGATGACTTTGATGGGCCAGGCTACAGGAGAAGGTTGATGGGCGTACACAACCAAATGCTTGGTGCACTGGAAAGCCTGCACACAATGTCAAGAGGCATGCAGGAGTCCTGCTCCATCTTGGCACAGGGCTTTGTGCCTTTCCCACATGGAACGGGTGGTCACCTCCGACAGCACACCTTTGGAACCCACCATGATGCAATGTCTGATGACCGATGTCACAGCTTCTATTGCAGCACAAACATCTGCTGTCCAAGGTCTGACTGCTGCATTTGGAGCTCAGACTACTGCTGTCGTGGTTCTGGGTTCCACTGTGGTACGGGGCTTCCAGGAAGTCACGGCAGTCCAGCAATCTGTTCTCCAGCAGATCACCAGGAGAGTGGCAATGGTGCCACGGAAGACGAACCTGCTATCCTCTCTCAGGATGACAGTTTTCCTGCTCCCACCCCACCACACAACCAGTGCCCTTGCTGTTGCTTGTCAGCCAGCCTTAAGGAGGGCGATTTGATGGTCATGTGGGAGAGGAAAGGTAAGGAGTGTGGGACTGTTGGTGAATGGGGAGGTGTTGGTGAGGTTACTGATAGCGCTCATTAATCGGATAACGCAGAGCCTTGGCATTCAAGGTCTGTCTAACTTGTTGCTTCCCTGTCTCTTTCTTCACTTCCTCCTCCTCCTCCTCCTCCCTCTTCTGGCAGCTTGTCCTGCTCTGTGTGGGCTCTCTGCATGCTCCCAGTCATGTTCAATTCCCAGAGGAAGGCCTAGCAGGCCACCCATGTCTGGAAGCAACTTTGTTTCAGCACACTATTTTAAATGCCACTAACAGTACTGCAAGACCACTCTCTATATAATATTGCAACTTTTTCCAAGTATAGGAAACTTCCACAAACACCCACAATTGTACCAGCAGCCAGAATAACTAATCCAGCAACTAACCTGTAAATCTCGCATGATCCCTTTAAATAGTGCTGGTGGGGGGTCCTTCATGCCCTTTGACTCCTGTTCAGCTGTGCGTTGGCTGGAGTGGGGAGTTCCAAAATAGGGCCAGCTGCTTCAAATCAGCATTGCACGCTGATTAATATCATCATCTCCCTACTCTCCATGCTGCTGACGTTCGTTGGTGCGCATGCGCAAACGCCTTTACCAAGATGGCGTCCTGCACACTTCACGCCGGAAGTGTGTGAGCGCATCTCGGACGCCATTTTCGGGGCTCAGGATTCCGCATAGCGCCTACAAAATGGGTGCTACACGGCCCAATTTTGCCCCCATTTTCTTTTAATGCCCTTATGATTTTTCTCCTGGGTTGCTCGCAGCAGTGTCCAGGTGACTAATCTTTAATTCCTGGAGACTCCAGGACAATCCTGGAGGGTTGGCAACCCTAGGCATGGGTCTTGGCAATCGCACTGGCCCCACCCTCACAATCCCAATGTCGATGGGACGATGCGAAGAGGATGTTTTATCCTCCATGACCTTCTACTGCAATGGACCATTCAAATATCTACAGGCCTGGCTTGAAACAGAGGGAAGATTTTCTCTGTTCATCATAGTAATAAATAGCCCCACACTCAAGGAACGAAGGGCACCGTGAACACTTGGGCCTACACATGCTTTCGAGATTAAGAACAAACTCGCATTTATATAGAGCCTTATCAAGTCTCTCAGAAACACAGGAATAGGAGTGGGCCAGACAGCTCCATGAGCCTGTTCTGCCATTCTATTAGATCATGGCTGATCTGTACCTCAACTCCATTTACCCTCCTTTGCTCCATATCCCTTGATACCCTGACCTAACAAAAATCTATTGATCTCAGTCTTGAAAATTTCAAATGACTTCCAGCACCGTTCCAGATTTCCACTACCCTTTGTGTGGAAAAAGTGCTCCCTGATTTCACTCCTTAAAGGCCTGGCTCTAATTTTAAGGTTTTGCCTTCTTATCTAGGATTCTCCACCGGAGGAAATAGTTTAGGAACATAAGAAATAGGAGCAGGAGAAGGCCATAAGGCCCCCGCGAGCCTGCTCCACCATTCAATAAGATCATGGCTGATCTTCTACCTCAACTCCACTTTCCCATCCGATCCCCATATCCCTTGATTCCCTTAGTGTCCAAAAATCTATCAATCTCAGTCTTGAATATACTCAACGACTGAGCATCCACAGCCCTCTGGGGTATAGAATTCTAAAGATTCACAACCCTCTGAGTGAAGACATTTTTCCTCATCTTGGTCCTAAATGGCCGACCCCTTACCTTGAGACTATGACCCCTAGTTCTAGACTCTCAAGCCAGGGAAACAGCCTCTCGACATCTACCCTGTCAAGCCCTCTAAGAATTTTACACATTTCAATGAGATCACCTCTCATTCTTTTAAACTCCAGTGAATATAGGTCCATTCTACTCAATCTTTCCTCATAGGACAACCCTCTCATCCCAGGAATCAATCTAGTGAACCTTTGTTGCACCCCCTCTAAGGCAAGTATATCCTTCCTTAGGTAAGGAGATCAAAACTGTTGAATTCCAGAGCCCTACATAATTGCAGCAAGACCTCCTTACTCTTATACTTCAACTCCCTTGCAATAAAGGCTAACGTAACATTTGCCTTCCTAATTGCTTGCTGTACCTGTATGTTAACTTTCTGTGATTCGTGTACAAGGACATCCAATTCTGTATCTACTCTATCATATCCCTTTTTCATTTTAAACACCTCGATCAGATCAAAATCTCAAAGTGCTTCGTACATTGAATTACACTGAAGTGCAGGGACTGTTCTTCTACGGGCCAACGCGGCAGCCATTTTGCACATAGCGAGGTCCCAAAAACAGCTGGCACGGAATGGCTGCCGCATTCGCCTACATAACAATGTTCAAAGTAATTCATTGTGTGAAGCGCTTTGGGTCATCTTGATGTATCAGGCCCAGTATAAATGCAATTTGTAATCGTAATTTTAAGGTCATTAAAATTGTATGTGACAGGATGTGCTGCAGCGCAGATTCATTCAGTGCTACAGTACTGATTGTACACAGGGGCTCATGGCAGAAAAAAAAACAATCTTTCACACAGCTGTAAACTGCTGAGAATGCAACAGAACAAAATGGAAAGCTCTCGAAGTGTTGCTTGCCACGTTACAGAGGATAACAAAGCCACAAATGGTCGGCTCATCTTTTTTTTCCTCGGAACAATTAACGACATCAGCTCTTAGAACAACAGTCTGCGTGCGTTCCTCTTTAGTTATTGCAACATTTTCACAGATCAATGTCCCCCGTCCCCACCCCCACCCCCCTCCGCCCCTCTTTTTCTGCGGGATTAGGTTTTTTGTAAAAATGACGTTGTCAGCAGACAGCCAGTCAGGCGCACACAACAAGGCTTGCACATCATTGTGCTGCGACATTCTCAACACAGGCAGGCAACAGGCAGCAGTTACCTGATGACCGACTGTTAGTGGCTCGTGACAGGACCCTTGTTGCCTTTGCTTTCAAAAAAAAAATGGTGCCACTTATTTTTTTTGGCCTTGGGTTTTATAGCTGTCATCGTCATTCCACATTAGCCACTGGAGTTCACAGCCGCTCTCTTTGCTAGCTGCAGTCAGGTCTCTGAGGAGCTTGGGTACGCCAGGGACTAGTCTGCCCAATGCCGGAACCAGTCTGCGTGATGAATTCAGCTGACACTGATGCGGAATTATTCAAATCCACCCAACGTCTTGTACTCCACATAGACTCTTTCGAATTATTGTTCGTCAAGGAGCTGTCCTGCCCCGAGCATTCTGGAGCAGCATCAGCTCCAACGGAGCAAATGATCTGATGTACTTAACCTGGCCTGGTTTGCTTTCAGGCTCGAGTTTCAAACCCCCTTGCAAAGTCCTGCTTAACTCGAGCCAGGCCCTAGAACTCATTTGTGCGTGAAGCGCGCACCCATTGCACCTCAGCCACAACGCCTTTAAGTGTTAGAAGTATGGAGAAAAATAAATGAAAGAAAGGAAGAAAACCAGTCATTTTCCTGCTGTGCATTACTGACCTCAAAGGCTCCGGCCTCCCCGTTCGGGGCATGTGCCAGCAATTCGCCAGCACCTTTCCTCAACAATTAGCCGCTAATTGACCTCAGGTGTGGCCTTAAAGGGACAGGCAGGTTGAACAAGGTTCGGCTTAGAAGATGACATCACAACTAACACCATGGGACACCAGCCAGAAATACCTCAACAGTACCATCCAGCTGTCTGCGAAGGAGGATGGTGTTTGACCCCACCACGAAAATGACAGTTTCACAAAGGGGCTTATTTTTGATGCAATCAATCAGATTCCAGCTGCACTGATGAAGGGTCAAGGTAGCGAAGGCTCTCATACCCAAAGAAAGATTTGCATTTATATAGCGCCTTTCACATTCTCGCCTCACAGCCAATGAAGTAATTTTTAAGTATAGCCACTGTTGTAACGTAGGAAATGCAGCAGCCAATTTACGCACAGCAAGGTCCCGCAAACAGCAATGAGATAATGACCAGGTAATCTGTTTTAGTGATGTTGGTTGAGGGAAAAATATTGGCCAGGTCACCGGGGAGAGCTCTCCTGCCATTAGATCATTTATGTCTACCTGAGAGGGCAGACGGGGCCTCGGTTTAAAGCCTCATTCGAAAGACAGCACCTCCGACAGTGCAACACTCCCTCAGTACCGCACTGGGAGTGTCAGCCTGGATTTGTGCTCAAGTGATGGAGTGGGGCTGGAACCGACAACCTTCTGATGTTATTTTGCGAGGCAGAGGGAAAACAGCGCAGTCCAGTAAATCTAGACTATTACTTTAAAATAAGACAGGACAGTAAAACCAGAGATCATGAATATATAGTGAAAAATAAGATCAGAATGAACGTCTTCATGAAAAGGGTGATAAAGGTGCATAATAATTGGTGAGACAGGGTAGTAGAGAAGCAGGTTTTAAGGCCTTTGTAGGATGCTAGACTGGGAGAGGCAGAATCCTGGAGAAATAGGCTGTGGTTAGGCTGACTGGCTATTTCTCACCCTGGATTTTTTTTTCTGTGTTCTGTGTGCCTGGCATCTAACAGACACAGCTGCTCAAAGAGGACAAATGGATTCTGAGGCAGAACCTCAGCCTCACGGTACCACATCCTCCAGCATCTGGAAACCTCCTGCTTATCAACCGGAGGTCGCCTCATCATCATGATAAACCATGCAGGGTTAATAAGAACATAAGAAATAGGAGCAGGAGTAGGCCAATCGGCCCCTCGAGCCTGCTCCGCCATTCAATAAGATCATGGCCAACTCTGGTTGGATGTATTCCAGGAGGTTTCATCACATGACTCCCACCTCCAACTGCCTCGCTCCCCCCCATACACATTATTGGTCGCCCGACATTGGTGCCCCGCCCCATACCCCCGCCATTGTTCACCCAACACGTCCATCCTTGCGGTACCCCACTCCACACTCCCGCCATTGGCCACCCGACACGTCCATCCTCGCGGTGCCCCGCCCCACACTCCTGTCATTGGTCGCCCAACATGTCCACCCTCGCGGTGCCCCGCCTTCCCACAGCCAATTGGGAAGCAATCGGGCTCTTTGTTACCCGATTGGATGATTCTTGACAGTCACTCAAACAACCCTTTCTTCCCCATCATCAATATTTTTATAACTAATAAAGAAAAACTTTCAAAAAAAAGGAAAAAAACCACACATTTTCTCTTAATGCCCCAATGATTTTTCTCCCGGGTTGCTCCCAGCAGTGTCCTCCAGGATACTCCGGGAGGGTTTTTAACCCTAGCCCCCAGGATAAATGTTCAGAAGTTCCACAGAACTATAGTGGTGCAACAAGCAGACATATGTGGTGACAAAGTTCCATTGTGGTTGGGATACTGCCCTGTACAGCAGTACGGTGACCTGAGGTCAATGACGTAGAAGGACTCCCTTTTTTTCTGCGGAGTGCTGACCCACAAAAAAACATCCTGAAGTTATATTTTCCACATGTGAGCATGAGGGTCCTGCAGACTGGAATAGTCGCTTCAAGCATGGGGCTTTAGCTGAGCATAAAATGGCTGCAGCTTCTTCCCATTGCGGAATGTAAGCTTCTGATGTTCGCCGTACACTGGCTCTCGGTCCGGCTACTCCTTGAATTTAAAATTCTTATCCTTGTGTTCCAATCCCTCCATGGCCTTGTCCCTCCCTATCTCTGTAACCTCCTCCAGCCCTACAACCCTCCAAGAACTCTGCATTCCTCCAATTCTTGCCTCTTGCACACCCCCGATTTTCACTGTTCCACCATTGGCGGCCGTGCCTTCAGCTGCCTAGGCTTTAAGCTCTGGAATTCCCTCCCTAAACCTCTCTGCCTCCACCTCGCTCTGCTCCTTTAAGGTGCTTCTTAAAACCTACCTCTTTGGTCACCTGTCCTAATATCTCTTTATGTGGCTCGGTGTCAAATTTTGATGGATAACGTTCCCGTGAAGCGCCTTGGGACGTTTTACTATGTTAAAGGCGCTATATAAATGCAAGTTGTTGTTGTCTGGGCTGAACGAGCGCTTGGGGAGGTGTAGAATGGCTGCCAGCACCAGTCAGCACCTTCAGGAGAATTAGCAAAATAAATAATGGAATTGGAGATTCACAGAGTAGAGTCTCTCATATCGTGTTGTGCCCTGATTGAGGACCGTGCGGAGTTTGACTGTTCTTCAGCTGCGGTTCCTCTTTAATGGAACGACTCAGCTCATGGGGTGAAAAGAAAGGTTTGGCTCAACTCCCAACAACATTTTGAATGCTGCGCAAAAAAGAGCCCAGAAAAGCTTGCCTTGTTCAGTGACACCCTTGTGAGTTCCTTTCCAACAAACAAGTGGGTGAATAGCACTGACGAGGGAAGTACATTGAGTGCAGCACGCTATTGTGGAGCAGTTAGACACGGTTCAGTAGACAGGCACACAATGCAACACTTTCAGCTACATTCCACTTGAAGCAGATCGTCAACAAGCACCAGTAAGAGGGCATCACTGTAAGCAAGTCATCATCGGTGAAACAGGAGAAGTTTCAAGTGTTTACATTTACAGATTTTTTTTTTTTGGCGTGAGTTGAACCTCACCCCAAATAAAAAACAGCACAAAGCTCAAGAAAATGTCCTCCTTGTCCCAGTTTACACCAGTTTTCTCCTCTCCTCCACAAAGTACTGATGGCTTCTAGGGTCCGGTCGCACTCGACTACCTCACCCCATTGACTGTTCTTCACGTATGCGTATTTAGGCAGTCGGGAACTGCGATGAGAACTGGAGCCATCCCAATCTATTGTTCACCTGACAGAGGCACCCTGCTGCTCTTCCAACTTCCCGAGCCTGTCTGAACAGCCAAGGGAAATGGTGCCCCCCCGCCCCATCTCCCCTTCACCTCCCATCCAATCTACGAGGCACCTGTCAGCCATGGCTCAGTTGGTAGCCCTCTTGTTTCTGAGTCAGAAGGTTGCAGGTTGAAGTCCTCCTCTAGGCACTTCAGCACATAATCTAGGCTGATACTCCTTGTGTAGTACTGAGGGAGTGCTGCACTGTCAGAGGTGCTGCCTTTCAGATGAGACGTTAAACCAAGGCCTCGTCTGTCCTCTAAAGTGGATGTAAAAGATCCCCTGGCACTATTCGAAGAAAAGGAAGGGAGTTTTCCCCAGTGTCCTGGTCAATATGTATCCCTCAACCAATTTCACTGAAACAGATTACTTGGTCATTATCACATTACTGTTTGTGGGAGCTTGCTGTGCGCAAATTGGCTGCCACGTTTCCTACATTACAAGAGTTACTAAACTTCAAAAGTACTTCATTGGCTGTAAAGCTCTTTGGGACGTCTGGAGGCCATGAAGCGCGCTATATGTATAAATCCAAGTTCTTTCTTTTTCTCCTCCCTGGCTGTATGCCTGCGATCCAGCTCTCAGAGACAAGGGAGGAAAAAGAAACCCTCGTGCCATCACTCCAGGGGCCCGTGCAGTTACCCACCGGGCACTGACTGCGTGTTCGCAATCCTTGCCCTACTACCAGCCGAAACGTTCCCGTCCAAAAATTACTTTTAATTACACGATTGATTCTCGAAGACTATTTCACAGCATTCCAATTTAAACCGCTGCCCTCTGCATTCCCTCTGGTAAGCACTTGCTAGGCTGAGGTCTGCTTGTTGAAGACTGTGGCACAAGTGAATTACTGTGTCAAGATATCAATAATTTAAAATATTTAAAACTCAGCCCTGCATGAAATGCTGCATTGCAGATAGCCCATTTTCCAATTGCTTCCACAAACACTGAGGAGTCGTCCATTACTGACAAGGACGAGCCAGATGCAGTTACTGAAAATAGGCACCGTTTGGACCTTCTGTGCACTGAACGGACTGGGTTGTTATATGAATTGAACCTCATTGCAACTAGGCTAATGGTTCAGGCACTGTCTTGTGTGCCATTGCACCATACAGAACAGGAGGTCTCAGCTTTGATCTCCAGTTTATGCTGAATTAGTTGCTCACAGATGAGATGCCAGTACCGTCGACTCAGGAAGGAAGTTGGGGTGGAGCGGGGAGATATTAGCCTGGGCTCCTGAACTGTGTGTCAGGAGAGGGCAGGGTCTGGCTCCTCTGCGATGCCGACCACGTGGTGCCCTCTTGTGTTTTGTTTCGATATGCGTTCTTGAAATGTGGGCCGCAATTACGGCTCGTCCCTAATTGCCCCGAGAAGCTGCTGGTGGTGGTGGGCCTACTCCTTGAACCACTGCAGCCTTTGTGTGGTGGGGGTGTTGGGGATGGGCATTCCAGGAATTTGGCCCAGTGAAGAGGAATGCACACGATATATGTCCATGTCAGCATGGCCTGTGACGTGGAGGGGAACTGGGAAGTGATGGTGTACCCATGATGTTGCTTCTCTCTGCAGTCAAACAGCCTGCAGTCAAACAAACCCACTGTCTGGACTACCTGTACGTGAAGAACCATCAGTCAGACACGGCATCAGGCACTTGTGGACTGATCCAACCAAGCCTTTGGGGGCGGGGGGGAGGGGGGGTGGAGATGGACCAAAATTAGTGGAAAAAGGAAGGGAAAAAACTTGAATTGTGAAAGAGAAAATTATATTATTTGACCTTTTCTTTTCCTTCAGAATCATTTCACATCAAAATGGAGGATCTCAAAAAGTCTGATCAACCGAGGGGGCTTTTCAATGACATCACATAGTTGCCATCATCAATTTGTTCACCCCACTTTATTTAGAACACAATCCAATGCCAGCCATTTCTATACTGTTGCCCTTTCACAGATGCCATTCAAAGCTCCAGGTTGTTTTGAATGGGAAGAAGGGCTGTCATGATCTCATTTGCACCACAACTAAACTGGTCTCTTCCCTCCCATATCTAAGCTGTAGCAGAACATCACCCACCAACTGCGCCAATGCTGGGTCCGCACGTTGTCCTCGCACCTCTTGGTGCTCATAGTCAGGAACAATAAACACCCCTTCGAAAGGACATGGCTGTATGTCACAGATAGGCCACAGAAGTGAATGCATTGACGTCAATCACGAGCCAGGACTTGGACGTGATATCCTTACCTGCGGTCGCCAAGCAATATTTTGATGTGGTGATGATCTCACCCACTATACAAATTGATTCTAATGTATATGTAAATATACAAATCTTTCTTACCAGCTGTTGAGCTCGTCTCTCTTCTCCTCCCTGTTACCCAGGCTGGCCAAAACAACTTCAGCTCAATATCTGTTTTTAACAGGGGCCCATCAGTCAAATGGTTTCATTTGAAAGCACCCACTTCTGAAAAAGAAGATATGCCTACAATGAGCCTGCCTTTGGTAGGCCTTTCTGCAATTAGCCCCTAAAGACTGACAGCGATATGGCTGGCCTTCACTATTCCACTCATTCCTTTTGGCGTCAGTGCTTACCCCTTCAACTTGCACAGTGTGGAAAGGTTGGTCCTCGGGTCAGTGCTTAGGGCACGAGTAGAACCAGGAAGTCAGCTGGTTCTGTCGGTTCAAAAGCCTTACTTTTGTTGCCACTTTTCTCGGATGTCTTGTCATAGGAACTTAGGGATAAGAGTAGGCCATTCAACCCCTCGAGCCTGTTCTGCCTTTCAATTAGATCATAGCTGATCTGTGTCTCAACTCCATTTACCCACCTTGCTTCCACATCTCTTAATCCCTTTGCTTAACAAAAATCTATCATTCTCAGTTTTGAAATTTTCAATTGACCCCCAGCCTCAATAGCTTTTTGGGGGAAGAGAGTTCCAGATTTCCACTCCCCTTTGTGTGAAGAAGTGCTTCCTGACGTCAGCCCTGAAAATCCTAGCTCTAATTTTAAGGTTATGCCTCCTTGTTCTGGACTCCCCCAGCAGAGGAAAGAGTTTCTCTTTATCTACCCTATCAAACCCTTGTCAAGATGTGCTGATTAGAATGGGGCTGGTGTCAAACAGATTAAGAGTGCTGTCCTTAAGGTCTATCAATTTCACTCATGTTAATGAGGTCCGGTGGTTAAAATTGCCATGGCCTCATCCTGCCGCAGGCTGGCTGGAGGGGAACTGGTTCAAACCCACGGTTTCCCACTGGAAATACGCTGGCAATTAAAATTCCCCCCACCCCACCCCCAAATCTTTATTGTGGATACTGCCATATCTTGTCATTCCTTTTCCACTGCATTACCAACATGCTAAACAAAGTAGGCGTGAAGGCCTCAAAGGTTTGCCTTTAAAATTATGTCCATCGAAAACAGCAGATGGTAAAGTAGCAGCAATTGAATTAGGCACATTATTGATGACTCACATGAGAATAGGCAAATGTCATTTGGATGAGTAACCGGGAGCCATAATAGACCTTGAGTCAAGGGTCATCTCTGATTGAACCATTTTTGCTGTTTTCCTTCCCTCCTCCATTCTCCCAAAAACAGACAGTTTTAAAACGATCGTAAATATTATTAAATGTACAGGAAGCATTACCCACACCCATCCCCTCCGCCTCGAACAGTATTCTCCGCATGATTACGGACCTGGAGCACTCCTAGGTTTAACTTTCCATCATCCGGTTCTCATGCTTTCTAAGTTTATCCCATAGTATTATTCATTCCTCCTCCTAATTGTGGGAGCAACCCTGCTTTTAGTGGCTCGCAGTCAACTACACCTCAGTCAATTATCCCACTCAGACTGTGCACTGTTTATTTTTTTCATTCTCGGGATTCGAGCTTCACTGGAAAGGCCGATATTTGTTGCCCGCCTATGGTTGCCCTGAGAAGGTGGTAGTGGTGGTGGGCCTTCTTCTGGTACAACTGAAAGGCTTGCTAGGCCACTTTTGAGGGCAGTTGAGAGTCAGCCACTGCCTATTGATCAAAACCTGGCATTGAATGGAATCTTATACCCAAGGCGGCAAGAATCTTAAAAATTTCTGGGTGACAGAATGACAAACTGCAAAAACGTCAGATTTAATCCCAATCTCAGTTAATCTCTTTTTCTCCCCCCATCCCCCAATTTCCTTTTCTTTCTTCTCATTCATTTTAGAATCATAGAATCATAGAAAGGCTACAGCACGGAAGGAGGCTATTCGTCCCATTGAGTCCGTGCTGGCTCTATGCAAGAGCAATCCAGCTAGTCCCACTCCTCCGCCCTATCCCCTTGCCGTGGACTTTTGAAGTACCACTAGTCACCACTTTTTTCCCTTTCTCTTTCACGGTCCACAGCAAAAGAAAGAAAATATAATGGAGATGGGGGGAACTCTGTTGAACAATCAAACCAGTGTAGATTACAAGTGGAAGGGAAGACTGAAGGAGTTCCATGTTTGTGAGGCCCAAGGAAAGAATGGGTTAGCATAGGAGAAGTTGTGGTCTATCTGGATTTCAACACAGTGTAGATACAGGGAAGGGAAAGCCAAGTTCAGAGAAGTACTGATTATGTTAAATTGGATAGAATCATAGAAATCAGTGCATCAAAGGAGGCCATTCAGCCCATCATGCTAGTGCTGGTTCTTCAATTAGTGCTATCTATTCAAAAAAAAATTGCATTTATATAGTGCCTTTCACAACCTCAGGACATCCCAAAGCACTTTACAGCCAATTAAGTACTTTTGCAGTACAGTGACTGTCCCATTATCCTGCCATTTCCCAGTATCCTTCAATCTTCCTCATAGAGTCATAGAAAATATAGAAACAAAAGAAGGTTGCTAACACACACTAGGCTAACAGCACAACTAGCTGTTAAAAGATGTAGTTTCAAATATGGTACAACTCAATTTGCCCAATGAATTTCCATACGGGTAAAACAGATGTGGGACAAATGCCAAAACCATTGGGTAATTGTGAGACTCGCCTGGAGCTGGGACAACACGCCACTTACTGGTGGCCCACTCCACCAATTCACTCACTCTCACCCACCAGCCCCTTGACTAAGGAAGGTCGAGACAGACCACTAGCTGACTGCTGCCCATCCAAGAAACACTGTAGACCTCCAGTTAGCTTCCTGCTGGTTCCATCTCGTGGCTGTTAAGCCTTGGCCCCATCTGCTGGTCATGGAAACCTGCCTGACAGGAGGGAACATTCAACTGTCAAAGCAACTGTGTGTTTACATGCCAAATAACCTCAATGTGACCATGAACCAAATATCCATGTTAGTTTTGCAAATTTCAATTTTTTTTTGAAGTGCTCAATGCATACAGAGCCATTCGTCTGTAAATACATGATAAAAATTCTCTGAACTCCCATAACAGACTACACCAAATAGGATCCTTTGTCTCTTCAAATTTGTTCTTTTATTCTCATTCAATAAAGCCTCACCTTTCTGCATTCAGCCAGGTACAATGACGAGCAATGTAACATACAGGGGCTCAACTGAACATAACAGGGAGCTTATATAGCTTTAAACAGGCAACAGAAATGCCCTGGTTACTTAAAGGACAGTATCAAGTACCTTCAGCAACAGATCTAGTGCATCAGCCAGAAATTAGGGCAGGGGAAGAGTTCTGCTTGACATGCACCTGTCTAAATCCAGAATGTTACTGCTGACATACACCTAGAAGGACAAGCAGACACATAGGAGCACTCTCACCTCCAAGTTCTCCTCCAAGTCACACACCATCCTGGCTTGGACATTTATCACCTCTCCTTCATTGTCACTGGAATCCTGGAACTCCCCACCTAACAGCGTTGAGGGAGCACCTTCACCACATGGACTGCAACGGTTCAAGAAGGAGGCTCACCACCACCTTCTCAAGGGCAACTAGGGATGGGCAATAAATGCCAGCCTTGCCAGCGATGCCCACATCTCAAGAATGAATATTAAAAAAAACATTCACTATCATTGCCAAGGCCACTTGAGGGAGCTTCTGGGGAGCTACTGAACCCAGAAACCTTTTCCCAGCAAGAATTTAGGGTCGCGCCTTCAGGAGAGGAAAGGAGGCAAAGGGCCAAAAGAAAAACAAATATTTCCATCCGGTCTTTCATGATATATTACAGAAATGTACTACATTTTTGGGCCGAATGGTCTCCTCCTGTGCAGTACCTATTATAATACGATGGTAAACAATTCTGTCTAATAGGAGACACTACCATCGCATGGAATGTTACAACAGTCAAAGGTCGGTAGAGTAGAATGTGTCAAAAATGTGCTGTTGGTTGAAGAGTTAACGCAGCCATCTGTACAGAGATAGTTCATTTTCAGTGACAGTAATAAGTCAACATTATGGTTCCACTGTGTCTGATATCCATTCCAACTACATCATAATAATTTGCTTTGGGTGAGATGACTAGATTACATCAATCCTTTCTAAATGGCAAGGGCAGAAGAGAATTCAATTTCCTGTCCCTCTAAGTAAAGTTTTAAATTAAATATCACGCCATCATCAGCCACCACTTGAATGATGGCCAGATTTACTGATTAACTTGCTTCTTATTCAACAGCAAAGGACTTTACCTACTCAGGTTAATGAGGAAAAGGGTACTGGGTATACAATGAAATCATTTCAATCCGCCAAGTCCCTTTCACGGGCTCAGATTAATCAGGAAGTGGTGATTTATCTAAATGGACCACACGCACTGCTTGGCTTGAGTTGACATGGATCTCCTGTGGTGTTGCTCACAGGTAGTCTGGAGTCTGCAGCATGGTTGCGATGTATACCTGCTAACATGGCCTGTCCTTTGAAGGCCACAACTGTAGGCAAACCCAGGTAAGTGTAACTGGCTGTAAATTGTCGAGGTCATTCACATGGCAACTTTTTAGGGGAGGAAGGAATGAGATGAGGTACGCGAGAGAGAGAGAGAGAGAGAGAGAGAGAGAGTTAGGGTTGATGATGAAGGAGAGAATGGTGTGGGAAAAGGTACCGAGGAATAATTTTATATATATTTTTTTTAAATGGGTTGTTTACATGAAATGCAACCAACAAAGAAAGAGCCATGCATCTGATGTTGGTTGAGCTCCTCTAGTGTAGGAGCACTCTCTTATCCCTTCTAAGTCTCATGGATCACCAGACAGGGTAATGGAGCAGTGCAGTTATGGGGTAAGCCTACAACTTTGGGATTCAGAACTGGCACATTGTCACGGGCAATCTGGGATTCTCCTGAAATGGATCAGGACACGTGTACGATACATTACCCACCTCCTGTTAAATGGACAAGCTGCGCCCTGTAAAACTTTGTTGGGTTGTCAGAAGGAAATACAAGTAAGAATTGATCATTTGAGAACACTATTTTTAAAACATTTCCCCAACAACTTTCTCCCCACTCATCCTTGCTCGGGATGGTTCCACAGGCACCAGTCACCCTCTGATAGCTCACCCAATTTTTCAGGGGTGTCCCTGGACAGTGAGTGTCAGCAGGCTACTTGACCATAGTGGCCAGGTCTTGCAAAACGCGGAATTTTGTGTTCAAGGATTTCCTTAACCAGTGTATAAAATTGCACCCAACTAGCAAGTTAGATGTTTTCTATCTCAATGCATATGGGGCCATAGACCAAGTTGTCTGTTCAGCTTTTATTTTTTTTCATCATCAAAACCCACTATTCCTAGAAGAATATCAGAATAGAAAACAATTGACGTCCTGATGTTTGTACGCATTGAATTCCATTCATCTCATTCCCAATCTATTCCTCTTTCTTGCTGAGCAGACACCTTGCTCTGAATTGCTGCCTTTACGTTTGTTTCCATCTTCCCCTCAGTTTTGTTTTGTTTCTACCCTCAATGGATCAGATAGGAGGGGAGCTTCAGCCCTGCCGAGGCTCCAGCTTGGCTTACTGTCTTGTTTTTCTCATTCCTTTCATGCAGCATTTCTAGTTAATTGTGGCTCTCAGATTTCGCAGCTTTGCTGCTCTTTAGGGCTCTCCTGGAGGTGGCCAAACTTTAGTCACATCTTCTGCTCAATTAGGGAATAGAGCTAAATGGAGTCACCCAGGAATGTGAGGAAGTCTGGCGAGGAGTGAACATTTGCAGCAAAATAGCTGCTCGCCAGGAATGTTTAGGTCCTTTCCAAAGGAGGAGGAACACTTACATAATTTTTCAGTCCGTACTGAACTCGCTCACGGTTAGGAGTACTTGGTTGGTGAGCTGTCATTGTGTTATATAGAATTATAGAAAGGTTACAGCACGGAAGGAGGCCATTTGGTCCATCGAGTCTGCACCGGCTCCATGCAAGAGCAATCCAGCTAGTCCCACTCCCCTGCCCTATTCCTGTAGCCATGCAAATTTTTTACTTTCAAGTAGTTAGCCAGTTCCCTTTTGAAGACCATAATTGAATCTGCCTTCACCACTCCCTCGGGCAGTGCATTCCAGATCCTAACCATTCGCTGTGTAAAAAAGTTTTTCCTCATGTCACCTTTGGTTCTTTTGCCAAACACCATAAATCTATGCTCTCTGGTTCTTGACTCTTCTGCCAATGGGAACAGTTTCTCTCTATCTACTCTGTCTAAACACTTCATGATTTTGAATACCTCTATCAAATCTCCTCGCCACCTTCTCTGTTCCAAGGAGAACAATCCCAGCTTCTCCAGTCTACCCGCATAACTAAAGTCCCTCATCCCTGGAATCATTCTAGTAAATCTCTTCTGCACCCTTTCTAAGGCCTTCACATCTTTCCTATAGTGTGGTGCCCAGAACTGGACACAATACTCCTGTTGTGGCTGAACCAGTGTTTTATAAAGGTTCAACATAACCTCCTTACTTTTGTACTCTATGCCTCTATTTATAAAGCCCAGGATCCTGTATGCCTTTTTAACTGCTTTCTCAACCTGCCCTGCCACCTTCAACCATTTGTGCACATATACCCCCAGGTCTCTCTGTTCCTGTACCCCTTTTATAATTGTGCCCTCTAGTTTATATTGCCTCTCCTCGTTCTTCCTACCAAAATGTATCACTTCGCATTTTTCTGCGTTAAATTTCATCTGCCATGTGTCCGCCCATGCCACCAGCCTGTCTATAGCCCCCTGAAGTCTATCACTATCCTCCTTACTGTTCACTCCCTTCCAGGTTTTGTGTCATCTGCAAATTTTGAAATTGCGCCCTGTACACCCAAGTCCAAGTCATTAATGCGTATCAAGAAAAGCAGTGGTCCCAGCACCGACCCCTGGGGAACACCACTGTAAACCTCCCTCCAGTCCGATAAACAACCATTCACCACTACTCTCTGTTTCCTGTCATTTAGCCAATTCTGTATCCATGTTGCTACTGCCCCCTTTATTCCATGGGCTGCCACGATCATATCTTTAACTCTTAACGAGACTTCCTCACATTGTTGTCCTAAGAATGACTTCATCTCAATTTACCCATCGTGTTCAAGGGACAATTCCTTCTATTTTCCTCCACGTTCACTGATCTCCCTCAGTCATTAACCAGCTATAAACTCAGCATGGAGAGGGGTCAGAAATCTGGCTTCTAGGAGCAATACTTGTGAGAGCTGACTGGAAGCACTCTCCCTCCCAATTTTTACAGTCAGCTATTTTTTCAGTACAGTCAGTGTTGTAATGTAGGGAAGTAATAGCTCCAACTAATAGCTCTATAGGAACAGGAGTAGGCCATTCAGCCCCTCGAGCCTATTCCAGTATTCAATTAGATCATGGCTGATCTGTACCTTAAACTCATTTATCCGCCTTGGTTCCATATCCCTTAATACCCTTGCCTAACAAACATCTATCAATCTCAGTTTTGAAATTTTCAATTGACCCCCAGGCTCAACAGCTTTTTGAGGAGGATGGTTCCAGATTTCCACTACCTTTGTGTGAAGAAGTGCTTTCTGACATCACCCCTGAACAGCCTAGCTCTAATTTTAAGGTTGTGCCTCCTCGTCTGGACTCCCCCGCCATAGCAAATAGTTTCTCCCCATCTACCCTATCAAATTCTTTTATCATCTTAAACAACTCAATTAGATCACCCCTTAATCTTCTATATGTAGACTTAAAGTCTACTTCCTGTCTCTACAGGATGCTTCATTTCCAAACAAAAAACAGAGCAGAAAGACACATATTGAAAGGCAGTTCATCCCAAGGAGTGAAACACCAGCCTATAACCTCCTTCCACATAGACTATAAGATTTGCACTCTGTGGTCAGAGCACAACCCTAGGATAACTTTCCCTTTTAGAAGCTCAACCAACATCACATCACATTACAGACCAACCATCTGCCTTCTACAGAAAGCACAGGAGTTGCAAAAATTATTTTTTTGTTCGTCAAATCACAAAAATGAAATTGCAATCATTGGCAGGCTACAATTTTAATTTCCCTCTTGAACTACTTCCCATAATCAATGGATTCTAGTGTTACATTCTCTATTCACATCATATAATTCAGGCTTTTGTTTAATTTGGCCAATCTTCCATGCATAGGATTCAACAGACATTCGCTCTGAAGCAGCATAGAATGAGACCTGTTGGTGCTGTCCTTTGTAACTCATATTGCCACTTCAATCTATCACTTGTCGCTGTACAGGGGGAAAAAAACCATCATCAGGTAGAGGGCTAGATTTCATCAGTGATATTATGTAGCTGTCACCACAGTTTAACACTAATTTCAGCTTCTAAGTAAATCAAATTCGTCGGAGAAATTTCCAACCAATCATGCCGTCTCTGTTGCTCCTGAGCTGGGAGTCTTGTGTCAATCATCTCATTATATCTCTGCCACTTTACGAGGAGTACCAGCTGGGAAAAGCAATCACTGTAACACAGACTCAAATTTCTTGTGTCTGACGATGATTCTCTTCATCAGTTATCCAAGTGGGCACGATCTCGTCTTTCATTTTATTATTCAGGGTCAAACAGTAGAGTCTCTTTTTGCACCCACACCTGATTAGACCATTCTTATTTTCCACCCTCTTCTGCTGGGATACGTCATTAACTTTATAGCACCCAGCACCGCCTCACAAAACTAGAAGTATTCGATTGGCATCTAAACCAGTTAGGAAGTAGCTGATCCTAACTGAGTCTGAGTGCAGTCCTTGTAACACATTTTAATCCTGCATAAGACTATCATGTTGTATAGAGCCTTGGTCAGATCCCATCTGAAGTACTGTGCTCATTTTTCACAGCCAAAGTACTTTTGCACTGTAGTCACTGTTGCAGAGACAATTATGGGACAAGTCCTAATTCGTTTGCCTAACGCCAGGGCATTTGGAACAAAATCTCCAGAGACAGATGTAAAAGATTTTGAATCAATATTCATGTGCCCCCCAATATAGACTGTATTAAAATGGTTGGTTGTGTTAATTGTATCCATGTGATTTATATCAATTGGTGTTAATTGTATTCAGGTAGTGCGTATCAATTGGGGACTCTCGTATCCATTTACATGAGAGCTTATCTAGGGTGTGGGTTGTGTTGATCTCTGTGAATAAAGGCTTGGAAGCAACTGGAGACCAGACTCTAGTATTTTACCCTTTACCACCTGGATATCCAATTTATAACAGACGGGAGTGCAGTACAACATTGTTTCGGAACTACCTGTACTACAACGAGAAACAAAGTACTCAACCACAGATGAAATTTAGCATCTCACTGCAGCACCAGGTCATTCTCACTGTATGAATGGATACATTGTAAACAATTTTACAACACCAAGTTATAGTCCAACAATTTTTATTTGAAATCTACAAGCTTTCGGAGGCTTCCTCCTTCCTCAGGTAAATGTTCAGGAGCTCCTCGAAGCCTACGCATTTATACATATAGAACAATACATGGTGTTTACAGACTCCATGTATTGTTCTATAAGTATAAATGCATAGGCTTCGAGGAGCTCCTGAACATTTACCTGAGGAAGGAGGAAGCCTCCGAAAGCTTGTAGATTTCAAATAAAAATTGTTGGACTATAACTTGGTGTTGTAAAATTGTTTACAATTGTCAACCCCAGTCCATCACCGGCATCTCCACATCATGAATGGATACAGGCAGCAGCAATTCACGCTGCAGTGGCAATAGGTAATGAATGTGATTTCTCTGTTTCTGTATCAGTGATTGATACTGGGCTATAATTTGACATGTGCTGTCAGTCCCTTGGGTGGAAAACAACATCTATTTATAGTGCACGAAAATCAGTATTTTTTTACTCCTTCTCAGGATGTTGGGCATTGCTGGCAAGGTTGGCATTTATTGCCCATCCCTATGATACAACTGATTGACTTGCTAGGCCTTGTCAGACGGCTGTTAAGAGTCAATCACATTGGTGTGGGGCTGAATTCACATATAGTCCAGATCATACAAGGACGGCAGGTTTCCTCCCCTTAAAAACATTATTGAACCATTTGACGATCTGACAGCTTCATGATCAATTTTATTGATACCAGCTTTTTATTTCTAGATTTTATTTTAAACTGAATTCTAATTCTCAAACTGTTGTGGTGGGATTTAAACTCGCGTTCACTGGATTATTAGTCCAGGCCTCTGGATTACTAGTCCAGTGTCAGAACCACGACACTAACATACCATGGGTATCGGACACCCCATTCTAAGAGATAGGAAAACATCTCCTATGGGGTTTTTGCCATGTTAAAATGTCAACTGTTGGCACTCATGTCATGCCTCCAGGTGTCCCCTTGATAGGGTTTCCCATTGTAAAATGAGCAGCAAATGGCTGTCATGGTTCCAGTCACTACATAGAGCTTCAGAATCCAAAGAAAAATGAAAGACCTGCATTTATATAGCGTCTTTCATGACCTCGATATGTCCCAAAGCGCTTTACAGCTAATGAAGTACTTTTGAAGTGTAGTCACTTCATTATGTTGTAATGTAGGAAACACGGGAGCCAATTTGGACACACAAGGAAACAGCAATGAGATAAATAACCTCAGCATCTCCTTTAGGTGTTAGTTGAGGGATAAATATTGACCAGTACACTGGGAGAACTCCACTGCTCTTCTTTGAAATAGTGCCGTGGGATCTTTTACGTTCACCTGAGAGGGTATTACAGCCTCCCTGCCTGGAGAATAGATAGAGGGATGATTGCACTGTGTGCTAACCTCTCTTCTCCATTGTTTTTAACCTTTTTATTACTATATATAATGAATTGTGCCTTACCTTTCCACATTAAAAATAATTCTATATATAATACAAAGCCTCTGGACCCATGACTGCTCCATGCTGGCCTCACATCCCCCCGTTCTAACTTTTTGAATCTTTTAACATTGATTTTTTTCCCCCACTTTTTTCAAAATGTTTCAATATTTAATTAAATTTAATTAGATGAGTTAGGACTTTAATGTTTTCATGAATAAGACTGCATCAATCACTTCACTATTCTTTAAATGGCATTTTAATATTAAAATGAGATTTTAATATTTTACTCAGTAGGTAAGGTGATACTGCTAGGAGCAAGGCAGTACGTGTGGGAGAAATATTCGGGGTACTGCGCAATGGGCTCACGTCAACTGGGGTGCACAATGGGGGAGTAGAGGTAAATGGCAGACAATATAGTGCAGAGGAGCAGCTTGGACAACTCCACAGGATGTCAAATACATGCAAATAATAGACTGTATCCTTCTACTCACTGTGAGCAACGTCACAGGAGAATGACTAGATCATTGTCAGCTGTGGCTCGGTAGCACTCTCACCTCAGAGTCAAACGGTCATGGGTTCAAGCCCCACTCCAGAGATTTGAGCGCATAATCTAGGCTGACACTTCAGTGCAGTACTGAGGGAGTGCTGCTCTGTCAGAGATGCTGCCTTTCGGATGAGACGCTAACCGAAGGCCCCGTCTGCCCTCTCACTTGGACGTAAATTCTCCCTGGTGTCCTGGCCAACATTTATCCCTCAACCAACATCATTAAACAAATATCTTGTCATTTTTTTCATTGTTGTTTGTGGGATCTTACTGTGCTCAAATTAGCTGCTGTGTTTCCCTACATTAGAACGGTGACTATACTTCAGAAGTACTTCATTGGCTGTGAAGTGCTTTGAGGTTGTGAAAAGTGCTATATAAATGCAAATTAATTCTTTCTTCAATAATAAATCTCAGACCTGACTCCAAACAAAATGCAAGTCCTCAAGGAGGTGAGGAGCTCCATTGTTTTGTGCTGCTGCAAAATTGACCACTTGTAATTTGCCAGGCTGGAGAGCTAATGTTGACAAGGATAGAATCATGAACCTGACCGTGTCCTTAACTGACCTCCAATTGTATACTTCAGGCAGCGGCAGTGCACAGCGGTCAGGATCTAACTAATTCATTTCCCTCCTTAACTTGGCAAATGAAAGACAATTATCTCACTGCAGCCTAACTGAGGCTGGTTGACTCAACACAGATCTGGGATGGGACCTGCGACCTTCCTGATTTGTATGGCTCCGCATCACTGCGTTTACCCATTGAGCCATCAGTGAACACCCAGTAATGAGCTAACAATGGTGACTACAGTAGGGTAGTGCTACCCACCAGAGTGCCAATGTCTGGTAAACTAACTGGGGCCGGGTCACCTTCAGCACTGCAATAGGTGTCCTGCAAGAAAGAGGAGAATTCTTACTCTTGCAAAAAAACACTCATGTGAATAAGTTAACGATCCCATTGCATTATTTGAACAGTAGGGAGCTCTCCTAGTTCCTTGGCCAACATTTTCCTCAACGCTTGTCGGATATTGTCGACATGAAATGATTCCTGACACAACAACAGTCATGGCACTCTGAAGTAATTCATTGTGAGAAAAGCTTTGGCTCATTTCAGTAATGGGGCACTATAAGTATATAAGAATTAAATTGTACAAATCCAGCTGCACATTAGAAGCTACCACGGCTTAAATGCCGCTGCATTCTACCTCAGCCCATCTGGTGCTGAACTCCTCATCCCTGCTTTTGTCACCTCCAGACTCAACTATTCCAATGTTCTCCTGGCCGACCTCCCATCCTCTGTAAACTTCAGCTCATCCAAAACTCTGCTGCCCGTATCCTAGTCCTGCTTGCTCACCATACCCGCTCTCGCTGACCTACACTGACTCCTGGTCCCCAATGCCTCCAATTTAAAATTCTCATCCTCATGTTTAAATTCCTTCATGGCCTCACCCCTCCCCATCTCTGTAACCTCCTCCAGCCCTACAACCTCTCCCCATCTGTCTGTCCCCCATCCGAACTCTCCGTTCCTCTGAACTCTGGCCTCTTGATCATCCCCCCCCTTCCAGTCACCATTGGCAGCTGTGCCTTCAGCCAACTAGGCCCCACACTGTGGAATACCCTCTGCCTCGCCAACTCCCTCTCCTTCTTGAAGGCCCAGCTCCCTGACCAAGCTTTTGATCATCCTTCCCAATATCTCTCTCTCTTTTGCTTGGTGTTCATGTTTTGGAGATGTCTCCGTGAAGTGCTTTGGGATAATTATCTATGATAATGGCACTATATACATGCAAGTTGCAGTTGTTCTTTTCAAAATGCAGAAGAGAGAGAGATATTGGGAAGGATGATGTCTTTCTGGGGAGTTCAAAATTACTGTAAAGAAAAAAGAGCCACTTGTATTAATTGCGTGCATTCTAATAAGGCTTGCAGTGTGTTGCTCACTATGATTGCCCCAATATAGCTGCTGTTTTGTTAGGAGACAATATACTTGCTATTTTGTGTGTATGGGGCTTCTGTTTGAGGACAATTGCTTGCTACACTTGTTGGGCTCTTCAGTGATGCAGAATGGACTTAGCAAAAACAAGTGTATTATTCGTCATTAAATCCAAGTACAAAGAAAGGAAGATCCACAAACAGTTCAGCTTGGTTAGATGAGGTGAATGGATTTCAGTCTTAATGAGCTCAACAGTGAGAGCTCTCCAGTTTGCAACACAAACTGTAAACTGTACTTCTGTTGAATACCATGATACTTGCAGAACGTGGAAATCTTATCAAAGGTGGTTTGTTGAGTGACCTTGTGAAAATGGACGTCAGAAACAATAAATCTGATGAACAACTTCAATTACAACAGTTGCCATCTTGTCACGTTTCTGGATCTATCCTACTAATAATCCAGGTGGTTTTCATAATTTTACTTACAACGTACAAACAAGGGGAACTGGGTGGCACAAAGGGTTAGCACTGACCTTACACCTCTGGGACCTGGGCTCCGAGGAAGATGAGCCTTTATAAAACACTGGTTTGGCCACAACTGGAGTATTGTGTCCAGTTCCGGGCACTGCACTTCAGGAAAGATGTGAAGGCCTTAGAGAGGGTGCAGAAGAGATTTACTAGAATGATTCCAGGTATGAGGGACTTTAGTTACGTGGATAGACTGGAGAAGCTGGGGTTGTTCTCCTTAGAACAGAGAAGATTGAGAGGAGATTTGATAGAGGTATTCAAAATCATGAAGTGTCTAGACAGAGTAGATAGAGAGAAACTGTTCCCATTGGCAGAGGGGTCAAGAACCAGAGGGCATAGATTTAAGGTGATTGGCAAAAGAATCAAAGGTGACATGAGGAAAAACTTTTTTACACAGCGAATGGTTAGGATCTGGAATGCACTGCTCGAGGGGGTGGTGGAGACAGATTCAATCATGGCCTTCAAAAGGGAACTGAATAAGTACTTGAAAGTGAAAAATTTGCAGGGCTACAGGATAGGGCAGGGGAGTGGGACTAGCTGGACTGCTCTTGCATAGAGCCGGCACGGACTTGATGGGCCGAATCGCCTCCTTCCGTGCTGTAACCTTTCTATGATTCAGACCCAGCCCTGACTGAGGGCTGGAATGGTCCAATGTGAAAGGAGTTTGTGCAGTCTCCACTCATGAGCCAAAATCACAAAACTGTCCCTAATCTGCCACTTATTTGCAGTATCACTCAGAGACATGGATGGAGGAGCGTTTGCTAAGGTCAATTCTACACGGTCAGTGGAACAAACAGTCTTAATTGGTAGAACAGCTTTTTCTTTTTGCCTGCTTTCTTATATTCTGATACACCCAACACGTCCAACCAATGCAGAGCAACAACGGAATGAAGAATTACATAGCAGAAAGAGTAGAATATAAGTCAGAGGAATTTGTGATCAAAGTGCTCTGGTCAGATGGCACCTTGAGTACTGTGTTAAGCTGAGGTGGCCCAGACACAAGGGAGATATTCAAGTGCTGGAGGCAGTGCAGAGATGGAGCCACGAGTTCATGCCTCATGTTTGAATTCTGAGGAAAGGATGGAGAAACTTGGGCTTCTCCCCGAAAGGAAGCACCTGGGAGGTGATCTTATAGAAGTAAGCGAGATAGTGAAGGGAATGGAAAAAGGTAAATCTGGAATGTTATTTTCAATTAAATTATGAGAGGAGAACAAAGGGACACGGGTTCAAACCAGTAAAAGGCAAATTTAGGACTGATGGCAAGAAGTTCTTCATGCATGAAGTGATCAATACATGGAACGGACTTGTAAACAATTGGACACTGCAATGGTGCGGGGGACGGGGATGTTAAGGTCTTTCTAGATGGGTTTTAATGGTCTCCCTTATCCAGGAACATCTTGTGATCAAATTTACATCTTCAGAAGCATCCAGTCGCAATCGAAAAATGAATTTGATGTATCAGTTAACTGGGGGCCTCCAGCTCATCAGTTTTAAACTCAGGAATAGAGCAAATGATTTGCTGCTACAAATAATTAGTTATTATTCAGATCCCCTCACAGCCCATCATTTTTCATGGCCCCAGGGGGAGGGGGAGATTTGCTGTGTCCTCTATGTGTACTGAAACTGTGAAGATGCAGTTCATTATTCAGCTTACAATTTCATTACACAACGCAGAAAGGAAATCTTTCCCCAAGGACTTTTTATGCAGAATTGTGATACTTGGGCTGCAGGTCAAAGTACAAATTTGCAGGAATTGCCACAGAATTTCAAGCCACCCAATTCACTTTCCCTGTTCAAAAGTGCACAAAAATGTCATCTGCACAGCAAAGACAAGATAATGATTAAAAGCAACTTGCGAAAATGTACACTCGATGTTGGGTTGTAAGATACCAGAAACTTTGGGCGGCCATTTCTGTTGTGGGCAAGACAGCTTTACTTCACAAAAAAATTGATTTCTGCTACGGTTCGAAGGAAACATTCTTTGGCAATGTTAACACCAATACAGGAAAATAGCCACAAACAAAAAGGAAAATGCATGTCATTGTAATTAATCTTGATTTAAGCAATAGTATATAACAGTGACTACACTTCAAAAGTACTTCATTGGTTGTAAAGCGCTTTGGGACGTCCTGAGGTTAAGAAAAGCACTGTAGAAATGCAATTCTTTCTTTTCTTTTTTGCTTTCAATCATGTTGTTCATGATTTCCCGCAGACTGATAAAATCATTAAAACAGCTCCAGTTTTCCAGTCAGAGATCTGATAGGCTTTATAGTACTTCTGTTCACATCTTGTACAGAATTAGTTCTGTTCTTCAAATAAAAAAAACGCCATAAAATCCTCAAAGAGCCCCACTCAGGTTACTTCAAAGGGCGCTGTTCTACTTTCAGTTGACCACACACTGGGCACAAGACAGAAATCTTTTTGTTTTACCACAACCAGTAGCTTTTTTGAGAATACGCGAATGTTAGACAAAAAACTAGGAGAGCTGCACGTCCAGCTCCCTGATGGTTCCGCTGGGTAAGGCAGTGAGTGGCTGAGCCATACAGCCCAGGAGGATCCCAGCTTTGATCCCTGGCCTGTGCTGAGTTAGCCCATCTCAGCCAGAGGTAGAAGTAGGGGAACTGCAGAGAATTCAGTGTCCGTGGAGCCTTACCCCAACAAGGGGACAGAAGAGAGGAGTGAATAGAGGGTTAAAAAAAATGCTGCATTTATATAAAAAAAGCCACTTTCATATATGAGTGAAGTATATAAAATATTACAAGACTGTAACCATTACATTTCCATTATCTGTTTGCATTGGCAATTATGTGTTAAAATGGACACATACAAGAGTTGGGAGAATTTTTTCTCCTCCTGAAATCACAGAAAACCTTGGTGGACATTCGGACCCAGTTCTCACCCAGCATCCATCGACATGCAGTTTCCAGCCTCAGTCAGCAGGTCACCATTGGTAGCGCAGACTCTACCATTATATATCCCCCCCTGCCCCATAGCCGAGCAGCACTGATGCCAACTGGAGCGCCTCCACTGCCGGACTGGCCGAGATCAGGCAACTCAGCGGACACTGCAGAACGGAACTTGGCACTGTTAGGCTGAGAGGTACATCAGATGAAGCATGTACACACTCACCCAAAGTCATACATTTAATGCAGCACATTGTAATTGTTAACGCAGCAGCGATCCACGATACCAGTGTCAGCCGTGGATCAGTTGGTAGCACACTCACCTCAGAGTCAGAAGATTGTGGGTTCAAGTCCCATTCCAGAGACTTGAGCACAAAATCTAGGCTGATACTCCCAGTACAGTACTGAGGGAGTGCTGCGCTGTTGGAGGTACTGTCTTTCGGACGAGACGTTAAACCAAAGCTCCGTCTGCCCTCTCAGCCAGATATAAAAGATCCCACAGCACAATTTGGTTTCCTGGCCATTATTTATCCCTAAACCAACCTCACTAAAAACAGATTATCTGGTCATTATCACATTGCTGTTTGTGGGACCTTGCTGTGCGCAAATTGGCTGATACGTTTCCTACATTACAACAGTGATTACACTTCAAAATTAATTAATTAGCTGTAAAGCGCTTTGAGATGTCCTGAGGTCATAAAAGGCGCTATATAAATGCAACTCTTTCTTTTAGACTAATGGGAACAAACTGGTCGGTTCCTTTAACGTGCACCATACTGAGACAATAGCAGTGCTCGCAACAGGGTGGATTAGGGAGATATGTTGCAGCATTTTACATTAACCTCATTTAACAAGATTTCAAAAGCCAACAAGATGAAACAAGTTATCTTTTGCGAAGAACTAAAGTAACAAACACAAAAGTCATTGTTTCAAACAATCATTTGATTGATCTCTTTCATTTCTTTTGGGTAAATTTTTGCGTTCAACAAACAATGTTAGCGCTGGGATTGGAACACTTTGCATCTCAGGCAAGCAGTGCCAACATCAAGCACTCCCAGGCAAGGTACGGTATGATTAGATACAGAGTAAAGCTCCCTCCGTCCTAACAATGTGCCTCAGCCCCCAGCTTGAGAACAGCATCCCCTCACTGCACCTGTGTGACATTTTTATATTTCCCACAGCCTTTGGCCTCTGTGAATGAGATTGCCAATTTAGTTGCTAATTAGTCCCAAATTAAGAGCTGTTTTGTGCTCACTGGAAACTATATTACGATTGCTCCAAACTCAATTTGCATTGAACACTTACAGCCGGCAGACAGAAGAGACTTTCATACCATCAGTCCGAGGAGTGAAAGACCAGTGTCCAGCCCACCACACAACATGGTCCCCAACTTCTGTCATTTATTAAGAGAAACTGGAGAGACAATTAGCTGAGTCTCGACAATGCAGCAGGATTATGCACATCTGTTATAATTTAAGTCTTGAGTAAATGAATCTAAGTTAGTGAAAAAATTGTCTTTTATTGTAAATCTTGCAGATTTTAACAGGTGTGCAGCTGTTATGTAAAGATGATAAGCAATTCAGAATTCAACGCAGATCAAGCTTCTTAAAGCAATCTCTAACTGTCAGGATGCATCAATATAGAAATAAAATTACTGGCAAAAATTATTCCATCATTTATGGCACTGGATCTGTTGAAATATATCGATTGCTCCAGTAGTGAAATTACACTGTGTGTTGATTAAGGTACAAACACTTCATATTTTCATATCAAATTCCTCCGTTTGCTGTTTAAACCGGTTTAAAATCAACAGGTTATTGCCTCCCATTAAATAATGGGCAAAGGACTTTCATACATACGCGTCTAGCTCCTACACGCTGATCATCCATACTTCTGACTTTAAACATTAGCTAAATTCGAGGTATACGATTCCGAGCTCTCGTCATCTTGTTGTATGGCATTGTCTTCAATGGGTGGTTTGACACACAATGGACTTCCGACACCAGGTCACGTGGCCAATCCAGGTGAATGGTTCTATCTGAAGCATTGAGCTGTCTCTTTTTCCTTTCAGACACTGACTGACTCACTGTGCATTTGCAGCATTTTCAGCATTTTCGGTTTTAATTTGGGATTTCCGACAATTGCAGTTCTTTCTTTTCATCTGGACAGTTGTTTCCGAATTTAATTTGATCTGATCCCTAGTATCAAGCACATTCTCTCCTGCCCCCTCCCCAACACCCCTCCATTTGGGAAAGGAGACATCGGCAACAAGAATGTTATGTGCAAGTGACACAATGATGCAGTTTGACATGAATTTGACATCATTGTGACAAGTGTGTGGAGCTAAGCAGAGACAGGTTTGACGTTGATTACGAGTGATTTTAACTATGCCGTGATTATGTGCTGCTGTCAATTACCGAGACAGATGAGGATGGGGAGGAATCTCTTCAGTCAGAGGGTTGTGAATCTTTGGAATTCTCTACCCGAGAGCTGTGGACGCTGAGTCGTTGAAAATATTCAAGGATGAGATTGTAGATTTTTGGACTCTAGGGCAATCAAGGGATATGGGGTTCGGGCAGGAAAGTGGAGTTGAGGTTGAAGATCAGCCATGATCTGATTGAATGGCGGAGCAGGCTCGAGGGGCCGTATGGGCTACTCCTGCTGCTATTTCTTATGTAGATAGAGAGGTAATGTCTCTCCCCCAAAAGGCTGTAGATGCAGGGATAATTGGAGCTTTCAAGACTGAGATCAATAGATTTTTGTTAGGTAAGGGTATCAAGGAATATGGAGCAAAGGCAGCTAAATGGAGTTGAGGTGCAAATCAGCCATGATCTAACTGAATGGCAGAACAGGTTCAAGGGGCTGAATGGCCTCCTCATGTTCTTAATGTTCCTTTGATCATTCATAGGAGCCAAGTGTCACATCAAGGATAAGGACCGTTCTAAGGTCGTTCATTTCCACTGCCATGAGTCTCCACCAGAGCTGTAATGGCAACCTTGGCATTAGGAACTCGCAAGAACATGAGCAAAGAGCTGGACCATCAGATCAGTGATGTTAGCAACATAGGAACAGGAGTAGGCCATTCAGCCCCTCGTGCCTGCTCCGCCATTTGATAAGATCATGGCCGATCTGTGATCTAACTCCATATACCTGCCTTTGGCCCATATCCCTTAATACCTTTGGTGCCAAAAAGCTATCTATCTCAGATTTAAATTTAGCAATTGAGCTAGTATCAATTGCCGTTTGTGGAAGAGAGTTCCAAACTTCTACAACCCTTTGTGTGTAGAAATGTTTTCTAATCTCGCTCCTGAAAGGTCTGGCTCTAATTTTTAGGCTGTGCCCCCTACTCCTAAAATCCCCAACCAGCGGAAATAGTTTCTCTCTATCCACCCTATCTGTTCCCCTTAATATCTTATAAACTTCGATCGGATCACCCCTTAACCTTCGAAACTCTAGAGAACACAACCCCAATTTGTGTAATCTCCCCTCGTAACTTAACCCTTGAAGTCTGGGTATCATTCTAGTAAACCTACACTGCACTCCCTCCAAGGCCAATATGTCCTTCCGAAGGTGCGGTGCCCAGAACTGCTCTCAGTACTCCAGGTGCGGTCTAACCAGGGTTTTGTATAGCTGCAGCATAACTTCTGCCCCCTTGTACTCTAGTCCTCTAGATATAAAGGCCAGCATTCCATTTGCCTTCTTGATTATTTTCTGCACCTGTTCATGACACTTCAATGATCTATGTACCTGAACCCCTAAGTCCCTTTGTATATCCACTGTTTTTAACTTTTTACCATTTAGAAAGTACCCTGTTCTATCCTTTTTTGATCCAAAGTGGATGATCTCACATTTGTCTACATTGAATTCGATTTGCCACAGTTTTGCCCATTCACCTGATCTATCAATATCGCTTTGTAATTTTATGTTTTCATCTACACTGCTTACAATGCCACCAATCTTTGTGTCATCGGCAAACTTAGATATGAGACTTTCTATGCCTTCATCTAAGTCATTAAGCTGGACAGTCACATTAGAGGCCACATTTTTTACTTGCATGCTTCCAGCACAGAGCCTCACTCAACGGGAGAGCATTTTGGTTAAATCGTGCATGTGGTAAATCAGCGGCTGCGGCACACAAGGCATTTCCTCAGATGCATCGCTGGCCGGCGAGGCTTTGCACCGAAGATCTTGAGAGGAGAAAATTTACCTTCAGTAATTGCGTTTAGAAGTTCAAATTGAGGCAGTGAGACTTGATACCTAGCGTGGCGACAATGTACTTTTTGAACGGATAACATAATGGAAGTTAAGACTTCCACTCGGGTCTATCTCCCTTAACTTGAGATGAGAATACACAATAAAAAGTGTACCTCATATAAAGAAAGCTGCCAGAAACGCATTGCAGTTACGTCAATACAACTCTGAAGGTGTGGGTTCAGGCCAATTTAGGCTGTAGGCAATTCCATTATCCATCAAGAGCGCCTGTGAGGCAGAACAACCCACAAATGGGACTTTGGAGATCCACTGCCTCAGGTGGGAGGGGGATGGGGGAGCTAAACATTCGCAGGTCGAAGGGTGGAAAAAGAGCAATGATCACATGGTCAAGGATCCATAGCAGCTCATTAGTGAGATTGACAGCATCAACCAGTAAAAGGGATCTCTTTGTTTCAAACTACACTGAATAGTAGAACAGTGCTGTAATAGAGCAGGACTGCCAACCTCCCGAACCAAGCATGGAGACAATAAACTAAAACCAATGCTTTAAGATTGAGACAACTCCTTTCTTAAGGGCCACAGTCACTTCCTTCTGTTAAAGCTTTTACGATTAAGTGGCCATTGTCTCAGTGTGGGAGACATTTCTTATGCATTTTTTAACTGGACCAATTTTTACCAGTGCTGAGATAGAACTTACTAAACGTGAGGTAAAACACAGAGGAAAAGATTCATGATTACAGATTAGAGATTGCAAAGGAGAGAAGAGTGATGAAGGCTCGCTCACAAAATGCCAATCTTTTTCTCTTGTGAGTGTGGATTTCTGCAATTTCCCGTTGTGATTTTGGATCTCCTGCATCCCAGGTTTTTCTTCTCACAAGCACAACTGTCCCAGTTTGCAGCAGTGCGACAGCAAGTCAGAATTTAGATGATCTGAGGTTTAAAACTCCAACCACAGGTGGGACCTTCAAGCATCAAACATCTACATGTCAGGATCTGTCCCTGGGCAGCGGCAAAGTACCTTTGAAGACCATCAACAAACTTTTTTAAAAATCGCTCTGAGGATGGTCCCTCTTTTTGATTGCAAATACATTCACTGATATTATATGATACACCCCGAGGGCAGGACCCTCGCCCACCCCGAGGGCAGGACCCTCGCCCGCCCCGAGGGCAGGATTTTTGTATATCCTGAGTGCATGGCCCAAGTACAGGGTCCACTTGGGTGCAAGGCACTGATTCATTAAGGAGTGAGAAGGAAGGGAGGAACGAAGGCAAAGAGGAAATGGGAGATGCAATGCGCACGAGGGATCCAATGAAGAACTGAGTGGGGAAAAGGTCAAGTGTAAACAAAAGTAGAAGGAAATCAACAGAAGACGCCGTGCCTAAAAACAGACATGCACCAGGTTGAAAGAAGTCTAGGTGTTTGCTCCCACCCAGGCCCTGGTTAATATGGGCCGTTGTCTCACTTCCTGGAGATGAGGAGACAGCAATGCTAAAATAATCTCCATTTGTGACTAATTCGTTACACAAAAGGTACAATTCTTTTACAAGCAAAATGGTGACACTTGGTCACAAACATCCAGTTACCAATACTCTGTTAATTATTGTTCCACATCAATTACACCTGAGCTGAATTTGACACGATATTGTATGCGTTCATCTCCTACATGGCTTTGTTTAAGGCACTTCCAGTCCTTAATGGAAGCCACTCAATTACAGATGGCCTTTGTTAGGAAAGCATGACAAAGCACAATTTCCACTGTCAGATGAATTACCATTGGAGTTTGAGTCGTGACAAAACCATTGCCCTTCAATAGCTTGCTCACACACTGCATGTAATCATGTTTGCTATTCTCTTAGTCCTTCTGGGCATAGCATCATGTTGGTCACTGTAATTAAAACAAAAAAATTCCTTCCTCCAACTTCCTCTCCTGGAGGTGCTGTGGTGCAGTCCATGGGCGCCAGGCACAATCCAGTTTCTCTGCCAAGTGACCACTGTGTGGGCCTTGATGGTGAATGTCGACAAGCTACTTGACAGGGGCGGGCATCACAGCTGAGCCTGACCGGATAAAGCTTCCACACGTTCATTTTCCAGCAGGGATCACCGGATGGTGGGTAGGAGCAGGAATCCTGGAGGATTTTACTCCTAATCGAGGGGCATAGAGACTTAATGTAGTGCTCCTATCATCAGCCTACCTGATCAACTAACGCAGCACAGGCTGGCAATATAAACTAGAGGGCAGGCAATATAAACTAGAGGGCACATCTCTAAAACAGGTACGGGAACAGAGAGACCTGGGGGTATATGTGCACAAATTGTTGAAGTTGGCAGGGGAGGTTGAGAAAGCAGGTAAAAAAGCATACGGGATCCTGGGCTTTATAAATAGAGGCATAGAGTACAAAAGTAAGGAGGCTATGTTGAACCTTTATAATGTGGAGATGCCGGTGATGGACTGGGGTTGACAATTGTAAACAATTTTACAACACCAAGTTATAGTCCAGCAATTTTATTTTAAATTCACAAGCTTTCGGAGGCTTCCTCCTTCCTCAGGTGAACGATGTGGAAAGAAGTCTAGGTGTTTGCTCCCACCCAGGCCCTGGTTAATATGGGCCGTTGTCTCACTTCCTGGAGATGAGGAGACAGCAATGCTAAAATAATCTCCATTTGTGACTAATTCAATGTTACACAAAAGGTACAATTCTTTTACAAGCAAAATGGTGACACTTGGTCACAAACATCCAGTTACCAATACTCGTTCACCTGAGGAAGGAGGTAGCCTCCGAAAGCTTGTGAATTTAAAATAAAATTGCTGGACTATAACTTGGTGTTGTAGAACCTTTATAAAGCACTGGTTCGGCCACAACTGGAGTATTGCATCCAGTTCTGGACACTGCACTTTAAGAAAGATGTGAAGGCCTTCGAGAGGGTGCAGAAGAGATTTACTAGAATGATTCCAGGGATGATGGACTTTAGTTATGTGGATAGACTGGAGAAGCTGGGATTGTTCTCCTTGGAACAGAGAAGGCTGCAAGGAGATTTGATAGAGGTATTCAAAATCATGAAAGGCCGAGACAGAGTAGATAGAGAGAAACTGTTCCCATTGGCGGAAGGGTCAAGAACCAGAGGACATAGATTTAAGGTGATTGGCAAAAGAACAAAAGGTGACATGAGGAAAAACCTTTTTACACAGCGACTGGTTAGGATCAGGAATGCACTGCCCGAGGGGATGGTGGAGGCAGATTCAATCATGGCCTTCAAAAGGGAACTGGATAAGAACTTGAAAGTAAAAAATTTGCGGGGATAGGGCGGGGAAGTGGGAACTTTCTTTATTTGTTCATGGGATGTGGGCGTCGCTGGCAAGGCCAGCATTTAGTGCCCATCCCCTAATTGCCCTTGAGAAGATGGTGGTGAGCCGCTTTCTTGAACCGCTGTAGTCCGTGTGGTGAAGGTTCTCCCACAGTGCTGTTAGGTAGGGAGTTCCAGGATTTTGACCCAGTGACGACGAAGGAATGGTGATATATTTCCAAGTCGGGATGGTGTGTGACTTGGAGGGGAACGTGCAGGTGGTGTTGTTCCCTTGTACTTCTAGGTGGTAGAGGTCGCGGGTTTGGGAGGTGCTGTCGAAGAAGCCTTGGCGAGTTGCTGCAGTGCCTCCTGTGGATGGTACACACTGCAGCCACTGTGCGCCGGTTGTGAAGGAAGTGAATATTTAGGGTGGTGTGTGGGTGCCAATCAAACGGGCTGCTTTGTCCTGGATGGTGTTGAGCTTCTTGAGTGTTGTTGGAGCTGCACTCATCCAGACAAGTGGAGGGTATTCCATCACACTCCTGACTTGTGCCTTGTAGATGGTGGAAAGGCTTTGGGGAGTCAGGAGCTGAGTCACTCGCCGCAGAATACCCAGCCTCTGACCTGCACAGTATTTATGTGGCTGGTCCAGTTAAGTTTCTGCTCAATGGTGACCCCCAGGATGTTGATGGTGGGGGATTCGGCGATGGTAATGCCGTTGAATGTCAAGGGGAGGTGGTTAGATTCTCTCTTTTTGGAGATGGTCATTGCCTGGCACTTGTCTGGCGAAAATGTTACTTGCCACTTATCAGCCCAATCCTGGATGTTGTCCAGGTCTTGCTGCATGTGGGCATGGACTGCCCACATGCAGCATGTGGGGTTGCGAATGGAACTGAACACTGTGCAATCATCAGCGAACATCCCCATTTCTGACCTTATGATGGAGGGAAGGTCATTGATGAAGCAGCTGAAGATGGTTGGGTCTAGGACACTGCCCTGAGGAATCCCTGCAGCAATGTCCTGGGTCTGAGATGATTGGCCTCCAACAACCACTACCATCTTCCTTTGTGCTAGGTATGACTCCAGCCACTGGAGAGATTTCCCCCTGATTCCCATTGACTTCAATTTTACTCGGGCTCCTTGGTGCCACACTAGGTCAAATGCTTGATGTCAAGGGCAGTCACTCTCACCACACCTCTGGAATTCAGCTCTTTTGTCCATGTTTGGACCAAGACTGTAATGAGGTCTGGAGCTGAGTGGTCCTGGCGGAACCCAAACTGAGCATCGGTGAGCTGGTTTTTGGTGAGTAAGTGCCGCTTGATAGCACTGTCGACAAAAACCTTCATCACTTTGCTGATGATTGAGAGTAGACTGATGTGGCGGTAATTGGCTGGATTGGATTTGTCCTGCTTTTTGTGGACAGGACATACTTGGGCAATTTTCCACATTGTCGGGCAGATGCCAGTGTTGCAGCTGTACTGGAGCAGTTTAGCTAGAGACGGGGCTCATTCTGGAGCACAAGTCTTCAGCACTACAGCCGGGATGTTGTCGGGGCCCATCGCCTTTGCTGTATCCAGTGCACTCAGCCGCTCCTTGATATCACGTGGAGTGAATCGAAATGGCCGAAGACTGGCTTCTGTGATGATGGGGGTATCGGGAGGAGGCAGAGATGGATCATCCACTCGGCACTTCTGGCTGAAGATGGTTGCAAACGCTTCAGCCTTGTCTTTTGCACTCACGTGCTGGACTCCGTCGTCATTGAGAATGGGGATGTTTGCAGAGCCTCCTCCTCCCGTTAGTTGTTTAATTGTCCACCACCATTCACGGCTGGATGTGGCAGGACTGCAGAGCTTTGATCTGATCCGTTGGTTGTGGAATCGCTTAGCTCTGTCTATAGCATGCTTCCACTGTTTAGCATGCATGTAGTCCTGTGTTATAGATTCACCAGGTTGGCATCTCATTTATAGGTATGCTTTGTGCTGCTCCAGGCATGCTCTTCTACACTCCTCATTGAACCAGGGTTGATCCTGTGGCTTGTTGGTAATGGTAGAGTGAGGAATATGCCGGGCCATGAGATTACAGATTGTGCTGGAATACAATTCTGCTGCTGCTGATGGCCCACAGTGCCTCATGGTTGCCCAGTTTTGAGCTGCTAGATCTGATCTGAATCTATCCCATTTAGCAAGGTGGTAGTACCACACAACACGTTGGATGGTGTCCTCAGTGCGAAGACGGGACTTCATCTCCACAAGGACTGTGCGGTGGTCACTCCTACCAATACTGTCATGGACTGATGCATCTGCGACAGGTAGATTGGTGAGGACGAGGTCAAGTAGGTTTTTCCCTCGTGTGGGTTCGCTCACCAACTGCCGCAGGCCCAATCTGGCAGCTATGTCCTTCAGGACTCGGCCAGCTCGGTCAGTAGTGGTGCTACTGAGCCACTTTTGGTGATGGACATTGAAGTCCCCCACCCAGAGTACATTCTGTGCCCTTGATACCCTCAGTGCTTCCTCCAAGTGTTGCTCAACATGATTGATCAGCTGAGGGAGGGCGGTAGGTGGTAATCAGCAGGAGGTTTCCCTGCCCATATTTGACCTGATGCCATGAGATCAAGGGATATGGGGAAAAAGCGGGAACAGGGTACTGATTTAGACGATCAGCCATGATCATTTTGAATGGCGGAGCAGGCCCAAAGGGCCGAATGGCCTACTCTTGCTCCTATTTTCTATGTATCTATTTCATGGGGTCTGGAGTCAATGTTGAGGACTCCCAGGGCCACTCCCTCCTGACTGTATATCACTGTACCACCCCCTCTGGTGGGTCTGTCCTGCCAGTGGGACAGGACATACCCAGTGATGGTGATGGAAGAGTCTGGGACGTTGGCTAAAAGGTATGATTCTGTGAGTATGGCTATGTCAGGCTGTTACTTGACTAGTCTGTGGGACAGCTCTCCCAATTTTGGCACAAGTACCCAGGTGTTAGTGAGGAGGACCTTGCAGGGTCGACTGGGCTTGGTGTTTTGCCGTTGTCGTGTCCGGTGCCTAGTGGTCCGATGCCGGGTGGTCCATCCAGTTTTATTCTTATTATGACTTTTTTTAGCGAGATTTTACAACTGAGTGGCTTGCTAGGCCATTTCAGAGGGCGATTAACGATTAAGAATCAACCACATTGCTGTGGGTCTGGAGTCACATTTCGGCGAGACCGGGTAAGGACGGCAGGTTTCCTAGCTGGTTTGCTCTTGCTTAGTGCTGGCATGGACTCGATGGGCCGAATGGCCTCCTTCCGTGCTGTAACCTTTCCATGATTCTAAGATTGTACCTGGAATCTTGCTGGGTTAAACGGTTCAGTTCCTCAGTGAACAGTGTCTTCACCAACTGTGCCAATGAGGGGCAGGGGGCACTTACCATTATCACGAGTGTTCGACAGTACCCCAACTGATGCACTACAGCTCATTTCCAAACACGACAACTTGATGTCTCTATCAGCTTTATTTTGGTTTCCTCTGCATCTCCTCAGGGACTGATCCAATGCTGAATCTGAAATCTGGAACTCCCTTCCTCCAAAAGACTGTGGATACTGGGGGAGAATTGGAGCTTTCAAGACAAAGATCGACAGATTTTTGTTGGGTAAGGGTATCAAGGGATATGGACCTAAGGCGGGTAAATGGAGTTGAGGTACAGATCAGCCATGATCTAATTGAATGGCGGAGCAGGCTCGAGGGGCTGAATGGCCTACTCCTGTTACTATGTTCCCAAGACACTAATCCCCTAATCCTTATATAAATATTTAGGCCAAATTCAGTACGAGCAGATCTTCTCTGGCATTGCATGCAGTCAGAGGATATGTTATGTAATGCTATTTAATGTACAATATATTATCAGGGCCACTGATTTACAGTCACTGAATAATTGAAAATGCGTTTATTATTTGTGATATTTTTGAATTCAGCTGATGTGTTTATATCCATATATTCACAGGCGCTGGGGTATGGGATCAGTGGTAGGGGTGCGGGAATACTGGGGAGGGGAGAGCAGTCCAAGTTCCGGGAACTGACTCATAGTTCGTTAAAATGCTTTGTGCCAAATCGGTGGTCGGGAAGCATTATCATAAGCAGCCTGGCATGTGTATACCATGAGTTCAGCGTTTGGTATTCTTTTGCTGTTCTCTTTGTTAATCTCACATGTCCGTTTGACAAAAGGATGACAAAGAGAGAGAAAGAAAAGGAAAGAACAAAAGAAAGAACTTGTAATTATACAGCACTTTTCACAACCTCAGGACGTCCTCAAAGTGCTTTGCATCTAATTAAGTACTTTTTTTTTGCAATGTAGTCACTGTCGGAATGTAGGAAAGGTGGCAGCCGATTTGCCCACAGCAAGGCCTCACAAACTTTAGCTCAAAATATATGTTTCCCCCTCCCCCCTCCAAGAGAGTCATTTAAGAAAAAAGTAAGTGAAGCTGATAGAGAAATTCTTCAAAGTCTGTGTCCTGTTCCTGGCCTACTGCCCAAGGATGGCTGGCACAGAGGCAGCACACCCTATAATAACCCAGGCATCACGCCAGAGAGACAAGCACCAACCAACCTCCCCATAGAAGCTCTTAAAGCTATAGCGATAGAAACAAACAGCTCCAAAGGACATCAAAATCACCGCAGCAGTAGGATGCCTAAAAAGAATGAACTTGCATTTCTACAGCGCCTTTCATGACCTCAGGATGTCCCAAAGAGCTTTACGGCCAATGAAGTACTTTTAAAGTGAAGTCGCTGTTGCAATGTAGCACACATGGCAGCCAAATTGTGCACTGCAAGGTCCCACAGATAACGACCAGATAATCTGTTTTTTGGTGACATTGGGATATACTGTTGTAATGTAGGTAGCCAATTTCCACATAGCAAGGTCCAAACAACAATTCTCATTTTTAGCCCACCAGAACTAGCCCCACAAGTCACCATTTCCTGTGTTTCAGCACCCCGATATCGTGGAAACTGAACCATTTATATTGTGTATTTTGCCAACACTATATGGATATGTTGTATCTGAGGAACAACTGCACTATATTAAAAAAAATCCCTTAATAAATCAAGAAATCTGTTTCCAGGCAAATAAAGGATGGAATTCCAGCCCCAAAACAGCATTTCAAATATTGAAACCCCATGCAACAAAAACAGAATTTGACTAATTCACTCAACATAAAGTAGTGCCCCTGATAATAGTCCACAAAATGTTGAATAACACAATGATCAATCTGGTTGGCACCTGACAGATTGTGGAGTGTAGGTTAATATCAGCAGGAGGATAAGGAGGGGCCAGGCACCTATACTACAGGGAATACTTGTCCATGTAATTCATAGGCTGCAGGGGCACAAGAAGTATCAGGAAATAGTCATTTATACCACCAAAAGCCCAATGGGAATCAAAAGGAGACCAACATTTAGTCAATGAGATGAAAACTGGATGCTGGGTTGAGGTTACTGAGTCGGAAAATGTTCCTGACAGCGGGGATACTGATGAGTAAAAATGAAATGCTCACTGGTGACCTTGCTACTCAGCAAGTATTAAAAATCAAGCTTCGATACAACGTCTGAATACCAAAAACGCAAAATTAGAAGTGAAGTAAGAGTGCAGCGGTATCTCTTAGTTACGCATGAAATGCTACACCTTGGATTCACAGATCTCAAAGTGGAAAAAGAATGATTAGGACTTGAATGCAAGAATGTCAAAATAGTGAGTTCCATTCCAGATTCGGAAATGTAACTGTTACCTTTAATGACAAGATATCACCTTTAACACAACAGAATGTTGAAAGGTGCCGGGGGAGGGGCGTGGGGTGTGGAGAGAGGGTAAGAGAGAGACCAAATAAGAGGTGGTTCAACAGTTAGGGGAGCTGACCAATGATGTGTTTGAAGAGGTAGGATGGGGAAGGTTTCTGAAGAGGGGAAAAGATGTCACAAGACATAGAGGTTTAGAAACATTGGGGGGGAATTTTAACCCTCATCCCCCCAGCCCAGCAGAAACCAGGCTGGTGGGGGCAGTTAAAATGGAGCAGGGGACTTACACACTTCATTCCCACCCTGATGTGGCAGACTGCGAAAGTTTTGATCTTGCCTGTATCAAGTTGGAGAATGTTCTGTCTCACCCACAACCTTGTTTTCTAACGTATTACGAACTGCATTTTACAAACAGTCAAAGCCACTGGAGCTACGCAACAGGTCCATCAGCACTTGGAACGAGAAAAGGCAGGTTAATGTTTCCCTTACAGGCTCTGTGTCAGAGGACAGACAAGCTCCCATTTTACTCTCATTACAGATACTGATGGACCCGCTGTGTTCCTTCTAGCATTTTCTATTTTCTAGCATTTGCTGCCTCCGTTTTGCTATGTTCCTTTCATTTAGAAGATTCATATGTTCACAAACAAGAATTAATAACCAGCCCTAATCCTGTGCAAGACTTTAAGGGGATAGGAATTCATATCAAGGCGTGCTGTCTATCTTAGAAAGCCCACCACAGATAAGGCTTTTGCATCTATTACGTATGTAACAAGGATGAAAGGATTTATGCAGTCATAGCTTCAAACTGGTGAAAAATGTAAAGCAGGAAGACAAGGAGAGAAAGGAAAAGGGACTGGACGTAGTCTACAGACACCTTGAACGAGAGATCAGTCAGGCCTCTCCGAGTGAGAGCTCAGTGCAACACAGAAAATTGGTCAACTGCTGTAGACTGAGGAGACCTGGGAGTGTGTGTAATAAGCCCGATCTTCTATTAAAGGGAAACGTAAGGATGCTTTTTGTATGTCTGTACATTGGGTTAGGAGTTCCATTCAAGGCATTGCTTCACACTGACAGCATATTTAAAAGTGGCAAGCTGTGTTTTTGTCATATGGACCACAGGGAATGGTGATGTGGAATTCATATAATCCTTTCTCCTTTCATATCTCTTCTTTCTCATTTTTATCTTTTTCTCCTTTTTTCCTCCCTATTTCTCCCTCGCTCTCATTCCACAGCCCACCTGGTGTGGCATTTTGCTTGTGTCTTGTCTTGCTTTTCCTTCCTGTAAAGTGAGAGAAAGCAGGACACTATGAATGCAGGACTATCCCAGCATCCATAGCAGTAGTGAAAGCCCTCTATCTTTTTGCTGTCACTAGGAATTCAGGGATAACTCTGACTCCATAGCATTCTCATGCTTTCCAGTAAGAGAAGGGCCTACCACATGCATGATTGAAATCTTTCATGCGGGTCTCCTGCCAAAGGTGGAAGAGGTAATAGGCTTGGCCTTTCCTGCTCATCCCTATAAAAGTCTCTTCTAGTTCCTTCAACACCACCATGGCGAAGAAACAAGAAATCAAATATTTTGTCACCTGTTCTTGGTCATTCCCATTGTAACCACAAACGAAGAAACATTGCATTCTGCAAATATCAACGCTGCCATATAAAGGAGTTCTGAGTAACGGTCGTACACCCTGCCACCTTTCTGGAATTTTTGCCTGTTTTCCCACCGAAAGATTTAAATAAGAGTTACTTTAAAATGTCGTTTTATGTTAAAGCTTGTTTTAAAGGAGTTAAATTCACTGGACAGCAGCGTCAGCAGGCGTGTATTAGCTTTCAGATGGCGTGTCTGAACCCAACATCCCACAGACAGTGAAAGGTAACTTGACATTCCACACATTGCAGCTGCAACAAACCTATTCATTAGACTCAGCAGGAGTCCTGGCCAAGTGAGGTTGGTGGATTCTAGGGGGGAGGGAGGGCGATTAGATAGTTTGACTAAAAGCACACTGAAGTCAGGTTTTTTAAAAAGGAAACACAGACACCAAAAAGTTGGTCAGGCTGCAAAGTGCTGCAGGAGGGTTGAAAAGACAGGAGACTGCAGGAAGAGTAACTCTGCCATGGGTTGTAGGAGAGGACCGACACAGATTATTCCATTTAAGTTAAGTAGGACAACCCATTGGAGTAGCATCTCGTGTTCTTTATTTTGTATCATTTTTCAAATGTAAATTGTACTGATTGAACTAAGGGACTCTAGTCATACCTATTGCTCTGTGCATTATGTGGAATAAAGCAGCTTAACGATTCAAACCAAATTTCGTCTCATATAATGTTAAGACTTCAGTGAGATTGAAGATGTATCTTCAAAAGACTCGCGTATCAGTCTACAACAACAATTTGCGCCTTTAATGTGGTTAAAACATCCCAAGGTGCTTCACAGGAGCGTTATCTGATAAAAAAATTGACCGAGCCACGTTCTATTGCAACTCCCCATGCCTGCCACAAGTAGATATAGGGCAGCATGGATCCAATGTCTTAAGAGAACGACACTGGGACTGAAGTCAATGAACCAGAGAAAATACAGCGGACCCAAATTCATAACACACGCAAAACGTTAAGCTGACTTTTCTGTGCAGATGCTGATGGATTTGCTGTGCATTTTTCTAGCACTTTCTGTTTCAGATTTCCAGCATTTGCAGTTTTTGTTTAATTATTTACCCAATATGAATTTCTCGATTAGCCATGACTTACAATCTGAGAATCTAAGTGCAACGTATGAAGGGACAGACATTTTGCCAGCTAACCCTAGCACACTGTGCAATCTTGGTAACAGACATGTTGACGGGGTCATATAAAATTGCTTTGTCCACCATTTGACCAAAGGTATAAACCCATTTATTTTATACAGGTGAAGGTCTTGGCTAAAATCGAAGAGGAATTACAGGTGAGCGCGTTTGTTACCAATATCGCATGGTGCAATCTCAAACCTGAAAGACGGGGGAAGGTTTTAACTGTGCTTAGCACTAATAAACATGAGGGTTCTATTACATTAACAAGCACCTCAGAAATTCCACAGGTTTACAACACATCTGGATGGAAATCCAAAGTGGAAACTTGTAAAATAACGGCACAGTCGGGAAGGTAGAAATAGGCTTTTTCTGATTAACTTCTAATTGAGACTTTGAAATCCATGACCTAATAAAGAGGAATAAATGAACTGGTTTCGGAAACAGAATTGCTGAGCTACTTAATTAGAGGTCGGTGAGTGGGACTTCCATGGTGTTTGCACGGAGCATTTGAAATAGGAAGTGCCTGCTCTTTTATTACCAGGAATTACAAGCCAACATGTTGACACTTCACCTGAACATTGTGTCTTTCACCCGCAAGGACCTGCTTCCCCATGGTAACTCACTTGGGATCAGATCAGCCATGATCTTATTGAATGGCGGAGCAGGCTCGAGGGGCCGATTGGCCTACTCCTGCTCCAATTTCTTATGTTCTTATGTTCTTATGCAACTCCGCATAGCCACATGTCCCAAAGCTGCAGCTCCCTATAGCTTCTCTAAGTGAAAATCAAAGTTAAAGCCAAGGCCCAAAGTACAGACCACCACCAAGGCTGGAAAGAGAGAAGATGGCTTCCCATCGCATCGATTGGAGGGTAGCAAATGTTGTGCCTTTGTTTAAGAAGGGCGGCAGGGAAAAGCCTGGGAACTACAGACCGGTGAGCCTGACATCTGTAGTGGGTAAGTTGTTAGAGGGTATTCTGAGAGACAGGATCTACAGGCATTTGGAGAGGCAGGGACTGATTAGGAACAGTCAGCATGGTTTTGTGAGAGGAAAATCATGTCTCACGAATTTGATTGAGTTTTTTGAAGGGGTAACCAAGAAGATAGATGAGGGCTGTGCAGTAGACGTGGTCTACATGGACTTTAGCAAAGCCTTTGACAAGGTACCGCATGGTAGGTTGTTACATAAGGTTAAATCTCACGGGATCCAAGGTGAGGTAGCCAATTGGATACAAAATTGGATTGACGACAGAAGACAGAGGGTGGTTGTGGAGGGTTGTTTTTCAGACTGGAGGCCTGTGACCAGCGGTGTGCCTCAGGGATCGGTGCTGGGTCCGCTGTTATTTGTTATTTATATTAATGATTTGGATGAGAATTTAGGAGGCATGGTTAGTAAGTTTGCAGATGACACCAAGATTGGTGGCATTGTGGACAGTGAAGAAGGTTATCTAGGATTGCAACGGGATCTTGATAAATTGGGCCAGTGGGCCGATGAATGGCAGATGGAGTTTAATTTAGATAAATGTGAGGTGATGCATTTTGGTCGATCGAATCGGGCCAGGACCTACTCCGTTAATGGTAGGGCGTTGGGGAGAGTTATAGAACAAAGAGATCTAGGAGTACAGGTTCATAGCTCCTTGAAAGTGGAGTCACAGGTGGATAGGGTGGTGAAGAAGGCATTCGGCATGCTTGGTTTCATTGGTCAGAACATTGAATACAGGAGTTGGGATGTTTTGTTGAAGTTGTACAGGACATTAGTAAGGCCACACTTGGAATACTGTGCACAGTTCTGGTCACCCTATTATAGAAAGGATATTATTAAACTAGAAAGAGTGCAGAAAAGATTTACTAGGATGCTACCGGCACTTGATGGTTTGACGTATAGGGAGAGGTTGGATAGACTGAGACTTTTTTCCCTGGAGAGTAGGAGGTTTAGGGGTGATCTTATAGAAGTCTATAAAATAATGAGGGGCATAGATAAGGTAGATAGTCAAAATCTTTTCCCAAAGGTAGGGGAGTCTATAACGAGGGGGCATAGATTTAAGGTGAGAGGGGAGAGATACAAAAGGGTCCAGAAGGGCAATTTTTTCACTCAAAGGGTGGTGAGTGTCTGGAACGAGCTGCCAGAGGCAGTAGTAGAGGCGGGTACAATTTTGTCTTTTGAAAAGCATTTGGACAGTTACATGGGTAAGATGGGTATAGAGGGATATGGGCCAAGTGCAGGCCATTGGGACTAGCTTAGTGGTATACACTGGGCGACATGGACATGTTGGGCTGAAGGGCCTGTTTCCATGTTGTAAACTTCTATGATTCTATGATCTTTTGAGACTTGGTGTGTGAAAGGAGTGACAGGTGCTGGTTGCACTGCATCAGGTACTGGTTGCATTATACCAGGTGAGCCAAGACAGTCCAGCTCTGATGACATCATCAAGGTGTGCCATTATCTGTGATCGACAGTCAACCTAACAGTGTAATTAAGTGCAAATATCAAAACTTTAACTAATAGTAATGTTAAACCAAAATTGATCATGACTGAGAACCCCAGAAAGTATTTATTTATTTAACAGTCGAGCGCAATTTGGGGAAACATGACAACCGCACGTGCACAGTTACGACAAAATCACATTCATAACTTATTGATTCTGGCCAGTGACCTCTCCCCAGTGATAGAGGAAGAACATTACAGGCATGCAACAGCGAAAGAATAGCCCGCATGTAGCCAGATCAAAATGGCGACCAGGCGCAAATGTCAGTGGTGGCTGCCAATTACCTGTGCCACTGCCGCCATTTTGTCTCCAGCATAAAATGGCTCCTTTATGTCACTGGGTTGTCGCCAGTAGCATGCTTGCCTTCAGAAGCAACTTGTAAGCCGAACAGGGTGCAAAGTCCAGAAATGATTGCGATACTGGTGTGGGAACACTTAATCCATTCAAATTACATTCCTTTGCTACTTTAACAGAGTTGCTAACTCGTTTATTTGAATGTTAAAATAGTGGGCAGAGGAACATCACATAACTGTGTTAAGAAATTGGTATAACAATATCATCAACAATAATATCTGGGCCTACAAGTGCATCGAAAACCTGTCCACACATCAATCTCCCACTTTAAAATCCTCCACCTGCAAAGTAAGTATAAATATACACCGAAAAGAATCATGCGCAGAAAAGATTCTCAGAACATCCTTTTTGTCAGACTCTGGCCAAAATGCTCCATCCTATTCCTGTCCCAAATGCTCCATCCTATTCCTGTCCCAAATGCTCCATCTTATACCTGTCCCAAATGCTCCATCCTATTCCTGTCCCAAATGCTCCATCCTGTACCTGTCCCAAATGCTCCATCCTGTACCTGTCCCAAATGCTCCGTCCTATTCCTGTCCCAAATGCTCCATCCTGTACCTGTCCCAAATGCTCCATCCTATTCCTGTCCCAAATGCTCCGTCCTATTCCTGTCCCAAATGCTCCATCTTATACCTGTCCCAAATGCTCCATCCTATTCCTGTCCCAAATGCTCCATCCTGTACCTGTCCCAAATGCTCCATCCTGTACCTGTCCCAAATGCTCCATCGTGTACCTGTCCCAAATGCTCCATCCTGTACCTGTCCCAAATGCTCCATCCTGTACCTGTCCCAAATGCTCCATCGTGTACCTGTCCCAAATGCTCCATCCTGTACCTGTCCCAAATGCTCCATCCTGTACCTGTCCCAAATGCTCCATCCTGTACCTGTCCCAAATGCTCCATCCTGTACCTGTCCCAAATGCTCCATCTTATACCTGTCCCAAATGCTCCATCCTGTACCTGTCCGAAATGCTCCATCCTGTACCTGTCCGAAATGCTCCATCCTGTACCTGTCCGAAATGCTCCATCTTATACCTGTCCCAAATGCTCCATCCTGTACCTGTCCCAAATGCTCCATCCTGTACCTGTCCCAAATGCTCCATCCTGTACCTGTCCCAAATGCTCCATCGTGTACCTGTCCCAAATGCTCCATCCTATACCTGTCCCAAATGCTCCATCCTGTACCTGTCCCAAATGCTCCATCCTATACCTGTCCCAAATGCTCCATCCTGTACCTGTCCCAAATGCTCCATCCTGTACCTGTCCCAAATGCTCCATCCTGTACCTGTCCCAAATGCTCCATCCTGTACCTGTCCCAAATGCTCCATCCTGTACCTGTCCCAAATGCTCCATCTTATACCTGTCCCAAATGCTCCATCTTATACCTGTCCCAAATGCTCCATCCTGTACCTGTCCCAAATGCTCCATCCTAAACCTGTCATCACTTTTACCTTTTCAAACACCCCACAACACGACAAGATGGCAATAAAGCAAATTTATCATTTCCTCCACTGCACAAATATATTAACCATAATCAATCTTGATTGCATTTGGTAACCGTTGCTGTAATCAATTTTAACATGACCCTATGCATCATGAAATATTTTATCATGACTTTCAACCAAAAAAATGTTACTTTTTCCTTATACAGCCACTTACTAATGGTACACATAAAGGAATTAATGTATATATATTTACCCCAATGCTTCACAGGTCTTGCTGCACATTCACTAACATTTGCCTCTTCAGAATGCTGCTCTTGTGTTAATCCACAAACCCTGTAAATAGAGGAACAGAATGTAAAGATTCAGCAGGCAAACGGTTCTTCGATAGTTTATTACTGATGGAAATTGCACACTGGGTGGCGGCCAGTTTCTGTTGGGAATGCAAGCTGTAGAAATCATTATAAATCCCCATGAGAGAGGAGGGAAAATAAAATACCAAACATACTGCCGCTATTAGGCTGATAGATCCGTCCTCTGACCTTTCCCCCTCCCCCTCAGCAAGCTGTGATATGGAAAGCTATATGATAAATGAGCTGTGATTTCTCTCTCCTTTACTGTGGCGTTCTGACTAATGGGCAGTGCAGTTTCACGTTTTACACAATGTCTGTTCCTCTCATTTAGGGAGATGGCAAAAGAGTCACAGCCACAGCCTGTGGGCTGTACATGGCTGGAGGACACATCCTGTGGGCGACTTTCCATCTACACTCATCACATCACCGAAATGACGAGAGAGATTATACTCCAAATTAGGGAGTATTGGCTCCAGAACCTAAGTAATCACATTAAAAATTCTTTCATGTCTTACCTTAAAAAACAATTTAGCAAAAAAATGACACTGTCATTGTGTATAAAGCTTCGGTGAATATTTCTGCGCTTGGAAGGATATAATTGTTTTGTACCACAGTCGTAATTTAAATTCTTTATCATGAAGGACTGTCAGTATGAAAGGTGAGGCTCCCTTATTGGATGGGAGGGCAGGTTGCAGAATGAGTCCTATCTCCATCTCATGCTCCCTTCTCATGAGGCTCCAGTCCAGGAGACGACCTCACAAAAGCACCACTTACCAATAATGTACTCTGCGTTATCGTTTTTATCGTGTTCTCGGAATGTGGGCAACAAGAACACAGCAGTATTTATTGCCCATCCCTAGTTCTCCTGAGGGCATTAACGGTCGACCATATAGTGGGACTGGAGTCACATGTAAGCCAGGCCAGGTAGGGGTGACGCAAGTTCCCTTTCCTGAAGAACATCAGTGAGCCCAGTCGGGTGTTTACGACAATTTGTCGGTTTTCGTGTCTGGTGCAGGCCCAAAATTGCCAGATTTATTGAATTCAATTTCACAGCTTGCCATGGTGGGATTTGAACGTAAACCACCGGGATACTAGTCCACTACCGTAGCAACGACGCTACCGTGCCCTTACTACAGCCCCTGTCGCGAGTGGTTAGGATCTGGAATGCACTGCCCGAGGGGGTGGTGGAGGCAGATTCAATCAAGGTTTTCAAAAGGGAACTGGATAAGTACTTGAAAGAAAAAAATTTGCAGGGCTGCGGGGAAAGGGTGGGGGAGTGGGACGAGCTGGATTGTTCTTGCATCGAGCCGGTACGGACTCGATGGGCTGAATGGCCTTCCATGCTGTAACCTATCTATGATTCTATGATGACAAGGTGCATAACACGCACAGGGTCCTGTGCTCCTGTGAAGAGCCTTGGGACGTTTTACTACGTTAAAGGCGCTACATAAATGCAAGTTGTTGTTGTTTTTAAGGCCTTTGTTTACTTTCAAAAATGTGACGTGATTTTAGACTTGGAGCTTGTGGGTTCATTTAAGAAATAAACGATGGGTTTTGAAACACTGCCGAAGCCAGAGTCCAAAAGGTCCAAGGTTCCTTTCCTCTTCTGTGCTAAGTTGTCTGCGCTCAGCCAGGATGCTACAATCAGTCTCAGCACTTCTGGGCAGGAAGGGGATAAAAAATAATCAGCCGGGGTCTGTGCACCTGATCACTGTCGAGCGACTCCAGTCGCAAATCCCAGACATGGACGTCGAGTGAAAAGAGGGTTGTGCTTGGTCGCGATACCCCCCATGACCAAATAACCAGCTGACAACCACCATCAAGGCTCAAAGGCAACTTGGCTGAGGTACTGGAGGGCTACTGGCCTCCATCAAAATGCAGCCCCACTTTGGATGCAGTCAGCGCTTTCAGGAGGGGAGAAGAAAAAAACGTTTGGAGCTCTCTACTATGACTGTTAGTGCCACCTGTGGCTCGGTTGGTAGCACTCTCGCCTCTAAGTCAGAAGGTTATGGGTTCAAGTCCCACTCCAGCGACTTCAGCCCATAATCTAGGCCAACACTTCAGTGAGGGAGTGCTGCACTGTCAGAGGTGCCGTCTTTCGGATGAGATGTTAAACCTAGGCCCTGTCTGCCCTCTCAGGTGGATGTAAAAGATCCCATGCAACTATTTAGAAGAGCAGGTGAGCTCTTCTCAGTGTCCTGGCCAATATTTATCCCTCAACCAATATCACTAAAACAGATTATCTGGTGATTATTTCACTGCTGTTTGTGGGACCTTGCTGCATGCAATTTGCCGACTGCGTTTCCTACATTACAACAGTGACTACACTTCAAAAAGTGCCTCATTGGCTGTTAGTGGTTTGGGACATCCTGAGGCTGTGAAAGGTGCTATATAAATTCAAGTCCTTTCATTCTTTGGAAACTGCCTTTATAAACTTGTCACTTACCTAGAATGTACAGCACAGAAACAGGCCATTCGGCCCAACTGTTCCATGCCGGTGTTTATTCTCCAGGCGAGCTTCCTCCCTTCCCTCCATCTAATCCTATCAGCTTAACTGTTTATTCCTTTCTCCCTCATGTGTTTATCTAGCTTCCCCTTAAATGCTTCTAATATATAAAAACAAGGACGGAATGTATGACTTTAAAGGGACTGAGCTACATTCTGGTCCAATTATTCTCAACCCTCTAACCCTGCTTCAGCTGAAGACTACACATGGCCTTGATTCCCATCATGAGAGACCAACTAGTTCATTTTAATTTTTCACCTTCTGAATATGCAACTTACATTATCCTGCTTCTCACCCTTCAATGCAGATGAGAACAATTATTTTAAACAGGCTAACGACTGGGTTAAAATAGTGCAGGCAGGGATTCAACACAAACCTACTAATTAGTACGTTAAATATAGTGCAGAAAAGAAGTTAATTCCTTAGGATTGCACTTTGAGACTCAGTAAATAGAGATTGTCATTATCACCAGAACAGAAACAGAAAAAGATAGAAACTGTTCCTTAGATGTAAACCTGATGGGGTTGCCAACTCTGGTTGGATGTATTCCTGGAGGTTTCATCACATGACCTCTCACCTCCAGCTGCCCCGCTCAGTCAAACAGTCTTTTCTCCCCTCTCCAATATTGTTATAACTAATAAATAGAAGTGCTCAAAGGCAATGAAACAAAACATATGATTTTCTTCCTGCCCCTATGATTTTTCTCCTGGGTTGTTCACAGCAGATCGCTTGATCGGCACCCCATCCACCAGCTTAAACATCCACTCCCTCCATCACCAGCATACTGAGACTGCAGTGTGTACCATCTACAGGATGGACTGCAGCAACTCGCCAAGGCTTCTTCGGCAGCACCTCCCAAACCTGCGACCTCTACCACCCAGAAGGACAAGGGCAGCAGGTGTGTGGGAACACTATCGTCTCCAAGTTACGCATTATTCCGACTTGGACATATATCGCTGTTCCTTCATGGTCGCTGGGTCAATATCCTGGAACTCCCTACCTAACAGCACTGTGGGAAAACCTTCACCACACGGACTGCAGCGGTTCAAGAAGGCGGCTCACCACCACCTTCTCAAGGGCAACTAGGGATGGACAATAAATGCCGGCCTTGCCAACGACGCCCACATCCCCAGAATGAATAAAAATAATCTTTTTGGGGGGTGGAGGGAGGGTGGCAACCCTACAACCTAATTTGGAAAAAAATTACCTCAAAGTAGCTCTCTTTTATTGAGGCAAACATCCCTTTCATTTAGAAAATATTAATATGCTAGCAGATCTCCCATAATGTTGTTCCCAGTGAATCAGACATTATACTGTTACAAGGGGATTGCACATTTCCACTGAAAGAATTTGGAAAAATGTGGGTAAGAGTTCTGCTCACAGATAGTGAAGTTAATATTTTGACCTGTTCCCAATAAAATGTTTGCCTTATCCACAGAAGGTAAATAAGTAAATAAATCTGCATATTTCACAGAGGCAGCAGCTCTTAACTCAGAATATCAAATGGACAAACCATCCTATCTGTTCAGCATGTGGGTTTTTATATCGAGGGCCGAGAAATTTTAAAACGTTTAAAAATTAAACTGATTTTCATGTTTTCTTCTTTGCCAAATATCTCTGCAACAGTACTTAAGGGTTCTGCTTAAATAAACATATTTAGATTCAAGACTATTTATTCAGAACCTCCCTCCAAATTTGGATAATAGTACAGTCCTTCCAAAATTTGCTGCTTACATCGACCATTTCCTTCTGCTGATTGCTTTGAGTATTCTCTCAGATGCACATCAATAAAAGAAATGCTGCTGCTGGAACCTCACCCAAGTGGCCATATTTCACATGTTAGCTTCCAAGGTGAGTGTGAAGAGGCTATTTGACCTCGTGGGGCATCACAGCCAAGCCTCATCCTCTCTTCTCCTCTACCCACTTCAACTCTCGTTATGAAAAGGTTTAATCTCGCTGCATCTCATCTCCCAAAGTATATCAGCCTGAATGTGTAGAGGCTGCAATGATTTTTTTTAAATCCAGGAATCCTATTCTAAACTTTTATTCTCTTTGTTTTTTAATACCACAAGATAGAGAGTGAAAACGGCATCTAAACCAGCACTTGAGTAAATGTCTGTATAGAATTCTGACAGTACCATGCATTTACAATAGGTGCAGTTATAAAATCCTCCTCGTTTGACTCATCAATAGGGTTGAGTGGAGGACTGAAGAAGGCTTTCTATTGAAGCAGGAAGAAAAAGGTTCCTAAAAGAGAAACAGTAATGAGGCAGAGAAAGAGGAGGGGCAGTTTCCCTTTACGCTTGATATCATCCATTGTTGCTGTGCCTGACAACAGATCGACTCGAGTCCCAGTGTGTGCTGCTTGGGGAAAATAAGGGGGGATTGGGAAGGGAAATTGGACACGAACATCTGGATACATGGAGAAGGTGCGTCGGCAGGGAGGGTCACATGAACAACGAGCCCATCCACACGTTGCGTCCCCTGACTAAGATCCATTGCTATATTATTTTATGCTCTTTGCATTCTGCAGGGATTGTGACCCCATTACCCTCCCGAAAGGCCAGAGAACGGACTATCTAAGGAAAGCCTGACTGCAGTCCTGCTGCTAAGCACCGCAGCCCATTCCTCCCTAAAACACCTCTCCCAGGTTGGATAACTCTCACTTAGGATACTCAAAGACACAATTGTTAAAAACAAACAAATAATAAATGAATTTGGATTTTTTTTTTAAAGCCTCATTTATGTGATCAGTTTTGGGAGATTTTGTAGAAATCAGCCATATTATTTGTCGTGAGATTGTAGAGAACAACAAAGCTGATCGCAGAAGTGAGAGGGAGAATGACCATAATTCTCTGCGAAGCAGGTTTAAACCTTCTGTCACAGCAATTCTTTTTAAATATTTTATTTCCCCAATTCTCTCCTCTCCTGAAGCCATAATACTCTCACCCAAAATGCCCATGCTTCATGTGTGACCCAACAAATGTTGGTGTGCTATTCAACCACAGAGGGCATTACAGCATGGCCCAAACTTTCCCTCACCCACTACACATGCTTAGTACTCACTGGCCTGGGTGACCTGCCTCTGCCTGACCCTGGAGTGCTGACCTCAGCTGTTGCACCCCAACTTCTGCCTTCGCTTCAATCAGCTAAGTCAGCACAGACTGAGAATCAAACCTGGGATCTTCCAGTGCACGTGGCTCCATTACATCGGCTTCTGGAGGTGTGACCAAAACATCGGCTGCTTCCATCCCACCTCAGCTCATCTGATGCTGAAACCCTCTTCCATGCCTTTGTCACCTCCAGACTTGACTAGTCCAATGCTCTCCTGGACAACCTGCCATAATCCATCCTATATAGACTTTAGCTCATCAAAAAATCCATATCCTTTCCTCGCTACATTGGAAGCATTGGGGGACTGGCAGCCAATGTAAAATTCTCATCCTCATGTTTAAATCCCTTCATGGCCTCACCCCTGCCTATCTCTATGACCTCCCACAGCCCCACCATCAGACTCTCCATTCCTCTGACTCTGGCCTTTAGTACGTTTCCCCCCCACCACCCCTCCACTGTAAACACAGCTGTTTAGGCCCCACGCTCTGGAATTTTTTGCCCAAACCCCTCCACCACCTTTCCATTTCCCTCTCCTCCTTAAAACCCTCTGGCCAACCTTTTGGTCACCCCCTCCAAATAACTTGTTCGTTACCTGATGACGTCTCTTGAAATGCCTTGAGGCATTATTCTACATTAATGGTGCACTATAAATGCAAGTTGTTGTTGTACTACACCAACCCATGCCTTCAGCCACTGGACCATGGGGGGAGTCGCTGTGATGAGTACGGTAAGTATTCGACAATTCAGTGACCATAGGAAATTTTCCATTAAACTTCATGCAAAAAAACCCAGAAGAAAACGCTTTTTACTGGGCTGATCAGAGTTTTCCAAGATCAGTTGAAGACTTTTTATACACCATTCTGGACCTCAAGCCAAAAACAATTGTCAAATATCTTAATGTACCAGGAAGGTATCGGAAGTGCATACGAAGCAATATAGTTAGAGTGAACAGGACATTATTTGTAGGTTCCCAACCTTTCAGCAAGACCAAAACTTTACAGGAGTTGGGATTGGGGTGGACAGGGGGTGGGATCATGGTTTGAGTTGTGATGAAAAGTCATGGAAAACCTTGAGTTAATGGGGATGATTGTCCTGATCTGTGGAATACCCATTTTTCTGGGGGGGTTGCAAAGGTCAGGAAAAAAGGGCAAGGGCCCCTTTTGATGGGTCTCTGCCGCCTTTACATTGCCTGGGATTTACGGGGCTTCCTCGGGGCCGGGGGAGCAGTGAAGATAAATAATTTACCCTAATATGACATGGCCTTGGATTACAAGGGTTATAAATGTGCCTTTATTTTATGTGTGTCAATTACAGACAAAAGATTCTCCCAGCAATGGCAATCCAAAGTATAAATGGCCTGTCCACCGTACAATAGTCCGCAGTGAATCTCCTGATCTGAGCCTGCTCTGTGCTCCTGACACAAATTCGTAGACGCACAGAACGGGCCTTCCCAGGCTTGCGTCTAGAAGGCAGATATTTATGTGTTCTCGGGACGTGGTCGACACTGGCAAGGCCGCATTTATTATCCATCCCCAGTTGCCCCGAGACAGTGGTGTTGGGCATTCTCCTTGAGATTTGTTCAGGAGATCTCTTCAGGAGATCACAAGATACTTACAGGTGAGAGAGGCCATTCAGCCCATGTTAATTCATCCATCCAGAACAACCATTGTTTCGTCTAATGGTTTCAGAATTGACTCCAGGGGTTTCACCTACAGCACTCTGTCCAGAAATCCATCCCGAGTGTTGTTCACTCTGGGAACAAGAAACCATCTAACATAAGTCTTAAAGTTACCATTTGCTTGTATGGCCCCGTGTCCCATTGTCCTGTTCTCACTGTGTAATGTATACTGGGTTAACCTTTTCCATACAGTTTACCACCCGACATACAGTCCCCACCAGTTACACTGTCCATGCTTTATGGCAGCCGCCTATATCAGGCAAATACTGCTAACCATTTGCCATTAGCATTGAAGTCCGTTACAAAGGTATCGCTTATAACACATTACGAACACTGACTATTTCGGGCTATATGGGAGGTGGAAGATTTGTCATCTTAATGTTCACAAGTTGCCACCAGCTCTTTTTAATGCTTTTGAATTGATTTGCTCTATAACAGAGACACGCCACACTTATTCAATTACTCCGATATGTTGTAGCGGCAAATCGAGTCTGCATGAGAATTGATTTGCCGCTGTAAGGAGAATCACAATGACCCAAAGATGGAGATCTGGAAATAAGCCACAATTTTGCTATTATGTATACACCACACAGCAGTTTTACTGTCCACTCCTTATAGCAGGTAAATGGCGTCAACACCAACACACCCGCAATTAGCAGTGGGACTGCATCTCCATAAGGCCACCTCTCAGACACCTCCTTTCCAGGCTGAAAAGCTCAAGTCTCTCCAGTCTTTCCTCATGTAAAGAGAAAACCTTCTAATTTATTTCCGTCCTTGTATATTACATTTCACCTTGAGACACTCAGCCCAACCCCAGAACTTGGTCCTTAAAAGCTGAACATTCCAAATCAAAAAGAAAAATCAGCACACAATGCACGTGTGGAAAAAGGAACAGCTCTCCTGCATATTTCTTCCCCTCCTTATATTTGCTTCCGAGGTTGTTTGGTACAGACTGAGATGTGAAAAGAGGTGGAAAAGGTGCAGGGGACTTGTTTTGGTGTTACACTCCCAGGCCCTGAGCTCCAACACAAAAGGGCATCTGGTCTCCAACCTTCAGTAACTCCGTACACCAAGGCTCAGAACTTTCTCCTTTCAGATCGCAGCTATTATGAATGGCCATTTAATTTTGTTCAAAGTACACGTATCTGCTAGCCTACAACCTATTTTTTGAAAGCCCTTTATTGTAGCCCTGTGTATTCGATACACAATCAGTTCTTTAGATTGACACACCAGATGCAACAGCTCAGTCTTGGGCAATCGTGTTCCAAAATGTACTGCAAGGCTTCTCTCCTCCCCCAGTACACAAACACATAGATAGAAATACCTTGCCATCACTTCATGATCAGGATACAGCAAAACATCAGGTTAAATACACAATTTTTAATGGATGCTTCATCAGTAATAAATCATCTGACAATAACCCTCAATTCTGCCCCTACACTATCTCTCTTCCTCCCCAATAACTTGCTGTTATATAGCTCAAGTGCACTATGGAATGGCAGCCATCCTAACAGCAATGTCACAGGCTCTGCCAGCTTGGACGGTCCCAGGATCACCCAAGAACTCTGATCCAAATTCCAGGCCACTCTGACTTTCTAAAAAGATACAAGGTCTGATTTGCCGATCGAGGGGGACGGGTAGGGGTTTCCCGGTGAGGAGCAGCGCTCAGGGTTGGGAAATCGTGGGCCTGCAGCCCATCATTTTCCATCCATTCAACGGGAATTGGGCTGAGGGTCTGCCATTTTTATTTGATTAATGCTCAGGATGTGGGCATTGCTGGCAAGCCTGGCATTTATTGCCCATCCCTAGTGGGTCGAGAAGATGGTGGTGGGCCGCCACCTTCTTGAACCGTGATCTTGGTAGTGATTTGATACAATTGTGTGGCTTGCTAGGCCATTACAAAGTCAACCATATAGGTGCGGGACTAGAGTCAATTTACAGGCCGAACGGGTAAGGACGACAGGTTTCCTGTCCTAAAGGACTTTAGTGAACCGGTTAAGTTCTTAGGATAATCCGACAGCTTCACTATTAACTTTTACTGATACCAGCTTTTTATTTTATTTCCAGAATTTATTAAAAAATGAATTTAAATTCTCAAACTGCCATGGTGGGATTTGAACTCTGGTTTATTAATCGAGGCCTCTGGATTACTAGTCTAGCAATATAACCACACCGCTACTGTACCCTCAAAGCAGCACTACCTCAGAGCGCAGTTCCACAGTGAGACCCCCAACTTGGGGAATCAGCACTTTACATTCAAATCCTCTTAAGGGAATCCCTTTGCATTGGGATGTTTCAATCCTCTTTAGCAAAACAACAACTTGCATTTACGTAGAACACTTCAGAGCACCTTGGGTGGGTGAGAGGAGGTCACTAAGGAGTGGACAAGAAAGCTTAAGTGTGGGGCAAATGCATGGTCGAAGAAATGGGATTTTAAGAGGTTTATGAAAGAAGGGGGAGATGCAACAAAGGGAGATTGGTTTTGGAAAGGGTTCCAAAGAACAGAGGCGTATTGACTTGAAGTTTGGTCACTGATAATGGAGCAGTAATCCAGAGTTGGAGGAACTGAACAATCTCCATTCTCTTCTGTTGATGCCCTGAGCTCTCCAATCTTTTGTCAGAGCTTTAAAGACTGGTCTTTTACATTAATCAGTCCTTCTCAGGTGAAGCACTGAGAATTATTGGTCGGTCCTATCCAGTCCAACAAATCTCCAAACAATCTGTAGTTGAGGTTTGGTTTATATCCAAGAATATTCTATTTGAAAGGAAGAAAGACTTGCATTTATATAGCGGCTTTCACAACCTCAGGACGTCCCAACGCGCATCAGAGCCAATGAAGTCCTTTTTTGAAGTGCAGTCACTGTTGTAATGTTGGAAATGTAGCAGCCAACTTGCACACAGCAAGGTCCCACAAACAGCAACGAGATAAAAGACCAGATAATCTGTTTTTAGTGATGTTGGTTGACAGATAAATTTTGGCCAGGACACCGGGGAGAACTCCCATGTTCTTCCTCGATTAGTGCCGTGGGATCTTTTACATCGGCCTGAGAGGGCAGACGGGGGTCCTTCGTTCATCTGCAATTGGCACCTCCGACAGTGCAGCATTCCCTCAGCATTGAGGTGCCAGCCTGGATTTTGTGCTCAAGTCTCCGGAGTGGGACTCGAACCCACGACCTTCTGACTCAGGGGCATGAGTGCTACCAAAACTGAAAGGTGAGCAAACAACACTTGCAATTTAAAACAAGAGAACTTTTCCAAGTTGTTTTTTTTGAAGTTTGCGAAGGTAAAGTTACGAGAATATAAGGAAGCTCGTTGACTAGTCGACAACGCTCAGAGAAACAGCCAGTGTGGCACTGTCCCCTTGCCTGTCCCCAACCCCTGATGTGAGATTTCTGAGGTACAAATGCCCACGTACCCTTACAAAGTCTGCACAGATTCGATCAGCCCTGACTGCCTTTTCTGTCTGTCTGTCTCTCTCTGCTGGGGTTACATTTCAGTACCCCATGCTGATTCGTTTGATGGATTCCCTTAAACAGAATCTCGTAACTCCCTTAAACAGGAGAATGAACTTTGTAGCCTGCTGCCGCAGTCTGAGGTTTTAAGTTCAGATCCAATTAATCTGCGCTTCCCTTAAACTGGACTTCAAAGTACTGAACTAAACTACCTCCCCAGGGCGACCAGTCCTACCTAGACAGAAGATACCTCCTAAACCAAAAGGATCCCAAAAATACGCTCCGAAAGGAAAAGAAGGCTGGCTTGCAAGAGAGGAAGATTCTGGAAAAGCAGCAATATGGGAGACGGGCAATCCACACCAAGTGGAGATAGTTCGATTCCATGAATGCCTTTCTAGCTTTTAGACAACCAAACTGGGCCATCAATTGCTCCCTTGACTTGAGCACATAATCCAGACTCACTCTCCAGTGCTGCACTGTAAGAGGTGCCATTTTTGGATGAGACGTTAAAACGAGATCCCGTCTGCCCTCTCAGGTGAACGTAATAGATCCCATGGCACTATTTCGAAGAAGAGCAGGGGCGTTCTCCCCGGTGTCCTGGCCAATATTTATTCCTCAACCAACATCATTAAAATAGATGAGCTGGTCATTATCACACTGCTGTTTGTGGGATCTTGCTGCGCGCAAAATTGGCTGCCACGTTTCCGAAATAATAACAGTGACTACACTTAAAAAAAAAGTACTTCATTGGCTGTAAAGCGCTTTGGGACATCATGAGGTCGTGAAAGGCGCTATATAAATGCAAGTCTTTTTTTCTTTCGTATCAAGGGCATGAAACCCCGCACGAAAGTGTGATTTTTACACCCGGTGACAGAACCCTTCCGGGAAACAAACGCTCCCACTCCCGCGAGCTCGGAATATCATACCCAGAGTTTCGTAATGGAACAAATCTGGGGAAGAAAAAGTAGAACTGAGACGAGAATCTGCACTACTGCAGAAAATCCGGTGCTTGAGAAATTGTTTAGGTCACAAACTCCACCAGTAATGGGTTCACCTGTATGTAAAGCAGACTGAGTGGGTGCATTGGTGCCTTCTTATTCACTGGATGCTTCTTGGTGGAATTGGTTCAAACTGATTAGTACTCCTTACTATCAGTGGATCACCTATTTACTTGCTGAGCAGTATGTCCCGATTCCAGGACACAGTTTATAGTTTAGTGGGGTAAATACAGGGTGTGGTGTGGTATACATTCATACACAAGAATGCTGATTCCCGATCTGTGTCGAGTTAGCCTCTCTCATTTGGGGAGTGCTTGCATTGCCAGAAATGGTTCAATGTCTCTGGGGAGAGTTTGTGAGGGGGGACGGGGGGAGGAACAAAATCAGTCAGGGTTCCTTTTTCTGATTGCGATCCAGTGACTCCTGCTGGAAGTGCATGCATATGTACAACATGAGAGGACAGCATCGAGCTCGCTGTGATGCTTTACACAGTTGAACAACCTGACATATCCTGTCTCGACTCGGAATTAGAAAAAGGGTCACTTCAGCAAAGCCACCAAAGCATGATCTGCGCCCATGTAACCCGCAACTCGCTCAAGAAAGAGTAGGCACCTTCAGGAGAGGACAAGAAGAAAACTGAACAGAGGGAAAGCTACAACATGGGAAGCAGAAGTTGAACTGAACCATTATCATTGCATCTGTCAGATTACAGCTAGAACACCAATCTTCAGAACCCAGTATCAGACATTAGCAGCTGTTACAGCGCAGAATTTAAACAGCGAGGAGCCAATAATGAAATACAGCTCGGTGTGCCTGCTGTTGTCATGGTTACAGGAGGCAGCTCTCAATGAAAGAAAAAAAATCCTTTAAATCAGTGGAGTATTTGCACAAGGATCACGTAATCATTATCAAGCCTGAACTTCACATCTCTCAGTCTTATTAAATATTTCAGAAAGAAAGAAATCACTGTTGTTAACCGTTTGCTCCCCTCCTTCCATGAAACTGCAGAATTGTACTGGAAAGTGCCAGTCCCAGACAGTGCAGAAATGGTTCTGTATGTAGGGCCACACCCATACAATGCAGGAATGGTTCTGTACATAGTGCCACTCCCATACAGTGCAGGAATGGTTCTATATTTGGCCCACTCCCATATAATGCAGAAATGGTTCTATATATAGTGCCACTCCCATGTGGTGCAGGAATAGTTCTGCATAAAGGGCCATTCCCCTACAGTGCAAGAATAGTTCTGTATATAGTGCCACTCCCATACATTACAGCAATAGTTCTGTATATGGGGCCACTCCCATACCATGCAGGAATAGTGCTGTATATAGGGCCACTCCCATACAGTGCAGGAATAGTGCTGTATATAGGGCCACTCCCATACGGTGCAGGAATAGTGCTGTATATAGGGCCACTGCCATACGGTGCAGGAATAGTGCTGTATATAATGCCACTCCCACACAGTACAGGAATGGTTCAGTAGATAGTGCCACTCCCATACAGTAAAGGAATTATTCTGTATATAAGGCCACTCCCATACAGTGCAAGAATGGGTCCGTATATAGGGCCAATCCAATACAGTGAAGGAATGGTCCTGTATAAAGTGAAAATCCCATACAGAGCAGTAAATGTATTAAATATACAGCGCCACTCCCATACAGCAGAGGAATTGTTCTGTATATAGTGCCACTCCCATACAGCAGGAATTGTTCTGTATATAGTGCCACTCCCATACAGCAGGAATTGTTCTGTATATAGTGCCACTCCCAAACAGCAGGAATTGTTCTGTATATAGTGCCACTCCCATACAGCAGGAATTGTTCTGTATATAGTGCCACTCCCATACAGCAGGAATTGTTCTGTATATAGTGCCACTCCCATACAGCAGATGAATTGTTCTGTATATAGTGCCACTCCCAAACAGCAGGAATTGTTCTGTATATAGTGCCACTTCCATACAGCAGAGGAATTGTTCTGTATATAGTGCCACTTCCATACAGCAGGAATTGTTCTGTATATAGTGCCACTCCCATACAGCAGAGGAATTGTTCTGTATATAGTGCCACTTCCATACAGCAGGAATTGTTCTGTATATAGTGCCACTCCCATACAGCAGAGGAATTGTTCTGTATATAGTGCCACTTCCATACTAGCAGGAATAGTTCTGTATATAGTGCCACTCTGAAACAGTTCAGGAATGGCTCTGTATATATCACCACTCCCATAAAATGTAGGAATGGCTCTATATTTCACCATCCCCATACAGTGCAGGAATGGTTCAGTATATAGCACCACTCGCATACAGTCCACAAATGATTCTGTATATAGTGCTACTCCTAAAGAGTGCAAGAATGGTTCTGAATATAGGCCCACTCCCAAACAGTACAAAAATGGTTCTGCATATAATGCCACTCCCATACAGTGCAGGAATGATTCTGTATATAGGGTCACTCCCATACAGTTCAATATGTAGTAGCACTCCCATATAGTACATTAATTGTACTGTATCTAGTGCCACACAGAGCAGCAATGGTTCTGTATATAGGGCCACTTCCATACCAGCAGGAATTGTTCTGCACATATTGCCACTCCCATTAAGTGCAGGAATGACTCGATATTTCGCCACTCCCAAACAGTGCAAGAATGGTTCAGTATATAGCCCCCACTCCCATACAGTATAGGAATGGTTCAGAAGATAGCACCACTCCTGTACAGTAAAGGAATTATTCTGTATATATAATGCCACACCCATACAGTGCAGGAATGGCTCTGTATATAATGCCACACCCATACAGTGCAGGAATGGCTCGCTATATAGTGCCATACCCGCACAGAGCAGGAATGGTTCTGTATACAGGGCCATGCCTATTCAGTATAGCAATAGTTCTGTATAAGTGCCAGTCCCATACAGTCCAGGAATAGTTCTGTATATTGTACCACTCCCACACGGAGCAGGAATGGTTCCAAATATAGTGTCACACCCATATGTTACAGGAATGGTTCTGTATATAGGGTCACTACAGTGGAGGAATGGTTAGAATCATAGAAAGGTTACAGCATGGTAAGAGGCCATTCAGCCCATCGATTACATGCCGGCTCTCTGCAGAGCAATCCAGCTAGTCCCACTCCCCCGCCCTTGCCCCGTAGCCCTACAAATTTTTTCCCTTCAAGTACTTATCCAATTCCCTTTTGAAAGCCATGATTGACTCTGCCTCCACCACCCCCTCAGGCAGTGCATTCCAGATCTTAACCACTTGCTGTGTAAAAAAGTTTTTCCACATGTCGCCTTTGGTTCTTTTGCCGATCACCTTAAATCTATGTCCCCTGGTTCTTGGCCCTTCCACCAATGGGAACAGTTTCTCTCTATCTACTCTGTCTAGACCCTTCATGATTTTGACTAACTCTATTAAATCTCCTCTGCTCTAAGGAGAACAACCCCAGTTTCTCCAGCCTATCCACGTAACTGAGGTCCTTCATCCCTGGAACCATTATTGTAAATCTCTTCTGCACCCTCTCTAAGGCCTTCACATCCTTCCTATAGTGCGGTGCCCAGAACTGGACACAATGGGCTTGATTTTCGCACCCGCGATCGGGTGCGTTTGTGGCGGGGGGGCTGTGAAAATCCGGGATTCCCGGGGCGGGCCTGGAGCCCGGCTCCAATCCGCCCACTTCCGGGTTCCCCAGTGACGCGCTGACATGCGCGCGCAGCCCCCGCATGTGGGACTCCCGCCGGCTTGTGCCACTTAAAGTACTTAAACAGGTACTTCAGGTCGTTTACAGACCTGATTGACCTGATATTTTAGGAGGGGTGGGATTTTGAAATTAACTGAGGCTGTTTCCCGTACTGGGGGAAACACTCCCGGTTCAAATGGATGTGTTGCAGCCATCAGCCTGTGGCAGCTGCAAAGGTCCATTTGACAGGTTGGGGGGCGGGGGGTGGGGAGACCCTCACTCATTGCAGGAGGCCACTCGGTCACTTTGGACTAAGTTTGGCCTCCACCACCCTCCTCCTAACAATAAAATTCACAAACTTGCACACTTACCCCGGGGTCCAGAGACATGTACCTAACTTGCGGACCCCCTCAAATGTACATCTTCCGGATGGGGGCCGCCGTAGCTGCAGTCAGGACCTCCTCAGAGGGCGAACAGCATCACCAGCCTCGCCGGCCACGTCGTCCACCTCTGACACGTGGAGCTCCACCACACAGTGCTGTGACACATCCACCTGTACAGCAGGAGGGAGGGCTACCGCAGAGAGAGATGCGTCGCAGAGGGCACTACCCTCGCCACAGGGTCTACAGACTGAGGCTCAGCTTCCTGGACCTCTGAGCAGCAGTGCACACGGAGGCTCAGAGTCACTCGACATGTAGTCGTGGACATCTGCAGCCTCCTTCATGCTGAGCTGCTCCCGGCTGGCCCGAGCACCATCTTCTTACCTGTCGCTGTCAAAGTCACCACTGCCCTCAACAACTTCTCCTCCACATCCACCGGGGACATCGCCGACGTCTCTCAGTCGTCTGCACAAAAGAGCCCTGCAAATACACCTACACCCACTCTGCAGTGACACAATGGGTGGCATCAGTTGTGGGTCCTCATAGTGATCCTCAGGAAAGGGCATTATTGCACAAACCAGACAAGATTCGCAAAGACGTGGCAGTAGTGGTGCCAATATAATATGTAATGTGAGCTGATCAGAAATTAAATATAGGTAAACACCATGACAAACCCTCAAACACCCTTGTGCATCCCCTTCATGCTCACAACACGTTTGCCTTACGCTTCCTACTGCACATATGTGATGCATGCCCTGTGACTGCAGCACAGGTAGTGGCAGGTTGAGTGAGGCTGGCCGTGAAAGAGATGCATGAGAGGGTGAGTATGAGATCGAGCCATGAGATTGTATGAGGACTGGGTTGAGTGGTAGTGGCGGGATGAGTACTGGCGAGGTGAGTAGGTGCAGGTAAGATGAGGATGAGCTTTGAGTGGGTGTGAGGAGTGATGTGACAGAGTAGTGTTGGCAGTGCAGAAGGAGATGTGAGGTGGGGGCGGTGATGTGGCAGACGGAGTGTAGGGGAATGAGTAAGTGTACTCACTTTGGCTGACCTACTTAGGTCATTGCAGCGCCTCCTGCACTGTATGCAGGTGCGCGACATGTTGGTGATGCTGGTGACCTCCTCTGCCACCTCGAGCCAGGCCTTCTTGGTGGTAGAGGCAGGCTGCTTCCTCCCGCCCGCCGGGGGGAAGATCTCTGTCCTCCCCTTCCTCACCCCATCCAATGATACCTGGAGTGAGGCATCATTAAACCTGGGAGTAGCCTTCCCCCTGGGATGCTCCATGCTGTAATTTTTCCTATTTTCTGCAGCATCAGTCAGTGGAGGACTGCCCCTTTAAATAGGGCTCCTCCAGCTGACAGACCTTGCTGCGCATGCGCAGTCCACCCGCTGCGCAGCTTTCCAGCGGGAAACCCGGAAGCACAGGTGAGCGGCTCCAATTAGCCTGCGATTGCATGCGGAGCACACTGATTTCACCAGGCGCGTTACCCACGCACCCAGTGTTTTATAAAGGTTCATCATAACCTCCTTGCTCCTCTATGGCTCTATTTATAAAGCCCAGGATCCCGTATGCTTTTTTAACCGCTTTCTCAACCTGCCCTGCCACCTTCAACGATTTGTGCACATATGCCCCATGATCTCTCTGTTCCTGCACCCCCTTTAGAATTGTACCCTTTAGTTTATATTGCCTTTCCTCGTTCTTCCTAGCAAAAAGTATCACTTTACACTTTTCTGTGTTAAATTTCACCTGCCATGTGTCCGCCCATTCCACCAGCCTGTCTGTGTCCTCTTGAAGTCTATCACTATCCTCCTCACTGTTCACTACACTTCCAAGTTTTGCATCATCTGCAGATTTTGAAATTGTGCCCTGTACACCCAAGTCCAAGTCATTAATAGATATCAAGAAAAGCAGTGGTCCCAGCACCAACCCCTGGGGAACACAACTGTACACTTCCCTCCAGTCCGAGAAACAACCATTCACCACTACTCTCTGTTTCCTGTCATTTAGCCAATTTCATATCCATGCTGCCACTGCCCCTTTTTATTCCATGGACTTCAACTTTGGTGACAAGCCTATTATAATGCACTTTATCAAATGCCTTTTGGAAGTCCATATACACCAGATCAACCGCATTGCCCTCATCGACCCTCTCTGTCACCACATCAAAAAACTTAATCAAGTTAGTTAAACACGATTTGCCTTTAACAAATCCGTGCTGGCTTTCCTTAAATAATCCACACTTTTCCAAGTGACTATTAACAATGTCCCGGATTATCGTTTCTAAAAGTTTCCCCACCACTGGGGTTAAATTGACTGGCTTGTGGTTGATGGGTTTATCCTTACACCCTTTTTTGAACAAGGGTGTAACATTTGCAATTCTCCAGTCCTCTGGCACCACCCCCCGTATCTACGGATGTTTGGAAGATTATGGCCAGAACCTCCGCAATTTCCACCCTTATGTCCCTCAGCAACCTTGGATGCATCCCATCCGAACTGGGTGACTTATCTACTTTATGTACAGCTAGCCTTTCTAATACCTCCTCTCTATCAATTTATAGCCCATCCAGTATCTCAACTACCTCTTCTTTTACTGTGACTTTGGCAGCATCATCTTCCTTGGTAAAGGCAGATAGTTCTGTATGTAGTGCCACTCCCATACAGTGCAGGAATGGTTCTGTAAATAGAGCCACTCCCATACAGTGCAGGAATGGTTCTGTATATAGAGCCACTCCCATACAGTGCAGGAATGGTTCTGTATATAGAGCCACTCCCATACAGTGCAGGAATGGTTCTGTATATAGAGCCACTCCCATACAGTGCAGGAATGGTTCTGTATATAGAGCCACTCCCATACAGTGCAGGAATGGTTCTGTATATAGAGCCACTCCCATACAGTGCAGGAATGGTTCTGTATATAGAGCCACTCCCATACACTGCAGGAATGGTTCTGTATATAGAGCCACTCCCATACAGTGCAGAAATGGTTCTGTATGTAGAGCCACTCCCATACAGTGCAGGAATAGTTCTGTATATAGAGCCACTCCCATACAGTGCAGGAATGGTTCTGTATATAGAGCCACTCCCATACACTGCAGGAATGGTTCTGTATATAGAGCCACTCCCATACAGTGCAGAAATGGTTCTGTATGTAGAGCCACTCCCATACAGTGCAGAAATAGTTCTGTATATAGAGCCACTCCCATACAGTGCAGGAATAGTTCTGTATATAGAGCCACTCCCATACAGTGCAGGAATGGTTCTGTATATTGTGCCAGTCCCATACAGTGCAGGAATGGTTTTGTAAATAGAGCCACTCCCATACAATGCAGGAATGGTTCTGTACATTGTGCCAGTCCCATACAGTGCAGGAAAGGCTCTGCATATAGTGCCACTCCCATACAGTGCAGGAATGATTCTATATCTAGGGCCATTCCCATACAGTGCAGGAATGGCTCTGGAAAAACTGCCACTCCCATACAGCGCAGAAATGGTTCTATATTTAGTATCACTCCCATACAGTACAGTAATTATACTGTATATAGTGCCACACCACCACAGTGCAGGAATAGTTCTGTATATAGTGCCACTCCCATACAGTGCAGAAACTATACCGAAACAAAGTGCCACACCATATGGTGCAGGAATGCTTTTGTATATGGGGCCACTCCCATACAGTGCAGGAATGGCTCTGCATATAATGCCACTTCCATACAGTGCAGGAATGGTTCTGTATATAGGATCACTCCCATTCAGTGCAGGAATGGGTCTATATATATAGTGCCACTCCCATACAGTACAGGAATTGTGCTGAATATTGTGCCACACCCATCTGGTGCAGGAATGGTTCTCTATATTGTGCCACTCCCATACAGTGCAAGAATGGCTCTGCATATAGTGCCACTCCCATACAGTGCAGGAATGGCTCTGCATATAGTGCCACTCCCATACAGTGCAGGAATGGCTCTGCATATAGTGCCACTCCCATACAGTGCAGGAATGGCTCTGCATATAGTGCCACTCCCATACAGTGCAGGAATGGCTCTGCATATAGTGCCACTCCCATACAGTGCAGGAATGGCTCTGCATATAGTGCCACTCCCATACAGTGCAGGAATGGCTCTGCATATAGTGCCACTCCCATACAGTGCAGGAATGGCTCTGCATATAGTGCCACTCCCATACAGTGCAGGAATGGCTCTGCATATAGTGCCACTCCCACACAGTGCAGGAATGGCTCTGCATATAGTGCCACTACCATACTGTACAGGAACGGCTCTGCATATAGTGCCACTCCCACATAGCACAATAATGGCTCTATATGTAGTGCCACTCCCATACAGTGCAGGAATGGTTCTGTATACAATGTCACTCCCATACAGTGCAGAAATGGTTCTATATGTAGTGTATATCCCTTACAGTACAGGAATGTTTCTGTATGTAGTACCACTCCCATACAGTAGAGGAATGGTTATTTATATACTGCCACTCTCATACAGTGCAGGAATGGTTCTGTATACAGTGTAGATCCCTTACAGTGCAGGAATGGTTCTATATGTATTGCCAGTACTATACAGTGCAGGAATGGATCTATATATAGTGCCAGTACCATACAGTGCAGGAATGATTCTGTATGTACTGCCAGTACCATACAGTGCAGGAATGATTCTGTATGTACTGCCAGTACCATACAGTGCAGGAATGATTCTGTATGTACTGCCAGTACCATACAGTGCAGGAATGATTCTGTATGTACTGCCAGTACCATACAGTGCAGGAATGATTCTGTATGTACTGCCAGTACCATACAGTGCAGGAATGATTCTGTATGTACTGCCAGTACCATACAGTGCAGGAATGATTCTGTATGTACTGCCAGTACCATACAGTGCAGGAATGATTCTGTATGTACTGCCAGTACCATACAGTGCAGGAATGATTCTGTATGTACTGCCAGTACCATACAGTGCAGGAATGATTCTGTATGTACTGCCAGTACCATACAGTGCAGGAATGATTCTGTATGTATTGCCAGTACCATACAGTGCAGGAATGTTCTGTATGCATTGCCAGTACCATACAGTGCAGGAATGATTCTGTATGTACTGCCAGTACCATACAGTGCAGGAATGTTCTGTATGTATTGCCAGTACCATACAGTGCAGGAATGATTCTGTATGTATTGCCAGTACCATACAGTGCAGGAATGTTCTGTATGTATTGCCAGTACCATACAGTGCAGGAATGATTCTGTATGTACTGCCAGTACCATACAGTGCAGGAATGATTCTGTATGTACTGCCAGTACCATACAGTATAGTTGTACCCTATATAGTGCCACTCCCATGAAGTACATAAATGGTTCTGTATATAGTGCCAATCCAATACAGGAACAGTTCTGTATATAGTGCTACTCCCAGTTTTGATTACAGCAAATAATTAAACAGCCTATTGCACTTTTTAAAATAATCTGTTGTCCCAGATAACTCAACACATACTGGGCTTATACCGTTAATTGCTACATCACTGGACCATCAGGGGAGCAAGAATAATTGAAGTGTAAAAAAACGCTGTGTTTTTCTGTGACTCATACTGTGGCTCGAAATGCAGTATCCTTTTCGCAGTGACCTCTGCTCATCAACAAGCATGTCCGCGGTGACTGCTGCGTACTCGAGCTGATCCGGGGAGAGTGACCGATGAACCAATTACCCCACTGGTATTACGTTTACAGCCCAACAGTGCACTGTACTCTTTGGATTTAAATGCACCTTCAAGGCGACTGAACAGAGCCTTGAAAGGGAAATAAGGAAACATTTTAAGGTACTTAAGATTATGGATTAGCGGCTTCTATCAAAGATGTCAATAACTGTTTCCATTTCCAATTATTTCCAAATGTTAGACTATTTCTGTGCATTAAGTTCTCCCCAGGACGAAGCAGGAACTGAGGATTAAATGAAAACCAGACCCCTTCACACTACTCACTTCACCTCTTGAAGATTAAAGACACGACCAGTAGACTCTCGCAATTAAAAGGGAAACGTCATCAGTTATTTTTCAGGTGTCTACAAACTCCTGGCACAATCGCTTTTTAAAAGAAACACACTTCTGTTGTCCTGTTGCTAACTTGTGATAACTTGAACAAAAAAGGAGGCACAGACCTGTCCCTCCCTGCTTAAAGACAGTCCCCCTTTAAGAGCTTTAATGTAAAACCACAGCTACAAGACGTCAACTCTCCCCCAACAGCTCACACTGGGTAAAGGCACCAGTTGGTGTGGTACGGAGTCATTTAGACTCGGTTTGATCCCTGGTCCGTGCTGAGATAGGTTACCTCAGCAAGGATGGCAGTCGGGTTGGTAAAATTTGTGTCAGTGCTGCTGGGTTAAGGGTGGGAGGGAAAAAAAAGGCCATTCCTAATCCTTATTCAGTGGTCAGCCCCTCCTGGAAACTGTGGCTATCAGGATAGGGTCGGGCTACAGCTGTGATGTCTCCCATGGCCAAATTGCCTACTGACACGCAGCGTCTTGGCTCACACATGAATAGGCATGTGGAGAAGATGCGCCTGTGGCGACTCTGTGCCACAGTGAGAGTCAGCACCTTCAGGGAAGGAAGGAGGGGAGTAAATGGTTAACAAAAACAGTCATCAACTCTGGCTCCCTTCAAACCTAAGACGAACCTGTCAAATGTAACATTCCCTCCTTCCCCCACCCCCCCACCTTGAGATCCTTTTTTTGCTGTGAGGAAAGGAATGCTACACATCAGTTGGGTAGAAAAAACATAACTGACTCATAGTTACCTCGCAAGATGCAGCATGAAAAGCAGGAACTCGAGGAACGGTATCTGGATTCACTTGGTCCACCCAGCAACAGTTCAACACAGCACAGAGGAGCCCTCTGCTACCGGCCAGCCCACTTCAAAAGGCAGGCTGAAAAGCACAGCAGTTGGCGGCCCAATCAGTTTGACTCGGACCTCCCAGACTCCACAGTGAGATTAAAGCCAGCTTTCAGGGGACAATGAGGGAACAGTTAAAAGATTTCCCTGCAACATTTTCAAGTGGACGCATTCCAAATCCTATTGACGCGGCGTACTGCTCGAGGTTTCTGTACCCCCAGCCCCTCCCACTCACCCCTCACAATTAAGAAATTCTGTTCCCTCAAAAATCACTTCTCGCTGCCACTTTCCATCGAGGAAAACTTCTACTTACAAAGCCTGTGTCACTGCAGTGTTTGGGCGCAATTACAGACCCGTCAATTCTCGCTGATTTGGAGCGAGACTCACTTATTTTCGTTTTAAAATGGAATCTCGTTTTAATGCATCTAACTCCTAAATGCAGCTCTGTACAGGCAAACAGGTTTGCAATTGGCTGCACCCTCTTGGATGATAGGTCTCACTCCTGGTGTTGCCCCAGTGAGGAGAGGTGACTGTGATGAATAAGCAGCAGAGTGGTGCAAAAGGATATCTTTTTCATCCCTTCCCAACCCTTCTGCACACAGTCTGTACCTAACCTCGGGACAGGTCCTGGGGGTGGGGGAGGGGGATGGGGTCAAGGGCATAAAGAAGTCAAGAGGACAAGGCCTCATTCGCTGCCTATAGCCATACAATTGGAACACGTCACCCAGGCAATGTGCTGTTAATGGCTACGATGGGGAGTACGGAAAAGGAAGGACGTAACGTCCCAAGAATCGGGGAGCTGGAGAGCAGTACGGACGGAATACCGAGTGCAGTCATTCCTTCTGGTGTTTGTTCATTGCACAACCAGACGTGCACCACACTCCTTTCACCGACAACAGAATCGGCATCCACCCTCCACCTCGGCCAAGGAGAAACGGCAGATAACCCGCTCACAGGCCTCTGTCAATCTCACCAGCAACTAATACTACGTTTGACCTGACAAGGCTGCTGGAAGCAACTGTGCAGCGTAAATGATGCTATCCGTCTTGAAGCCCTCCGCCCGTGATCTCCAATGCCACCCCCAACAGCTCGCTTGACAACAGAAAGCTGTATGGCACAGCCATAAATACACGGCACCATCCTGGAACAACCGGCATAATCTTATGCTTGGAAGGTTAGTCCAAGGGGCGTGAAAGCCAAGTGCCGTGCCTCTACCACCACCCTCAGTAGCGATCGCTAAAACTTGGCACAAAGTGGGCAATGAACCTTTGACCTCCCTCTCAATTCCATATGAAGTAAATCGCACTTATCAATTTGTGGGAGCCCGTGTTATTTTATTTCCGCTTTCCCTGTCTGTGTTGCACATTATTCCCAAAGACAAAAGACATTTACTAACAATAAAAATAATGCTTACGTAGCTTTAAACATAAAATAGAATATTCCAGAACAATGCAGTTACAGCAATATTAAGAAAAACATTGGAGCAACATTAGCAGCCCAAGCACCTGCAGCAATAAATATTAAATTATACAGAGTCACCATGGATGACTAGTCAACATATTTCTGCCATTGTTTAGACTCCAGTTATCACCACCTCCTGACTGACCTAACAGCTGGCTTTGCCTTGTTGAAAATCATCCAGAGTTCCCACTCCTCATCGCTAACCAGTGACCCTTGCTGAAAATTCCATGTGTGAAGACGTTGAATGAGGATATGGTTAAGTTTGAATGCAATACACTCTGTGATAGAGCAGCCCATTGACAATCACTCGCTAGGCTCGCATATGAAGAACAGCTGCTTGAGCAAAGTGGTGGATGGCCCGTAGATCCGCATACCAGCAAGGCAAGAGGAGGGTGGGCGGAAATAAATATACGGGGCTCGATTTTCCTGGGAAATTGCAGGTGAGTTGGGGGCGGGGGGGGTGCTCTGAAAATTGGGGAAATCCCGTTTGGGTTCGGAGCCCGGCTCCAACCCGCAGACTTCCAGGTTCCCCGTCGATGCGTCTGGGAGCACGCGCGCGCCTCCCAAATGTGGAAGTCCCACCGGCAATTAAAGCTGGTGGGATAATAAACTACCTCAACAACTGTACTTGAAGTACTTAATTTTCTCCACATTTTGGCAGGGGTGTGATTTTGAAGGATCCTCAGTGTGTTTCCCGTGCTGTGCGAAACACTCCATGTTGCAACAGACGTGTTTCAGCCAGCAGCCAGTGGGAGATTCAAATGATTATTTGACAGATGGGGAGAATAGGTCACTTATTGCAGCAGAGCACTCAGTTATTTCAGACAAAGTTTTGGCTGCGAGATCTTTGTGTTTGCACTGAAAATTCTTACTTTCCACTCAAAATTCTACTGTTCCAACATATTTAACTACTTTGCGGACCCCCTCAAATTCGTGCCGTCAGGATGGGGGGGCGCCATGGCTGCATTGACCACTACATCCGAGGACGAGCAACATCACCAGCCTCGCCAGGCACGGCGTCCACCTCCGCCACGTGGAGCTCCACAAAACAGTGCAGTGCCACAGGCACCTGCACAAGAGCACGGAGGGCAACAACAGAGAGGGGAACCGCTTGAGGAGGCCCCATCCGCATCTGCCACCCACATTGAGGAGGAGGAGGAGGAGGAGGAGGAGGAGGAAGAAGAGGAGGAAGCGGAGGCAGAGAAGGAGCAGGAACAGGAGCAACCCATGCGCAGAGCAGCGGCTCACCTGGCTGCTCATGAGGCCAGGGAGTCACTGATATATGAACGGTTCTCCTAACATCAGACAGTGCGAAGAGTCTAGTCCTCACACCACCTGCATAGAGCAGTGCCCACACCAGGCCCCCCTACACAAAACAGGTCTGCAACTACACATACAACCACTGTAGAGTGACCCAATGGGTGTCATCAAGCGTGGGCGTTCATGGTGAACCTCATGAAAGGGCCCTATTACAGAAACCAGTCAAGAATGGCCAAGACGTGGCAGTAGTGGTGACAATAATAATATTTAATGTGCGTTTAACAAAGCATCCCCTTTGTGCTTACAAAACCTTCGCCTTGCTCTTCCGACTACTTCCACATGGTGCATCCCCTGTAACTGCAGCAGAGGTTGCTCTTGTTCATGTCCTGACCGATTAGATGCTTTGGGCCTACGCCCTCTGGGTTTGGTGCCCGTGAGGGCCCCTCCAAAGACTGCTCCACCTGCACCTGTGCAGGAGCAGACTCGGCCACCTGGAGAGGAGGCAGCATTGCGGGTACTGGTTGAGAGGGGGACAACGGGTGAGACGTGGGAGCGCTTTGAGTGGCGTCCCCACTTCCATATCCCCTATCGCCATCATCCCTCCACTGGGCCGGGCCCACATCACTCCTACCACTCTGCTGGACAACAGTTTGGAGGACATGTGTGAAGCCTTGTAAGGCCAGTGCTAGAGTATCTGCCTGCATGTTTAAGGCAGCAGAATGTTGTTCACCCTGAGTCCAAAGGGTCGTTGTCAGGGCCTGAATGGACTCATTTGTGAGCCGTGCTTGAAGCTCAATGGAGGCTAGCCTTCTCTCCATCGCAGACATTCCCACACTTACCCTGTCTCTCTATCTCAGAGAGTTGCTCACGTTCTTGTGACACTATCTCAGAGATGCCCTCACATCCCTGTGACACCATTCTACTCATGCAGGAGTTGGACTCCTCCATCCTCTTTGCGATTGTGGAGAATGCGCATAGCACCTGTTCCAGCACCTCGCAGCCGTGCTGCTGTCCCTCGACCATTCTTCATTTATAGGATGGCCCCCAGGGTTCAGCATCTGCATCCAGCAGAGCAGAGCTTGGCGTGGACTCTCCGCAGCTGCCCCTGCCATCAGTGTCTCCTTGAGCTCACGTGTCTGGTAACTCACCAGGTGCCAACCCAACTAATGCAGACTAGGACCCATCGAGGTGTGTGTATCTGCGCTGGTGGATGGCTCGCTCAGATGTGACGGTGCCCCCTCAGAGGCCGGCAGGTCCTCTGAGGAATCGCCCTCTGCCGTCACAGCAGTCGCTGAAGGCCCTGTAAGAGAACAGAAAGCAATATTAAGCATCATCACAGATGTGTCAAGTTGTGATGAGCATACTGAGGTGCTGAAGATGGCAAGGCATGTTAACATCAATTCATATTGTGTGTGCTGAATGTTAAATTTCTGTCACCAGGCATTTGTCGGGTGCCAGTCTCAGCGTCCCTGACGGACTGGTACTCGAGGGTTCGGCTGAGCTCCAGCGCCTCCTGCTCCACGTCTGTGAGGACGACGATTTGTTGCGGCCCCTCTCCAGTCCTCGCCCTCTCCCGTGCATTCTGGGCTCTCTTCTCCTAGAAGGGGAGAAAGTACAGATGCGTGAGTGAGTGATGGTGATGGTGAAGGTGAAGTGACCAACCGATGAATGCATTGCTTTGGGTGCGGCTGACCATGAAAGAGATGCATCAGAGGGTGAGTATGAGACAGAGCCATGACATTGTATGAGGGTTGGGTTGAGTGGTAATGGTGGGGTGAGTAATGGGGAGGTGAGGAAATGCTGAGGAAGTGCAGGTGAGTTGAGGATGAGCTTTGAGTGGGTGCGGGGAGTGATGTGATAGAGTAGTGTTGGCAGTGCAGAATGAGTTGGGGGGTGGGGTCATTGAAGCCCTTCCTGCACTGGATCCAGGTGCAGGAGATGTTGCTGCTGCTCGAGCCAGGCCTTCTTGGGGGCAGAGGCAGGTCACATCCCTCCTTCTCCTCACCCCATCAGTAAAAACTGGAGTGAGGCACCATTGAATCTTGGAGCAGCCTTGCCCCTGTGCTGCACCATTGTGGTGTATGGGTGTTTGGTCCAGGAGCAGCCATTGGAGGACTGGCCCTTTAAATCGAGCTCCTCCAGCTGACAGCCTGTGATGCGGGTGCGCAGTCTGCCCGCCGTGCAACTTTCGGACGGCAAACCCGGAAGCCACGTTAAGTGGCTCCAATTGACTCGCGATCACGTGCGAAATGGACATTTTTTTTTTGGGTGGGTTACCCACACACCCAATCACCCCCCCCCCCCCGCTAATATCGGGGCCATGGTGTGGAACTTGGTTTTGTATATTAGGGTAGAAATGAATGACATTAGCTTCACACTGGCAGTAGGAATATACAGCTTTGATTCGCCATTTAAAATAGCCTCATCGATATCTACTGGGCTGCATTGCATGGGACAAAGTCTAGTTCCGTGTGTTTGAATGTCCTTCAGCTATTCAGCGAGTCTCCCCCACTAGAAAGGATTCCTTTACCACACGGAGGTGCAATTTAATCCTTTCAAAATAACAACCACTGCAATTCTAAATTCTTTCCTCCCTGCCTTATGCAAGATTGTTTGGCCTTTTAGAGTGGACACACAAATATATTTCTGCAGAACATGTGTCATTGTAACAACACAGGCCTAATGTCACTTCCTGAAAGGAGATGATATGTAAAGACACCCAGAACATGTCAGAACAGTGAGTGTTCACAAAGAGAATGCTACAAACAAAATGGTACTCAGTGAAGGACTGGTAATTTAAATACATTGGCAGGTCACAGAGAAACATTGGAACAGAAGAAAGCCATTAAGCCCCTCGAGCCTGTTCCGCCATTCAATTAGATCATGGCTGATCTGCACCTCAACTCCATTTACCCGCCACATCCCTTGATACGCTTACATAATAAAAATCTATCGATCTCAGTCTTGGACAATTTCAAGTGACCCAACAGACTTTTGAGGGAGCGAGTTCCAGATTTCCACTACCCTGTGTGTGAAATGTTTTCACTCTCTGTTGTGTTGTGGCATGAGTGCACCTTTGGGCAGATGCGCCACCTGCACATGCAGGTTCCTATGCTGGTACTACTCATCGCTACAGGCCATTTAAATGCTACCAGGAACTGTCTACCTAACCTTAGTTAACACATGACCCTGCAAGAAAGCTATTGACTAACATTGGTCAGGTGGTAGCAGTAACACTTGCAAGAAGTCAGTAAGTCAAATGAAAAACATGCCTGCTGATTTTTAAATATGTATTATTGACCATCAGAATGCAGCAAGATGCAAGGCTGATGGGCCCTGGTAATAAGCGCTGGGAGTGCCTCAACCCAGAACCTACTGAGTTACCAGGATGTAGATATGGAGTCACCAGAATGTTAATACTGAATCATCAGAATGTCAATCAATAGAACGGACAATATCCACTTCAGTGTGATTTGGAATCCTGGCTTTACTGTGTATCTAACCCGTGCTGTACCTGCCTCAGGAGTGTTTGATGGGACAGTATACAGGGAGCTTTACTGTGTATCTAACCCGTGCTGTACCTGCCCTGGGAGTGTTTGATGGGACAGTGCAGAGGGAGCTTTACTCTGTATCTAACCCCTGCTGTACTTGCCTTGAGAGTAATTGATGGGACAGTGTAGAGGGAGCTTTACTCTGTATCTAACCTGTGTTGGATTTTAACGTTCTGTTACGTGGATTTTAAATGTATTAATGAAGTGCTGACCGATACTGACTAATTGTCTTCCTGCAGGGTCAGGTATTAGCCAAACAATTTTAAGGTAAGTCGTTCCTGATAGTATTTAAGTGGCCTTCTTAACAGGAAGTGGTGCCAATATATGGGTTTGAGTGCGGTTGAGGAACATCTCCTGAAAGATCAACCAAAGTGTTGCAATACCATCGGGAGAGAAAAGCTTGTGTATATAGAGGTTCTTTGTTTAAAATATTTATAAACACTACATTTCAGGCATGGTTTTGGCACTCTTGTGAAATCAGCTTCACTGATCATTCTTCTAAAAACACCATTTTATGAAGAGATTTATTCTCTACTTAAAATTTATTCTACTTTCTTCAAGAAACATCTCTGGAAAATATTTCAATTGATAAGAACTTTATGGAAAAAAAATATTTGCCCTCACAATATGACACATTTTTTAAAATTTGTTCTCGGGATGTAAGAACACTGGCAAAGCAGTGTTTATTGCCCATTCCCAGTTCTCCTGAGGGCTTTAAGTGCCAACCACATAGTGTGGGACTGGAGTCACGTGTAAGTTAAACCAGGTAGGAGTGGCAGGTTTCCTTCCATGAAGGACATTAATGAACCAGTTGGGTTTCGTGGTCATTTTTCTGGTGCTAGCCCACAAATGACCCGATTTGTTGAATTCAATTTGACAACTTGCTATGGTGGGATTGTGAACTCGCAACCTCTGGGGTCCTAATCCAGTACTATAACCACTAGACTATCGCATCCAGAATGTAGGGTGTGCTGTGATTACCATGTACTTAGAATAGGCGAATGGCTGTTTCTTTCAGCTTTGGGACCTGTGATTGAATCCAGCACAGACTGAAGGGATGATCCTCTCTTTAGTGGCGGTTAGGGCTAAGGTTGACTCCTACTTCCAGAGCCCCTAAAGATGGAGGGTATGGAAAATGGAAAAACTCACACTGATGCAAAATGTTCTCCTGAGATTGGCGAGCTTTGTAGTGTTGGTGCAAAACCTTATCAGGAGAGCTTACAGATGCCATAAATGTTCCAATTAACAGCACTGGCATGTTCCACCTAACCAATTGCAAAAGGTTAAATATTTTAAACTTATTCAGAATATGGACATCAATTTTGATATAGTGAACTGATATTCTAGCTCAGTATAAAAAGTATGACAGCTTTGAGTTGAAGGGTGAAACATAAATCAAATGGACCGATAATTTGGCTCATGTACTGGGAACTACATATGGTTTGTTAGCATATTTATAAGAAACCAAAACCACTCCTCTCAAATACATATGATTAATGTTGCTGGCTGTAAGCCAGGAAAACACTAATATGAAGTGGCACCTGCCTTTTTTTGTTACCTCTCTGGCGCAATTGCATGCAAATTGTATTTATTATAGTGTGACTATTTAGCTATAATTATATTGTAGAATGCACCTGGCAGTCGGCTAATGACAAAGAGTCAGCACCTTATCCTCGTCAAGTTACCAGCCTGAAAGAATGTCCAATCATCGTATCGGGTGTTGGTAGTAAATTGGCAATGACCATGTGAGGCTAAAAATGACGAGATCAAACGTGTACATTTGTTAATTGTTTCAGACACCACCCCCCCGCCTATACAAAGGAACACTAGGAACAGGAATAGGCCATTCGGCCCCTCGAGCCTGCTCCGGTATGCAAGTAGATCATGGCCGATCCATACCTCAGCACCACTTACCCGCCTTTGCTCCATATCTCTCGATACCCTTACCTAACCAAAATCTATCCAGCTCAGTCTTGAAAGCTCCGATTGACCCAGCATCCACAGCCTTTTGGAGGAATAGAGTTCCAGATTTCCACTACTCGTTGGATGAAAAAGTGCTTCCTAATTTTCCTCCTTAATGGCCTGGCTCTAATTTTAAGATTATGTCCGTTGTACTTGATCCCCACACCAGAGGAAATAGTTTCTCTGTATCTACCCAATCAAATCCCTTTATCATTTTAAACACCTCGATCAGATCACCCCTCGAGCTTCTGTACTCAGTGACAACACGTCAGAAATTCCCCTGGAATTGGTTGGACAAAGGCAACAAATCCAGAAACTGATTCAGAAGATTTCTTGACTGTCTCTCTCCTCTACCCCTGCCCAATAGATTTTTGCTGGGGCTACAGGTCTACTGGCAATCCGCTATCCTCCAGTACCTGAACCAAGCAGTTATTCTTTTGACAGTGAGTGTCAGCAGGCAACTTAGGAGTCAGGACCCTCACTGATTTTTCCTCTTCTCCGTACCCCAGAGGTGCTGAGGCTTCGCAGCTATGCCATCTGAAATCAGCTAAGTTAACACTGTAATCAAACCTGGGACTTACTGGGCTGTGTGGCGTGAGTGCTGTAACAAGCAGTGTCTTCAGCCACTAGGCCATCATGGGAACCCCTGATTTATTGAGCTAATTTGTTAATCGGGGAGATGGGTGATCAACTGATACGAGCGCCAATCAAATTGTCCCTAACCACCTATTCACTTTGGTAGGAAGAATAGAAAAGCAGAATATTTTTTAAAAGGTGAGAGTCTGGTAAATATTGGTATTCAGAGAGATTTGGGTGTCCTTGTACACAAATCACAGAAAGTTAACATGCAACCAATTAGTAAGGCAATTGGTATGTCAGCCTTTATTGCAAAGGGGTTGGAATATAAGAGTAAGGAAGTCTTGCTGCAATTATATAGGGCTCTGGTGGGACCACACCTGGATTACTGTGTACATTTTTGGTCTCCTTACCTGAGGAAAGCTATACTTGCCTCAGAGGGGGTGCAACGAAGGTTCACTAGATTAATTCCTGGGATAAGAGGATTGTCCTATGAGGAGAGATTGAGTAGAATGGCCCAAATTCTCTGGAGTTTAGAAGAATGAAAGGTGATCCCATTGAAACATATAAAATTCTGAGAGGGCTTGACAGGGTAGATGCAGAGAGGCTGTTTCCCCTGGCTGGAGAGTCTAGAACTAGGGGTCATAATCTCAGAATAAGGGGTTGGCCATTTAGGACTGAGATGAGGAAGAATAGCTTCACTCAAAGGGTTGTGAATCTTTGGAATTCTCTACCCCAAAGGGCTGTGGATGCTCAGCCAGAGTATATTCAAGACTGAGATCGATAGATTTTTGAACACTAAGGGAAACAAGGGATATGGGGATAGGGTGGGAAAGTGGGGTTGAGGTCGAAGATCAGCCATGATCTTACTGAATGGCGTAGCAGGCTTGAGGGTCCATATGGCCTACTCCTGTTTTATTTCTTATGTTCTTATTCCTCCTATTAACGATGAAAGCCAATCAGCCTAACGCTACGATGCTATCCCCTTACGAGGTGTGCTGAGATATCCAGCCTGTTGGTGGCAGCTCTGAGCTAGGTGTTCATTAAAAGCGGAATGGCTGAAATTAATTGGATCCATCTGCCCAATCATGGCTTTATTTGCTGCTTTCTTGATAGCCATGTAGGCACAGGATGAGCAGAAGTACCAGAATACTCACAGCGAGAACATTTGGCATCACCGCCTTTGCCTTTATCTATTCTGTTACATGTAGGTTAAACCAGGCAACAGTAGATTCAGGTACAGGCAATGAATGCTGGTTGAACAACAGGAGAATTATTATCTATCCTATACCAGACAGTTTTAGATGCAATTAACAGCCAAAATGAGCAAGTATCTCGTCGCACGCTGCACTTTCCAGATGTTGATGGCCCACTGGTCAAATTATGGACATCCAGGAGCTTACCAACTGAATCATCAGCATGTCTTGAAAATGATTGAGAAAAGATGATTAGCCCCATTTTGTCTGCACTCTCACCATTTGGCTTCGTTCATAATGCAAATAGTTGTAATCTCCAATAACGTCCTTCTTATGTTGGGTTCCTTTGAAGCCGAGCCTGGTCAATAATTCAGTCTAGAGCTCAGAGTACAAACTTATTCCCTATAGTGGCTGTTGCTGGAAGGATCTGGTATGAGTAATCAGTGAACATCATGCAGTAGGACATGGATCAATCAAAAAATCATTGGCCAACAAATAGGAGTTAATTCATTCTAAATTCCAACATCCTGAAAAAGTGAATCAACTTTAAACATCAGTAATGGGGGTACTCAATTTAACAACATTGAAAGATTGAGTGGGTTTGTTGGAGAATGAGGACCTTTAAATAATTAAAGCACAATGTGTTGAACTCCTTACCCCTCTTTCAGCAGACAAGCTGCTGAATGAGACAGTGAATTGTATAAATCGTCTGGAGTCTGGAAGCGTTCTGCAATAATGGTTAGTTTGCTGTTCAAGATCAGTTCTTGGTTCACAAGTCAACTATTTGCTGTTAATACATCTACAACAAAAACGAATCTTTTTCTAAATCAATAACAAGGGATACTTTAAGGTTGAGTTTAATTTCTATTTATAATCCCGTTACCTAGAATGCTTGGGTCCTAGCAATACAATTTAAGAGCAAACACTTTGAGCTCAATCATCTGAAGCATTGGAGATTGTCGGAGATTCCAGAAGCCAGCGACAGCCAAACCAGCTCTCGCAGCCACCAAATTAAACACCTCCGCACATTGGAGTCCACACAGGTGGGACTCCAGGGTCTGCAGATGGCGCTCGAACTGCCAGCCAATTTAACCTTCAGGATTGTTTTACAAACTGTTAACACGAGTGAGGGTGAACTTCCGGGGGAGGAGGGTCGGGGGCAGTAGAGTTTGACTGGGACCTACGGGAAAAACAATTCCGCAGAGTGAAAGGAAAAAGAACTTGGCTGCCGAATTGTTCCTCGCAGAATCAAAGCACAGAAGGAGGCCATTCAGCACATCGTGTCTGTGCTGGCTCTTTGAAAGAGCTGTCCATTTTGTCCCACTCCCCTGCTCTTTCTCCATATCTAATGTGGGAAGGATTTAGAAATCCTTTTGTTGGCTGCTGGAACAAAACAACAAAGTTTAGTTGGGAGATGAAACTGGCTCCACAGTGCTGGTTTGGCTATCTTGATAAAAGCTGCAAATTGGACTGTATGCTTCAGGACTGATTCACTGATATATCTATTTAGTGCCTTCTCTGTATTACCTCAGCACATGAAACTATAATAATACAAAGCAGAACATCAAGATACTGTAGCTTCTTTCAGATACCATCTTTGCTATTCCCATGCATTTCAATAACTGCTTTTGATTAACAAAAATGTATCAGTTATCTGATAAACTATTTAATAATCCAGTTTACTCTGTGGCTGTTTAGTCCAGGAGTTCTGGTACACTCAGCAGCCATGTACCAAATGCATGGATTCAAAAGGATTCTGTAAGTTTATCAGGCTGTTAAGGGGCGAGATTTTTTCCCTCCAACAACTTTTTTCCACTATTTCCACAGTCTCGCCTTTGTTGAAGAGGAAGGAAATTCCAGGCCGAATTTGGTTCCACAACTACATCCCCAGGTGATAGGGTTGCCAACTCTGGTTGGACGTATTCCTGGAGGTTTCGTCACATGAGTTCCCACCTCCACCTGCTCCGTCCAGTCAGTCTTTTTTGTCCCATCTTCTTATAAAAGAAAGTGTTCAAAGAAAATTAATTTATTTAAATGCCCCCATGATCTTTCTCCTGAGTTGCTCGCAGCAGTGTCCTGGGGATTAATCTTTAATTCCTGGAGACTCCAGGACAATCCTGGAGGGTTGGCAACTCTACCAGCTGATGGTGTGATTCCCGTGGACTGGGCGGCAGGCCCCCATGGTCAGTCCGAAATCGCAGGCCTCAAGCTGCTTTCAGTGAAGTCGCTTTGCGACACCTACACATTGGTGATATCACAAAGCAGCCTAGCAGCTGATGGGTTTCCATGGATAAAGAAAGAAAGGAAGTCTTGCATTTATATAAGCACCTTTCACAACCTCAGGACGTCCCAAAGCACTTTACAGCCAATGAAGTGTAGTCACTGTTGTAATGTAGGAAACATGGCAGCTAATTTGCACACAGCAAGGTCCAACAAACAGTAATGTGATAATGACCAGATATTCTATTTTTTGTGAGGTGTTGGTTGAGAGATAAATATTGGCCAGGACACCGGGGAAAACTTCCTGCTTTTCTTCAAAAGTGCCATGGGACCATTTACGTCCACCTGAGAGAGCAGACAAGGCCTCAGTTAACATCTCATCCAAAAGAAGGCACCTCCATCAGTGCAGCATTCCCTCAATACTGCACTGAAGTGTCAGCTGAGATTTTGTGCTCAAGTCTCCAGAGTGGGACTTGAACCCACAACCTTCTGACTCAGAGGAGTGAGTGCTACCCACTGAGCCACAGCTGATATTTGATGTCTTCATGTACGAAATAATATTACAAGATTTTCTTTCTCCCAGTACAAAATTTAAGGAATACAAAATGGTGGAATGGAAAGGAGAATCACTAATGGACTATTTTCCCATATTTACCAAGTACTCCGCCATGGATATTTCTTCCTCGAAGCAGAATTGTGACATTTAAATACTTAGTCAATGTAAGTAAGCAGTTCTAATGCATTACTCCTAGATTGTAGCACCCATTACAACAGTGACTACACTTCAAAAGTACTTCATTATCTGTGAAGCACTTTGCGATGTCCTGAGGATGTGAAAGATGCTACAGAAATGCAAGATCATTCTTTCACCGGCCGGTTTCACACTTGTACAGGAGTTAGAACAGTTAACATTTACTCAGTTTGGCATTGAATTTAAAATCTTTCGTGGCTAGCACACAGAACTGAGTTAATTCTGCTTGCCTAGTCTAATTGACCAAATCTAATCAGAATTATTTCTGCCCATTGCTTCACCACAGCAAAGGATCCATTAAAACCTTTAAAAGGCCTTTTTTCTTTTCCCAGCCCAAATCGGCCTATGGCCTCCCACTGGGCTCCGATGGTCATCCAGACAGTGGCGACTCAGTAGGCTACTTGAGCCCTTCAAAACGTGGCCTCAGCATTTCAATAGCAAACTGAAACACCCACAATAAAAGCAGCCAGTTAACAAGCAAGAAAGCAGCCATCGGAACAAGAGAGATTTAACCACAACTGCACCTCACAATAGAGACTGGCCTTATATTTACTGCCATTTCCTGGACAACCTGCTGCCTTTATCCATCGAGGAACCACTTTGTTGTAGACAGTTGCATATCAACAAGTTTAACACTTACCATCCTGTCTACCACCAAAATTAACCAAGTTAAAACTTCATTGCGGACAACTAAATTGGCATCTTATTTATATTTACAAAGCTTGAAGGATTTGGTGGTTTATGATAACCAATATTTTCTGACTCTCAATAGGAGGGCAGTTTTGCTATCAACACTTTCCATGTGTTTTCTGTCCTTTTCTTCTATATGGCAATAAATAACCATAGAACCGGAACAATGCCTGCATACAAAAGCCCAGGGAGGAGTACAATGCTGTGCATTGAACAGTTTCAGATTGATGGGTTATTGACCTGTGCGGTCGATGTTTTCAGAACCAAGAGTGGATATGGCTTCCCAGGGCAAAGTTTAGCATGGTCAGGCCATGAAAGTAATACATCAGCAGTGGGATCAATACACAGGGTCTTGACAAGGGTTTGAGGGCTGTGTCCAGACCATCCAACCATTGGAAAACCGTGTGAGGCTGAACATTCAGCCAAGGCGCAGCCAAATTGGCCTGGGATTCACCGTCTGCCTTACGTCCTTGGGAACTATGGGGCCAAGATGGTGCCTGATAGGACCCAAGGTATATCTGGGACTCTTGAGAGTCAGCTTTCCTTTCTTTCCTCTCCAGGTTAAAATTTGGTGCTCCCTGCCTCCGTCGTTGAAGCCCACACTTGCTGGCCACAGTTGGCTCTCCCACCCTAGCTGACTGGTGAAATAACCCTCTCCATCTAGCCTCTGATTCAAAGCAGTAATAATAATTCATTTCAGTCACAGTCCCTCAGAGCCTAATGTTGCCAAAATACAGCACGGCACGAGCGTTAACCTGCCGGGGACTCCATTATTCCACGTTTACTCAGAATGTCCTACCTCATGAACCATTTTGAGAAAACTGTGGCCAACAAGCAAGGTCTGTAATAGCAATGAAACTCATTTCAGTGGAACCTTTCTAATGTCAGATACAATTTATCACAAGGGAAATATTAGACGGGAAATATTAGACTTGAAATTATATTGCGTGCTGTTAGTGTATTAACACTCCATGCCTTCATATGAAATGAATTTGTTCCTTATTTTAAACAAGGCGATAATCTTTTTACTTTAAACAGGTTGACAGCTCCGTTAAAATGATGGGTAAAGTAGTCCCATACAAATGCATCAAGCGTTTGTACGGTAATATCACAACAAAACTTCGAAGCTATGTTTTTATGAATTATGAAAAGCACTTTGGGGTGAATTAGTCTTGGGGTGGTAGTGCCAAGGCAGTCCATTTTATACCCCACCTGATCTTCCAAACACAACAGAAAATCAGTTCTGACGAAAGGTCTTCGACCTGAAACGTTAACTCTGTTTCTTTCGCCACAGATGCTGCCCGACTTGCTGAGCTTCTCCAGCATTTTCTGGATTCACTCCCTCCCGTTTTGTGCCACTGCCCAAGACCAATTTCACCCCCCTTTCTGCTCGTGGCTCATGCGTTTATTATCACGTGTACCAACATTACTCACTAACCAGTTGTCATGGGTTACAGTTCCAAGCAAGGTCTTGGGTCGAGGGTCACCCTTACTTGTTGCACCATGGAGTGATAGGACTGTGCCTGCCATTCCACACATGGTGAGCCCCTGATTTCACTCAGGATTCTGCAGGCAGTTGACAAGTTTTAGACCAGAAGTTTCCCCAGAACAAAAGAAAGAAAACCTTTGAGACTAACAGTTTTATTTTGTAGGGGAATTCCCCTTGCTCTAGAGATGCTGGATAACTTCGCCTCCTAACAGCATTCCTTTGCCTTGTTTTGCAGAAAGCATGAAAAGGAACGGAGGAGGCATTCAATCAATGTGAGCTTGGTCAACATCCCACATTCGGGCAGGGCGGATATGTCTGCACAGATGCAATGGACCAGTAAGATGTAAGGGAATGGTTCCTGGGGTAGAAATACATAGAAGGTACAACGCGGGAACAGGCCATTTGGCCCAACCAGCTCGCGTTGGTGTTTATCCTCCACACGAGCAAGAAAGTTATGTTCCCAGGCCGTGACAGTGCCAAATCCTGACCATTACGCGCATTGCTAACTTGGGAGTATTACTGATGCAGGGTATCCAGGGGTAGTTCAACGCCACTTCATGCACTCTCTCTCTACAAGCATTGTGAGGGGAGTTTTCAAGTGTTTGACTAAATTCACAGGCCTGTTAAGACTCTTGTAATCTTATCATACATCAGGGATTTTGAGTGGATGTGATACATGAGGCAGTTAAACCTGCAAGTAGGAAAACTCTGTACAAAATTGCATTGCTTCAGTATTCGTTCAGGTTGAAGACATTTCTCAATGAGGGTTTCTTAATCTCCAAACTCTTCCTCCATCACATATCTCTCACATTTATTTATACTATTACCAATATTATTGGTTTCCTGCTCAAATTATCCCTCAACCAAGGTCTAAAACAGATTATCTGGTCATTATCAGATTACTATTTGTGGGCCCCTGTTGTCGCGTTTCCTACATTATAACAGTGACTACACTTCAAAAGTACTTCATTGGCTGTAAAGTACTTTGGGACATCCTGAGGTTGTGAACGGCACTATATAAATGCATGTCTTGCTTTTTTTCTATGGTCAGTGCTTCTCTGGAGTGTTCCCTAAGTATCTCCTAAGCTCCAAAGACACCATCCCGCACATTGGGGTCAATTTTAACTCCTTCTCCCCCAAGCTTTGTTATCGCCCAGAGTGGTTCTTTCAGGCACATACCAGAACAAATGTCATGTTGCCCCGTTGCATGTCACACTGATCCAATTCCTACAACACAGCAGTTTCTGGTTTCACCCTCGTACAATGTTTATGCAGTAATCCGAGCAGGGTACTTACAAACAGTATTCACCTGGGAGGGTAACAAGATCACTTGCTGCAACTCCATCAAACATGACTGCGGCCATCAAGTAAACCACAAAGCTTCTCAGCACAGAGATAGCCGACAAGAAGGCTATACATCAGAGGACAGAGCTTTGCCTCTATGAGGCACAGTACATGATGGAGCTACAAGGCATTTGACATGCTTAAAACACAAATAAGTTTAATACCAGATTGCTTTATTTAGTAGATTTAGTAAGGGTAAAAATTTGCCTTGGGTGGTAAAGCAAAGCGGGCAGTATCACACTGGGCGCCCGTTATACTCCCCGCCTGAGATTCAACTCCAGTGAGGACCAATTTCTACCCCTGATGCAAATCTTACCCATTCTGCCACTGCACCTCCTCATCCAGTGGAGTGCACAGGGAGAATATAAGACTGGACATCCCATGGTGTGTGATTGGCACATATCAGTTTCTGCTCTCTTAACTTTGGCAAAGTCACCTTTAAAAGAAAGACTTGCGTTTATATAATGCCTTTCATGACCTGAGGACGTCCCAAAGCGCTATACAGCCAATAAAGTACTTTTGAACTGTTGTAATTCCGTTGGCCCATATAAATAATTAAGACACATTTATATCAGTTCAACCAAGGCTGTAGCCACCATTGAGGCAAGGCAGATAGTTGTCTGATCTATCCTCACTTGTAGAGAGGACTGCAGGCTAGTACAAGGGTTGTGTTTAAAAACCTTACTACGTGTACACAACGAAGATAACAAGTGTAGCTACAACTTGCTAAAATATAGATAGGGTGTTACAGCATAGAATCATTGAATTTTACGATATAGGAGGCCATTCAGCCCATCGTGCCTGTGCTGGCTCGAGATGTCCGAACAACCCTCTTCATAAAACAAATCCTCCTAACCTCTCCTTTCTCTCTTTAGGTGCTGCACGAATATGATTTGTTAAATTCACATTCGCCAAGCTACATTCCCAGCTGCGATTAAACAGGTCATTTATCTCATCGCTGTTTGTGGGATCATTCTGTGCACAAATTACCTGCCACATTAGTCTCCAAAACAACAGTGACTAAAATTTCTAAGTTATTTATTAAGTCGAGAGGTGCTTTGGAAGTCCTGAGGTGACAGGTGTTTGTTTGTTCTTTCTTTCTCAAAACACTTTCAATAAGCAGCCAAAAAACAATGGCAGCCCCCGATATCTTGGGCTAAACACGGCTGCCCATTGCGTCAGCTCGCAGCAGTGCCTTGCTTCCGCAGACAGAGGTTAATACTGTGGAAGTGCTCTGACGCTGCACTTGTTGCGGGAGGCCCGGTACAAATATATATACACACCGCCCTCCTCTCCACCATTCCACACTGCAGCCCATTTCCATCGCTTATATTACTATTGTGATTAAAATACAGTCGAACCTTGAAGTCACAAACCCCACAGTTCCAGACAACTCACTAACAGCCACACTGCAGGGGATAAGAAGATCAGCAGTTTGTGCTACCTCGGCATATCGTACGGCCATGGAGGAGAAGCCTTCTTCACGGTGATATTTATGATTTCGTTTTTGCCAAATATCAATTTTTGCAAATGGTGAGGATGTCAGGTGTGGCGGCCTCCATGGTCCAATAGCCTACTGCCACTCAGGCTCACATGAGACAAATGGCCGCTTGGGCCAGGTACAGGAGGGTGACCAGAGCCTGTGAAAGTGGTACTCCAGCGATCCACAGGAAAGGAATGGAGAAAGCTGGAAGGAAATTGAATCCGGCCCTTTGGTTCCTCTTTATATCTGTGTAACCCACACCCAGCACCGCAGCTACTGTTAATAAACTAATCTCGGCCTCAAAATACACCAATTTACAGCTCAGCTCCCCATTCACCAACTACCTTCTCCTCCGCAACTAAATTGCTTTAGGAAGCCCCTGTTACATTCATGTAATACCGCACGGGTTATATTTTAAGTTAATAAACACCAAGGAGAATATTTGAAGGCAGACTATTTGAAGCACTGCAGTTCTGCTCAGATGGCCCAGCGTAACTGTTGGCACTCTGGCACAGTTACTGCTTTGTAAAACACTCCTGGGGATGGATACATCACCATACCTGTATGGCTTTCTCACTGATAACTACATAATGCAGTTATGCTGTATGTTTTTTTTTAAATCTACATTATTTAAAATTACAAAACACTTCCCTTGATGTCCCAATTGGTACATACAGCATGCAACAACCAGAGAGAGAGAGATCCCAACTCCCACTCCGGGTCTGCGCTGAGCTAACCGACATCCCTTGCAATGACGCTACACGCAGGGCTCAATGCTCCTGAGTTAAGGATCTGACTGTTGCGCAGCTTTCCTGCTCCTGATCACTATCAGTGACCCCTGCTGGAAACGTGCGGGAGTGCAGGCATTAGGTGAGCATCAGCACTTGGGTGTGGTCCCCCACGGTCGAATAGTACTTATTGTTTAGACTCTTGCAGAAAAAATGGTCATTTGGGATCAGAGGGCTGCCAGCAGAATCCCAACACAGACAGAAACGGTACTAGCAGGGAGGCACATTGGAGGGGACAAACCAGATTTAAGGAGCAATGTTGTGCTGGCAGCATTCTGCTCGTGTGATTCCTGGGTCGCACTGCACAGGGTTCGGTTGAATATCATCCTTTGATCTTTGCTACCATCAGGGAGAGTGGATTTTGTCGAATGACCAGGAGTCCCATTGCTACCAGCATGCAGCAAGTTTTAAAATGCCTCTCGCACATCACACAGAACCCCTTCATCCCTCACAGCCCAGAAACCAGTCCAGCACTCCCTATACAACCAGCTGTCTGCACACTCAGCAGATAAAACAGCACTTGATAGATTTTGGCTTCAAGTCCACGAGTCGCTGAAAGAAGCTAGATAGAAAACAAATCAATGAATAGAATCACACAGCAGCACTCGTTCCCTGTGCAGACTATTTATCAGTGTTACAGGCTGCAGAGGGTGCAAAGTGAGGGAACACTGCAATCTGGGAGCTGCCAGATGGAGTTCATTCGTCTTTTCCAATCCTGTACATTTCGGAGTGCTCCAATCCAGGTGATATCATGGGGAGACAGTGGGGGTGTCAGGTTCCCTGTACATGGGAACGATCAGAACCTCACCAGCACACCGGTTTTCCAATCTGCCCTCCCGGTGACCGTGGTTACCCGCCCCCATCACGCTGTCAGCAAGCGACCCCTTGTGAGTGGACTGTAAGGAAATTGAGACAAGACAAATTCGAGACATTTTTGTCTAAAGTTGTGCTGGGGCCTGTCATTTTAAACCTTAAAGTGGTTTAATGAAAGAAAGATTTGCATTTATGACCGCAGGACATCCTAATGCACTTTACTGCCACTGAAGTACTTTTTGAAGTGTAATCACTGTTATAATGTAGGAAACATGACAGCCAATTTGCTCACAGCAAGCTCCCGCAAACAGCAATGAGGTAAATGACCAGATACTCTGTTTTTTAGTGATGTTGGTTAAGGGATAAATATTGGCCAGAATACCAGGGAGAACTCTCCTGCTCTTCTTCAAATAGTGTATGGGGTCTTTTACGTCCACCTGAGAGGACAGACGGGGCCTCGGTTTAACATTTCATCTGAAAGACAGCGCCTCTGACAATGCAGCACTTTCTCAGTACCGCACTGAAGTGTCGGCCTAGATTATGGGCTCAGGTCTCTGGAATGGGACTTGAACCCACAACCTTCTGACTTAGAGGCCAGAGTGCTAACAACTGGGACCTAAGCTGGCACCTAATTCTAGTCTTGCACACATGGTACAGAAAAGCCCTTAGGACGGCAAATGAAGACAAGTATAATACAAATTGAGTTTAATCTTTCTTAGGCTGCGAGGTTCATTCAGGTCGGATCAGAGCCATCTCACACAGGGCCTGATCCTGGAAAAGTTCCGGCACAGAAGCAGGAAGGAGGATAATTGGAGTGAATTTAAGGGAGGTTCAATTGTATCGCCACACAGCTTTCCTCATGATAAAAGTGAACCTTTGTTTTTGTGAAACAGGCTGTAAACTTCTGTGTTATGCCTTTTGTTTCAACGAGAGCAAGAGATTGAGAAGCAGAATCTGTGCACGCTGCAACGACCAGGTGATTCTGCAGGAGCAAAACCTTTAGGAGTGACAAGGCGGCAGCCAGGGTAGTACAAAGCTCCCTGCCCCCACACAGTGCCGCCGGTTAAGGGGCTGTGTGGAGACACAGGCCAGCCTCGAGCTTCAATGTTTTCTGGTCTCCTGCGTCTATTTGGTTTCATTGTTTCCTACTTTGATCTCTTAATCTCTCACACCTCTGTGCCTCGACCTCCCTTAACTCAGGATGAGCTAAACTGGCCCGCTCAGCCCACCGAGGGTTAATGAAATGGATTCCATTCCCCTCATTCAATTCTTACAGTCCTTAAATCTGCAGCCATTTTCTTCTTGTATATTTCCCACTTTTCTTATTTTTTAACCTCTTAATTTTTTTTAAAAAATGCATTATTTAATTTCTGTTTACAACTTTCTATTTTCTCTCATTCCCCCTCCTTTAGTCTGATTAATTTCTCTGTTTTAAATGCAAGTTCCATTCTGTTGATTTTTCCCTCCCATGTTTCTCTTGCTTGCGCTTAATAACAACAATATCAGGTCACAGACCTGCTGAATCCGAGCAAAGAATGGGTCTCCACCGCCTCCATGTTTACCAACCCGGGATCTTTGGCTTCAGTAGTGCTGCCGGCTGAGTGGGATCTACATGTTGGGAGCAAGCTGCACTAACATGATAAAAGGTGCTTTACTTCAGATCAAACAGAGAGGTGTGTGTGGAAGTGAGGGATGTGAGAGAGAGCAGTGGTTGAGAAATGAAAGAGGGAGAAACGAGAGGGAGAACAAATAGTGAGGCGTAAGAGAGGGAGAAAGAAAGAATAAAGAGAGAGGGAGAAAGAGAGAATAAAGGGGGAACGAAAGAATAAAGTGGGGCTGAGAAAGAGAGAGAGAATAAAGAAGGAAAGAGAGAGAAAAGTGAGAGGGAGAGAGAGACAGAGAGGTGAGAGGAAGAGAAAGAAGTGAGACAAAGAGAAAGAGTGAAAGAAGTGTGAGAGAGGGTGAGTGAAAGAAGTGAGAGGGAGAGAAAGAGGTGAGGAAGAGAGAAAGAAGTGAGACAAAGAGGGAGAAAGAAAGAAGTGAGAGGAAGAGAAAGAAGTGTGAGAGAGGGAGAGAGAGAAGTGAGAGGGAGAAAGAGTGGTGAGAGCGAGAGAGAAGTGAGAGCGAGAGAGAGAGAGAGCGAGAGAGAGAAGTGAGAAAGAGGGAGAGAGAGAGAAGTGAGAAAGAGGGAGAGAGAGAGAAGTGAGAAAGAGGGAGAGAGAGAGAAGTGAGAAAGAGGGAGAGAGAGAGAAGTGAGAAAGAGGGAGAGAGAGAGAAGTGAGAAAGAGGGAGAGAGAGAGAAGTGAGAAAGAGGGAGAGAGAGAGAAGTGAGAAAGAGGGAGAGAGAGAGAAGTGAGAAAGAGGGAGAGAGAGAGAAGTGAGAAAGAGGGAGAGAGAGAGAAGTGAGAAAGAGGGAGAGAGAGAGAAGTGAGAAAGAGGGAGAGAGAGAGAAGTGAGAAAGAGGGAGAGAGAGAGAAGTGAGAAAGAGGGAGAGAGAGAGAAGTGAGAAAGAGGGAGAGAGAGAGAAGTGAGAAAGAGGGAGAGAGAGAGAAGTGAGAAAGAGGGAGAGAGAGAGAAGTGAGAAAGAGGGAGAGAGAGAGAAGTGAGAAAGAGGGAGAGAGAGAGAAGTGAGAAAGAGGGAGAGGGAGGAGGAGGAAGTGAGACCGAGACAAAGTGAGAGAGAGGGGCGACTGATGTCAGGCTGAAATGTCAGCCAAGATTTTGTACGCAAGTCTCTGGAGTGGGGCTTCAACCCATGAACTGCTGACTCCGAGGTAAGAGTGCTACCACTGAGCCATGTCTGTCACCTTAAAAAGAGAGAGGGTAATAGAAAGTTGGGGGGAGGCGAGAGAGAGAGAGAGAAAGAGATAAAGGTATATAAGAGAAATGGGGAGAGATAGAGAGGGGGAGAAATAGGGAGATATGTGTGGGAGAGAGATAGGGAGCAGAGAGAGAAAGGGGTTCAAGAGAGAGCATGGAAGAGAGAGGAGAGCTGAGAGTGAGAAAAAGCTGGAGAGAAAGTCAAAGGAGAAAAGTGAGTGAGAGGGAGTTCAGAGGAGAGAAGTGAGACATCAGAGCAAAAGATGCAAGACAGAGAGGGAGAGGTGAGAAAGGAAGGTGTGAGAGAAGAGACAAGAAGGTGAAACAATGGACAGAAGTGAGAAAAGAAAGCAATAGAGGGAGAAACAAATGTGTCTACTCCTTTAAGACGTTCCTTAAAACTTACTTTGACCAAGTTTTTGGTCACCTGTCCTAATGTCCCCTTCTTTGGCTCTGTGTCAAGTGCCTTGGGATGTTTTTCTACATTGAAGTTGCTATACAAATGCAAGTTTGTGTGTGTGTGTGAGAGAGAGAGAGAGAGAGAGAGAGAAGCAAATAAGATGGTTAAACTATAAGTCAAAACTGTGAGCAGAAATTCATGTGAGTGGCAAAGGAAGGTCAAGGTGAAGCAATGGGAATAGGAAGATGTCAGATAGGTACCACTTGCTGCCAGGTGATGTCCTTTAGCTAGAGCACTGCATGATACAGGGCAGTGATGTCTTCGACATTGGGCACAAGTGACACTCCCTGATTTTCTGCCAGGAGCGTCATCCTGTGGTACTGCATCTCAGCCTTTAACTCCAGAAGAACTGACAGCAACACACTCTCAATCATAACAGCTAAGCTTGAGTGACAGGTGGCCTCAGGATTCAAACCTGCAATGACCATCTGGTTAGCGCTCTTTCAGATGTGCCATCAGAATGCCCTTCCACATCACCTTTCCGTAGCTAACTGACAGTTACAATGCTCCCATTCGGCAGGAGGCAGCAAGCTCTCTTCATGTTTCCGAAAATCACCCAAATCCTCGAAGAAAAATCGATCAGTCTGTTTGCACCGAGGAGTATGACAGGTGGACCTCTCTCTGTATTAATACTCTCGCTGACCCGATTAAATCAACTGACATTACACACTGTGTCTGGCTAGGAAAACAGGCCTCAGGCTGTGACTGTCATACTGCAATAGGCCTCTAGGAGGTGCATCATCTAAAGGTGACTCTCAGTCCCCCACCCCAACACGTGAGCATGAGGTCTCTGCCCTGCGCTCAACACCTCAGCCTGCAGGGAAACATAATTGTGAACCTACGTTCTATCCGACTACGACACAGCAACCTGGCGCTTCGACGTGTCGCATTGACTTTCAGACTTTAGTTGGTGTACTGAGAGTTCTTTACAGCTTTCTGTGATATGACTGTAGTGATTCTCAGTAATTCTGCTTAAGATTAAGGAGGCATTTAGTTAGGACTAACTTTCCACCTGGGTAATGGACAATAGGGTAACGTAGCAGTCCAGAAGTTATGAATTGAAATCCCACCAGGGCAAACTGCGATGTAGCATCTAATAAATTTGTGGGGATTGGAAAATAACCATTAAAAACTATTGGATTGTCCTCGAAACCCAACTGGTTCATCAACGTCCTTCAGGGAGGGGAACCTGCCATCCCTACCTGGTCTGGGCCGACACATGGTTGACTCCAAGTGTTCTCTAATTGGCCTAAGAGCCACTCAGCTGTACAGACAATCACCTTCTATGGTAACGAGAGATGGACAATAAATGCAGCCTTGCTAGTGTTCTCCACTACTGGAAATAAAAAAATCCTGGATACTTGATGGCAATTTGCCCTTTTTACCTTCTTTCCCCAAGGCCTTGATTCCATGCTGGGTTACGGTTCCAAGGACACGGCAGCCATTTGGTTCCTCTCCCAAGTGGCCATTCTTATTGTGTGAGCCTGGACAGTGAGTTTTGGCAGGCTATTTTACTGCAGAGGGCATCGCAGCCAAGCACACTCCTGTTCCAGTCACCCACACCCATTTCCAGTGGGATCAGCAGTGGAGACGGAGACGAAGTGGCTGATTTTTCACCTCTGTAGCCTCTGGGGTTGGGGGGGGTGGGAGGCGGGTAGAGTAGAGGCCAATTGTAATACTCCTCAGAACTGCTGTACCAATGGAGACCAGCTAACTCAGCGCAGACTGCAATCAAACCTGGGACCTCTGCCTTACTAACACAGGGTGATGTCTTTACTCACTAGGCCAACAGGGAGTTATCACACTACTAACTTTAGTACACACTGTATTCTCTTTAGATTTCAAAACAATGCACGGCCTCTGTGAAGTAACGTGCAAAGTGATTCTGGTTATCATTAAAAGAGCCCATCGTCACTAAGAACTGCAGCAATTCCTTCTCATTATTTTCTCTCCAATTCTGGTCGCTTCTGCATCCCCGATTTTCATCGCTCCACCATTGGCAGCCGTGCCTTCCGCTGCCTAGGCCCTAATTCCTGGAATTCCCTTCCGTAACCTCTCTATCTCTCTCTCCTCCTTTAAGACGGTCCTTAAAACCTACCTCTTTGACTAAGCTTTTGGTCATCTGTCCTAATATCTCCTCATGTGAATCAGTGTCAAATTTTGTCTGATAACGCTCCTATGAAACACCTTGGGATGTTTTACTACATTAAAGGTGTTATTTAAATGCAAGTCGTTGTTGTTGAAGTCCTGGCTCGTGTTAGGGCAGAGCTCCCTGGGATCCTGTGACCTTCTAGTATCTCATCCAAATATTATTCTTCACGTGCGAGCCCAACGAATGTAGCCAGACTTGGACAAAGGAGGACCTCACAGCTGAACCCAAACTCGTCCTCACTTGACATCCTCTCCCCACCCCAACCCCGCCCACCCAAGACACCCACACATGCACCTCCAGCAGGGATCACTGGATGGCAATCAGAAGCAGCAACCCCCGGGCCGATTTTGCCTTCCCTAACCCAGGAATGCTGAAGCCCACCTTAGCAACCCTTGTGTACCCAGCCGAGATCAGCTATCTCAGCACAGAGCAGAGTTCAAACCTGGAACCTTTTGGCCTGTACAGTTAAGCACTACCCTAGATCGTGCCTTTACCACTCAGAGCACTTCCTAACTTTCAGAAGCACCTCAACGGACAAACCCATTACAACTTAGGATTACGATTTAAAAATACTCTGGGTCTCGATCCTCTAAGATGGCGGAGCTAGGACATCCCAACTGAGCTGCATTCTCCTGGTTTCCATGGTGCATCGGTTATATTAAGTCAGCCTGATCTTCGGTGCGATGAGATGTCACTTGCTACAAAGATGAGGACAAAGACTATTTGAAGTAGACAATTGAAGAGATCTACCACCAGTGTTTAAACTCAAGGCCAGTCTGCAAACATTGCTTGAATGACCTTTTTCACAATAAGCAGCCGTCAGGATGATTGAAACGGCTGATGACCGCAAAAGCAACATTTGCAAATATTTATTACAGAGAAACAGCCACAGTACTCACACCACACCGACGTGTGCTCAAGATGCAACAGATGGCATTATAAACTGGTGCAATATGAAGAACAGAGGAGAGAGCAGCAGAAGTGAGAAAGGGAAGGTTTCAATGGTTGCTGCTATCCTTTTGTAACAAATTGGGAAACTACGGTCAAGGGCCAAGCTCTACTGCGCAGGAACCATCCGAATTGAAAGAGAAGAGACTAGGTACATCAGGAGCTCGTCACTAGGCAACGCTTAGGAAGGATGGACTGAGGGAGGTGAGGAGTTCCAGAGTTTTGAGGTTCTGGGAAATAATGAGTTAAGAGTGGGAGATGATGCGAGGAGTCTTGATTTCAACAGTTTGCAGTTATACAGTGCCTTTAGTCTGGCAAAGCAACCAACGTGCTTCTACTTCATGGGGGGAGGAGGAAAAAAAATCAGACACTGGGCAGGAGCAAGATCGAGGAAGAAGATTTTGAGAGAGATTTGGTGGCGAGGGGAGAGGAGTTTAGGAAAAGAATTGCTGAGTGTAGGGGTGTGGTGGCTGAACAGCGAGGGTGCAGGGACGCAGAAGAATTGTGAGAGAGTGTACACACAATGCACGATACCTTCCCAATTGATGTTTAAATAGCTCAGTCAGAAAATAACATCAACGCACAGTGCTGCACGAGAAGCACCTCGATCACATTCACTCTGAAATCTCTGTGAGGAACAGTGTATCTCCACGACACAGAACTCTCCTGTCAAGCTCCTGATGGTCATTCCTTAGGTTCTTTATTCTACGGTCCACTGATCACAATTAACTGAATATTGAGACCACAATGCACATAGTTACAGAAGTATAGATCACATTCAGAATGCCATCTTTTGCCAAATCTAAAACCAGACATCGCTAGGGGTGGGGCCAAAGGAATGGTTACAGAATTTTTTTTTTAAAAAGAATTATGTTGCGACAAATAATTTTACCTGTTGTGTGGTCTCAATATTCAGTTAGTATCGGGGATATATTGATTTGAATTTCCTGGCTCCTTCCTCTTAGCTAGTCTTTTTTTTTGTTTAGATGCTGTACATAGATACAGTGCCTCTGGCTACTTATCATCGTTTAGTGATTGTGTTATATTTTCATGCTGGTTTTTAGTCCCCTTGTATGTATTTATTTGGACTCTTCAGCCTTGGCTCAGTTGGTAGCGCTCTTTCCCTCTGAGTCAGAAGGTTGTGGGTTCCACTCCCACTCCAGAGACTTGAGCACAAAATCTAGGCCAACACTCCAGTGCAGTACTGAGGGAGTGCTGCACTGTCAGAGGTACCGTCTTTCAGAGGAGATGTTAAACTGAGGCCCCGTCTTCCCTCTCAGTTGGACGTAAAAGATCCCATAGCACTATTAAGGGAAGACGAGTAGGGGAGTTCTCCCCGGTGTCCTGGGTAGCATTTAACCCTCAACCAACGTCACAAACAGATTATCTGATTATTTATCTCATTGCTGTTTGTGGGATCTTGCACAAATTAGCTACCATGTTTCCTACATTACAACAGTGTCTACACTTCAAAAGTACTTCAATGACTGTAAAGTGTTTTGGGACATCCTGAGGTCATGAAAGTTGCGATATAAATGCTATACATATATGCATGAACTTTAGATTTTTTTTATAGCCCAGGTACAGCTGCTGCTCTCTTTGCCGAGGGCACTAAATTTCATTTCAAGACCCTTGTGGTTTTGCAGGCACTGAGTCATTCCAAATTGGATAGGAATAGAAATAAAATAAATCCAGGAAAATATAGCGAATAAAAGTTGGCAATTATTGATTATAATGATAATAAATCGGAAAGAGCTGTTACAGCATCAGTAACTAGGGACCTTTGGAATTTCCTTCCTATTCCATTAAACTTGATTATTTTTAAGAGCTATTTAAATGGACACCCGGCTGTAAGTCAGTCTGAATCCTCAGTTGAGAGGATTCAACTATGAACTCCCTCTCTGACATCTGCTGCCCACTGTAAAATACTGAGTAAAGCCATCCAGCAATGGAGAATCTTTAAACAGGTTGAGGTATTGCCAGCAACAAGAGGTGGGATTTCTCCTCTCCATTATAATGCAGGGGCGCGCAGGTGCACTCAGTATTACAGCCAGTCCATTAAATGTCTTTCGGATGAGAAGTTAAACTGGGGCCCCACTTGACCTCTCAGGTGGATCCCATGGCACTATTCAAAGAAGAGCAGAGGAGTTCTCCTGGGCGTCTTGGCCAATATATATCTCTCAACTGACATCAGGTCATTCTCTCATTGCTGTTTGTGGGATCTAGTTATGTGCAAATTGGCTGCCATGTTTCCTACATTACAACAGTGACTACACTTCAAAAGGACTTAATTGGCTGTAAAGTGCTTTGGGGTGTTCTGAGGTCATGAAAGGCGCTAAATAAATGCAAGATCTTTCTTTTAATTTAAGCAGAAAATTCAATGCTTTAAGACAGGAACATAAAGACAGGAATTGGCCGACTACGGGGAAAGTGGTGGGGAACCTGTGTGAGGGGAGGAGCCGAGGGGCGGGAACACTGTGGTGGGTTGGGGTCTGATTGTTTGCAAGGGGGCAATGGCTGTTTGGATCTCACTTTCCTGAGCCCTCAACTGCTCCTCCCCCCTCCCAATTCACAACCACCATCAATACTGCTAGACTCTATTTCCTCCCCTCTCCATGTTCCAAAAGCGTTTCCCTCAGTCCCGGGATTCCCTTCACTCGAGTTCTTGCCCCAACTCTCAGATCCTGGGATCCCCACTCACCCCCCTCCCTCTCCGTGCTCACAAATTCCTAGACTACATTCCCTCATCCTAGAATCACCCCAACGCTCCCAGACCTTCAGACCTCCCTCCTCATTACTCCCAAGATCTTGGGATTCCTCAACCCAGGACCTGCCCGTGTTCCTACAATCTCCTTCTCTAGTAATCCTGGAACCATGCGGACTCCTTCCCAGGACACCAGACCCTGGAAGACCCCTCAAAATACTGCTAGAGACCCCATCCCAGTATTCCCAGATCCCAGGCACCCGTCCCAGTCTTCCTGGTCCCAGGGCTGCCCCCAATGCTGATCAATCAGGGTCCCTGGTAATATGTTGAGATTCAGACAGCAGCTGACTGAAGAAATCAGTCAGAATAAACAAGCAGGGAAAAATAATTGAAGGTCTTGTAATTCATTTATACATGGATTGCTTTTTTTTATACCAGGTCACATACGGGCAGCCAATCACAAATAATTCACCCTTTTTATACCAGAATAGCAGAACTGAGAGGAAACTACCAGGCTGGGGCTCTTTTCTCTGGAAAAGAGAAGGCTGGGAAGTGACCCAATAGAGGTCTTTAAAATTATGATGGGGTTCAATGGGGTAGACATAGAGAAGATATTTCCATTTGTGGGAGGGACAAAACTAGGGGCCATAAATATAAGGTAGTCATCAATAAATCCAATTGGGAATTCAGGAGAAACTTCTTTACCCAGAGAGTGGTTAGAATGTAGAACTCGCTGCCACAAGGAATAGTTGAGGCAAATAGCATGGATGGATTTAAGGGGAAGCTCGATCATGAGGGAGAAAGCAATAGAAGGATATGTTGAGGGGGTTAGATAAAGTAAGGTGGGAGGAGGCTTGTGAGGAGCATAAACACTAGCCTGTTGGGCCGAATTGCATGTTTCTGTGCTGTAAATTCTATGTAATGCTTTTTATTTCCTGGTTTACTTCAAAATGCAGCTCTTTTTGGTATATATCAATGACCTGGACTTGGGTATTGGGAGGCATAATTTTAAAATTTGCAGATGACACTAAACTCAGAAATGTAGGAAACAGTGAGGAGGATAGTAGCAGACTTCAGGAGGACAGCTTGGAAGTGCAGCGAAGGTTCACCAGACTGATTCCTGGGATGGCAGGACTGTCGTATTCGGAGAGATTGGGTCGACTAGGCCTGTATGCACTAGAGTTTAGAAGAATGAAAGGGGATCTCATTGAAACGTATAAAATTCTGACAGGGCTAGACAGACTGGATGCAGGGAGGATGTTTCCCCTGGCTGTGGGGTCCAGAACAAGGGGTCACAAGTCTCAGGATACGGGGTAGGACATTTAGGACTGAGATGAGGAGAAATTTCTTCACTCAGAGGGTGGTGAACCGGTGGAAGGCCAAGTCACTGAATGTATTTAAGAAGGAGATAGATAGATTTCTAGACACAAGAGGCATCAAGGAGTATGGGGAGAGAGCGGGCATATGGTATTGAGATAGAAAATCAGCCATGATCATGTTGAATGGCAGAGCAGGCTTGAAGAGCTGACTGGTCTACTCCTGCTCCTATTTTCTATGTTTCTATAACATAGACAGACTGGTGGAATGGGCAGACACGTGGCAGATGAAATTTAACGCAGAGAAGAGTGAGTGATGAATTTTGGAAGGAAGAATGCGGAGAGGCAATATAAACTAATGGTACAATTTTAAAGGGGGTGCAGGAACAGAGCGACCTGGGGGTTTACGTCCTCAAATCTTCGAAGGTGGCAGGACAAATTGATAAGGCTGTTTAAAAAAGCATATGGGATCCTGGGCTTTATAAGCAGAGGCATAGAGTACAAAAGCAAGGAAGTTATGCTAACCCTTTATAAAACACTGGTTAGGCTTCAGCTGGAGTATTGTTTCCAATTCTGGGCACCACACTTTAGGAAGGATGTCAGGGCCTTGGAGAGGGTGCAGAGGAGATTTACTAAAATGGTACCAAGGCTGAGAGACTTCAGTTATGTGGAAAGACCAGAGAGCTGGGGTTGTTCTCCTTAGAGTAGAGAAGGTTAGGAGATTTAATAGAGGTGTTCAAAATCATGAAGGGTTTTGGTAGAGTAAATTAGTTCCCAGCGGCAGGAGGGTCGATAACCCAAATTTATGATAATTGGCAAAAGAACCAGAGGGGAGATGAGGGGAATTTTTTTTTTTACACAGAGAGTTGTTATGATCTGGAATGCACTGCCTAAAGGGTGGTGGAAGCAGATTCAATAGTAACTTTCAAAAAGGCATTGGATAAATAGTTGAAAAGGAAACATTTGCAGGGCTATGGGGAAAGAGCAGGGGAGTTGGACTAATTGGATGTGAGCTATTCAGGCTTGAAAGGAGACAACTAAGAGAGATAGTAAACAGTATAGAAACTGTAAATATGGAACAGCACTTCAAATTGATCAGTGACACAAGTGAAAGGCAAAGTTAGGACTGATGTCAGGATGTCCTTCACACAAACAGTGATCAATATGTGGGCTGGATGGACTTCTGGGTAAATTAGCAGCGATGAAAACCCTGGAATCATTTATCGAACAAGTTACATGCCTGTGACGAGAAGCCTAGTTGTCCAGATGGATGAACTAGGGTGGGCCATATGGACTTGCTCATCTGTGACTAGATTCTAAGATCACACCATTATATAAGAAGCAGGCTCCCGCAGCCAGTACCTGAGTCATTCATACGTCAGCATATATAATAAAACATTTGATTATCTGATACTTTCAGTTGCTATTTTTTTTGGCCCCAATTTTTTTCCCTGTCTGCTCCTCTCCTCCACAGCAGTCAGAATCAGGAAACCTGAATGATTTTTCCACTCTCTAGTCCAGTTGTCTTCGGGCCAGCTATATTGCCTCAACTGCTGCCATCGACAATATCAGTCAAGTCAGCACAGGCTGAGGATTTAACCACGGATGATCAGGTTTGTATGGGTTAGCTCTAGGCTGGGCCCCACTAGTGTTAGCTGTGGCTCAGTGGGTAGCACTCTCACCTCTGAGTCAGAAGGTGTGGGTTCATAGTCCCATTCCAGCGACTTGAACATATAATCCAGGCTGACATTTCAGTGCAGTACTGAGGGAGTGCTGCATTGTCAGAGCTGCTGTCTTTCAAATGAGACGTTAAACTGAAACCCCGTCTGCCCTTTCAGGTGGATGTAAACGATCCCATGGCACCAATTCAAAGAATTGGCATTCTCCCCGGTGTCCTGGCGAATATTAATCCCTCAACCAACTTCACTAAACAACAGATTATCTCGTCAATATCACATTGCTGTTTGTGGGACCTTGCTGTGGGCAAATTGGCTGCTGCGTTGCCTACATTACAACAGTGATTACACTTCAAAAGTACTTCATTGACTGTAAAGTGCTTTGGGATGTCCCGAGGTCGTGAAAGGCGCTTTATAAATGCAAGTCTTTCTTAGGCATCAGGATAGGTTGAATTGCTAAACCGGTAACCCTTCAGGGCCGAGCAAGACTATTTCCTCACATTAAAGCGTGCATCGAGCTTGACTGATAGGTTGCGCCATCAAGTTGTTGGACAAGGACTCACAAGCAATGGACCTGTGGCAGATGTGCACCAGTTTGCAAGTCATTCCTGAAACCAGATGTGACACCGTACCTCAGAGCACTGAAATGTCACACAGTGAGACAGTGGGGTATAGCCTGCATCCACCCTGCACCTGTACGCCCGAGTGCCCCACCTCAACTACATCACTGTAAGGAAGGAAAATCAAATAAAGGTATCTTCCCCAGCCTTTTGGGGGGTTGGGAGGTAGAGGAGCTGTTTAGCTGCATTTTGTAATCTAATGAAGTAGATTATATATTCTCTTTTTTGGTATAAAATAAAATTCTCTGGTCACTATCAATATGTAAGTAAATCGGTATTTCTCCATTTTATTGATTTTCTGTTTCACTCCATGTAATCTGTGAGGAAAAGAAGACGTAAGGAAGCTTGAATAAGGCTTTGGTGCTGCACTGGGCAGCTTTACTGTTCCTTTACCTCTGTCCATAATGAGCACTTGAGGGATTCAACAAATAGATTTCAAAATGGCTGAATCTATCAAATATCAGCCGTGGTAAAACAAGAGCTTACAAAATGCTCCAAACCTTTCTCCGAGTGAATCGCTCGATGTTTGAGACTGTTGTTCAGCAAATTTTGAGCTCAACTTAAATATAGTTGTCAATATTACCGAGTCAGAAGGTTGTGGGTTCAAGCCACATAGAATTACATAGAATGTACAGCCCAACTAGACCATGCTAGTGTTTTTGCTCCATTCGAGCCTCCTCCCACCCCTCTTCATCTAACCTATCAGCATATCCTTCTATTCCTTTCTCCCTCATGTACTTATCTAGCTTCCCCTTAAATGCATCTGTGCTATTTGCCTCAACTACTCCTTGCGGTAGCAAGTTCCACATTCTAACCACTCTCTGGGTAAAGAAGTCACGTTCCAGGACTTCAGCACATAATCCAGGCTGACACTTCAGCATAGTACTGAGGGGGTACTGCGCTGTCGGAGGTGCCGTCTTTCAGATGAGATGTTAAACTGAAGCCCTGTGTAATGTCCCAGACTGATGTTAAAGATCCTGTGTCACTATTTGAAGAGCAGGGGAGATCTCCTGATGAGCTTGGCCAACACACCTCCCTTTACCAAGATAAAAACAGCTTCATCTCATTGCTGTTTGTAGGATGTTGGTGTCTGTTGCTGTGTTTGGTTATAGTCATTGCGTTTCTAGTAATTAACTATATGTGAAGTGTTTTGAGATGTGATAAGAGGCTATAAGGCTTTCCTTGTTTTCAGATCAATTGCTTAAGTAAAAGAATAAGACCGATTATACAATGCATCTGTTCTACCTCCAAGGCATGACATTATTGGTTTGTAACAGATAGCCTCACCCAGGCAATTAAAATGACACGGTGGTTTATTTGGACTTTCAAGGCTGTGGTTCCAACATTACTAGGAGACGTGTGGTTAATAAGATTAATTTGCTTCTTCCCGTCCTTTATAACAGCTGATCCATACTACAAATAGCCAACCATAGCCACCGGACTCAATCCCTCGGGTGACAATCTTACTTATTGCCTTCATTGTTTCCGTCTCTTCACTCATTCCTGTCCATTCCCATAGCCACACTTGCTTCAGATCAGCCTAGGGAGAGGAGGAGGGGTGAGGGGCGATCCATGTAAATTGTTATGTCTCCAGAACGAGTCAATGTTCCTTCCTCTCATCAGAAGGTGTGCAGTAAGGCTCGAGGGCAAGTTCTTTAGCCCATCTCCACTGATTAGGTCAAGATTACCAACAACTACTTGCAAAAATTGCAACGTGTGGTAAGAATAAACAAATGAGGTTTACGAGAAGTGCAAGTCCGTTAAAGTATTTTGATTGCTTATGTTTCCCAAATGGAAGAGATTTTAAAAAAATGTTTCTTGCAATTAATTTCTTTGTGAAACTCTTCTTTTAAAAAAAATCAAGCTATCAGTTTGTTTTCATTAAGGAGCCTTGGTAAAGGAGCAAGACTCAATCGCAGCTACCAAGTTTAAGAACACCCATCACCCCTGTGCTCGCTGACCTACATTGGCTCCCGGTTCAGCAACGCCTCGAATTTAAAATTCTCATTGTGTTCAAATCCCTTCGTGGCCTCGCCCCTCCCTATCTCTGTAACCTCCTCCAGCCCTACAACCCTGTGAGATCTCTACATTCCTCCAATTCTGGCCTCTTGCACATTCCCGACTTCCTTTGTCCCACCATTGGCAGCCGTGCCTTCAGCTGCCCAGGTTCTAAGCTCTGGAATTCCCTCCCTAAACCTCTCCGTCTCTCTACCTCTCCTCCTTTGAGTCACTCCTTGAAACCTACCTCTTTGGCCAAACTTTTGGTCACTTGTCTTAATATCTCCTTATGTGGCTCGGTGTCAAATTTTGTCTGATAAAGTTCCTGTGAAACGCCTTGAGACGTTTTAGTACATTAAAGGCATTGTATAAATGTAAGTCGGTGTTGCAGTGTACGAGATGACAAGGTAACTTAATGAGTAGCTGTTAGGTGACGCCAATATTGGCTATTAAAAGGCTGATGATTGGAGGAGCTGGAAAGAATGAGGGAAGTGAAGAATTTCCAGATTTGAGAAACTGGGAAAGAACAAGGATAGATGGAGAAGGAGTCTGTAGGACAGAGCATCTGCAGCTTAACTGGACAGGAAAATTCAGAGGAGCATCTGCCATACTGATTAAAAAAAGAGAGACAAGAAAGGTTGCGATGGGGCCTGATGTTCCAGGCTGGAGGCAAGAGAGGGATCAACTACGAGATGACAAGCTGCTTCTTCTGTCTTGTCCACTAGTGCAAGACATGTTTTCGATGAGCTTCTTCTGATATGGGAGTAGGAGTCCAGTTTTGGATGCACTTGGCCTTCATAGAGAGGGAACAGCAATTAAGAAACAAAAAAGGGGCTAGATTTTCCTCCACTACACTACCCAAAATAATCAGGCGGCAGGAAAGGTGTAAGTGAGCCTACAGCTAGATCCCTGCCCTCCAGAGAGCCGTTGGGAATTTTCCTTCTTTCTCTCTCTCCACCTCTCCCCCAACCCCCTCTCTCTATCCTCTCCCCGCCCCCCCCCACCACCCAAGCAGGGGGGCTTGGATGCTCTTTGCTGAATGAGCCGGTTTCAGTCTGGGTCAGTGTTAGGGGGTACAGGATTTGGCCTCAGTACCTCAAGTTGGGGGTGGGGGGGTTAAAATCAGCCAGGAAATGCTAGGCAACCTGTTCCTATTGGTTACCTAGCATTTCCTATTGGAAGTGCACACGAGGTCATCGGGTGAGGATATAACTGGGGTCAGTTGCAATGCTCCTCGCAGTGAAATGGCCTCAGCATCAAGGCTCACACATAGAAAATGGGCATGATACCACAGGGGAACTGGACCCCAAGCAAAGAATCGAGGCCTTTGGATGGGAGGGGAAAGGAGGAAAATGATGAAGAAAACTAGCAAAAGAACAAAAAAAACACAAAACGCTTGTTCCTCCACAGTAGATTTCTCCCCCCCCCCCCCACCCCCGCAACCCCCGGCTTTCAAAATGGAGGATTGGGAAAACCCCTCCTTGGACATTTGAAACTCCTTTAATGAGAACAAGATCCAGTAGGAACTGTGTATTGCACATCATTAAGGGCTCAAGCTGTCACTATTTAACAATCCTTCAGGGATCTGATCTAAGCACTATTCCTGTAACCTTGCCAAACAACATTATCCTCAGAATAAAGCCGTTTTACTTTCAAGCTACAGCATGCATTCAAAAGCAGACTATTGATTTGAGCACCATTAATATTCTGACAAAAATCCTAATGTAACATACAGAAGATTAATCACAACTAAGCATTGACTGACCTTGGTCAGAAGCAAAACCCATTATATGTTGCAGCTCAGGTTTTGCGCCATGCACAGTTAATTCTTGGCCTTGGTGCCTCCACCTTCTTGGATTGTATTTGGAATAGTGCAAGTGAACACATCACACGTGGGATGGTTTCATCCCTGGGATACACCAATCCTAAGACTTCATGGAACCGCATCACTAACAATCAAGAGAAGTTGCCGTTACCGAGGCAACGGCAGCAGCCTTGCTGGTCGCATCTTGGAAATGAACCATTCTTCAGAGGGAGCGAGGGAGCCGTCTGCCAGCAACGTCTGTCGTGAACTGAACTGGAGCTCAGCCAAGGCCAAAGATGAACTCAACTGTCCCATTATTGATTCGTCTTTTCAAATTAAAGGGCTTTTTTTGTTGAGTTCAGCAAAGGTTTAAGCTATGTCTTGGGTGATGCTATACTACTGGTTACATTACATGGCATTTGCAAACACATACAGTGGGGACCATTAGGGTTGCCATCTTTGGTTGGACGTATTCCAAGGGGTTTCATCGCATGACCTCCCACCTCCAACAACTCCATCCAGTCAAACAGCCTCATCCCCCATTTTCAATATTTTTACAACTAATAAACAAGCATTCAAAGAAAATGAACAAGAAAACACCATTTTTGGAATGCCCCTATGATTTTTCTCCTGGGTTGCTAACAGCAGTGTCCAGGAGATTAATCTTTAATTCTTGGAGACTCCAGGACAATCCTGGAGGGTTGGCAACCCTAGGGACCATACATGGTTGATTCCTGACAGTTTATAGGGCCAGGGTCTTTCCATAGTGGGGAGGGGGCCTCTTGCATTGAACAAAGAGGGTGGGTCAGCTGACTTGTTGGGCACTGACTGTAGGTGAAATTTGAGCAGTGAGATGTCCTGCCGGTCTTTAAAATGACCAAAGCTCTAGGTCAAAAGAAGCTGGTAATAGGAACATAGCTGTGGGACTGCTCTGCATGTTCTTCAAATCCAAGGGGGATGCAGTGAGCCCTATTCTATTTCAAGTTAACTAGTCCTTTCTCTGCCACTTTCCCATCTTTCTCTCCTTCATTCCAACTAGCAGATTTCTTGCAGCATTACTCATGAGAACAAAGAACAAAAGAACTTGCATTCATATAGCGCCTTTCATGTCCTCAGGAGGTCCAAAAGCACCTTACAATACTTTTTGAAGTGCAGTCACTGTTGTAACGTAGGCAAACATGGCAGTCAATTTGCGCACAGCAAGCTCCCACAAACAGCAAATGAGATCTATGACCAGATACACTTCACTTAGTGATGTTAGTTGAGGGATAAATGTTGCCGAGGACACTGGGAGAACTCCCCTCCTCTTTTTCCAATAGTTCTGTGGGGTTTTTACATCCACCTGAGGGAGCAGGCGGACCCTTGATTTAATTTCTCATTCCAAAAGACGGCACCTGTGACAGTGCAGAGCCCCCTCAATACTGCACTGGAGTGTCAGTTTTGATTATGTGCTCAAGTCTCTGGAGTGGGATTTGAACCCATGACCTTCTGACTCAGAGGGGAGAGTGCTATCACAAAAGTCAGAAAGGGTATTACACCATGTTATGCACAATGCATTATTCTGCTCCTCATGCAGAGCTGTTTATTCTGACCTGTCTCTGACTAACACTAATGGCTACAAACATCCTGAGGTCAAATATAAGTTAATTACTTTTGGTGAGGAAGTTTGAAGACTGAGAGGTACTTGCAAATTGACATCTGGCTCCCAATCAGACAAAACCAGCATGAAATCATCCCTTTCTTCTTTTTTAAAATACATCATAACATCTGAAATGTAATGGTTGTTGTCAAAACTAATGAAGAGGAGTAAGAGACAGGAGTAGATATGCTTAATCAGATTCTCGCTCACAGACATCTCCCTCTTTGCAAAAGACCCAGACATGAGGAATTAATCTGCGTAGGTCGAGGTTAAAGATTCCATTCGGGTTACGGAACATGACTTTTTCACTCAGTGTTGAAAACTTCCAAAAGGCATGGTCAGATGCAAAGTCACCACTGGAACACCGCGGGCGCAGAGAGCACCCACTGCAACACCGCGAGGCGCAGAGAGCACCCACTGCAACACCGCGGGGCGCAGAGAGCACCCACTGCAACACCGCGGGGCGCAGAGAGCACCCACTGCAACACCGCGGGGCGCAGAGAGCACCCACTGCAACACCGCGGGGCGCAGAGAGCACCCACTGCAACACCGCGGGGCGCAGAGAGCACCCACTGCAACACCGCGGGGCGCAGAGAGCACCCACTGCAACACCGCGGGGCGCAGAGAGCACCCACTGCAACACCGCGGGGCGCAGAGAGCACCCACTGCAACACCGCGGGGCGCAGAGAGCACCCACTGCAACACCGCGGGGCGCAGAGAGCACCCACTGCAACACCGCGGGGCGCAGAGAGCACCCACTGCAACACCGCGGGGCGCAGAGAGCACCCACTGCAACACCGCGGGGCGCAGAGAGCACCCACTGCAACACCGCGGGGCGCAGAGAGCACCCACTGCAACATTGAGGAGCGCAGAGAGCACCCACTGCAACATTGAGGAGCGCAGAGAGCACCCACTGGAACATTGTGGGGCACAGAGAGCACCCACTGCAACATTGAGGGGCACCATTATATGGAAAATCACCACCCTTGAAAGCACCAGGACAACAGCAATAATGGTTGCAAGTACTCGTCACAAGCAACGGATGTTCCCTAAATCATATGCTTACAAATTAGGGTCTGCAGAACCTTATGGGGGGTGGGGGAGGGTTCAAGGAGATCTGGGAACTCTGTAGTCCAACAGATGTACTACCATTATTCTGCATTCTATATTTTCACTGTACATTTGATTATTTCTGTTATAAACAAATTAAAAATGTCTTTTTTAATACAATGATAGTGTCAGCTACCCAAAAGAAAACAGTATTTTCTTTTGGAAAAACATTTTTTCTCTCCAAGTTTCTCGCGGCCTCCTCTCCTGAATGTGCTGATTCTTCCGAGGATTCATTTCTATTCCCTCATTTAAAATGTGGGACTGGGGTTCCAGGGAGTGAGCCAGTATTAGCAGACAGACTTCGAGCGAGTGGCAATACTGGGAGGGGGTCCCGGGGAGTGTGTCAATACTGGGAGGGGGTCCCGGGGAGTGTGTCAATACTGGGAGGGGGTCCCGGGGAGTGTGTCAATACTGGGAGGGGGTCCCGGGGAGTGTGTCAATACTGGGAGGGGGTCCCGGGGAGTGTGTCAATACTGGGAGGGGGTCCCGGGGAGTGTGTCAATACTGGGAGGGGGTCCCGGGGAGTGTGTCAATACTGGGAGGGGGTCCCGGGGAGTGTGTCAATACTGGGAGGGGGTCCCGGGGAGTGTGTCAATACTGGGAGGGGGTCCCGGGGAGTGTGTCAATACTGGGAGGGGGTCCCGGGGAGTGTGTCAATACTGGGAGGGGGTCCCGGGGAGTGTGTCAATACTGGGAGGGGGTCCCGGGGAGTGTGTCAATACTGGGAGGGGGTCCCGGGGAGTGTGTCAATACTGGGAGGGGGTCCCGGGGAGTGTGTCAATACTGGGAGGGGGTCCCGGGGAGTTGTTTTTTTTTAATTCGTTCATGGGATGTGGGCGTCGCTGGCGAGTCCAGCATTTATTGCCCATCCCTAATTGCCCTCGAGAAGGTGGTGGTGAGCCGCCTTCTTGAACCGCTGCAGTCTGTATGGTGAAGGTTCTCCCACAGTGCTGTTAGGTAGGCAGTTCCAAGATTTTGATCCAGTGACGATGAAGGAACGGCGATATATTTCCAAATCAGGATGGTGTGTGACTTGGAGGGGAATGTGCAGGTGGTGTTGTTCCCATGTGCCTGCTGCCCTTGTCCTTCTAGGTGGTAGAGGTCACGGGTTTGGGAGGTGTTGTCGAAGAAGCCTTGGCGAGTTGCTGCAGTGCATCCTGTGGATGGTACACACTGCAGCCACTGTATGCCAGTGGTGAAGGGAGTGAATGTTTAGGTTGGTGGATGGGGTACCAATCAAGCGGGCTGCTTTGTCGTGGATGGGGTCGAGCTTCTTGAGTGTTGTTGGAGCTGCACTCATCCAGGCAAGTGGAGAGTATTCCATCACACTCCTGACTTGTGCCTTGCAGATAGTGGAAAGGCTTTGGGGAGTCAGGAGGTGAGTCACTCGCCGCAGAATACCCAGCCTCTGACCTGCTCTTGCAGCCACAGTATTTATGTGCGTCAGGACTTGGGAGGGGATTTCAAGGAGCGTATTGATACCGAGGGGGTCCCTGGGAGTGTGTTGTTACTCCCCGAGGCCTCCTCAGCGTATCAACACACTCCTGGGGAATCAACACACTCCCAGAGACCTCCGTCAGCGTATCAACACACTCTCAGGGACCCCCTCAGTGTGTGTCAATACTTGGGAGGGTCTGCTACACAGCAAAGTTTGAAATCTAGTGTTCTAAATTTAATCTTTTATTTTTGTGGAATATCCGAGTAGTTATTTAATGACTAGGTGAGATACACCGAGGGGGGGCCTGCGGGAGCGTGTCGATACACCGAGGGGGGGCGTGCGGGAGCGTGTCGATACACCGAGGGGGGGCGTGCGGGAGCGTGTCGATACACCGAGAGGGGGCGTGCGGGAGCGTGTCGATACACCGAGGGGGGGCGTGCGGGAGCGTGTCGATACACCGAGGGGGGGCGTGCGGGAGCGTGTCGATACACCGAGAGGAGGCGTGCGGGAGCGTGTCGATACACCGAGGGGGGGCGTGCGGGAGCGTGTCGATACACCGAGAGGAGGCGTGCGGGAGCGTGTCGATACACCGAGAGGGGGCGTGCGGGAGCGTGTCGATACACCGAGAGGGGGCGTGCGGGAGCGTGTCGATACACCGAGAGGGGGCGTGCGGGAGCGTGTCGATACACCGAGAGGGGGCGTGCGGGAGCGTGTCGATACACCGAGGGGGGGGCGTGCGGGAGCGTGTCGATACACCGAGAGGGGGCGTGCGGGAGCGTGTCGATACACCGAGGGGGGGCGTGCGGGAGCGTGTCGATACACCGAGGGGGGGCGTGCGGGAGCGTGTCGATACACCGAGGGGGGGGCGTGCGGGAGCGTGTCGATACACCGAGGGGGGGCGTGCGGGAGCGTGTCGATACACCGAGAGGGGGCGTGCGGGAGCGTGTCGATACACCGAGGGGGGGCGTGCGGGAGCGTGTCGATACACCGAGGGGGGGCGTGCGGGAGCGTGTCGATACACCGAGAGGGGGGCGTGCGGGAGCGTGTCGATACACCGAGGGGGGGCGTGCGGGAGCGTGTCGATACACCGAGGGGGGGCGTGCGGGAGCGTGTCGATACACCGAGGGGGGGCGTGCGGGAGCGTGTCGATACACCGAGGGGGGGCGTGCGGGAGCGTGTCGATACACCGAGGCGGGGCGTGCGGGAGCGTGTCGATACACCGAGAGGGGGCGTGCGGGAGCGTGTCGATACACCGAGGGGGGGCGTGCGGGAGCGTGTCGATACACCGAGGGGGGGGCGTGCGGGAGCGTGTCGATACACCGAGGGGGGGCGTGCGGGAGCGTGTCGATACACCGAGGGGGGGCGTGCGGGAGCGTGTCGATACACCGAGGGGGGGCGTGCGGGAGCGTGTCGATACACCGAGGGGGGGCGTGCGGGAGCGTGTCGATACACCGAGAGGGGGCGTGCGGGAGCGTGTCGATACACCGAGAGGGGGCGTGCGGGAGCGTGTCGATACACCGAGGGGGGGCGTGCGGGAGCGTGTCGATACACCAAGGGGGGGTCTCTGGGAGTGTGTTGATTCCCCGGGAGTGTGTTGATACACTGATTGGGCCCCGGGGAGTCAATATTTGGAGGGTCTGTTACTACACAGCAAAGTTTGAAATCCACTGTTCTAAATTCAATCTATTTTATTTTTTGGAATATCTGAGTAATTATTTAATGACTAGGTGAGAGAACGGAGAGAGCCCGAGTTTCCAACCTAAATTCACATTTGATTTTCTCAGAAAATACTGAGGGAATTTAAGTCAGAAAGCCAAGTGATTTAACAACAAACCCAGGGCATTAAACAGATGTGTCAATTAACCCTGATCCTCCAGTTGTCTCCAAAAAATATCCAAATACATGCTGTTAGGTGTGGAGCAGAAATCTATGAAAAGGAGAGGGAGCTCCCCCATGACCTGGTGAGTAAAGGTACTGCATGATGTGTGTTATGTCTTTATGGTCCAGCAATTTTATTTTAAATTCACAAGCTTTCGGAGGCTTCCTCCTTCGTCAGGTGAAGGAGGAAGCCTCCGAAAGCTTGTGAATTTAAAATAAAATTGCTGGACTATAACTTGGTGTTGTAAAATTGTTTACAATTGTCAACCCCAGTCCATCACCGGCATCTCCACATCATGTCTTTATGGTAGGAAGAGCGAGGAAAAGAAAATCAGGCGGGGCTTTCACCCTTGACTGCTGTTGTACCACCCGCCATCCATAGAGGGCATGACACAGGAGGCTCATCGACAGACTACCTTATACATTGGGAGTGTCAGGCAAGTGACTATCTCATGGATATCAGGCAAGAACATCATCAGTCCGGTGTCGTGCCCTCCAAAGCCAAATAGCCCACTGACACTTAAGGGATTATTACCATGGAGCCTTGCTACGCTGGAACCCAGGTCAGAGATAGGGCTGTAACATTTCCCGGTCGATACTGGGACCTTGCACTTCCATCTGGCGGGGGGGGGGGGGTGTCTCCATATCAGGAGGGGAGGGCTCACAATAATACTCCTTTAGTCTTAGCACACATGGGGAGTATCAGTGGTGTACTGGGGACTGCCAGCACCTGTGGAATGGCACGCTGGTAAAGATCAGGGTCTTCAGAGGAAGGTGGGGGTGGGGGGTGAAATTAGGGAAATAAAATACAGGAGAGGGAGGATTGGTTTGGTTCTGGGATTCCTGAATTTCCAGACCTTGTGTTGATATCAACTCTACCTCTGAACTCAGACTACTTCATGTGTCCCTGGCCCCCTGCAATGAAAACTCATTCTAAAAATAACTCCAGCCTAAATGCTTGACTTGGCAGAATTGTGGTTACGTAAATTAGATGCAGAACTAAGAGGTCGATCAATATATAACGGTCTTCAAATAGATCCCTTTAAAAATTCTTTTCTTTTTGGTGATGACTACGTGGTTTACATTGGAGAATGTGCGCTCCAGTGTTGTAGCTCTGTCTCGGTCTCTGTCCTCTGTTCTCCTTTGAGCAGCTCACTTGGGAGTGCGAGATCGGTGCATTTACCCTAGAAAATCTTCAGCGCCCAATATTTAAACTGCAGGGTTTTTAAAACAGAGTGATTTCTTGGTGCTATAATTAAACCTCTGCTGGCTCGTCAAGTTGGAAGGACGTTCGTCACTGGGAACTAGCTTAAACACAGGGCATGTCACACAGTTGCTTCTCTAATCAACATGTTTGTGGAGCAAGAGTGTCATGCAGGAGACTCGCCTGTAGGGCTGGTTTTGTACCGAGGGGACTGCCACAGTGGAAGCTCGGAAGAGGGATCGAGTGTCACACAGAAGACTAGCTAGAGGAGCAAGTTTATAAACAGAGGGAGTGCTATGCTGGGCAGGCAGTCAGCAGGTCAGGACTTTACAGAGAGTGTTGCACAGGTGGGTCATAACAGCACTAGCTTATACAGAGGGAGTGTCGTGCAAGAATCTTGACAGACCTCTAGCATGTAGTGAGGGAGGATCATGAAGGAGGCTTACCAAGGATTCGACTGTACAAAGGGAGCGTCACACTGATACTTGACCAATGGGACAAGCTTGTACAGAGGGAGTGGTATGCAGAACACTGGCCAGGGGAGTGCCACACGGGAGGCTGGGATCAGGTCTAGTTTTTAAACTGAGGGTGCAAGTTCCTTGCCTGTAAGCCGGAGTGGACTGCGGAGATATCGCGAGCGCCCCCGTGAATGGTTCCATTGCTGCTCCCCTCCTCTTACCCTGTGAATCGAGAAGGATCTCCGAGCCCATTCAGGGCAGCTATTCCATCCTACTTATGGGTTAGTTTGTAGGAGTATTGTGTAGGAGGCTCACTAATGGGATTAGGTTATACAGAGGAGGGGCCTTCGACGGTTTTAAAGTAAAGGCTGTGTCGATTGACGTTGTCAATAATGGGTTCATTGTGATGTTGTCCATGATACGGCTCGGCCGCATTGTCAATAGCCACTCCGTAAAATAAATGGATTGAATCAGGGATTAAAACAGCACTGATTGGAAAATCTAGGCTAGGGAGTGTTGTGCAAGATCCTTGCAAACAAGACCAGCTTGTACAGAGAGGGTCTGTCACACAGGAAGCTCTGCGGGATGAGCTCGTGTGACAAGAGACACTTCGCCATTGTCGTTTATTTTACTCCAAGTGGTTGGGGACAATTACATCTCTTATTTATGCATGTGAAAGGGAACAGAAAAATAGCAGATTAAAGGTTAATTTAAAGGAGGAAATCCTGGAAGGACTAAGGAAGAGAGAGTTCGGGATAAGAAATCTGGACCTTAAACGAGATATCTAAGCAGCACTTCCTTATTGACATTGAAACTGGGATCGTTCTCCTTAGAACAGAGAAAGTCAATGGGAGATTTAATAGAGGTGTTCAAAATTTTGAGGGGTTTTGATAAGAGTAAATATGGAGAAACTGTTTCCACTGGTGTTTCCACTGGTGGGAGGGTCAGTAACCAAAGGACACAGATTTAAGATAATTAGCAAAAGAACCAGAGGGGATATGAGAATTATTTTTACGCAGTGAGTTGTTATAATCTGGAATGCACTGCCTGAAGGGGTGGTGGAAACAGATTCAATAATAACTTTCAAAAGGGAATTGGATATTTACTTGAGGGGGAAAAATTTGCAGGGCTATGAGGAAAGGGCAGGGGAGTCGGACTAATAGGATTGTTCTTTCAAAAGAGCCAGCACAGGCACGATGTGCTGAATGGCCTCCTTCTGTGCTGTATGATTCTATGTACTGTTGCCAAGATATTTTCTTGGAGAAGATGCAAGTTAATGTAATCTTTTCTTACATTTTGAATTGTTGGTATTCATTATAAACCCCACCCTCCAGGCCAATGGAGTAGTCTATCTGTTTGACATTGGGAGGTAAGGATGCTGAATTTCAATTTTACCCCATTGTTAAAAATCATTATACCTTTCAGAAGTTATTAGTTTTGCTCAGAACATTACATTTTATGCCTCTGGGCATGCCAGAAACATAGCAGGAACTTTGGTCAGAGAGTATTATTTAATAGCCATTTTGCTGAAAGAATGCTTATTTTCTATTGTTTTGCCTATTCAGTACCTGTAATGTTGGCCTGGCCTTGATGAAACCATATCTGTAGCAAATATAAAAAGTTGTGAGGTGACTTCCTGGGTTTAGCACATAATAGGCTCCGAACAAACTGGTGCTTATGCACATCTTCCAGCGCTGGGTGTAGTTCGGGGACAAACTGCTCCCAGAAAATCCTGGCGCTCAGCTTCCTGATCTGTCATTTTAGTGCTATCCATCTTAAGGGACAGGCTGGTATTGGTAACAAAGGTAATTTACAAAGGTTATTTTGGGGTTTTTGAATACAAAATGGTTTTGCTGCTTCAGTACTTGCTGCAGAATGCTAGTAATCCTTTACGCTTATGATGGAGGCCATCTTCGGTTCTGTGCCAGTGTCAGCCTTGGCTCATTGGTTGCACTCTTGCCTTGGAGTCAGAAGGTTTGAAGGTTCAAGACCCACTCCAGAGACTTGAGCACAAAATCTTGGCTAACACTCCAGTGCAGTACTGAGGGAGCTCTCTGCTGATGGAGGTGCCGTCTTTCAGATGAGACATTAACCGAGGCCTTGACTGCCCTCTCAGGTGGACATAAAAGATCCCGTGGCACTATTTAAATAGACGAGCAGGGGAGTCCTCCCTGGTATTCTGGCCATTAATTATCCTTCAACCAACATCACTAAATGGAGCAGATTATCTGGTGGCTACACTTCAAAATTACTTCATTGGCTGTAAAGCGCTTTGGGACGTCCTGAGGTCATAAAAAGCGCTATATAAATGCAAGTTCTTTCTTTAACCTACCCTTTTGTTCTGTGGCGTATCTGAACGCAGACAAAGGGAAACACCCATAAGCCCCCTTTCCCCTAACAGAGCAAGAATCGTCCCTCTCCCATGATATAATGACCACCTGGAATGAAGCCTCACAGTCAAACCAACACCCTTCGTCTATCCCAGAGAGGAAGACGGAGCCAGAGACAGAGAGGAAGACGGGGCCAGAGACAGAGAGGAAGACGGAGACAGAGACAGAGAGGAAGACGGAGACAGAGACAGAGAGGAAGACGGAGCCAGAGACAGAGAGGAAGACGGAGCCAGAGACAGAGAGGAAGACGGAGCCAGAGACAGAGAGGAAGACGGAGCCAGAGACAGAGAGGAAGACGGAGCCAGAGACAGAGAGGAAGACGGAGCCAGAGACAGAGAGGAAGACGGAGCCAGAGACAGAGAGGAAGACGGAGCCAGAGACAGAGAGGAAGACGGAGCCAGAGACAGAGAGGAAGACGGAGCCAGAGACAGAGAGGAAGACGGAGCCAGAGACAGAGAGGAAGACGGAGACAGAGACAGAGAGGAAGACGGAGACAGAGACAGAGAGGAAGACGGAGCCAGAGACAGAGAGGAAGACGGAGCCAGAGACAGAGAGGAAGACGGAGCCAGAGACAGTAATGGCGAGTGAGAAAGAGAGAGCAAGAGGGAGAGAGAGTAGAGACTAAAAAGTTCCAAAGACAAATGCAGAAACACAAGGGAGAATGCGTGTGTGGTGGCGGCCTGTGTGGAGGCGGCCTGTGTGGAGGCGGCCTGTGTGGAGGCGGCCTGTGTGGAGGCGGCCTGTGTGGAGGCGGCCTGTGTGGAGGCGGCCTGTGTGGAGGCGGCCTGTGTGGAGGCGGCCTGTGTGGTGGCGGCCTGTGTGGTGGCGGCCTGTGTGGTAGAGGGAAGTTGAAGTGCCTTCTTCCCCCCGTGACATTTGTTCAGCGGCAGGTTATCTCACGAGGCACAGCAGGGAGACCAGTGCCTTGCTCACTCAGCATATCTCCCGAGCGGCTCATCAAAAGGCCCTGGGCTAACCTGGAGGCAGCTTCTCCCTGAAGGCCCAGCAGTGGGATCAGGGCTTTGCTGAGGCAGCACTGCTCTCTCGCACTGAACGACGAATCTGGTTTGATGAATCCATTTTTAAATTGTTTTTTTTTAAAACTGCATTGTCAGTCAGAAGGATTGTAACTGAACTCCTAGCTATTTAGTCAGCAAGATGTGTTAGGAGAACTTTGAGATAATAAAGTAGTCTATAATCTACATTATTTTTAGAACTCTCTTCAGCGGGCTCTAAATTGAACTGCATGATGTCACTGTCGACCAGTCACATTACACAGAGTCATGTGAATAATATGATTATAATTGTGTCTTCATGGTGTCAAATAGCATTGCTGTTAAATGTCTTGTAGTTTTCACCATTTTCATGAGCATGGAAGCATTTAGTACCAATACAGACTTTGATTTTATACAACAACTTGTATTTATATAGCGCCTTTAACGCAGGAAAACGTCCCAAGGCGCTTCACAGGAGCGTTATCAAAGATTGACATGAGCCAAAAACAGAGATATTTAGGAGAGGTGGCTAAAAGCTTGGTCAAAGAGGTAGGTTTTTATTAGGGATCTAAAGGAGGAGAGATGGAAAGGCAGAGAGGTTCAGGGAAGGAATTACAGAGCTTAGGACCTAGACGGCTGAAGATACGTGAGTGGGAGATGTGTATAATGTGTTCAATGTTGAATTTGCATTTCCCAAATATGGGTATATAGTAGCAACGGTAATTGTCATCTTGAAACACCTTTGCCTGTGGTGTTCAACGACTGGTCAGATGACCACCTTGCATATTCTTGTCAAATGTAGTCAATCGGTACTACTGATTTCCAACTTTTTCCACTTTAAATTGCCCCATCCACCATGAGCATTCTGAATGCTTCACCCCATTTATCCAGTGAGTAACTAAACCACACTGACCTGGAAGAGCCAGGGTTTGACCCTCCTGTCAGTGCTGAGTGAGCTGATCTGAGTCAGGATGGCCCCAAGGGTCAGGAGGATAAAACCTATCGAGCGCCCCATGCTGGAAAGTCCAGCTGCGGATGCTGGGCGAGAGAAGATGGAGCTTAGCCAAGATGCCCCCGGCCAACTAATGCTCGCAGTTAAGTCTGACACACAAATGGCAGTCACTTGGGCGAGATACCAAAGGCTAAGTGGCCGTGTGGATCCACAATGGAGGAAGTGGGAAAAAAGAATCGGCAAGAGGAGTCATCTGGAAAGGGGCTTCCCTCTTCAGTCATGTCACACAGCGCTCCGTGATTCAGCCAGAGAGATTGGTTCTGTGGAGGATTCAGAAGATGGGAAGAGATGGTCTAGCGAGGGAATTTCAGAGTGTAGGGTCACAGTGGCTGACGGCTCCATCAGTCGTAGTGGGGCAGAGGAGGAGGAAGAGAGTGGAGACGTCCAGTAGCACCATTTTAATCTCTGCAGTGAGAGCAGTCGATTCTGAAGGAGGTATCTAAGCGAGCGTATCATCTCACAAAAATATTAGCCTTTGGTCTCTCTCTCTCTTGTTTCAGGGACAACAAAAAATATGATTTGTGTTTGAACACACAGTGTGTTGGGGATATCATCGGTGAATGAGGGAGCTTAATTAATGTTAATCATTAACCCTGAGACCAAGATATTTCGAAGCCCAAGCCAAACCCAATATGACTCGTTCTTCAAACGATCTGTAACTTCAACCCTCAGAATGCCCGCAAGGGCTGGGAAAACTCTCGTCTCTCCGGACTGACCAGTTCCATTAAGTTTCCGACTCGGGCACTGCAGCGGAAGAGGGAAAGGCAATCGCAGAGCTTGGCGGGACCGGAGTACAGGTTGGGAATTTAGCATCGGAGGTCAGCGTGACCCAGACGATATTCCGTCCGTATTGGAGGGAAAAATCACAGGAAGCGCGCTGAGCTCCACACTAGAATGTGCGACTTTGCAAAATCTACCCCATCATTAGGAACGGGCAATTCCGCTCATCGAGCCCACAATGCCATTTTGTTAGACGTTGGTCCTGAACATAATATTGACGCTTCAGTAAAAATGTGAATACTTTCATTCTACTTAGCCTGGAATCCCTTACCCTCCTTCTCCGCAGCCTGGAATCCCTTACCCTCCTTCACCGCAGCCTGGAATCCCTTACCCTCCTTCACCGCAGCCTGGAATCCCTTACCCTCCTTCTCCGCAGCCTGGAATCCCTTACCCTCCTTCTCCGCAGCCTGGAATCCCTTACCCTCCTTCACCGCAGCCTGGAATCCCTTACCCTCCTTCTCCGCAGCTGTAAAATCCTTTCCCTCCTTTCAAAAAACCACTGTGCATCACAAGAATTTATTCAAGTAACAGATCAACTATTAACCTGTGCAACAACCATTCCATAGGGCCAATCGGGGTCCTACTTCACTCAGATGAACGCCTAAGGAAGATCATGAAAAGAAAGTGCCTTAAAATGGTCGTCGTCCCGTTTCCCCCCATGGCATTTGGCTAAATTGGACATTTCTGCCTCTTCCAACCCAACCCATAAACATACTGATGCATGTTTATAATTAACTGACCACATGACTCGACGATGACTGTAGCTGAGATACTATCAAATAAATCTACCTGCTGAATGAGGCTTTGTTATATGTGACAAAACCAGATGTCTGCCCCCACCTAAAAGATATTAAATCTGCTCGTCAAAGTAAAAAGACCAATCGAATTAACTGCAAGCCACTGTCAATTTAAACTGCTGCAGGAAGTCCACACTTAATTATGTTAATTCCAGTGACAATGACAGATGCATCAAACCTCTGAACTTTGACCTGTGAACTCTTCTTGTTGCTGATGGGGATCCAGCTTGTAATACAGTGTTCCCCATTCTGCCCTATTAATAAAATTGGACTCGCATTGCGCAACATATTTGCGCCAAATTCCTGCACCTTCCTTATTAGCAAACTCGCTTACCCATTCATTTTTGAGTAGTTGACGAGTTCACTAAAAATAGGATTTTCAGCCCCCAAGTGAGATCAGTTCAGGGCGATTGATGCAGGTTATAAGTTGTTCTCCTTTTCACAGCTGTTTGGTTGATCCAAAAAAAAAGCACACACCAAGGCCCGAAATTTCCTGGAACTTTTTGGCATAACTACGGGGAAGCGGCAGATTTTTTTTGGTGAGGAATTTCTTGCGGAACTGACTTACAGCGAAATATCTCTAACAAAAGAGATTTACTTGTTTGCGCCACTTCCGAAATACATCAGTTGAAATCCTCTGCCGCTTATTTACATAGCTCCACCCCTCCATGCACATGACCAGCTCAGGTGAGTTTCCTGGATTTACGGGATTAATGCGCTGGCCGAGACTTATGCCCAGGCGTAGCACGGTCTGAAGTCACCCGATATCGGCACAACTGAGATTTCCGGAGTTTGACAGCAATTTTCTTCGTGGATTGTTTAACCAACTGTCAGTCTCAGTGCACCCAAAATCTTTCGGACTCCCTCGCCTGCCCACGCATTCAGAAGGACTAAGCAGTTAGAATGACCTTCCCAATGGGCATACCCCTGTTCTGCATAACAATGGACGAGGAAGAGGAAGAGGAGCAGCAGGGGCAGGAGGCTCCAAGAGTGAGGCGCCATGACAGAAGGCAGCAGTCCACTCGCTATTACCCCTGTTGGTGGTGCAGCATTTGCACTTGTTTCATGTCAGTTTTTACGTTCCAGCATAGGTTAACGAGCTGCGTGGGAAATTTGGGTGCAAGTTCAGTGTAGAAACCAACGTAAATTTCAGCATAATTTCTGCCTAAGTGCAATCCAGGAAATTCGGGCGCAAGTTCAGTGTAGAAACCAACGTAAATTTCAGCATAATTTCTGCCTAAGTGCAATCCAGGAAATTCGGGCCAAAGTTACAGCATATCGGAACAACAACAACTTGCATTTATATAAACGCATTAATGTAGTAAAATGTCCCAAGGCATTTCAAAGGAGCGTTAACAAACACAATTTGACACATAAGGAAATATTAGGACAGGTGACCAAAAGTTTGGTCTA